>NW_027223761.1:36890390-37490390 GCF_028538775.1 Myotis yumanensis
TAATGCGCAGCCAAGGTTGAGAACCACTGCCTTAGAGCAGTGGTTGGCAAACTGCGGCTCGCGAGCCACATGAGGCTCTTTGGCCCCTTGAGGGTGGCCATGAAGTTTCAATCGCACTGTACGTGCTCGCCCGCACGTGGTATTTTGTGGAAGAGCCACACTCAAGGGGCCGCAGTTTGCCAGCCACTGCCTTCGAGCATCTCAATGGTCCCGTGGCTTTAAATGCCATCAGCTGGGGAAAGTCCCACCTGGACTCCAGCTTACACCTCTTTCCCCAACTCCAGCTGCCCTAAGGGCCCCACTGAGTATCGGCGGCATCACAGTGGGAAGAGGACTAAAGTGAAATTCCTCTCCCTGCACTCCGTCCCCCAAAATAGAAAATGGCTTCTTTTCTTCAGCAACTCCATGGTCTCAGTGGCCCTCAAAGTCTTAGCGTCGCCCTTGACGGAATGTTCCTTCTCTCTCACCCACAGCACATCATCCATCAGCAAATCCGATAACTCCACCTTCAACGTACACCCTAACTGGAGGGCTTGTCACCCCCTCGCCACTGCCACCCTGGTCCAAGCCCCCAGGGCCCAAGTCCTACCCGGATTCCTGCTGATCTCCACTCCGGCCCCTTTTGTCTGTTCTCAGCACAGTGGCCAGAAAGGCCTTTATAAAACGTGAGAGGGTGAGCCCTGGCCGGTTGCTCAGTGGTTAGAGTGTCAGCCCGGGGAACGAAGGGTCTCGGGTTCGATTCCTGGTCAAGGGCACGTACCTGGGTTGCAAGTTTCATCTCCGGGCCTGGCCGGGGCACGTGCAGGAGGCAACCAATCCATGTGAGACAGGGATGCTTCTCCCTCCCTCGCTCCCGCCACTCTCTCTAGGAATCAATGGGAAAAATATCCTCGGGTGACAATGAACAACAACAAAAAAGTGTGAGGGGTGGCACTTCCCTGTGGGCATCCTCGGATGCCTTCCTGTCCCTCTGGGAGTAGGAGTTAGAGCCGTACAATGACCTCAGCTCCTGCCACCGCCCCTTGCTCACCCTGCATCAGCCACACCACCCCACTTCCAGGAATGTTCAGGCTCACCCTCACTCTCTTCAGATCTCCACTCCAATGTTACCTGACCAGAGATGTCTCCCCTGCAGGCAACAGCACTGCCCACCTCCATGCCCCTCCCCATGCTCCAGGCCCTGCTCTGTCGTTTCCGTAGCATGTGTCACCACCTCACATGCAACTGCTTCCATGTGACATATACACACGTAGATAACACTGTCTCTCCCCACTGGGCAGTGTGCTGTGGAGGTAGTAACTTTGCTTTGTTCCCAGGCTGTTTTCCATTGTCGAGGTGCAAAGAGACGCAGAAATCCGTCCCTTGATAAAAATGCATGGACGAAAGGGGCCAAGGTGACTGCGAGGATGGCTGCTGGGCCGTGAGGAGGAAAGCTAGGCCAGCTGAGAGGAAGAGCACACGGGGAGCGGCAGGGGAATGGGGGGGGGGGGGGGGGTGCGCAGACCGAGCTCCTCCGGAGATGGGAGGAGAGCCACCATCCCCTGCCGTGCCAGAACCGGTCTCCACCAGGCCTGCGTGTCTGCGAGGCTGTACGTCGTAGCCTCACAACGGCTCCCCACCCCTTCCCTGGTGGCAGTCAGGTTTATGTTCCCTGCCACCAAAACAGCCTTGACTTGCAACCACCCACCCCATCCACGTCACCATCTTCCACCCAGCCTCCCGTCACCTCGACATTTAATCATCTGCCTACAAATCCAACTTTCCATCCTCATGAGCATCCCTCAGCCCAGCGTCCGTCCATCTACCCCTCAGCACATAACCAAACAGCCCTCCCTCCCACAGCAGCCTTTCGAACACATGTGGTGGAGGGGGGCCGGACGAGGAAGGGTCTTGAGCGCCAGGCTAAGGCAATCCAACATTATTACTCCCCCCTGGGAGCTGTGGAAGGGCTTGGAGCAGACATGTTGCACAATCCTATCAGTGTTTTTTGAAAAGTAACAGCAGCTGTGAACAAGGCAATTGGGTGGGGGGGAAGTCTAAGGGCAAGAAGACCGGTTGGGCCAACAGTGCAATATTCCAGGTGGTGAGTGAGGGCAGAGGCGTGGCAGCTAGAGGAAGGACGGTTCTAGCAGCACGGGTGGGCCCAGGCACTGTGCTTGCCCCACTCTGCACGGGGCTGCTCCCCCCATACCTTCAGCCCACGCCGCCCAGGACGAGGAATTCCCAGGAGCTCCCAGGAGGCCCAACCCACAGCCAGTTCTTTCTGGACCCATCTGCAGAGTCCTCTGCCCTCAGCTCAAGCCCCTGAGCAAGCGATGTTTCCAGAGTACACAGGCGCCCACCAGCTCGTCTCCCATCTCAGCCCTGGCTGCGGAACGCCGGGGCCTCTTCTCCACCTCCGCAGAGGGCTGGGCCTCCAGCCCAGTGAAGTCAAGGCCTGGGAGGCAGCCCTAGCTCCCTGCCCGCCCACGGAGGCTATATTGGGAGCACGACAACTCCCTACAGACACAGACTCGGGACCCGCCCTGCAGCGCTGCCCCAACCGATGTTACCTAGTATCCAAGCAGCGTGGGTGTTGCTCACATTTTCACTTGTTGGTTCACTCCTTTATTCATTCCACAAATATGTATGGATCTCCCAGTGCGATGGAGCCGGCACAGCAGGGTGTACGGGGGGGGGGGGGGGGGGGGGGGTGAGGGGGGGGTCCTGTATGTACATATATAGGCATCTGTGTCTAAATACTAATGGCAGAACATCCCCTCAGTGCCCTCCCTCAGGGCTTGATGGTGCTGGTGACTCAGAGTCAGGTGCACCGGGCATCTGTGGGTACCTGTGTGCGTGCGTGCAGGCACGTGCTCTCAGGGGAGGCAGCCATGACTCAGCAGCACGCGCGTCTGTGCGTACCTGTGCGGATGCGTCTGTGTGTGCAGGCACCAGCAGAGGCTCCTGCCCCTCGGGGGGTGGGGGAAGCGGTTGTGACTGACTCAGCTCTATACAGTGACTGGGCGCCCACAGGCCAGCTGTGACTTTAAGGCCCTGCTCACTTGCCAAGCCAAACAGTCAGTGTTGGGTGCAAACTTTCTATCACAGTGCGCAGGGGAAACGTACCAGAAAGCAGGAGGGACTTCGCAGCCTTGGCCCAGCTGCATTCGCCCCTGGGACCCCCTACTGCCCCTCCACCACAGGTACAGGGCCTCGCCTCTCCACCCCCTCTGGCCTGGCCTCCTGGAGGCTGGGGAGGCCACGCCCCCACAGTGACTCCTCCATCACCTCACCCAAGCTCCCAGGTTGGCCTTTCTCCAATATCTGCACCCAGGCGTAGCCCTAGCAAGCACAGTCCCGGGACCCCCTTCTGACCTCCAGGCTCCAGACCCCCTGCCTGGGGCGGCGGCCCCAGCGGTCCCCCATCTTCTCCCTCTGGGTGCCTTGCCCTCGCTCTCCCTGGCTGTCTGTCTCCTTATCTGTCCCCGTCTATCTCTGTCTCTTCTCCAGGCAGGCTGTCTGCAGCCGACGCTTCACAAGAGTGGAGGTGCTGACAGGGTGTGGGTGTGGGGAGGACACTCTATGTCCCTTCTTGAGCCTTATCGGGAAAACTGCAGTCACCGCTCGGGCCTCGGGCTGGAATGCTGCCCTGGATGACCTTGCTCTGTTTGCTGGGGCCTCCACAGGGACAGCCAGGGGTCAAACCGGGCAGGAAACGGCCCCTGCTGCTTGGCTGCCCCTGCTCCTCACTCACTCTCGCCGCCTCCAGCCAGCAGCGCCAGAGGCTCCGGGGGACAGGGCTGTCCCTTTCCTAGACACTTGCAGAAACAACAGGGCCCAGGCCGGAGAGGGGGACGGTGGGGGGATGAATCACAACCAACAGGCTCAAGGTGCCAGCAGCCCCTCCTTTGGCCCCGAGAGGAAATGCTGGGCTGAGGGAGGAACAGGGGCTGACCCCATCACACACACCCCCGCCCCCCAGGTGCCCCCCGCGCGCCCCCCCCCCCCCCCCCCCCCGCAGGCCTGCACTTGCCGCCCCCGTACATACCAGGAATGGCTGGGAGAGGCCCTGGAGTCAGGGACACATGGGTTTTGCCCCAGATCTGTCATTGCCTGTGTCCCCTTGGGCAATTGCCTCACTCTCTGAGCCTCACTTTCCTCATCTGTAAAATAGCGCCAGCTTTCTGGGTTGTTGAAGGTAAAAAAAAAAAAAAAAAAAGCTCGGCGGGGCTGTGGGTCCCATCAGCCCTTGGCAGGCTCGGCTGTGACCCGCTGCCCCCTCCCGGCCCCAGAGCGGCCGCCTCCTTCCGGCCAGAGGAACAAGGGGACGAGGCCCTGCCCGGAGCAGGGCAGCAGGACAGCAGGACAGCAGGGCAGCCCTCAGGCCGCCCCTGGGCGAGTGGGACCCGCGGCGCACGCCTGCCACCTGGCGGCCCCCGCCGGCCTCGCCCCGGCCCCGCCCCGTGAGCCGGCGGCACCTCCTTTCCCCCCAAAGGTGTGACCCTGCCTCTGCCCAGGTCCGGGCGTTTCAGGACCGGCCGTGCGGGCGCGGGGTGGCGGGATGGTCCCTGATGAGGCGGGGGAGTTCCTCTGGTAAAGGAGCCGAAATGCGGGCCTGGGGGCTGCACAGCCCTGGCAGGTTGTGGAGGTGGGTTAGAGCGCCCCGCTGTTCTCACTGGGCACCTGCTTTTCCTGTTTCCCCCTTGGCCATGTGCGTGTGGCTTCGTGCTAAGAAAACACCTCGAACTGCATTTTTAAAGAATCACGTGGGGTCTCACTGACCGTCACGGGAATCCACACGTTGGGCCTGGTTTCTAGCCTCTCTGTCTGCATGAAGTCTGGGGGGAAACGGGCCGGGTGGGGGGAGACGGGCCAGGGGCTTGAGGCTGTGGGATTGAAGATCATCCCTCACACTCGCTGGGACCGACTGTCTTGAAGAAGGAAGGAAGGAAGGGCGCTGGCCGGGGCCGCTCAGCTGGTCAGAGCGTCCTGGCTGTAGGCAGGGTGGTGGGTTTGATACCCAGCCAGGGCACATACAGGGATCACCCAGTGAATGCATACATAAGTGGCACCACAAATCGATGTCTGTCTGTCTCTCTCAAAAAAAAATCAGTAAGGAAAAGAAGGAAGGAAAAACAGTCCCCAGCCTCGGGGGTAGGGTGGAGGAAGTGCTCCAAACGGAGCAGAGCTTGCTTCCTCGTTACCTCTGAGGACACCACTGTACGGAGGATGTTTTGAGGACAGGGACTTATTTCAGAAAGGGGCGGTTAAAGGGCGGCATCTACCTAGCACCTGCGAGGTGCCACGTGCCGGCCGGCAATACAGCCATGAGGCCACGTCCCGTCCTTGAGGCCAGGCGCCCTGGGCTGGCCCTTGAGGAGGCTCATGGGAGCTGCAGGGCCGGGGCGCCTCACCCGCGGCTACTGAGGCAGAGTCAGTAAGAGCCTCGAAAGTGGCCGTGGGACCCGCAGCTGCTGGGCGAGGCCCTGGGGTGGAGTGAACCGCTCTGGCCCCAGAAAAGCTGTGATGGCCACCAGGAGGCCACAGCATTCCTGAGGGGAAAGCAGAGGCCGGGTCCTTCCGGCTCCGCTGGGAGGCCGTGGCCACAGGCCCGAGACCCACTTCATGTCCCGGCTGGGCCCCCAGAGGGCTGGTGTGCGGGGGGAGTGGGGGCTTTTCTGGGCGGGAGTCCTCCCCACCCCCACAATGAGACTCATTTGTTCCCTCAGCCACTCGCACGTGTCGAAGACCTGCCTTTGCAGGGCGCCTGCCTGTGGACGTGCAGGAAGCGCAGCCGGTGTTTCCCAGACTCTGCAGGCGCCTTGCATGGCTGGCCGGCCTCGGTCACCTGTGGGGTTTTCTCAGAACTTGCCCGTCCACCCAAAAATCCCCATTTTGAGGCCTGGCCCAGCCAAGATGGAAAGCCCCTCATCACATGACTTTCTGAAGAAAACGCAACAGGATGAGACGGGATGAAAGCTCGGGGTGAAGGGTGTCTCTGCATGTGAGAAACCTTGAGGACACCGGGTGCCTCCCCGTGAGACGTGCAGGGGACCCGTGGCCTGTGCAGACCCGGAGCTCACTGTGCAGGTGGCACAGGAGGCAGGACCCAGGTGTGCGGCACTGAAACCTCCTCCTTCCCAGCTCCGTGCTTCTGAAGGCCGAGCGCTGCCCACTGAACCCTCCTCCCACTCACTGCGCCGTGGGGGATAGGGGCCTCGGATTCGGGGTGAAATCTGCCACCCATACTCCTCCCTTTTTTTTTAAATCTTTATTGTTGAAAGCATTATATAGGTCCTCCTTTCCCTCCATTAACCTCGTCCAGCTCGCTCCCGTCCTCCCCCCCACCCAGGCCGGCACCACCACATTGTCCGTGTCCACGGGCTCTGCATATATGCGTACAAGTGCATTGGTGGATCTCTTCCCGCCCACCCTCCCCTGCTTTCTCTCTGTTCGTGCTAATATGTCTCTGGGCCTGTTTATTTGGTTCATTAGATCCCATATGTGAGTGAGATCTTGTGATGCTTGTCTTTCTCTGACTGACCTGTACACCTTTCTTGAACAGCCTGTGTGTGCCCTGTAAACAAATGTTTCAGACACAAATGCCCTCCAAGTGGGAACAGGGAGCCCGGTGGGGAACAGGGAGCCCATGCCGGAAGCCAATTCCAGCATGACAGCAGGGCTGAATCTGGGAATGGCTGATGGCATTTCCCCAAACCTGAATAGGATACATTCAATTGATTGTTTGCTGCCAGACAGCTCAGGGCATCTTAATCTACATGTTATTGCCTCCTACTAGCCAAACACCTGAACAGCGGTAGGCTAATTCTCCCCAATCTGACAATGGACTGTGTATACAAACCTGACCCTTTGAAGTGTATATCTCCCCCTCGCCTCAGAACAATTTGTGTTAATAAAAAGCATGGGGTCCTGAGACGAGGAGATCTTAGTTTCCTTTAAACTGGGCTCCTCTGACCACCAAATGCCTTTCAAAATTATATTTCGTCTCTGGACTCCTATTTAATCTATGTACAGCCTTCTCCAGATTTCCTGAACCCTTCTTAATGCTGGAACAAGAACCCCAGCAAGCGGGCAGCGTCGGACAGAGGCTGCAGGAGAGGAGGGGCAGGGGCAGGGCCTGGGCTTCCGCGGGGAGGAGAGGGACAGATGAGCAGGTGGCAGTGGTCCTGGCACCCCCGAAACCAGTCTGAGGGCAGTGTGTCTTCTCAGGGGAGCGAGCCCAGGGTCCTGACTGACCCATCAGGGCCGGTGGAGACCATGAGAACGGGGGGGGGGGGGGGGGGGGGGGGGAGGAGTAGAAGGTGGGGCCCAGGCAGGTCTGCCCTCAGAGACCCAGCGTGGGCTGCTGGTCACAGCAGAGAGGTTTGGCTGAGGGGAAGAGGCCGGATGACACGGGACAGGAAATGAGGGATTCAGATGGGGAGAGGGGCAGGCTACGGCTGGGGGCTGACCGGAAGGGGGTTTGCTAAACAAGCTTCCCTCTCCCCACCTCTCACACCCTGGCCTCCGGCAGGGCGCTGTGCCTGCTGTGGAGGAGGCGGACACAGCCGGAGAGGAAGGCTTCATTCCTGCGGGCGCACACCCCTAAAAACAGTGTGCTGTGTCTACACCGTGGGCACAGAAGCAATCTGAGGCTAGCCCTGTGGGAACTTAGCGTCCACCACAGTTTACCCACACCCAGGGCCAGAGGCTCAGCCACCTCAGAAGGGTCAATGGGAGCTGAGCCTGGGACTAGAGCGTGGACATGTCAGCTGGGGGGTTGGGGATAGAAACAGAGGTAAAATGTTTGACATCCACATGTATCTAAAGGACTTGCGAGGAGGCAGGGGGTGTGATGAACTCATCCTGGGAAAGGTCAGGATCTGATCTGTCCCCTCCAGGTCCTTCTCTGCAAACTGAGAGGCCTGGGCCCACTGATCTCTCGGGACGAGCCGGCTGCCGCAGCTGAGAAGCCCTGCGGGCAGACAGCAAGCTGCACACATCTTGAGTATAAAGTTGACAGTTTATTCTATAACCACTGCCCGTTTCCAGCATCCGAGAAGGTTCTCCTGTGCCCTTTTCCAGTTAACACCCTCCCCCAATCACCCGCCCGGGTAACCACGATTCTGACCTCAGTGTCCACAGTTTAGCTGGGCCAGTCCTGCAAGTCAATACAAATGGGATCATTCCATTCTGGTTGGCCTGTTTGCACAACATAATGTCTGAGATCCATCCTCGAGGCTGCCCCTCTCAGCGATGTGATTTCAATTAGTGTGGCCTCCTGGCTATGCCACGATTCATGTCTGTTCTCTGCTGATGGGCTTCTGGCCTGGGGCCATCCTACAGGCTGCGGTGACCCTCCTCGGGGCTCTGGTGGACTCGTGCCTCCTCCTGGTTGTGGAGCCACTGGCCTGGAAGGCGGCTGCTGTCTTTAGTAGATACTGCCACCTAGTTTCCCTGAAGTGGAGGGTGACTTTTGCAGGTCTCCACCTGAACATATAAAGAAGGACATAGAGGGCGGAGAGGAAAGAACATTCCTTAAACCAGGGGTCCTCAAACTACGGCCCACGGGCCACATGCAAATACAAATATTGTATTTGTTCCCGTTTTGTTTTTTTACTTCAAAATAAGGTATGTGCAGTGTGCATAGGAATTTGTTCATAGTTGTTGTTTTTTAAACTATAGTCCGGCCTTCCAACGGTCTGAGGGACAGTGAACTGGCCCCCTGTTTAAAAAGTTTGAGGACCCCTGCAACAAATCCCAAGACAGGTTCTTTCAACACCTGCTATGAATTGATAAAAACTGAGCAGAGCCTCTCCCCCTTCCCTGCGGCCGGACCTTCTCCGATCCTTGCTCCTCTGGGGCAGCTATGCCTTGTGGGAGGCGTTGCACCAGCGCTCGGCTCCGTGAGGCACATCACGGGCTGGCGGCACACAGAACACACCCTCACCAGCTGCTGGGTGGTCCTGCCGGGCCTGCCGGGTGCGCAGCTCAGCCATTCACAGAGAGAAACCGACGCCACGGCAGCTCTTCCGCTTCCTTCCTCAGCAGCCTGCATCAGACCCAAAGCAACTCCCTCCGACCTCTGTGCAAAAGGCATTCAGCGTTTCTGAAGACAGGGCCCCACGCAGGTGCCAAAGCTCCTGCCCACCGCTCTCTGCCAGCTCACGGAGCAAACGGCCTCTCTGCCTTCCAGGTGCTGCACCCCATTTATACCAACTCCCGGGGCGCCTTACAGGGAAACCCTGCCTCCCGGGGCCTGTCGTGTTCTGGGCAATAGAACATGCCTTTCTGTGTAGAGCAACCTCAGCACTGCTGACATCGTAGGCGGGACGATTCTTTGCGACCAGAGGGCTGTCCTGTGAATTGAGGGACCTTTGGCAGCATCCCTGCCTCTACCCCCTGGATGCCAGGAACACCCCGCGCTGTGACGACCGAAACCGTCTGCGGACATTGCCAAATGTCCCAGGGGCAAACGCATGCCTGGTGGGGAGCCGCTGCAGCAGGGAGACCAGTTTTTAAACACCCACCAGCCAGCACACCCTCTCCCTCTCGAAGCGGGAGGTCAGCTTCCCGAGGCTCCATCAGGTTGGATGCATGGCCGCCTGTGTCGACAGCAGGAGTTTTACTCTTGGCAACCAAAACAGGACAGATCTTGGCACCAAAACATGAAAACCACACTGTTTACTCTGGGAAAACAAAGACACATGAATTTGGGAAGCAGAGGTAAGAGGACTTGGAGGTAAGAGCAACGATGAGGGAGAAATTGTCTCTGTAAGTTCCCGTCCGTGAGCGGACACGGTTACCCACATCAGTGACTCAGACACCGAACACAAGGCCACAGTTCAGTTAGTGACATTGGTGTGAGGCCCACACTGCAAACCCAGTGTTTTCAGGAGGTGTCCCTCTCCCCAGTCCACCTCCTTGTATGAAAACACATACACACACCCAGACACAACTTCATGGTACTATTTTATTAAATCAGACAGTTTTAGATGTATGTTGTTCTGGGTTGGTTTGTTTTTTTATTTTCTAAGTCCATTTTTTAAAAATCATATAAAATATGTTTACTATATCTTAGAAAATTAGCAAAAAAAATTAAGATTGTTCAACATATTACATTGTACAATTAGGTAAGAATGTTTGAAAATTTATAAATATTTTGTTCCCTCTTAAGACGGCACATGACAAAAATACACTTTTAAAATGTTTTCATAGGTAATTCCTATAAATGATCACCCTCCTGTTTATTAAGTAAAAGGCCCGGTTAGGACAAGCATGCCCACACTCCTGAAACGTTCTGTACAGTAACTACAAGTAAAGCAAGGGGTCCGTCAGCTCGTTGACAACTGAAACCATTTTTAAATCTTAGGAGGAATCCAGTTACTCTCAAAATATCATTCCACACGGGATCCACTTAGTTCATCTATGGGCTTTGATTCATAAGTACAGCAGGTCCTTGAATAACATCGCTTTGTGCAACACTGATTTGTTACAATGCTGCGGAGATACCACGAAAACTTCACGCTGGTCTTTATGAATTAGCCTGCGGGAAAACTGGTTTTGCTGTATATGTCTCTTCGCTCAGGGTCGGAGAACCTGTCGATACTGTTAAGTGAGGACTTACTGTATCTGTCTGAGCCAAAGCACTGTTTAAAAGGATGTGTACTGCCCCGAAGCCAGATGTCAGTCAGTGGCACCGTGCTTTAAACAGAAACCTGCACAGCCACACCCACGGACTGTGGCCCCTCAGTTGAGGCACGGTCCATGGGCAGCTGCTGGCTTCCGTCTCTGAGCAGCACGGTCAAGGGCATCCCGTGTGAAGTGCCAGGCCATTGGCCAATCTAGCTTAGAAACAGGTACTGGGAGGAGGACACGTGCTGCAGGAGATGAGGACCTGAGTCACAGAGGTCCAAGCATCCAGGGACCCAGAGCACCAACCCGCGCCCCCCCTCCCCCCAACAGGACGACAGTGACGCTGACAAGAATGTGAGCTACAAAGGAATTTCCAGAAGCGGCAGTTTTCAAAGAAAGAGCCTGAAAGTGTTGACTTTTCTCCTTTCCAGATAAGCCCTTATCTGCAGGAAGAGGACCAAGGCTTCTGCAGTATCTGGACCGAATGGGAGGTTGAAGGACGAAGAGTTAGAAGCAGCAAAGCCAGTTCCTTTTGTCTTTCGCATCAAGCCCTCCAGCTGCACGCGGAGCCCAGTGGCGGCCGGGACGCTGCCGCGGTCACTCGGTGCCCTTCTTCCCTTTCCAGCTCTTCTCCCGCTCCTCCAGCTCCGCCTGGGTGAACGCGGCAGGGCCCCAGTGAGTGATCAGGTGAGGGTTTTTGGAACCTGAAAGACAAATAGGCTTTAAATACAGGAAGTACTGTGTTCTTCCACTGACATGATCATATTCCCACAGATAAAACAGTGGCTTTTCCACTGATTTCTTCTCTGAGGAACATCTGAAAGTGCCACAGCAGCCAAAGCAACTAGAACAGTGGTTCTCAACCTTCTGGCCCTTTAAATACAGTTCCTCATGTTGTGGTGACCCCCAACCATAAAATTATTTTCGTTGCTACTTCATAACTGTAATGTTGCTACTGCTATGAATCATAATGTAAATATCTGATATGCAGGATGGTCTTAAGCGACCCCTGTGAAAGGGTCATTCAACCGCCAAAGGGGTCGTGACCCACAGGTTGAGAACCGCTGAACCAGAAGATGTGCACAAAGGGATCACCGGGCCTTCGCCTCTGTTCAAGGGCAAGTAAGTCAAGAGACGCTTGCCCTGAGCAGCTTGGCTTCTGCACATTGGGGCTGAAGAAGTTCCTTTGCACAAGTCTGATGCACATAATGAAACAGAAAGGTAGACCGAATACACACACAGCTGTTACCTGGTTCTATCAGGCGGATGAGCCCTTCGTGCTGGGCCACTTTGTCCTTCCAGCTCTTGGTCTTACTAGTTGCCATCTCCAGCTTCTTCTTAACTCCCTGAAACAGAGCAGGTTTTGGATTTGGCAACACACGCTGGTAGTTGAAGAGCCAGACAACAATGACTGGCCACTTCCCATCAGCTCGGTTTTCTCTGTGAGCCCTCACAGCCACTCTAAGGAGCAGGGACCCGCAGCGCCCCCATAGGCAGGTGCGGAGCTAGGATTCAGAGCAGCTGAGTGTCACACCGAGGACCTAACCCACACTGATTACAGGTGAGTGTCAAGTCCCGGTGCCTGCCCCTCAGCTCCAAGTCCACCCTCCCTTGCCCAGCCGTGGCGCTAGGGCAGGGGTCCTCAAACTACGGCCCGCAGGCCACATGCAAATACCAATATTGTATTTGTTCCCATTTTGTTTTTTACTTCAAAATAAGATATGTGCAGTGTGCATAGGAATTTGTTCATAGTTTTTTTTTAAACTATAGTCCGGCCCTCCAACGGTCTGAGGGACAGTGAACTGGCCCCCTGTTTAAAAAGTTTGAGGACCCCTGCTCAAGGGTAAGTCTCCCCACCAGCAGGCACCATCTCAGCTCTGTCAGCAGAGGGGGCTGAAGGGGGAAGGGGCTTGGCTTCCCAGTTCCACTGGGCTCTTCTCGGCGGCTCCGTGGCATGTGGGACACCCGTGGTGCCTCCCAAGGGGTTTCAGTGGCACCTCCCTGTGGCAGCTTCGGCCAGGGCCCCAGAGGCGGCCCCCAGTGAGCTCCGTGGGCACAGCACCTCGGGGAGCTTCCCTACCGTCCAGTGACCACGGCTGTGCCCCCCAAGGAGGCCCGGGTCCCAGCACTGGGTTTACGGGGACCCTCCAGGCGTGTCCTTCCTGGGTGCTCTGCCTCAGTCCTGCTCCTGCCATTCCCATGCTCTTAGAGTCTTCTCTACCACTTCATAGGGGATCTGGTTATAGTTAATACTTGTTTATATTCAATTTTCCCTGTTCCAGTTACTGTGTGGGTTCCACCTCCTGAGTGGCCTCTAACCGATACGCCTCACCGCCTTTCTTCTTACTTCCAGCTAAGCAAAATTCTTACTATGGCTTCTTGCCGCTAAGCCAACGTTCTCTCATTTTAAAAAAGCGTGTTTGCCCGGCCGGTGTTGCTCAGTGGATAGAGCGTCCACCTGCAGACGGAAGGGTCCTGGGTTCGATTCCAGTCAAGGGCATGCACCTCAGTTGCAGGGGCATGTGCGGGAGGCAACCAATGGATGTGTCTCTCACATCGATGTTTGGCTCTCTCTGTCTCTCCCCCTCCCTCCCACTCTCGCTAAAAATCAATGGAAACATCCTGGGTGAGGATTAACAACAAAACAAAAAGCTTGGCCCTAACCGGTTTGGCTCAGTGGCTAGAGCAGGGGTGGGCAAACTTTTTGACTCGAGGGCCCCAATGGGTTCTTAAACTGGACCGGAGGGCCGGAACAAAAGCATGGATGGAGTGTTTGTGTGAACTAATATAAATTCAAAGTAAACATCATTACATAAAAGGGTACGGTCTTTTTTTTTTTTTTTTTTAGTTTTATTCATTTCAAACGGGCCGGATCCGGCCCACGGGCCGTAGTTTGCCCACGGCTGGGCTAGAGCGTCGGCCTGCGGACTAAGGAGTTCTGGATTCGATTCTGGTCAAGGGCATGTACCTTGGTTGCTGGCACATACCCAGTCGGGAGTGTGCAGGAGGCAGCTGATCGATGTTTCTCTCTCATCGATGTTTCTAACTCTCTATCCCTCTCCCTTCCTCTCTGTAAAAAATCAATAAAATATATGTATTTTTTTTTAAAAAAAAAAAAAAAAAAGCTTGTTTTTAACCATTTAAATGCACATGTGCCGTGTAGGTTACCTCGTACTGCTCAAGCGCCTGCTTCCGCTCCAGCTCCAGCTGCTCCAGCTGCGCCATGGCTTCCTGAAGGGCCCGCTCCTTCATGATGCGCTGGTTCTCCAGCTCCTGCTTCTCCGCTTCGGTCGTCTCGATGGCCTGCTGCTGCTCCAGGTGCCACCTCTCCAGCTCCGCCCTCTTGGAAGACTCTTCCTCCAGCAACCTACAATGTGGGAGCTCAGGATCGCGGGGGCCCGGGCCTCCACACCTGACCCCCCACCTGACGAGGCACTCGAGCAGGAGACTCTCCAAGGTCACCCCATCCGCCTCTCTCGTGCTGCAAGGAGGAAACTCGGACCCAGAGAGGCCCGTGTTCACAGGACATGACCCATGCGTCCTGCTCCAAACTGTTTCACCCTCTTTTGAAAAAAAAATTAATGCCATTTAAGGAGGCTTACTGTGCCTTGAGCCGGGCCAATAGTTAAGTATATTCCTAATTAATCCTCACAATAAGCTTAAGATGAAGAAAGTGAGGCACAAAGGTTAAGTGACCTGACCCAGGTCATTTGCCTGGCAGGTGGCAGGGCCACGTTCTGAAATTTGCCCGGTTACTCCAACATCCAAACATTTTTCATCTGTAAAAACCTATTACAGAGGAAAAAGCTGACAAACTAATGAAGGTGAGGGAAGAAGGAACTAACAAAAGGTAGAATAATAATAGAAACCATTTACTAAACAATCACTACATGCCAAGCACTTTACCGTCCTCATTATCAACCCCACAAACAAGGCGCTATCATTTCTACGTTACACATGAAGCCACTGAAAAGCAAACATGTAGCAATGGGTTTCAACCCAGGTCTGTGTGACTCCAAATGCTATGTAATAAAAGGCTAATATGCAAATAGACCGAACGGCGGAACAACCGAACAACTGGTCGCTATGATGTATGCTGAACACCAGGGGGCATGCACAGAATATGGCAGGCGTCGGCTGCGGTGGGATGGTGGAGCAGGTGAGCGAGGGTACCAGACCAACGTGGGGCGCCAGTCGCTGTCATCAGGGCGAGCCTCTGGTGGTTACTGAAAATTCTTTGCTCCCGCACGACACGGTCCCGCCTGGCACTTGCACCTGCTGCCGGCGCCGGCTCCACTCACACCCACTGCCGGCGCCGGCTCCGCTCACACCCACTGCCGGCGCCGGCTCCGCTCACACCCACTGCCGGCACCGGCTCCGCTCACACCCACTGCCGGCGCCGGCTCCGCTCACACCCACTGCCGGCACTGGAGCCACTGCTCGCACCCACTGCCGGCACTGGAGCCACTGCTCGCACCCGCTGCCAGTGCCCGACGCCAGCCCCGATCACTAGGCACCATCAGTGGGTGTGAGCGGTGGCTGCCGGACCCAATCGCCCCTGAGGGCTTCTCCACCTCCCCCTACTCCCGAGGGGCAATGGGGGCAGCAGCCACCACTAGCACCTGCTGATGGCGCCACCCCAATCGCTTCGCGCTGTCAGCGTCAGCAGGTGCTAGTGGGCCGGCGCCATCAGTGCGTGGGAAAGGCGGGTGGCGGGAGCGGGGCTGCAGGCAGACAGGGGACAAGGGGGGACGGGGCTGCAGTGGGAGGGGCTGGGCGGGGCGCAGAGGATGGGCCAAGACCTGCCCTTGTGCCCACTGCAGCCTCGTGGCCCACAGTTCCTTTCAAGGTGCACGAATTCGTGCACTGAGCCCCTCGTGTTACCATAATAGGCTACCTGTCTGAGAACTTCCAGATACTTAGGTATTTAAATCAACTAAACCAACAGACAACCCAAACCTGTACCCAAAGCACAGACACTGGTCAGATGCCAGGCCAGGACAGGACGCACCGCTAGTGTCTGGACCATCAGTAACAAGCCAGACAGCAGGCCAGTTACTACCCGAGAACGTCTGCTCTTCTAAAACCAACAGCAAAGGAAGTAAAGTAACAGACTCCACACCCCTATCTAACACCCCCCCAACTGCTCCACCCTAACCCCCAACCACAGCTCTGTCAAAATTCCCTCGACAACACCCTGCGAGGTAGTTACCCAACTCGGCTCGAATACCCTGTGTGATGGGCCACTCGCTGCATTATAGACTGAGCCAGTTGCTTGTGGGCAGCCTCAATCCTGGGAAAGGTCTTCCTCAGCCAAGATGAGCCCTCCCGCCTGCCATCCCTAGCTCCACAAAGGCCAATCGGTGCCCTTGGGATGTCTCTTGGGCTGCGATGTCCACACCTGCACACCCTGCACGTGTGGTCTGACCAGCGCAGTCCATTCCCCCGCTCGCGTGGACCTATTGCCCCCTCCCGTGGTCCTTTCTAGGTGCTGGGACACAGCAGTGAACAAGACTGGAGGGCCTGCTTCTTCACCCCAGGGTGAGAGGATGGAGGGGGAAGGACACCGGCAGCGTGTGGCTGCCCAGCATCTGAATCCCCTTCACACGTCTAGAGAAGCCGGCATAGAAGGTGTCGTGATGGAAAGTAGGGCGCACCTCCCGCTACAGAAGCTGCAGGCGACGCCTGCTCCCCCTGCCCCTTGGCAGCCAGGACACGAGGAAAGCCTGGGCTTGCTAAGCAGCTGCCCCTCCTGGATCTTCGCCTCTGAGGCAACGGACACAAAGAAGGAGAGACAGTGGGGAATTTATCGTGGCAGCGTAGCCACGATCCAGTGGTGGCAGGAGCAACCACCGACACGGTGCCAATGTTGGCACCACGGCCTCCTGACTGGACTCTTCCCGTGGCCTGGTTTGGGCTGGGGTTTGGTTCCTGCCTAGGTCCCAGGCCTGGCCACCTGCTGTACTGTGGAACTGGAGAACTACTTAAGAACTTTCCCAGGAATTGTTTGATTACTTTAGCCAACGCAAGTTGTTTCTGTGGTTTGCAAACAAGCCCCTGACCAAAGAATCTAACCTCTCTGTTTCCTCATTTACAGAAAAGCTATAGGAATGACACCCACCATCAAAGGTCTGCTGATGCATTAAATGTGACAATGCGTGTAAGGTACTTAGAACAGCATCCATCACATAGAAAATGCTGACTAAGGCAGCTTTTGTTAATACGGAGGAATTATTGCCTCATTAGCTCTGGATTCTCACGTTCACTCAGGCTAACCTGAGAGTAGATGAGGTTTTTGGCAATCACTTCACAAGGAAAGTAAAACTCCGAATCTTTTCAAATGAATTTCTATTCAGCCAGGTCTCCTGGATCCTGTACTTGTTCTGTTGATAATATTTTTTTAAAAAAATTATTGATTTCAGCAAGTAAGGGAGAGGGAGAATAGAAACATCAATGATGAGAGAGAACCATTGATCAGCTGCCTCCTACACACCGCCACACTGGGGATTGAGCCCCCAACCCAGGCATGTGCCCTGACCAGGAATCGAACCGTGACCTCCTGGTTCATAGGTCGAGGCTCAACCACTGAGCCATGCCAGCCGGGCTTCTGTTGCTATTTTAAACTATCTTCTTGGTATCAAACCATCATTCCAGCCTGTCAGTGTCTTTTGAAGAATTCTTATTTTGACATTCTACATATTATCTCTCTTCCTCATCTGCAAGCGAGATAAAGGAACAGAAGCCCAACACTGAGTGACTAGCAAACGCCAGGCCTTGCACAAGCAGCCTGCATGCATTATCTCGTGTCATCTCCTCAACCCTGCAAGGTTGGCAGTTACCCTCTGTCTATGGATAAGGAACTGAAGGCTCAACGCAGTGAAATGGCTTTTCTAAAGTTACACAGCTAGAAAGTAGCTGGGAACCAAACCCAGACCTCACTCCAGAGCTCGGTTCCTCACTGCCTTCACATACGTGAAAAGTATCACACGTGGAAGAGACTGTTGCTCCGAGAGGCCCCAGTGAGTAGAACTTGGATCCGCTGAGTTATTCACAAAATACCCGTGGGCGCTTGCCGTGTGCCAGGCACGGTACCAGCTGCTGAGACCGCAGACATGACTGAAGTATGCCACAGGCCTCACAGGTCTGAAAACGTAGTGGGAGGAAGTTATAATGGGACAGGTGATGGCTCAGCCTCAAGAACTTTCCAATAGTTGGGTTTTCCCAATGTCAACTGAACAGTTTTCTTGAGTTCCCATTCAGAAGAGGCTAGCGAACCTTCAGGTTACACATCAAAAAAATAAACTTCAATTTTAATATATCAAAAAATTGACAAGACCCGATGGCTCAAGTCAAAGTTCTTGCACTTAAACAAGTTACTATATAAAGCATCTCTGGGGAGCCTGGCCGGAGTGGTCGGCGGTCGACCCAGGAACCAAGAGGTCGCTGGATGGATTCCCAGTCAGGGCACATGCCTGGGTGGTGGGCTCGATCCCCAGCGAGGGATGCGCAAGAGGCAGCCAATTAGTGATGTTCCTCTCTCGTCAATGTTTCTATCTGTCCCTCTCCCTTCCTCTCTTCTAAAATCAATAAAAACATATTTAAAAATAAATAAATAAATAAAGTATCTCTGGGGACATACTGAGATAATGTTAAGACACTGACAGAGAAAGGGTCATCCAGTGGAAGAAGGAGACGCCAGCGATTCCAAGAACGACGTAATACTGCTGGAAGAAAGGGCGGGAGGATTTACTAAAAAGCCCTCAACATATACCCTTCACCTAAGGTTGTTTCATTTCCTTAGAGGGAGACTCAAGTGTTTCTATCTCAACTCCAAGAGGACTTCCCTTGATTTGCTACCGAGAAAGGCCTGTTCTGGGAGTGGGAGCAAGGAGAAACCCCCTTTGCCAATCTGACAAAATGACCCTCTGAACCAGGCCTCGCCTTCCGGGATTGCAAGGGAGGGACTGGCCGTACTTAAAAATGACCACCAGAGGGCGTCAGTTTACCCATTTCAAGTTCCAAAACATAAGTTAAAAGAAAAATAATTTAAAGTAGCAAAATAATTACTGTATATTCATAAAGTGGCTTTTGCACATCAAGAAAAAGTTCATTTTTGTGCAGTAATTTCAGCTTATTGGTGCAAATCTGTACATAGGTAACAGCTACATTTGCATTCAAAAGGTTGAAACCATTTTGCTATGTCCTTAAATTAGAATGTACAAAATAATTAGCCAGAGTTTTTTAAATAGCAATACTCATTTTTGGCTCCTACCTACAGATATTTTGATTCAGTAAATGCAGGACAGGCCCTACATGTGTATTTTTTTTTAACTTTACAGGTGATTCTAATGTTTACCACTGGTTAAAAGCTACAAGTTTTATCCAAAATTATCCTTTATTCAAAGATCACTCATTTGATAAATACAAAATAACTAATCTATAATAATAAAAGCATAATATGTTAATTAGACCAGACGTCCTTCCGGATGAAGCCAGGGCTGCGAGGGAAGCCCGGGTCCCAGGTGCCAGAGGGCAGCAGGGGGAAGGAAGGCCGACTCTTGCACGAATTTCGTGCATCGGGCCTCTAGTATTTTAATAAGTTTCTAGAGATATCTGGTTCCCTCTGTGATCCAATCTCTGCTGTGTTATAATCAACCTCTCTCCAAACTGCAGGGAAGTAAAATATATATCATAGCTCACCTGTGAGTTCTCTGGGTAATCTTTAAACTCCCAGCACACCAAAAATAATAAAGAGGCCCCAAACCATCTTGTGCCCGTAGAATGCCTCTCTTTGGAAGTCACATAGGACTCAAACCTTCCCGGTAAGTGAACCTTGTGCCAACATCGCTGCCAGTGGCAACTGGGTGGCAGTTCTAAGACCCTGGCTAACATCACAGGACACTGAGCACACACCGGTGAGACTGTAAATGCCAGGCAATATGCTAAGCATTTGATTTTCTACTTAAAAGATCATTTTTCCTTAATAGAATTAAAATTTTCAAAACCTATTTATTTTTAAAATCATTTTGGCAAAGCATACAACGAAGACCTCCTCTCTTCTCTTCCTGCCTAAGTATTAAGCGAGCCTCCTCTGCCGCTCCACATGAGAACGGCAGCCGTGGGAAATCTACCGGGCCGTCCCGCAGCTGTTCCCCAAAGCGGAGTCACAGCTCGAAGCCTGCATGCACCTGCGCTGACCAGCCGGTCACTGGGTCAGTGTGTTTAGTGTGGTCAAGACATCGTAAAGAACACAAAGGGAAGCAAGTGCGAAACGAAGTGGAGAGCTCCAATTTCACGTTCGGGTCTTCATTCTACCCCGTCCTCCCTGCTGCTACAAAGACCAAAAACGCAGAGTTCTCATCCGAGAACATGACTATCACAAAGAGTAAACCTGGCTTTAAAAGCTCTAAGCAGGGGTGGGGAACCTTTTTGCTGCCAAGGGCCATTTAGATAATTATAACATCATCCACTTAATATAATTCACTTAATATAAACGTATGTTGCTATGACGAAAGCTCCTAGATTTACTGAATTTCGAGTCCCACCTGCAGTTGCCTTGGCAGGGCCAGACCAAATGATTTCACGGGCCTTGTAGGGCCCATGGGCCCAACGTTCCCCACCCCTGCTCTAAGGGGAAAAACAGTCTAGCTTTTAAGAAGTTCTAAAAGTAAGCTTTTGAATAATAATTATTTAAAGAATCTCACTAATCCCGAATGACCCAACGAAAACTGCTGATTTCCTCCTCCTCCCCCAAAAGCGGCTGCAATTCTGGCGTGAAGCAGGCCCCTGTCTCCATAACAAGGGCTCTTGTCTGGTCCGGAACATGCCGGCGAAGCCAGGGTCTCGCCAGAGCTGATCCTGGGTCCCCGGGCATTCTAGCTGGGCACCCCGTCCAACACACCGAGGCTGCTCTGAAATACCCGTCAGCCCGCAGCCCCGGAAGCGAGGCTCTCCCAGCGCCCCGGACTGAGAATAGACAACGCAGCCACCGAGCCTCCAGGTCTCTCCCTCTCCGCCAGCGTGAGCCATTCCTAGAAACTATGCAAAGGCGAGCACACGAACGGACGGCACCTGGCCTGAAGCTTCCGCACAGTCTCTTCATCTTGCCGGGCCTGCCGCTCATCCTCAAGGGCCTCCTGCAGCTTTAGGTACATGTCTTCCAGCTCCCGCACTCGCTGCAAATACTGTTCCAGTTCACAGGACTTTTGGGCAACCTGTTCTTCCATCTGCTGTCGGATCTGATGGTAGAAAAGGGTCATGTTCAATCGCAGGCTGGCCTCACCCTCAGGGAAACCCTCCCACTCCACCACCGTCCTGAGGGGTTGCCACTGCCCACAGCTGCAGCCCTGCAGGATGGCGGGGCCCTGCCCTTCGTCCTTGATGGAAAAATAGAGGAATCGAGCACCCCCTCCCAATACCAACACCAGAACCACACCAAGAGAGTGCGGGACAAACTACAACCCCGATGCTGTGTTCCTGCCCCAGTACATTCTCCATCCTTTCTGCTCCACACCTTAGAATCAAGTCAAGGGAAAAAAATATGTTTCCCTGTATAATTTCTCTTTAGATTATTTTCTGTCTTAAAGCTACAAGCCCTTTACCAACAGAGCCTTCTCCAAAAGGAATGACCCTTTCCCCAGTCGGAACTGCCGAAGGGAAAAGGAAACACTGATGTGCAGAGCCTCCTGCACTTACCTGGCAGCCTAGCACCCCCCCTTCCCCCTCCCCCGCTCCTTAGGGCACCCCCAGCCCTGGGGAGACTCAAGCAGGGAATTTAGTGTCCTGACAAGGTTATGGCTTCTCCCTTCTGGGTATAAGAGTTTGAATCTCTGCCTTAACAAGGAAAAGACAAGGGCATCCTAAATATAATAGCGCACACACGAGCATATCCAGTTTATAAAAATTTGCACTTGCATTAGCTCACGTCATCCTCATAACAGTCATGACGGATCATATGATAACTCCCTAATTTAAAGATGAGATACGAGTGCTCAGGAAGAAGGAGCAGAGAGGAAACAAACCCAGGCCCCTGGCTGTGCGGGGGCACCCTTTACATCACTGGCCCTCCTCTGTGTGCTGTTCTCTCACTGCTCAATCATGTCCATTTCAACGCTAAGGGACAAAAAGTTACCAAAGGCAATGTATGAGCATCTAACAGGCGCTGGGCTCAGCACGCTCCCACACGGTCAGAACTCAATGTGAGAAGACCTGCTAACTACGGGCATCTTGGGGAGGGGGACCTTAGATGAATCAGAGCTGCTGAGGGCAGCAGACCAGAATCCGTATGTTTTCATGACTTCAGGACCTCCGACTTGGCTCATTACAGAGGAGAAATGTCATGGAACCAATGTGCACTTTTTCCATAGCTATTTATTTTCCAAGCCAGGAACACTTTGAGAGGGAAAAGGGATGCTGGTAATAATTATACCAGGATGGCAGAGACTGTCCCAGTCAAACCAAGACATAGTCACCCTAACCACAGCCCTTACCGCCCCATTCCTTAAATTTCCTCTTCAGGGTCTGAAAGCAAGGTTAATGTCTTGTACCTTTACATCCTGGGCATGGTGCCCAGAACATAGAAGGTGCTCAATAAACCAACAATGGATGAATGAACAGACACATCACTTCCCCAACAGCCCACTGCAAGCCAGCAGCAGAGCCAAGCTGACAACATGGCCTCACTGCAGCCTCCCAAGCCCCCGCCCCCACGACCAGGCTGGCCCTGGGCGTTCCCCAGGCGTGCGGTACTCACAAGCTTCTCTCGCTCCAGCTCCGAGCTGAACCTGGCCTGTAGTTCCACTTGCGTCTCAAGGCGTTTCTTTTCTTCTTCTGCTGCCCGAGATGCCGCTTCTTCCAGTTTCTACCCAATCGAAAGCCATCCACAGAAATGCATTTGGAGAGAGAAATGGTCACACTTAAACATGTGCAAGAAACCACACATTCTTAATGTTCCACAAATACAGAACAAAAACTTTTAGATCTGCTGGAATTCCATTCCAATAATTTTCCCAGCCAACGTACAAAACAAATTCGTTAAATCAATGACTACTGATAAGTCTGAACAGCATTTTGCAATGGAGTCACTGAGTCACATTCGTTTGCAAACGCATTCATGAGTTCGAGATCTACTTCTTGGGTTCTTACTGTACAGTGTTGTCATCTTACACATTATTCCTTAACACTTATGAGAGCCCGACTTCCAGAAGGGTGGCCTGAGGAGCTCCATATTCTCTTTCCCCAGTGAAACAACAATTAGAAACAACCGCTTAAGCCCGGCCTCAGTGGCTCAGTAGTTGAGCCTTGACCTATGAACCAGGAGGTCATGGTTCAATTCCCAGTTGGGGCACATGCCTGGATTGGGGGCTCCATCCCCAGTGTAGGATGTACAAGAGGCAGCCAGATTGATGTTTCTCTCTCATAGTGGATTTTTTTCCATTTATCTCTCCCTCTCCCTTCGTCTCTGAAATCAATAAAAATATATTTTTTTAAAAAAGAATGGGAAGAATATATGTTCATATTTCCTTATAAATACTAAATAAACCTAGAAGGATACACAAGAAATAAAAAATAATCGATACCTTAGGCACGGGGTGAGAGATAGGCAAAGGGAGAAAAGAAGTGGGAGGAAATATTTTCACTAAATCCTTTTGTAATTTTTAATTTTGAGCCATGTAATTATATTACCTACACAAATGATTATATTTTTTAAAGAAACAACAGTAGAAATGGAACATTATTTTGGGAGGAGGAATGAACAGACAGAACAAAATTCTCTTGATGATACTCTAATGGAAGATGTACGTCACTACATGTGTCCAAACCACAGAATGTAGAACACGAAGAGTGAACCCTAATATAAACTATGGCTCTGGGTGATCATGAGTATCAGTGTAGACTCATCAATTGTAACAAATGCACCCACTCTGGTGGGGGGTGTTGAGCATGGGGAAGCTATGCATGTGCTGGGGCAGACGGCATATGGGAAATCTCTGTACCTTCCAGTTAATTTTATTGTGAACCTAAAACTGCCCTACAAAAATAAAGCCTTTTAAAAAAATTATTTAAGTAAAGTCTTTAAAGAAATCTATTAATTTATATTTTACAAAGACAATACCAGGATTTCTTATAGCTTCTTCTCAATCAACTAAGGCTTAGCAAGTCATACAAAATTCACTAATATGTAGCCTAATTCCAGGCCAGGGCAAGAATTTTATTTCTTGATAAGAAAAAGAAAATTAAAGATTTTTAAGGGATCTGTAACAATTTTTCAACACCTATCCATCAAATCCCGAATCAGTTGCTTAAATAATTCTATGAAGCCCGGCCAGTGTGGCTCAGTGGTTGAGTGTCGATCATAAACCAGGAGGTCAAGGGCACATGCTCGGGTTGCGAGCTCAATCCCAAATAGGGGGCATAAAGGAGACAGCCGACCAATGATTCTCTCATCATTGATGTTTCTATCTCTCCCTCTCTGAAATCAATAACAATATAAGTAAAAATAATTCTATGAAGCTATGTAATAAGAAAGCTGTCCAAGTGGCCTAGGCCCTGTCAACTCAGGCAGGCACTCACATAACAGAGCAGGAAGGGAGACCTACATGCTACTGGGAGACCAAGTTCAAAAGAATTTAAAAGGACACCAGATGGATGAAACTCAAATGCATGACGCTAAGTGAAAGAAGTCCTGAAAACACACATGCTGACTTATTCCATTTATGTGAGAATTTGGAAAAGGACAAAATACAGGAACAGATCGGTGGTTTCTAGGGGTTGGGGTGAGGGGAGGGTCTGAATACAAGGAGCAGAGTGAGGAAGTTCTTTGGGGCACTGGAGTTTGTCTGTACTCTGTCTGTGGTAGTTACAGGAGTCTAGGCGTGTATAAAAACTCATGAAACCAAACATAAACCACAAACTTGCTGCTTGCAAATTTCTTTTAAAGACAGGACATGGGAGCTTCTAGACTACTGGCAATATTCTATCTTAACTTGGTTGGTACTTTCAGAAATAGTCGCTGTATTTGCACACACATATTGCATGCTCTCCTTTGTATGTATGACCCATTTCGTAAGTTATAAAGGAGGGGCACCATGTCCAGATCCCCACTCGTAACATCCACCGCACTCTGTGCACAGTGGGTGGAGGGAGCAGCAACCTCATGCTGCAGGTGCTCATCCGAGCGCACACCCTCTACTGGGGATGTGCCCGCAACCCAGGTACATGCCCTTGACCGGAATCGAACCTGGGACCTTTCAGTCCGCAGGCCGATGCTCTATCCACTGAGCCAAACTGGTCAGGGCTTAGAGGTGCTTTTAGAAAGTCGATGTGCTGGGTAGGAACAGCTATTTCTAAGATTGTATGTCCACGTGGTTCTTACTATTATAAAAGTATATTAAAAAATTCTTTGGGAGTCCACGAGGAGGAAGTCAGCATAAAGTGTGGTATTTCCATGGGTAGCAAAGAGAGAACCTCACCAGGAATGAGGGGCCTTATACTGATACGGCTGTAATTAACCTAGTTATGAATAACCGGAAAGGAGCAATGGGAAGGCCAAACATCATGGGCAGGTCATTTTTGCAGCTTTGCCAGGAAGCTGCAGCTTCACACTCCCCAGGGAGTCTCTGGTCTGGTCTATTCCCTGCATGTCTCTGGGGGAAGGAGTGGGGCTGATACATAGACGCAGGCCCAGTAAAGTTTGGATGAAACAGGGAGGGTGCTCTCCTGTCAGTCACACCTGGGGACAGATCACTGGCCAGGGTTGGCGTGGCCACTGCAAGCTCGGGTAGATCTGAGACACTGAATCCCCTAAACAAAGAAGTCCGCTCTCTTGCTCTCTTGCGCTCTTGGCCTCTGGCTCCCTCGGGACTCGTGTTGCAGGGGGAGTCCTCTCTTGGCTCCCCTTGGAGCCCAGATGGCCCATGGCCATGTGGACCTCACCCACAAAGGACTAAAGGACTACAACTAGCCTGATGCTGAACTGGACCCGGCTGCCACATGCAACTGAAACTCTGGCCACTGGCTCTGATTTTAGTTCTACTGAATCCCCAGCTGCCCTCCTTCCAGGACGGGACTAAGGGAAATGGGACTTTGGAAACCCAGAGATGCAATTCCAAGCAAATAAAAGTCACTCATCTTCCTGTGCGAGTCTCAGAAAATTCCTTTTCTTGAGATGTCGTAAGGACTCCACCCAAAGCACTCAGCGGGGTAAGGACATCCCCCTTCCACCGATAACAATACTATAAGCAACCCCCACATCCCAGGGCAAAGGTGCTGCAGAGGAGGACACACAGGTCTTTCGGCTCATGGCTCACACGTGCTCAGTGATTCAGGCAGACGGGCTCAACCCAGAGGTATCCCAGGTAAAGACCAGGGCCACACGCTGGGTACTCACCACCAACTCTCCCCACCCCAAAACCGTGACATAACCAAGGAACAAGATCACCCAGTGACCGTCAACAACTCCCCTGTACAGTCTATGGTACTTGTCCCCTAGCCCTGAGATGGGAGGAGAAGCTGACCCAGACTGGACCTCTGACTCTGGACAGTAACTAAAACCCACAATTCTACACTCAGGGTCTCATAAGGTCCTCACGAGTGAAGATGAGAGCAAAGGGGAAAAACTGAAAAAGCAACAGACTCTCCCCAGGTCGCCAAAAGTGACCATGACATCTTAGGGGAACAACATTTCTCAACCGTCTCTGACAAAATTCAAGTGTGCTTTCTTATAAATATGCTTCTCTGGTCAATGCAATGTCCCTGCTGCCCTGAGGCCCTCATCCTTTCAGGCTGGGGAAACCAGGGTGTCCTGAGGGTGTAGATACACTTCCTGGGAACACAGTTCGCCAAAAAAATCTCCCCAAAACTGCAGTAACCTGGTCTTAGTAAAATCAAAGCTCGTAAGTGAGGCAGCTGTGGCTCCTGCGATGCAAAGAGCCCTCTGGGCCCAGCCCAGCGTCCGCTTCCCTCTCCTCACCTTCCTCACAGTCTCCAGCTCCCGCTGCTTGTTCTCGTTGGCAGCCTGGAGCTCCTTCATCTGCCGCTCCAGCTCCTCCTGCTCAGCCAGCAGCTTCCTCCGGCGTTCCCTCCGACTCTGGCGGGCTTCTTTGTGTGGCGGGGGACTGCCCAACTTCAGCAGATGGATGGTAGAGTGAATGGCTGTGAAAGGTGCAGGAGAGAACACAGGAAATGCCCGTTATTCTTTGTAACCCTAACATGCAAAGGCACAGTGGGAAGGAAGCCCGACAGGCCTCAGTGTAGATTCTGACTCTGCCACTGAGTATCAGTGTGACCTTGAGCAAGGCACCAAGGTCACACCGTGGCTTGAGCATCAGTTTCCTCATCTCTAAAATGAGAGCGATCATCTCTAAAGTCACTTTTAGTTCCAAAATTCCAAAATTATATATCTGTGCTTAAATAGATGCTTGATTCAGGAATACCGCGCACATTTGAAGAATTTATTTAAAACAACACTTTCAAATAAATAACACTTTCAACTCCCTTCCCCATACTTGTCAAAAGGCTAAGATTTAGCCGTAGTGAGGGCTAAGATTCAAAGTTCCGGTATCTGATTTGCTACTTGCTGTGTTGAGTTTGCCCGACATCTATGCCTTTTGAGATCGTCTCCCTGTATACCTCCCTCCTGAGATGTTAATAGTAGCCTCCATTTATTGAATCCTTGGTTTTCCCATTTAATTTATCCTTGAGAGCTTTCATTTCACTACACAAAGTATTGCACAGTACTCCACTGCATAGCTGTACTGTAATGTATTCAACCATTTCCCAATTAATGGACATTTAGGCTGCTTGCAACGTATCACAAGCATCTCTGCAAGGATGTATCATTTTAAATATGCGAGTATAACTTCATTATTTAATTATCAACCTTTACAACAACCCTAGGGGGCAGTACTGTTACTGTTCCCATTCCACAGGAGAGGGAAGCAGCTACATAATTCATAACTCAGCCCACGTGACTCAGGAAAGACGATTCAAACCCAGCTGGGCTTGCCTCACAATCTTAAACCACATCAAGAAAGAGCACAACTTGCAATGCAATCTTTTTTCGCCTGACACTGAGGGCCCCTATGACTTTGACTACATTTAGTTTTAAATCCTAGCTCTAAAAATACTATTTCTCTCGGTATACCCCTCAGAAACCTAGCTTTTCCCCTGGATAATCAGCCACCCCCAAGGCAGCAGAAGACAGCCCAGACCTGACGAATGGCCACAAGGTCCAGACTAAAGATAACATCTTGACCTAAGTTATGTTTCGGCTCCTGAGCCCTAACGTGGAGATGCCCAGCTACTTCCCCAAGAGCCCAGACAGAGGGACGCCTGAGCAGACCTCAGAACTGCCCTCTAGACCTGAAGAAATGATTCATTCCCCTTACCTCACCTCCAGCCAGTCAGCTCCCAGCATGACCCTGAGCCCCTACCCCTCGGTGTCTTGTGACTTTTGCCCTATATAATCTTAACCCGGTGCCACAGAGGAGCCGGGTTTTTAGCATTAGCTCCCTATCGCTGGGTTGGTCACTTCAATATTAAACTATTTTTCCTTCTATTCTGCAAACTCCTGCGCCTGCATTTGTTCGGGCCAGTGCACACAGGCAGGTGAACTAAAAAAAAAAAAAAAAAAAAAAAAATTGGGGTCCCAGTAACATAACTAAGTCCAAGAATATCATATTCAGAAATCTCCCCATCATTTAAAAAAAATCTAATAGATAGTGTCTCATTCTTTAACGGTCACTTTAAAATTCTTCACAGTTGTTAAAAGGGGAAATTCCACTCTTCAAATAGTAGGCGTGAATAAAACTCAAAATGCCCAGTTTACAATTTTCCCGTAAGATGATTACAAAAACGAAATTGACTAAAAATTTGGGAACTGCTCTTGATTTGTTTTTCTTCAAGCTACCATGTCACACCAGTAATAACACAGACAATGAGGGGACAAGGCCTCAGTATCTGTCACGAACTTCAAAAACAGAAAGTCAGAGCTTTCGAGTTACATCATGACCAACAGTAAAAGCCACCTTACCTTGAATCCACTCCTGCTTCTTCTTCTTATCTGAAGCACTGATCTCAAAGGTCTTATCAATACACTTTATGAGAAAGAGGCATTTCTTTCCATCTTTGTCAGGCAAAGACTAAAAGAGAAAGCCAAGTTAGTTCTTTTTTTGTTGTTGTTTTTTTCTTTTTGTTTGTCTTTTTAGAGAGAGAGAGAGAAGGAGGGAGAAACGTAGACTTCTGTTGTTCCACTTATGTATGCATTCATTGGTTGCTTCTTGTATGTGCCTGACCCGGGATCAATCCCACAACCCTGGCACATCAGGCCAATGCTCTAACCAATGAACTACCTGGCCAAGGCTAAGATATTATTTTTAAGTTTTTAAATTAAATTCAATCTTATTTATACAAATATGGCTGGAATTCAATGTTAATGAAAAATACCTCTAAATGCATATTACTGATTCACTAATTCTATCCCCTGGGCAACTTTACTTACGGGAACAATGACTCCTGATCAGTATACCAAATCCTGACCGGGAGAACGACCACCTGATGGGGATGCCATGCTTTGGGCTTCCTTACGCACAGTGACTCACACCTGAGCACGTCCCTTACAGGAACCCTGGGAGGTACACCCACGGAGCTACTACAAGTGCTCACTCCTCGGAGCGATGAGGCTTCGAAGCCAGAGTGATTTCCACACCTGCCAGAGGTGTGCACCCCTCTCCTCTCCTTGCACCTGGATTAGTGCTGGCAACTGTGGTTCCTGACACACATCCCTATGAGAAGACTGGTATGGCCTATTGTAATCTTTGTGATTTTCCATGTTTAGCTGAATCTAAAAAAACCCTTAATGGGCGTTGCACACCCTAGAACATTAATTCTATACCATTTCATCCATCAAAATACATTATCATTTATGAGTAAGATCATAGGTATTCGAAATGTTCTTCAACAAAGACAGGCCTGGTAATAGTTCAGATATAAATACTCAAAAATGTATGTTCCTGAGGACTTCACTTCTTGACAGAATTAACAGTTATGAATAAAATGTACTGAAAGTATTCAAAGGTATTGCTCACTTCATCTTCAGTTTTATTCATTGCACTCAAAATGGCCCAGAGTTTCTGGTATGTTCATTATTTCAAATGATTTTTTTGCTTTATTTTCTTTTGATGACTCCGTTTTATTCAATAATGATTCCGTAAATGTACAAACAAACGCGATTCAATCCCTACCCTTTGTTCACGAGTATAAGATAGAAGACAAACTCACATTAGAAAAAAATTCTGTCAGGTATCTTTAATTTTTATTGCAACTTTAGCCTATATTATGTTGGAAATGTAAGTTTTAAGATTATTTTAAGGCCCTGAAGTCTACAAGGAAGATAAGCTACTTGAGCAGCAGGGGGCAGCACCGCAAAGAGGTAACAGTCGGCTCTTACCTCCACGCAGCAGTTTTCATCCAAGACAATGTCTCCTTTCTTATCTTTCAGATCCTCACTCACATAATAAGAAATCACATTGGGTTTTAGTACAAACCAGCGTTCAGTCCAGTTTTTCCGTCTATGGCCTTTTTTCATCATGTAACCCTATAAGAGATTAAATCTGACATAAATGCCTGTATCTCTCTTCCTTGATATTCCTACCTACTCCATTATCTGATAGACGGTTCTTGCCCTTTGTGGATCATGAAGCCTTTGAGGATCTATGAAAGCCAGGGACACTATTCCCAGTCAAATTCACATAAGCACATGCAAACAAAAGCCTATGCAGAATTTTAGATACCTCTCCCTTCCCCTCCACGCAAAGCTAAATAGACAATAGACTTTTAAAATATATATATATATTTGTATTGATTTCAGAGAAGAAAGGAGAGGGGGGGAGAGATAGAAACATCAATGATGAGAGAGAATCATCGATCAACTGCCTCCTGCACACCCCCCACTGGGGATTCACCCTGCAACCCAGGCATGTGCCCTGACCAGGAATTGAACCATGACCTCCTGGTTCATAGGTCAATGCTCAACCACTGAGCCATGCCGGCCAGGCAGATAGTAGACTTTAGAATCCCTGATGTTAATAGCACTGTAGTTTTTTTTAAAATTCCATATATTTTAGGGATGCTTATTGAAATATTTATAAATATTGCCCTAGCTGGTTTGGCTTAGTGAATAGAGCGTCAGCCTGCAAACTAAAGGGTCCCAGGTTCAATTCTGGTCAAGGGCACATGCCCGGGTTGTGGGCTCAATCCCCAGTAGAGGGCGTGCTGGAGGCAGCCAATCAATGGTTCTCTCTCATTGATGTTTCTATCTCCCTCTCCCTTCCTCTCTGAAATCAACAAAAATATTTTTTAAAAGAAATATTTATAAATTTTATAAAATGAAGTATCTGAGATTTGTTTCAAGACAATACAGGAGAAGCAAAAGTAGGTAGTGTAGGATTCACCATGTATTGGTGGTTGATGGGACTGAGTGGTGAATATATTGGAGTTCATTATACTATTCAGTCTATTTTGCTTCACACACACACACCCCAACAGTACTCTCAGTAAATTAAACCCTCAGTCAGTAAAAATGCTAAAAGGTGCTAACAGCCAAATATACAACTCAGCCAATCACCTTCTGACACCCACCTACCTTTCTACCTGATCTCACAGTATTCTGGAGGATGAACTCTGCTCCAGATGAGCAAAGAAAGAATGAAGCAATAGGTAACAATACTGGCTTCTACGTGTAGCTTCTATGCATACTTATAAGTCTGTACTTCCTCCCCATATATCAGCCTTACAGGTATATAATTCAAACTTTTACTTCAAGAAAATTACACCTGATTATAGTCTTTCAAGGCTGTTCAAGAATAGCTGGCATTTAAATATTAAATGTACAGGGGCCAGAGCAAAAAAGGCAAAGGGAGTAAGAAGCACTAATTGGTAGTCACAAAATAAGCACAGAGATGTAAGGTAAAACAAAGGGAACAGAGTTAACAATGTTCTAATTACTATGTATGGCCAGGTGGGTAACGGAAATATCAGGAGGAACTCTTTGTAAAATATATGATTGTCTAACCACTATGCTGTACAGAAACCAATACAAAATAATACTGAAAGTAAGCTGTAATTTTTCTAATATTTTTAAGCTATCTCATACTGAAATCCACCCGTAATCTTTATCCTGCCAACCTGATGGGCTTAGTGCGCCTTCACAGAGATCATGTCTTATATCTCCTCGAAGCTCCAAAAACCTATACAAATTAAGCCTCAACTACTGTTCATTGAGGGGCTCCACTAAGAAAAAAGAGCAAGGATGACAATATTACCTACTTAGCAAAAAAAGGACCAAAGTAAGGAAATCCCAAATTGCAGTTATTATTCAATATTATAATCCTAGAGGCTTGGTGCACGAACTGTCCATGGGTGGGGTCTGGGCAGCCCACCCTTATTGGGTGAGGGGGGCCGATCAGGGATAGGCCAGCTGGGGGGAAGGGCTGCGGGTGGTTGGCTGGCCAGCCCCGCCCCCTAGACGAACTCCCAGTCAAACTCCTGGTGGAGGGGACAATTTGCATATTAGCCCTTTACTATATAGGATAAGAAATTTGAAAGAGCCACTAATATATACATTCCATTTAACAAGCATTAATCTCCCCATATGATTACCAGTTGCTTTGCAGGTGCTGAGAAAACAAATATCACAATCTAATAAGACAAGTGCAATTTTGTTATGTAAAGGGGTTTTCTTCCAAAAATAAGGGTATTTTTATGATTTTATAAAAATAATATATAACCATATACATAAATTCATGTATGTTACTAAGTCCAATAATAAGAAAGGAATCAAGAAGAAAATAAAGTTCGCAGAACTTCCAGAATCCAGAGGTGATCACTCCAACACTCCGCTGAGCGCCCGTCCTGACAGCTCTGCGCCCACCTCTCACACTGTGAAAGGAACTGCAAGGCTGCCGCTCACCAACATGCCATGGGCATCTTTCAGATGGACAGGTGTGGAGGTGCCCATGACATGAGAGTCCTCTAAAAATCATTTGCGAATGTGATCATTTAAACAGTTCTTTCAAAATAGCAGCTCCGCCCGGCCGCAGTGGCTCAGTGGTTGAGCGCCAACCTAGGAACCAGGACGTCAGCTTGATTCCCGGTCAGGGCATATGCCCGGGCTGGGGGCTCGATCCCCCGTCAGGCAGAAGGCAGCTGATCAATGATTCTCCCTCATCATTAAGGTTTCTCTCTCTCTCCTCCCTTCCTCTCTGAAATCAATAAAAATATATATTTTTAAAAAATAGCAACTCCAATGCTTAACCATACTTCAGAAATGCACCTGTAATTCTGCAAAAGGAAAGCCTGAGAAAATAAGGCTTTGTTCAGCTCTAAATCCGTGTACAAGTATAAGTGACTTATACTCATCTTCGTGATGAAAATCTGTCTGAGTTCAAACATGTCAAATTCCAAAGGTGAGAAGAAACACGGTGTTACAGGAGTCTTACCTGTTTCAACACATCTAGTATCAGCTCATTGAAGACTTCATTGATGGCCATGGACACCGTCTGCCGGTCCATGCCTTTGCTGAACTGTCCGGTTCCAACGAGCTCGATCAGCTCCCACACAGAGAGGCCGTCTTTCCCGTCATCGAAGTTGACTTTATAATCTTCAAACTGCTCTTGCTGCCAAACTCCTCCCATGGCGTCTGTCAGTTTCTTAAGCAGGTATTCAATCTACAGAGAGAATTTAGAAGGCATTATTTACTAGTAAAAAAAATAACCTTTTAACTTAGGTACATATCTACGTTATGTACACTGATAAGGTCCATTTAAGAAACATTCTTTTACAATTCCAACAGCGGATCATGACTCTGTCAGGGAGAAGGGTGTGGACAAGTGCCACTGGTTCTATATTGACCTAGAATAAGTAAAGGAAGCAAACCCTGATAACCCTCTGATCGTGTATTTGCATACATTTCCAAAGCAAACTGCACACATACACTGCCATACGCAAACTAATTAATGTGATCTGATTACTCTCTCTTGGATAAATATTTTAATACATCAGAATATTCATTTATTTTTAAAAAAAGAATATTCATCTTTTTCTAATATGCAAGCACCCAGTTAAATAAGCATCTCAAAGTAAAATGTACAAGTTACTCCCCAATTTACACATTTTCGATATAAGGCAGTTATTTTAAATTCATGCTGCCTCCTCCCGTTAGGAACGCTGACAATGTTGTAAACAATGTAGACTTTCTAGCTGGGCCTGGAAGAGCTTCTCAAACCCTGAACACTGAGTCGTCTCCACCTTCCAGATGGCTTCCTTTCTATTACTGGTTTTGGTTGGGGCAGTTCCATTCACCATGGCAGGGTCCTTGTTCCCCACGGCCTTACATCAAATCGGCGACAAAAGCCTACGGTGTTTACCCCCCGGGAGAGGTGGTTTTCAAACTGCAGGTTATGACTCAATATGAAATCAACTTAGTGGGCAGTAAGCAACATTTTCTTTAAGGAAATGAAAAAATATTTCAGCTTATCCACAATGAAGACAAATGTTTTGAGTGACAAGTCTTGCTTGGTGTGTGTATGTATCTGTGTGTGCGGGGTCGTGAAATAAAATGTTTATCTTCCTGTCGGTCGCAGTCAAAAGGGAATGAAAAACTGTCCGAGACAGTTCTCAACTCCGTCTCCTCCTATCCCATCTGCCTTGGTTCAGGCCTCCCATTGGTACCCCGGCCTCCAGCATCGCCCCCAGTATCTGTATTCTGCCAGAGAGATTTTTCTAAAACCAAACCTGAGCCTGTGCCCCTTATCTTTAAACCCTGCTTCGAAGATAAAGGCCAAGCTCCTCTGCATCCATCGGTGGCCATCGCCCTGCCTGCTGTCTCGCTCATGACACAGTTACACGCCCCAGTGCTACCAACACCACTGGGCAGGGGCCCCCACTTGTTCTTTGAAGGACTGGGTAGTAAATATTTCAAGCTTTGTGCATCTCCGTTTATTTTCTACTTTGTTTTGGGGTTTTTTGGTGTGTGTGTTTTTTTTAACAACCCTTTGAAAACCGTAAAAACGATGCCTAGCACATAGACAATATGAAACAGACCAGGGGCTGGCTTCCGTCAGCGAGCCATGGTTTGCCAATACCTGCCATAGATTATAAGTAGTTGACCCACATGACACACTTGCTTATGCTCCAATGCCTTCCCCACGCTGCTCTGTCTAGAATACCTTCACCCATTTCTCTACCTAACAGATATTTATTCACGGCCTACATCGTCTACAGTGATCGGCAAACTGCGGCTCGGCAAACCGTGGCTCGAAAGCCACATGCAGCTCTTTGGCCCCTTGAGTGTGACTCTTCCAGAAAATACTGGCTCTTCCACAAAATACCGACTTCTGCGCATGGGCCACGAAGTTTCAATCGCACTGTACGTGCGCGCCCACACGTGGTATTTTGTGGAAGAGCCATACTCAAAGGGCCAAAGAGCCGCATGTGGCTCGCGAGCTGCGGTTTGCCGACCACGGGTCTAAGATATTCCCACCCAAAATGAGATGTGTGGACCAGACCAGCAGCAGCAGCACTTAGAAACCTATTAAAATTAAGTGTCTCAGATCCCACGAAAAACCCAAAAGCAAGAATCTGCCTTTGAACAAGTACCCCAGGAACTCATAGGCACACTAAAGTCTGAGAAGCAAACCTGCTCTGACCAACCCTAACCCGGGCAGGTGTTTGTCTATGCTGCTGCATTTAGCATACTGAATTAAAATGATCTTTTTACTAACTGGCTTCCCCACTGTTTTATGAATTCCATACAGGAGGGACCATGTCCCACTCATCTTTGAATCCCCAGAACTCAGTATGGTACTTAGAACGTAGTAGAGCTCAATTAATGTTAGTTAAACTGAAATAAATTAAGCTAAGCTGCAATTTCCTCATGAAATGAATGAGTATAATAACACTCATCAGCCCAGCTGGCGTGGCTCAGTGGTTGAGCTTCTACCTATGAACCAGGAGGTCACAGTTGGATTCCTGGTCAGGGCACATGCCCAGGTTGCAGGCTCAATCCTTAATAGGGGGTGTGCAGGAGGCAACCAATCAATGATTCTCTCTCATCATTGATGTTTCTATCTCTCTCTCCCTCTTCCTTCCTCTCTGAAATCAATAAAAAAAAATATTTTAAAAAATAAAATAACATCCATCACATATACCTACTATGGAGATAAAATGAAACAAATACAGGACATTTTGCACAGTGCCAGGCACACTAGGTACTCCATCAATGTTAATTCCCTTCTGCAATTGAGTGGACTATTATACCACCATTTAAAATTACTTTCAAGAAAGCACTTATAGCCCTGGCCAGTTTGGCTCAGTGGATAGAGCGTCGGCCTGGGGACTGAAGGGTCTCCGGTTTGATTTCAGTCAAGGGCACATGCCTGGGTTGTGGACTCAATCCCCAGTAGGGGTGTGCAGGAGGCAGCTGGTCAATGATTCTCATCATTGATGTTTCAATCTCTCTCTCCCTCTCCCTTCTTCTCTGAAATCAATAAAAATATTTTTTTAAACAAAGAAAGCTTTTATGAAAGTACATAGTGAAGAAGAATGCAAAATTAGATTTACCTATGATTTACACTCCATAAAGATTATGAAAATATTTTGACAAATACTAGTACAAAACATAGAAACAGCAAGTCTGCTACAAATAGGATTGTGAATTATTTTTTTCTTTGTCTTCTTTTTTTTTAAATATATATATTCTATTGATTTCAGAGAGGAAGGGAGAAGGAAAGAGACGGAAATGTCAATGATAAGAGAGGATCATTGATTGGCTGCCTTCTGCCCGCCCTCTACCGGGGATCAAGCCCACAACCCCAGGCATGTACCCTTGACTGGAACTGAACCCAGGACCCTTCAGTCTGCATGCTGATGCTCTATCCACTGAGCCAAACCAGCTAGGGCTTTCTTTCTCTTCTTAACACTTCCATTAACTTGGTTAAAACGTTGCTTGTGAAATAAACTTTAACAAAAAAAAATAGAAAAAACATATTTGCAAAGAAATGTACATTCATAAAATATCACAAAGTCAAAAAATATCATGAGTTCTACGATTTAATTTGATAAGATTGTAAAAATCCTCTAGTATGGAGATTACCTAATCCCTTAAATCTAACATATGTTTACTTGTTGGAGGAAGACACATTCAGGTCTTTTCCTTCTCTTGTTGGAGATCTATCATCTGCTATTAAGTTTATCAGAGATTATTTTCTTGGCTCTTCAACAGAAGTAGCAGGGATTATCAGCGGAAGAGAGAAAAAGGACATATTAAGAGGAAGACAAAGGAAGAGGGAAGGAAAGAATGAGACAAAGAAGAGAGAGAAAATATAAAAGCAAGAAGAGATTGAAGAAAGACAAAGGTGCCCTAATCGGTTTGGCTCAGTGGATAGAGCATCGGCCTGCGGACTCAAGGGTCCCAGGTTCGATTCCGGTCAAGGGCATGTACCTTGGTTGCAGGCACATCCCCAGTAGGGGGTGTGCAAGAGACAGCTGATCAATGTTTCTCTCTCATTGATGTTTCTAACTCTCTATCCCTCCCCCTTCCTCTCTGTAAAAAATCAATAAAATATATTTTTAAAAAAAGAAAGAAAGACAAAGGAAAGAAAGAACATTAAAATAAATAACTGCCCATGGTAAACTAACTTAGAGGCATTAACAGGTACAGAAATGCAATCGCCCCAAGGCAGCAAAACGAAGGGCCCATGCTGCCTGATCACAACTTGGGGTAAGTGTAGTAACGGCACAACTAGAAGTTTTAGTAGGAAGCCAAGGCCAGTATATGCCTATGGCCACAAGCATGAGGAAAAGTGGGCGTGGCAAAGAGGTGCATCCAACTGACCATTTGTATCTGTGGACACCCAGCCTCAGCTCTGCCTCACCTGCGCCTAGTGAATGAACCCGACCGAGCCTCATAGTCGGAGCTTTAGTTCTTCTTGCCTATCAGACGACCTTTTATAATGTTTGTAACCCAGAAAGGACCTATTACGAGCAAACCTTTCTGAAGGTGACCTCCCAAACCTTTCTGAGTTGGGCATCAGCACCAGCATCTGCTCAGCATTGCCAGTAACTGTGCCAGACAACCAATTAGATTCATTTCCTGCTGACTTTCAACACAATCATTTACTTGTCATAACCAAGTAACTTAAGGACCTCTTAAATCATTACATTGGGCCAAGGAGAGACAAGCGTTCTCAGCTATTCAATTATACTAACTAATAAATCACGTGCTGCGTGTGAGTCTGGAGTGGCCTGCATCAATTCTAAGAGCTCATTCAGTTTCAGGAAGCAGCTTACTTCCTCCTTCCAAGCAAGTTTCACCAAAAATAACAAAGAATAAACTTTTAAACTGCATGTGCTTTGCAATGCCTTTGGTTCCAAAATTTATTTTGTTAAATGTTCTTTCCCTATCATCATTGAAAAGGGCCTTTATTGGCGTAACAACAATTCAGGTTTTATTTCAGGTTTTATTTAGGAGGGTCTCTTAAAACTATTTCAGGTTTGATATTTATTTCAAGGCAACTCTTCCAAACAAGCTCACAACGGACACATCCTGTTTTTGTTCTTGGCTCTGTGGGAAGTGAATACTAATGTAAAAACTATACTTTGACACATGTTTCCAGGAATACCGTATGACAAAAATTACAAACCCATCTCAAATAAGGACTTTTGCGTAGTAAGTAACTTAAATATGTTTTCAATATTCTTGACACTACTTTCTGGGTGATGGAAAACTAAGTCAAAAGCAAACTTATTTATACCACTTATGTTATTCATATAACTACAGCTGTTACTTATATAGCATTAATCAAAGCTAGAGAACAAAATCTTACTTAAAAACATTCTGGACTTAAAATGCAAATGATCATTAGGGACTTACAGTATTGGAAAATTTAAAAAATTAATTGTATAAAGTCTAAAAACTGTTGAAAAGATTACAATTAAACTTAGTATATACACATAACAAAGACATTTCAAATTTTATATTTTAAATACATCTTTTTTCACGTTACATTTTATTAAAATCTGTAAGTCTAAAACTGTACCAAAATACAGTTTTTTAAATGTTATTAAAGTATTTAGGAAGAAAGCAAAAAATCTAAGAGAGATGGCCACCTTAAGAAATATTATGATTCTAGTGTTTTCCATAACACAGTGTGACCTCGAGTCTGCAGTGCTTGGTCAAAGGACAGGAGATGTGCTGAGAGTGCAAAAAATTCAAACTCCAGGAGTCTGGTTCAGCAGCCAGACAAAGCATTTCCACATAAATCTGTTTTAACAACCCCTTCTTTCCCCACACAAGTACTCCTGGCCATGGAGGAATAATCTGTAAAACTAACTCTAATTCTCCTTTTAACTAGAAGGAGTTAAGGATGTCAAAACACAGAGTAAGTCCGAACAGTAACATGACAAGGTAGGCTGCCTGGCTATTCTATCACATCAAAGACAGGCTGTTCCCTTCCCAAATGAGACTAATTTGTTTGGAAAGCGGACCAAGACGTCCCTGTCAGCCCGACAAGATGAAGGTAAGCCTGCCACGGAGTTCTGGCTAGGCTCGGGTGCAGAAAAGATAGTCACGTGGGCCCCAGTTCTTCGAGCCACCTGGAAAATAAATCTTTTGAGTTTAAGCAGGGCAGTCAGGAAAGTGATGCTGACTGGCTCCCTTCACAGCCTGTGGGTCCGTGATGATTTAAAGCCAATGACAAGTCCTTCACATCAATCAAGTGCTGCCCCGAGGAATAAGGTAAGTCTCCTTACTCACTAATTTCTAATTCTGAAATCAGGACAAGGTCACTTTCAAGTTCACCATGAATATTTTAGTAATGGAAAGAACCAAAACATCACAGGTCAGAGACCACCCCTCCTCCAGTTCCAAGGAAAACACTAATACATTTGGAAGCACTGAGTGTAACTACAAAACGTCTTCGAAGAGGATACTGGAGATTTTTCTAGCATAATTTGTCCAAGCAGCAGCTTGGCTTTTATAATAGCATTGGTGTATCTTTTTCTCTACCTATAAATATTCTATCCCCTTCTCCTCGTATATATCTCTGTATTAAGCTGGACGTTTTGTTTAACTTTTCTATTCTCTCTTTTTTTTAAGGTTTTTTTGATCCCCCTACCAGGGATCAAACCCACAAGCTGAGTATATGCCCTCTGACTGGGACTCGAACTGGCCACCCTTTGGTGCTCGGGACCATGCCCAGCCAACTGAGCCACACAAGTATATACACATGCCTAGGTCAGGGCAAGCTAGACAATTTCTGTAGACAAAACTCCCACAGCATGTTTTATTTTGTATTTCCGCTTTTACATACATGGGCAATTACATCATTATGGTTACCAAGCACTAAGAAACTGCTCCCACCTGCAGTGAATCTGCCTTTCCCTTGATAACCAATGACCACCTCATTGCTAAATCCAAGGGCAACTTCTCACTCATCACGCTCTAATTTTTCTGTGACAGTGAATGCCAGGAACTACTTTTCTGCTTCTTAGAACTTTTTCTTTCTTGAGTACCCATGACTCAACATTCTCTCAGTTCTCCCACCTCACCCGCTATTCAATTCAGCTTCCTTTACCAAACCTACTTCCTCCTGCTGCTGTCAAAACGCTCCCAAGATTCTGTCCTCAGCCTCGCCTCTTCCACTACAGTCTCTTCCTACCTGATCTAACCTATTACCATGGCTTCCCTATCTCTGTGTCTGGCCCTGGCCTCTCACAAGCTCTAGGTATGCACTTCAGTTGAATACAGGACAGCTCCACAAGGATGTACCAATGTACCAAATGGACCAAACACATCAGCATCCACTGTATCCCCAATGTATCCATCATCCTGTCACACACACATACACACACACACACACACACACACACACCATTCAGTGAGTACTTACATTGGGACCAGACATTGCGTTAAATGCTTCACATACATCAACTATTTTTATCCTCACAAGAGTCCATTGAAGAGAGCAGTTATCCCCATTTTAAAGATGGGGAAACCCAAACAGAAAGATTAACTAATTTGTTCAAAGTCACATAGCTAAAAAGTGGTAGGGTCAGGGTTCAAACCGGGCAGTCTGATTTCAAAGACCATGCTTTACACAACTACACTATATTACTTCCTAATTGCCCAGTCTGACACTTGTCTATATTTTCGCACAGCAAGGCACGATGAGCCTGGTTCTGTGACCTCCAGGTCCCTCCTATCTGCTCTTCTTTTCTATTCTCACTGATGCTACGGTTCTTTAGTCCTTAGTACCACTTACCTTCTCTTAACTTCCCATCTCCCACCTCTCCATATTTCATCTATTTACCTGTCACTCTCCTGCTCAAAAATCAATGGCTCACAGCTCCCCACTGCCTACAGGATAAAATCAAAATTATGCGCAGCCTTATCTACTCCACTCTTCTTCACAGCCATCATGTTTCACTTAGACGGGATATGTATGAGTCTTCTTGACGGCCCAGCATCTAAAGCCCTTCGTATGTCTAGGGAATCCCCTACCTCCCAAGGTAAGAGTAAAAATGTAAATGTATCCTTTCCAAGCCTCCTTTGCAGCTAGCTTATGGCACATGACCTAGGCCACCAATTAGATGCCTCATCCCAAATGTGAATTGGATAGTGGGCACTAGAGAAAACTCTCCTTGGTAACAAGAAAGCTGCAGGAAGACCTGAGTTCCTGGGCAGCACCCAGTGTGCAGGGCCAGAGGTGTTCCTTGGTACAAGTGCAACACCTACCCTCCGGTGGCAGCAACCTTTCCCTTGTGGTCCTCACTGGAGCAACCAGTGTAATTCCAGCCACCGCACCTGGTTTTTAGGCCATCGTGGCAATTCTGTGAACTACCCAACAACCTTTTCACACATTTACTTTTGCCTTAAATCACCTAGTCCTGGTGTTTCCAAGTAAGCATCCTTCACGCATCTCAGAACATGCCCTTTGCTTTCCTGCCCCACAGAACCTTGCCCACTGTTTCTTCCATCCAGAATTCTTCTCTATTAGTCAAAACTCTTCCGATCTTTTAAGACCCAGCACTAGTACTGCTTTCCCCATAGATATAATGGCTAATACTTGATGAGCACTAAGGACCAGGCATTCTTCTCATTTGATCTTCACAAGTACAGTGGGAGGTAAATACTTGCATTAGCGCCATTTTACAGTTGAGGAAAATGCAACAAAAACAAATGAAGAAAATTGCCCAAGGTCATGCATCTAGTGAATGGTGATAGAGCTAGAATTCAAATCCAGAGATTTGACTCCAGACCCCTGCTCTTCATCAGGGAACAGCCAATTGTGTGGCCCCTGAGTCAAAGCTAGCCCAGCAGCCAAACCTGGTTCACAGCATGTTTTTACACACCCATGACCCAAGGAAGAATAGTTTTTTAAAGTGGTTGGGAATAATAATTTTTTTAAAGTCCAAAAAAATTTCTTGACCCATGAAAACTATATGAAATTCAAACTTCAACATCCATTTCACTGAAGCATAGCAATATAGTGTCTATGGCTACTTTTATGCTTCAACAGCAGAGTTGAGTACCTGTGACAAAGACAGACAGTATGGCCCAAAAAGTCCACAAAGCCTCAAATATTTACTGTCTCACCCTTCAAGACTCTGCTTTTAGCCACTATATTACACTGCCTCTCTGAAAAAGCTGCCCTATCCCCTTATTTCCCCAAGCTGGAATAAATCTTGCCTTCACTGAATTTGCATGGCATTTGCATCTTTCTGAGAACAAGTAGTCCATTTTGCTTTGAATGACACTTGATTTATTTTTTTCCCTCCAGCAGACTGTAAGTTCCTTGAAGGCAGGAAGTAATCTTTCTCACTTCGTATTCCTCTTGGTGCCTCCCTTATTGTTGGTAGTTTATTAATGCTTGCTGATTTTAAATAAAATATTGTAGTATGAAGTTTTTAAAAGATTTTCCTAACATGAACAAGCATCATAGAAGTTATATTCTAGACTCTGTATTGGCAGGATGGGGAGTAAAGGGCACCCTCAACCACCACTGGTGTGTGTATACATTGGTACAGCAGTTCTGGAAGCAATTTTGCCTTGTTCACCTAATAATTCCTTGAGACTGTGCATTTCCTAGAACTCGGAATTCCACGGCTGGAAATTTATCTTCAGGAAACACGCAGGCTAACGTATGCAATAATAGTAGTCATTAGAGTCAACACATTTACTGAGTACATATTACCTGCTGCTCACTGAGCTAAGTACTTAAATGCAGACTCTCACACCCCTTAGAGGTAACATCTTATAAATGAGAAAATTAAAGCCTGAGAGGTTAAATAATTTGTCCAAGGTTAAGGGATTACAGATGACTTGTTTTTAAGGGGAGGACTACAGCTGGTTTTAACTTTGCATATTATAAGGCTTTTCTACTGTAATAAGCATGTATTGCAGGTATAATTTTTTAAAAATATGTCTTTATTGATTTCAGAGAGAGGAAGAGAGAAGGAGAAAGGGATAGAAACATCAATGATGAGAGAGAATCATTGATCAGCCATCTCCTGCACAACCCCTACTGGGGACGGGGCCCGAAACTTGGGCATGTGCCCTGACCAGGAATCAAACCGTGACCTCCTGCTTCATGAATCAACACTGAACCACTGAGCCACACCAGCTGGGCTACAGGTGTAATTTTTAAAGGGCAGTAAGACATCACAAAACCTTACTCCTCTGTTTGTTTTCTTTTGGAACCTTAGGAAAAATAACTCAGAACAAAACAAGCAATGTCCTTTTTCATTTACTGTGGGAAGTACAGTTAAAATTCACCATCCTGGACTTTGAAACAAGAATAGTATTTCCTTACATAAAACAGCCTTGAAAACAGTCTGGATCCTATATGTTGCCCATATAGCATCACTTGACCAGTTCTTATGGTTTTATCAATATGCAGGTAGACAAAAAATTATGATGTAACTTGTACTGAATAAATATTCTTTGGACCTGAGGACGGATTTGTCTATAATTACAGCAATTTAGAGAGGAAGAGTCCCACCCTGTCTGCAAGTCTCCAGGGATATTACATGACCCCAAATCACTTAAGTTTTGGACCTTTTTTGATTCAGGCCGTTTTGCCTCTGATCCAAAAAGTCTAGTCCAATACTTCATATCTACAGTGACTTAACACAAACACTTCCAAGTTCGATCTATTAAATGCGAAGATGGCCCAAAGCCACACCTTACCTCTTCTGGCACAATAATTAATGGATACTTGTCCTCAGATAAAAAGTTGAAAATAACCCACACTTTAAATGAATCTTCTTCCTCAATGAGCAGTGGACTCTTCGTGAGGTTTTTTTTGACACAGAGGGTCCAACACATTCTATTTAATTCAAGCTTGTCAAAGTTGTCTTGGACCTAAAAAGGAATAAGGAAAAATTCCAATGAACTAATCCAAAATAAGTAATATAACCTAAGCCCAGTAAAACAGAAAAACAAAGCTCACTCTAGGCTCCCATTTTAACCAATCCAATTCACCAATACATTTTCAGTGTATATGCTTAGGTACCATACTTTTAAAGGCTCAATTAAGAATATTATATTAAGCCCAGCTGGCATGGCTCAGTGTTGAGTGTTGACCTATGAACCAGGAGGTCCTGGTTTGATTCCCGGTCAGGGCACATGCCTGGGTTATGGCCTTGATCCCCAGTGGGGAGCATTCAGGAGGCAGCCAATCAATGATTCTCTCTCATCGTTGATGTTTCTATCTCTCTCCCTCTCCCTTCCTCTCTGAAATCAATACAAATTTATTTTAAAAAACAAAAACAGAGTCTAAATCAAACTTTAAATGCTGTCTGTTAATACTATGCCAAATTGCTGTAGAACTCAGTAGATGGACGACATCTACATGATGAAAGACATCTCTATAGGATTAGTTCCAAAGGCCACCACCATCAACTCTATCCACCCACACCCCTAAAAAAAACGTAAGTGAAAGATATGCCACATGGGAAGTGACAGGCGCATGAAAGCACACAGCCTTGCTCTGAGGAACCAGAGGTTCCGTGTGGATTATGTGGTGAATTGTAGGGTTCCTGGCGGGGAGTGGCTAAATTTATGGCTGGAAAAGCAAACACAGAAATCACAAAGAGCTTCATAATTTTTTTTTTAAATAGTCTATAGGAAACCCCCAGTTGAAGGGTTTTGGAGCAGAGAATGAGCAGGTCATCTGCAGCCCAGATTACTACTCTGCAGAAAAGACGGTATTGAAGGTGACCCTTGGAGTATGTTGAAGAGTTCAAGGTAAAGTATTCCAAAGGACAGAAAGGAAATGGCATCAGCAAAAGCATGGCAGGAGCAGCCCACCCTCCCTGTTTGGGAAACAGTCACAGGAGGAAGGACACAGAAACAAGGGCAAAGGAAAGATAAAGTGTTCCGTTTGGGAAGTTCTGGTGAGGCATTAGATGGAGGTGTCCAAGGCCAATCAAAGAGGTGAAGCTAACCTAAGAGGAGAGACAGATCTGTGCATCAACTGCACACCAGTGATGACTGAAACCATGACGGCCTAGGAGACCACGGAGAGACACAAAGGGAGAAAAGAGAGGAGATCAGAAACAGGACCTCAGGGGATACACACACTGGTAAAGCAAGAGGAGGAAGAGGAATCAGGATAACTGAAAAAGCACTCAAAGTGGTAGGAGAACCACAAAGATATGAGAACTGGGTGAGGAAACAGTTGAGAAGGTTTGATAAGTAGTGGGAAACGCTGCAGAGAGACTAAGGAGGGGCTGATTAAAAAACCACTGGTTCTGCATGCACTTCAATGATCTCTAGTTATCTTCAAGACAGCTGAAAAGTGTGGGTAAAAGATTTCAGTGGGATCAGAAACCAAGAAAATTCTCCATAAATTAGTTTTCCTAGGAAATAAGTTGTGTGTTCGGCTCATTCCTCCTCTAAAACCTACTCCACTATTCCTTAGTTTAATGATACTCAGGTAAAAGAGTATTAAATGATAGCATTGACATCTTTTTAAAAAGTACAAGAATCAGATCATATATGAAAAGCCCACAGCTAACATCATGCTCATCAGTGAAAAACTGAAAGCTTTCCTCTAAGATCAGGAACAAGGCAAAGATGCCCACTCTCACCACTTCCTTTCAACACAGTACTGGTCAGACAGTTAGGCAAGAAAAAAATAAAAATCATCCAAATTGGAAAGGAAAAAGTAAAATTATCTCTGTTTGCAGAGGATATGCTCTTTTTTATTTTTTTAAATATATTTTTACTGATTTCAGAGAGGGGGAGAGAGAGAAACATCAATGATGAGAGAGAATCATTGATCAGCTGCCTCCTGCATGCCCCACACCGGGGATTGAGCCTGCAATGTGGGCACGTGCCCTGACTGAAATTGAACCATGACCTCTTGGTTCATAGGTCAATACTCAATCACTGAGCCACACCGGCTGGGCTGCTTTTTTTATTGTATGTAGAAACCTCTAAAGAGTCTACAAAAAGCTGTTAGAACAAATAAACAAATAGAGCAAAATTACAGGATATAAAGTCAACATTCAAATATCAGTTATATTTCTATACACTAATAATGAACAATCTGAAAAAGAAATTAAGAAAACAATCCCATTTACAATAGCATCAAAAAGAATAAAGTACTTAGGAATAAACTTTTCCAAGGGGGCAAAAGACTTGCACATTGAAAACTACAAAACATTACTGAAAGAAATTAAAGATGACAAATAAATGGAAAGACATCTCATATTCATGGGTTAGAAGACAATATTGTTAAAATGTCCATACTCCCAAAGCAATTTAGATCTAACGCAATCCCTATCAAAATCCCAATGGCATTTTTTTGCAGAAACAAAAAACATTATCTTAAAATTCATATGGACTCTCAAAGGACCATGAATATCCAAAACAATATTGAGAAGAAGAACAAAGCTAGAGGCCTTGCACTTCCTAATTTCAAAACATATTACACAGCCACAGGAATCAAAATAGTCTGCTACTGGAATAAAAACAGACAGACTAATAAAACAGAAAAGAGAGCCCAGAAATAAGCCTGCAGGTGCATAGTTGATGATCTTCAACAAGGATGCCAAGGCTACACAATGAGGAAAGGAGAGTCTCTCTTCAACAAATGGTTGGAAGAAAATATCCACCTGCAACAGAATGGAGATGGACCCTTGCCCTAGATCAGTGATGGCAAACCTATGACACGCGTGTCAGAGGTGACACGCGAACTCATTTTTTTGGTTGATTTTTCTTTGTTAAATGGCATTTAAATATCCTATATCATAAAAGGGTAATATGCAAATTGTCCCCTCAGCCAGGAGGTTGACGGGGGGGAGGGGGCGGGGAGGCGGCCCACCAACTGCCTGTGGCCCCTCCTTCCGGCTGGCTGGACCCCACCTGTGCACGAATTCATGCACCAGGCCTCTAGTATAAAATAAATATCAAAAATATAAATCTTTGTTTTACTATGGTTGCAAATATCAAAAAATTTCTATATGTGACACGGCACCAGAGTTAAGTTAGGGTTTTTCAAAATGCTGACATGCCGAACTCAAAAGGTTCGCCATCACTGCCCTATATCATATACAAAAATTAATTCAAAAACGGCGTCAAGATATAAATGGAAGACCTGAAACTCCTAGAAGAAAACATCGGGAAAAAGCTTCCTGACATGGGAACAGACAATGACTTCTTGGATAGGACACTGAAGGCACAGGCAACAAAAGCAAAAACAGACAAATGAAACTTCATCAGACATAAACTTCTGCCCACAAAGGAAACAATAGCGTTGGACAACGGTGAGCCAGTCCTTGCCATCAGAGAACTTACACTCCAGCTGGGAAACAATACAGCAACAGCACAACCACCTACGTGATAAAAACTGTGGTGCGTGCTCTGAAGGAAAAGCAGAGGAGGCTTGAGAACACATGGAGGCAGAGCTGGTTAGCTCTGGGGAGGGTGGGGCGCTACCTACAGAAACCTCCCTGAGGAAGTGATGATCAAGCAAAGACCCAAAAGGATGAACAGGCATCGGCTGCATGCTATGGGCACAGGAAGCCTAACAGCAGAGCAAGCAGCATGTCTGAAGGATCTGTGGCAGGAGAGGTCTTCGTAATTGGAGGAACAGAGAGGAGGTCAACATGGCTGCACTGCAGTGAGCAAGAAGGGAGTGGAGAACGTGGAGGCTGGAGAGGTTGGCAGAGGCCAAACAGAACACAGCCCTGCATGCCATGATAAGCACTTTGGGCTTTGAGATCATCTCTAAGTTCATTCTAACGATAAAGGGTCTAGGAATTTATGGCTCCATACTCCATCTCATCTAAGATTACAAACTGCTCCCAAATCCCAGTTTATATCAGACACATTAAACTGACAGTCTCACATCTTTTGGAAAACTAACAATGGCTGTCACTGATCTCAGGGTGTCCAAATGGAAGATAATTTCCTAGAAAAAAAAATGTGTAGAGTTGTTTTCTGGTTGTTGTTTTTAACACTAAGTCTATGTAATGGCTTGTCTCATAGAGGACAGGCACCGGAATAGGTAGACTGTATTGCTACAGCAAGCTCAGATTGGGTCCGAGTTCTTCTTATTTTTAACATATGTTTGCTTTTCCCATACATATGAACACATATGAACCCATACATATGAATAAGATAGCAGTTATGGACCTCAATTCTGACTCAAAGTACTAAAAGTATTTACAAAACTAAACTCATGTTTCTAAATTAAAATTTTCATACCAACTAGCAACACTTCTTTTTTTAAAATATATTTTTATTAATTTCAGAGAGGAAAGAAGAGGGAGAGAGAGATAGAAACATCAATGATGAGAGAGATGGGGGACAGGAGGGAGGGGGGTAAGAGATCAACCGAAGGACTTGTATGCATGCATATAAACATAACTAATGGACATAAGACACTGGGGGGTAAGGGAGGGCAGGGGATTGTCAAGGGCAGGGGGGGAAAAAAGGACACATATGTAATACCCTTTGTAATACTTTTAGCAAAAAATAAAAATTAAAAAAAAAAATGATGAGAGAGAATCATTGATCGGCTGCCTCCTGCACCCTCCCCACTGAGGATCGAGCCCGAAACCCGGGCATGTGCCCTTGACTGGAATCGAACCTGGGACCCTTTAGTCCACAGGTCAATGCTCTATCCACCGAGCCAAACCAGCTAGGGCTAGTAACACTTCTTTAAAACATTTAGCATAGTGCCTGATACACAGTGGACTAAATAAATGTTAGCATTTTTATCTTTATACTAATGTTTTCAAAAATATTTTGATAACATGGGAAAGGAAATATTAATGTTAAGTGTTCAATATGATCCCAGCTTGAAAAATCATACAAATGTATTTTTAAAAATAACGACTTAAAGTAAACAGATCAAAATTTTAAAAGTGACTGCCTCAATATGGTCAGGGTAATATTTTCTGAATAAGTTCCTTTTTAAAAAAATTTACAACCATGAGCCTGTATTTACAATACAGGAAACCATTTTACAATTAGGAAAACCACTTTAAAGACAGTATTTCACATTAATTGTCAGGGAGATACAAATCAAAACACAGTAAGATACCACACCTCACACCCAGAAGGATGGCTATAACCAAAAAAGACAGAAAATGACAAGTGTTGGTACCGATATGAAACAGCTGGAACCCTCGCATATTGCTGGTAGGAAAGTAAACTTCACAGCTGCTTTGGAAAACAGCGTGGCAGTCCCTCAAAAGGTTAAACGTAAGTTGCCATATGACTCAGCAATTCCCTTCCTAAGTATGTGCCCAAGAGAACTGAAAACACACATCCACACAAAAATTTGAACATGAATGCTCAAAGCAACAAATTCATAATAACCAAAAAGTGGAAATAACGCAAATGCCCATCACCTGCTGAGTGTTCAAACAAAATGTGGTATATCCATAACAGAGTATTATCCAGCCATTAAAAGGAATGAAGCACTGTTACATGCTACAATGCGACCACGTATTTATGATTCCATTCATATGGTATGAGTCCAGGATAGGCAAATCCATAGAGACAGAAAGTAGATTAATGGTTGCCTAGGGCTCTGGGGCAGGACAGAGTGAGTGCTAATGGGTATGTTTGTTTGTCTTTTGAGGGAGAACGAAGAAAATAGTCCAAAATTGATTGTGGTGACGGTTGCACAAAAATGTGACTATATTAAAAACCACTGATTGTACACTATAAAAACTTAAATTGTATGTTATATGAATCATATCTCAATAAAGCCATTATTCAAAAAACAAGAACAGTTATTTCTTTAAACTACATCACTCTTAGATTTATATTGCTGGCCAAAGTGTCCAATGGCATAAATTCATCCATACTCAACATAGGACCTCTTTATTCACTCAGAAGTTTTGAGGACATTTCAAAACTAACAGAAATCTGAAAACTCATTTTATGGAAGAGCTACAACTGACACATGAACTCAAGCATCTGGTAAGAGAGTACAAATGTCAGCCTAGGAAAACAGAACGTAGAGGCTGCTGGCCTCAAGAGAAGGGACACTATATTGAACTAAAATATTTCTCTTGGTGTGTTTATCCTTTGCATGTATGTTTCAAAAAAAAAAAAAAAAGAGAGAAACAGAACAAAATGCAACAACAACAAAACGGTTTATGTTAGAAAGTAGCAGATTTCCCCAGTTAGGACTTAGCATATTGCCAGGGAAGTATTGGTTTTAATCCTAGAGCCCAGACCAACCTTTAACGTGTAGAATCAGGGAAAAGAAGTGACAATTATTTGAACCAAAGAAACTAATAGGTAATTAAATCTCACGAAAGAACTAGATTGCCTCGTAAACATGCTGAAGCAGAACTAGTTTTTGATGTAGTCTGTTCGGGCTCAATAGTAAAAAGCTAACACTGTACCACTTTCTTCATTTATTCCGTCAGATAATCCAGGTATAGTGTCTTTTCGCCAAAGGTGGGGGGGGAGGGGGGGGCGGGGAGGGAGAGCTCACAAAAAATTCTTCCTAGACCCGACCAGTGTGGCTCAGTGGTTGAGTGTCTACCTATGAACCAGGAGGTCATGATTCGATTCCCGGTCAGGGCACATGTCCGATTCGCTGGCTCGGTTCCCAGTAGGGGGCGTGCAGGAGACAGCCGGTCAATGATTTTCTCTCATCATTGATGTTTCTATCTCTCTCCCTTCCTCTCTGAAATCAATAAAAAAAATATATTAAAAAAAGAACACTGGTCTAGAAGTTAAATGGCTTAGATTCACAAACTATCTACCTCTTATTCACTAGGTAACCTTGTGCTTTTTTTCCTCCTGAGTTAAATGGGAATAAGAATTCCAGTTACACATCTCAGGATTAACAGGATCAAATGAGACAGTATATATATGAAAGCACATCTTGCAAATATTTAATCATTATTAAATTTTTTCTTTGCATGACTGATAACAATCTCTCGATTTTATGTTATCATGCTTCAGCCACTATTGGCATTTTTTTCCACTAAGTTTCAAAACAAAGCACTAATCTTTGCTCAATTTAAGCCCACACCATGGAATCCTTGGCAGCTTTATTTGGATTGAAGGACTGGCAAGATTCCACTCCAGGTGGCTAAGCAATAGTAAACAAGGGCTCACTGTTTCATCACATCCTCACCCGCTCTGTGAATGAGGTTTTCTCCAAATTTAGTGGCTAATTTTGGACTTTTTAAATACTGCTATATTTTCTTCCCTGGCTACAAAACTTTAAAATACCCTAAATACTAAAATAAAGAACATTTTAAAATGTAAAATTCAAAATGCTTAAATAAAGTTACACCCAGGAAAACAAAATGCAATATTAGGGCACAGCACTTTAAGATATTAAACCATGCCCTGGCTGGTGTGGCTCAGTGGCTAGAGCATCATCCCTCACATGGAAGGATCACAGGTGGGATTCCCAGTCAAGGGCATGTACCTGGGCTGCAGGTTCGATCTTTGGCCACAGTTGGGCATGTGCAGGAGGCAACCAATTGATGTGTCTCTCTCACATCAATGTTTCTCTCTCTCTCTCTCTGTGTCTCTCTGTATGTTTCTCCCCTCTCTCCCTCCCTCCCTTCCACTCTCTCTAAAACAGCAATGAAAAAAAATCCTCAGGTGAGTATTACCAACGACAAAAAAGATATTAAACCATATCTCTCTATCTATTGGCCCAGACCACGCAAATTCTAGCCCTGACAAACAAAGCAATTTCCAAATTCCTGAGGTTTTCCCAACATGTTCTATATTTTAATAATAGACATTATTGTCTTTAATTTTTAATATTAAACACACGCACACAGCAGGTCATCAAATATTTGCTGAATAGGAGACATGTTTGCATATAATGCATCGACAGAGCACGAGTGAGCTACCTGAACAGAACAGCAGCCAAGCAAAGCTCCAGAAGATAGCACAGCATCCACTGAGGTTTTGAGAGCTCACACATCAGCTTCTGTACAATCTGATTAAATCTTCTTTATTGAGATACTAGAGCAGTGATGGCGAACCTATGACACACGAACTCATTTTTTTGGTTGATTTTTCTTTGTTAAATGGCATTTAAATATATAAAATAAATATCAAAAATATAAGTCTTTGTTTTACTATGGTTGCAAATATCAAAAAATTTCTATATGTGACACGGCACCAGAGTTAAGTTAGGGTTTTTCAAAATGCTGACACGCCGAGCTCAAAAGGTTCACCATCACTGTACTAGAGGCTCAGTGCACAAATTTGTGCACCAGTGGGGTCCCTTGGCCTGGCCTGCAGGGATCAGCCAAAACCGGCAGTCCTACATCCCCCAAGAGATGTAGCAGTGTGTGAAGTGGCAGACAGCCAGGGAGGAGCCCGAGCCTGAGGCGTCCCCTGAGCCGGGCGCCGCTACTGCTCATCCTGGCCCACTGCTCCTGCTGCCGCCACCACTCAGTAGGCTCACTGCCGCTCTGCTGTGGTCTCCGCACATCCATCCTAGAGCGATACCAGTGCGCCCATGACCGAGAAGCACCTGCAGGCTCACGTCCAGTCAATCCTGATGCCGGTCCCAGAGTGAATGGGGGAGGGGCAGCAGGAGGAGTGTCCACAGGAGAGGCTCACCAGCCATGAAACCAGAGTCTGGCGCCCGTTGGTCAGCTGAGCTGTGCTCCCGCTGTGGGAGTGCACTGACCACCAGGGGGCAGCTCCTGCGTTGAGCGTCTGCCCCCTGGTGGTCAGTGCACATCATAGCTACTGGTCAACCAGTCAAACAGTCGAACGGTCACTTGGGCTTTTATATATGTAGATAATTCATGTACCGTAAGAGTCACTCTTTAAAGTGGGCGATACACTCGTTTTTAGTATACTCACGAGGTTTTTTGTTGGTTGGTTGGTTTTTGTTTGTTTGCTTGCTTATTTAGTGGTTAGACAATCATATACTTTACATAGTGTTCCCCTCAATAATTCCAGTGTCTATCTGACGCCATACACAATTTTATTGACTATCGTTCCTATGCTTTACTTACTTCCCCGTGACTATCAATTAATTTGTGCTTCTCTGTCCCTTCACCTCTTTCACCCGGTGCCCCAACCCTCCTTCCCATCCGGCAGCCACCAGTTCCCTCTTTGTATCTGAGTCTATTTCCATTTTGTTTGCTTACTTTGTTCTTTAGATTCCACATATAAGTGAAATCATATGGTATTTATCTTTCTCTGACAGACTTATTTCACTGAGCTTAATACTCTCGAAGTCCTCCATGCTGTAGCAAATGGTAAGATTTCATCCTTTTTTATGGCTGAGTAATATAATATTCCATTGTATAAATGTACCACAGCTTTTTTAAAATATTTTTTTATTAATTTTAAGAGAGAGGGGAAGGTAGAGGGAGAGAGAAACATTGATGTAACATCGATCAGATGCCTCCCACACACACTCTACTGGGGTTCAAGCCCGCAACCTGAGCATGTGTCCTGACTGGGAATCGAACCAGCAACCTTTCAGTGCAGGTCACAACACTCAACCAACTGAGCCACATCCGCCAGGGCACACCACAGCTTTTTTATACACTGGTCTATTGATGGGCACTTGGGTGGCTTCCCTAACTTAGCTATTATAAATAACCCTGCAATGAACATAGGGGTGCAAATATTCTTTCAAATTAGTGTTTTGGGTTTGGGTTTCTTCAGATAAATCCCAGAAGTGGAATCACTGGGTCATGAGGCAGTTCCATTTTTAATCTTTTGAGAAAACTCCACAAAATTTTCCATGCACCAGGTCTCTAGTATACATATAAGATCTTTGGTTAATCTCTTCCCGCCCTCCCCTCTCCCCCAGTCCCTCTGAGATTTATCAGTCTGTTCCATGTTTCCATGCCTGTGCATTGAGCGTCTGCCCCCCGGTGTCAGTGCACATTTTAGCTACCAATCAAATGGTCAAATAGTTGCTTAGGCTTTTATATATATAGACTAGAGGCCCGATGCACAAAATTCATGCAAGAGTGGGCCTTCCTTCCCCCAGCTGCCGACACCAGCTTCCCTCTGGCACCGGGACCCAGGCTTCCCTCACAGCCCCAGCTTCGTCCAGAAGGATGTCTGGTCTAATTAGCATATTATGCTTTTATTATTATAGATGTATTTACCTATTTAGAACATTTCACATAAATGGAATCATACAATATTTGGCTTTTGAGTTTGATTAAATCTTATTTCATTTCTGCGCACAAAGACCACAAGGGGGTGCACCAAGAAAGCATAAAAAATGCGGAGACAAAAAAACATGACAGAAATGGAGGATATAGAGCTAAAAAACGCACTTTTGAGGGCTTTCAATAATGTGCTAAAAGCTGCCAATAAACTTGATGAGAGCCTCACGAAATCTAATGAGACCCTCGATGTTGTGATAAAGAACCAACTAGAAATTAAGCATACACTGACTGAAATAAAGAATATTATACAGACACCCAACAGCAGACCAGAGGAGTGCAAGAATCATGTCAAATATCTGAAATGCGAAGAAGCAAAAAACACCCAACCGGAAAAGCAAAATGAAAAAAGAATCCGAAAATACGAAGATAGTGTAAAGAGCCTCTGGGACAGCTTCAAGCGCACTAATATCAGAATTATTGGGGTGCCAGAAGATGAGAGACAGCAAGATATTGAAAACCTATTTGAAGAAATAATGACAGAAAACTTCCCCTACCTGGTGAAAGAAATAGACTTCCAAGTCCAGGAAGCGCAGAGAGCCCCAAACAAAAGGAATCCAAAGAGGACCACACCAAGACACATCATAATTAAAATGCCAAGAGCAAAAGACAAAGAGAGAATCTTAAAAGCAGCAAGAGAAAGACAGTCAATTACCTACAAGGGAATACCCATATGACTGTCAGCTGATTTCTCAACAGAAACTTTGCAGGCCAGAAGGGAATGGCAAGAAATATTCAAAGTGATGAATACCAAGAACCTACAACCAAGATTACTTTATCCAGCAAAGCTATCATTCAGAATTGAAGGTCAGATAAAGAGCTTCACAGATAAGGAAAAGCTAAAGGAGTTCATCACCACTAAACCAGTATTAGACGAAATGCTGAAAGGTATCCTTTAAGAAGAGGAAGAAGAAAAAGGTAAAGATACAAATTATGAACAACAAACATGCATCTATCAACAAGTGAATCTAAGAATCAAGTGAATAAATAATCTGATGTACAGAATGAACTGGTGATTATAATGAATCAGGAACATAGAAAGGGAATGGATTGACTATTCTTGGGGGGGGAAAGGGGAATGGGAGATGCGGGAAGAGACTGGACAAAAATCGTGCACCTATGGATGAGGACAGTGGGTGGGGAGTGAGGGCGGAGGGTGGGGCGGGAACTGGGAGGTAGGGAGTTATGGGGGAAAAAAAAAAGAGGAACAAATGTAATCTGACCAATAAAGATTTAATTAAAAAAAAATCTTATTATAGTGTGGTTTCTCTCTCTTTTTTTCTAATTAAAGCATGGTCAAGGCAATGTTATCATTTCTGCAAGGAAAATATTAAATATATATATATATATATATATAAATATAAATATAAAACATACACACACACAAATAAAGAGCAGAAAATTGTATTATGAGACTGACTAGGAAATTACAGATATAGTTACAAGGAGTACTTCATAAGTGAAAACACTAATTTTGACAATCTTTGCTACAAAATTTCTGAAAAATATAAGGATTTTTTGAGAAGAAGCCTGACCAACATTTGGCATTTTCCAAACTACTAACTTAAATTATTATTATACATTTTAATTACTGTACTTTGCTATTATACAAAGGCACTAAATAACAAAAAGAATTTATATATATATAAAGCATTAAAAATACAAAGAAGCCACAGGAAAAAAAATATGTAAATAGTTGTGGTAATTAGGTGGTGGGAAATAAGAATTTTTTAATGCATTTTATTTTTTAATTTAAAAGTATTATCGCTGTCACTTTAATTTATTGGATTTTAGAGAGAGGTTGGAAGGGAGAGGAAGAGAGGGGCATAGATTTATTGTTCCACTTATTTATGCATTCATCAGTTGATTCTTGTATGTGCCCTGACTGGGGATTGAACCCGAATCTTGGCTTATTAGGACAACACTCTACCTGGCCAAAGCTCTCACTGTCACTTTTTAAAGGCTTTATTATTATTATTATTATTATTGTCTTTAATTTTAAGGTTAAATTAAAATTTCATGCTTGGTGTTATGAACAGGCAAAAGCAGGAATTCCCAATCCTTCATATGATTACCTTCATACCTAAAATAAATGTACATGATATGGAAAATGACACTAATATATTTTTCAGTTAAAAAAAGTGAAAAAAGTGGAACTCTAGCCCTAACCGCTTTGGCTCAGTGGATAGAGCGACAGCCTGCGGACTGAAGGGTCCCAGGTTCGATTCCAGTCAAGGGCATGTACCTTGGTTGTGGGCACATCCCCAGTAGGGGGTGTGCAGGAGGCAGCTGATCGGTGTTTCTCTCTCATCGATGTTTCTAACTCTCTATTCCTCTCCCTTCCTCTCTGTAAAATATCCATAAAATATATTTTTTTAAAAAGTGGAACTCTATGTACAGCATAATGCTATTCATGTAGAAACAAAACATTATGTACTATTGTGTAGTATGTGTTTGCATGTGTATTAAAAAAGATCTGCAGCTTGGCCAGCATGGCTCAGTGGTTGAGTGTCAACCTATGAACCAGGAGGTCACGGTTCAATTCCCAGTCAGGGCACATGCCCGGGTTGCAGGCTTAGTCCCCAGTGGGGGGCGTGCAGGAGGCAACCGATCAATGATTCTCTCTCATCATTGATGTTTCTATCTCTTTCTCCCTCTCCCTTCCTCTCTGAAATCAATAAAAAAAAATATTTTTAAAAAAAGGAAAAAGCTCTAGCCAGTTTGGGTCAGTGGATAGAGCATCAGCCTGTAGACCGAAGGGTCCCGGGTTCAATTCCAGTCAAGAGTACATACCTTGGTTGTAGGCTCCTTCCTGCAAGAGGTAACCAGTCAATGTGTTTCTCTCACATCGATATTTCTTTCTCTCTGTCTTTCCCTCTCTCTCCTACTCTCTCTAAAAATCAATGGGAAAATATCCTCAGGCAAGGATTAAAAACTAATAATTAATTAAATAAATAAATAAATAAATAAATAGATTTTTTTAAAGGGAAAAAAAGGACTCTAAGAGAAAACAGGTACCGATTAATACAAAATATAGTTCTTAATCTCCAAAAATGAACCAAGTGGGGAAAATATCACACCAAGTTTTAGAAGACAGTAGAGATGAGGGAGAAATAGGAAGAATCATTGGTCTCTCCTTCTTTCTTTCCTTTCTTTACCTCTTGATGCTTCACAAGTGAACTCACCCAGCAGGGGCTCTGGGGCCCACTTGAAATATGCACATCAAACAACGCTGTAAGCAAGAAGAGGTTGGACTCATACCTTTTCCAGAATGAACTTGTTTAAATAGGGCATGTAGCCCTGATTGGAGACGGGCCCCTCATCATCATCCCGGAAGTGCTCTTCCAGGGCCACCGGATCGTGGGGAACCTTCAGCACCGTGCACAGGTTATGGGAGAGGACCTAGGAGAGAGAGAACGGCGTTAGAGGCCTCCACGAACCAGCTCCTGGCACCTTCACTGCCTGAACACAACTGGCTGCTCCCTGCCCTAGGGGGAGGAAGGGGGAGAATAAACCAGCAACTGCGCGGTGAGTACTGCTCAGCTGCCAGCTCCTCACTTGTTACCCAGGAGTGTCTCTCATTCCTCCCCCAGTTGTGGTTCACTTCAAACGAGTCTCTCTTTCATGCCCACATTGAGCTAGGCTCCATGCAAGACCCCTGACTATAGTACTTGTAGTCTTTTATTAATTGTCCCACATTAGAAAGAAAAAGGGGGGAAAGAGCAAGAGAATGTGTTCAAAATTAAACTTCTCCCCAAGAAGAGCAGGGTCAGTCAATGAGAGCTGTAAGAAAGAACCTCGGCCCAGTTTGGCTCAGTGGATAGAGCGTCCGCCTGCAGACTGAAGGGTCCGGGGTTCGATCCCGTTCAAGGGCACATGCCCGGGTTGTGGGCTCAATCCCCAATAGGGGGCATGCAGGAGGCAGCCAATCAATGATGTTCTCTCATCATGGATGTTTCTATCTCTCTCTCCCTCTCTCAAATCAATAAAAAATATATTTTTTAAAAAAAGAAATAAAGAAAGAACCTCGTACTGACTGGGCAGCTGCAGCTGGGGCTCTGGACAAGGTGCCTGGCCCCGGCCAATCACAACCTCTCGGGGCTGCCATTTCCTCATCTGTTCCATAGGAAGGGCCAAGTTAATATACAAATATAACAAATGTGAATTGGTAATCTCTACATGTCCAAACATCTCTAAAAATCTATGATGTTAGGCTGTTTTCAGTATTAGTATTTAGGAGTGTAAGTGTAAAAAGAGAAAGACATCAAGGGCCCAGTTTATAAATATGGGAAGAGTCATAGCAAAAAATACCTCAGGAGTTACTAAAACAGTCAAAATATTTTGCATCCCATATGTAAAGGGTTACTGGCCTTGGTGACAGCCTAAGTCACACACTTGCACATTCCGTTGAATTAGCAGTTTGGGCTCTAGCTCAACACTAATCTTGTTTCACATTAAATGAAAATTTAAAAAGAAAACTTAAATTCCTTTCATGTCATCCGTGCATTCTTAACAGGTCAAATTACATAGCTAAGGCTGTGCTTCCTTTAACAGAGATTATTACTAAGTGTTAAATCCCAGGTTAAAATTTCCTGTTCTTCTCAGCCCTACCCATTTAATCACTTAAGGAGCCACACTCATCTCAAAGAAGACTTTCCATTCTATTAAGCAAGTCACATTTTTCTGCATAAATGTATTTCAGTTAGGATTTTTTAAGACTTAAAAAATTGAATCTATAAAAAGAGTATTTGCATAGCTTCTTTCTACATTTGTTTTGCTTCTCAAAGCTTCATTTCTGTGCAGATCCTTTTCTACACGCTCTACTGGTTTTAAGGAAGTAGGTAAAGTAAAGGAAGTAAGTTCGCAAATGGTTATAAATGAAGTAATGAGGACTTTTATCGGCCCCTACAAACCAGGCTGTGTTTCTCAAGCAAACCCTCCATTTGTAATAGAGCACACAAACAGTGGAGCTTTTACTGAGGAACCTTACACCCTAGTCAGCAAAGCCCTAAGTAAATATTTCCTTGCTCTACTTATCTGGTAAAACCTATAAAGTAATTATCTACCCCCAAAGAGATTTTGTGAAGATAAACTTTAAGAATGTAAAGTGCTTAAAAATTGTGATGTACTGCAGGAATATAAGTTTTAGATGAATGAAGAGTCTATTTCTCAGATTAGGCTCAAAGGTCATTCAAATTTTAAAATCATTTGGGGCTTTACCCAAGTAAAAATTCCCAACCACTGGTTAATTATGGTCCATCTATAAAACTTTAAGAACAATGAGGAAGCTCACTGTGTAGTGACAGGAAAAGATCTCCAAGATAAAATAGGTGAAAAAAAGCATTAGTGTGTCATCTATATGTAAAAGGAAAAGGAAGAAAATATAAGAAAACTCCAGGAGGATATGTAAGACACTAATAACAGAGGGGGAAAGACTAGTTTGATGTTAGACTAGGGATAGATGACTTTTCACTGTGCCTTGCCCTTTTCACTGTCAAAAAAAAAACAAACCCACAAAAAACCTGTTCAAAAATATACTACCTATTTTAAAGGGTAAATATATACTAGAAAGAGCACACAGCCAAATCGATCGTCAAAATCTATACTTTTTCTTCTACATTAACCTACTCCCTAGAGATTAGATATAAAAGGAAGACATATTCCACAGCAATGAACCATGATTAACAGATGAATGAGATGTAAGGGCAATAAATGAATTCAGAAAGGAGAAACTGTGTGTGCTACAGTGACTTCCTAGAGGAAGTGAGAAGTAACGCGGGCCTTAAAATAAGGAGAGCTTTAGATAGGAAAAGGTTTGGGGGAAATCAGAAGGCTTTCCAGATAGAAGAATATGAGAAAGCAGTTGATTAATGCAAAATCCTCAGGGAACAAAAAGGGGACACCAATCTCTCCCATGCCCACCCCTCTCTCTGCTTTTGGGTTTCATAGATCCTCCAACTTAGAGTCCTGGCAGGGGGCCTGAACAGTATATTGTCACCCTTGTTACCTTACAGCTGGTGAGTACTGGCCAAAGAGATTAAATTCAAAGAGATTCCATTTGTTTTTCTTGACTAAGGTTACAGTACTTAGCAGAACTGAGACTAAAACTCAGGTTTTTTTCATCCCTAGTGCAACACTCTCTAGTAATATGGAACATCGTTTTTCGTAGGTAGGTAGTTCAATTCACTGGCCTCACTGAAAAAGATTTGAAGTATGGTACCTATTTGCTTTGTTTAACAATGGACAGGTTATTTTGATTTTCTGAATTATATAAATCATCCCATTCAATTAAATGCCTTATTGATTGTAATGTGAATATCCCATGGGTTGTGGTCATACTGGTCTTAGAAAGCACATTTTCCTTCACCTGGGAAGGACAGCACAGTTATCCCAAGGTCAGAGGGCTCTAGACCCAAAACTGTAATTTAGATAATGTGCCTAAGTTTAACCCAGGTTACCCAAGGGCTCTAGATAATGTGTTTATAGCATGCTGTTTAAACTGCTTTTTGCAAACTAGGTTCCTCATTCCAGACCCGAGGACTCTAGATCAGGGGTCCTCAAACTACGGCCCGCGGGCCACATGCGGCCCCCCGAAAACATTTATCCAGCCCGCCGGGCGTTTTTGCCACCGCTGCCTGTTACTTAGCAGCCGACTAGTTTTTTTTTAAACTATAGTCCGGCCCTCCAACGGTCTGAGGGACAGTGAACTGGCCCTCTGTTTAAAAAGTATGAGGACCCCTGCTCTAGATAATGTATTTCTGTCAATTCAGTGACCCCGAGACCCAAAACTATAATTAACATGCTTAATTCTGCTTCTGTAAACTGCTTTTTTGCAAACCAGGTTCCTCATTCCAAACCTTGAGGTGTAATCAATACCTTTGTGATCTTTGCCTATATAAGTCTGGTTTTGCCACCATCTTAGCACTATGAGATTTGGGGAATGGCCCCTCATTGTCCCAGACTGCAATAAATGTGACTCTTTAATTTGACTTCTTGAGGCATCCTTCTGTGATTCGTGGGGCACATTACAACAGATTTAGATTTGAACTTCAGACTTCAGCTTTGGACAATAAGACAGTACTTTTGTTAAATACAGGGATAGCTGAATTCAGTGACAATTTTCTAAACCACCTTCATCTAGTTAAGCAAATTCTGAGAAAAGCACAACCTCCTATGTGAGGAGACCTGAGTGTTGGCCCTGCTCACGTGGTCTGTTCCTGTTCAGTGGTTTGCCATTTTCCCTTTTTAAATATTTTAATATTTTGCTACTTAATCACTTGGTCTCTGTATACTCACTGCAAAATGAGTTGGACTCATCTCTAAAATTTTAAAAGCTTGCCCTGACCAGTTTGGCTCAGTGGATAGAGCGTCCGCCTGGGGACTGAAGGATCCCAGGTTCGATCCGGTCAAGGGCATGTATCTTGGTTGCGGGCACATCCCCAGTAGGGGGCATGCAGGAGGCAGCTGATCAATGTTTCTCTTTCATCGATGTTTCTGACTCTCTATCCCTCTCCCTTCCTCTCTGTAAAAAAATCAATAAAATATATTTTTAAAAAAAATTTTTAAAGCTCAATCCTTAACTGTCAACCCAAACATGTTTCATGAATTCAACAAAAGAACTATAATTTAGATCAGAAATTCATCTTTCTTCATTGTTAGTAAGGCCTAGAATAGGGAAGTCTTCTTCAAACAAAACAACAAACTGAAGACTAGGTAACTGAAAAGGTTTTGTTACTGAGAGAAAAAATGTGTGCTGCCTTTAAAACTTTTTAAAATTTTTTATCAGCATTTTTTAACAACCCTAGACAGTAAATCAAATTTTTCTAAAATAAAATGTAAAATGTATCAAAAAAACAAAATCTTGAAGGTCAGAATAAAATCTAGTCACAAGAAGCAAACACTCCATAAGCTTAAACAGCAGTTGATGCTAATTTTTTAAAATATATTTTTATTGATCTCAGAGAGGAAATGAGAGGGAGAGAGAGATAGAAACATCAATGATGAGAGAGAATCATTGATCGGCTGCCTCTGCACGCCCCACAGTGGAATCAAGCCCGCAACCCGGGCATGTTGTGCCTTGACCGGGAATTCAACCATGACCTCCACGCTCAACCACTGAGCCACGCCAGCCGGGCAATATATCCCACTTTACATGCCTGTTCCTCCAAAGGCCATTCTTTTAGCACCCACGTGATTGCAAGCAACTTTGCTCTCATTCCCCTGATTTGAAGAATAAACTATGGTTACTACAATAGATCCATCACCATGCCAGAAACTCATCTCTCCAGCTCCTTCCTAGCTGTCTGCTGCTCTGCAGGGACTGACTGGGCTGACAAGAGATGACTAATTAGCTGCATGAGCCCTGCTTGTGTGGTCTGTTCCTGTTCGGTGGTTTGCCATTTACCCTTTTTAAGCATTTTGCTCCAACTATCATGAAAATGAAATCAAGAATGATGAACAGCTAACAGTGTTTTAACACACATGAGTGCATAATCTTTACCCTCCTCCCTCCCAAAGATGTAGAGATTATAAAAGTTCTCTGAAACATGCCCCCCCAGTCACAGTTTCCCTTTACAGGATGTGCGTAATGGGCACAATTCAGCACTGAAAGAGAGGGGGGCGGAGATCTCTATTCCAACAAGCTTATCTGAACGGACACAATTACAGAATTATAATTCATAATGGGCAATCTTTTTTTAAAACATGAAAATTCCTTTCAGATTTATAAAATTTCAAGCTAATGGCAAGTTACCAGAAAACTCCTCCTAACAATGAGCCAGAGTGACCCATTTCCTACCCGTGCTAGGCCCTGCCTTAAGAGCATTGTCTTCACAGAAGTCCCGCCCCTTATCTCATGGAGTCATTTTCCCCTTCCTAATCATATCCTTCATCCTGCTTGTCACTGCTTAAGTCCTGCTTGCTTGCTTTAAGTTTGGGTTCGGGCAAAAGTAGGTTTACAGCTGTGAGAACGTGAAACGCAGTGTTAGTATAGTAATTACTAAATACTAACACTGCGTTTCACGTTCTCACAGCTGTAAACCTGCTTTGGCCCCACCCTGAAATCTTTATTATATTCAGCCTCAGAAATCTCAGTCATTGCTCACTCAGGCTATTTGCTATGGGAATGCCATCAATCACCATTCCAGACACTTTTACCAAATTCATCTTCAACTGCTGTTTATTCATCAAAAGCCTACAAAAGTAAAACCGAAGTGAGGCAGGTTAGTAGGGAGCTGGAAAAATTCCTTGGCAAGTGGAATAGGGAAACTGTGACAGATAACTAAACAAGGCTGAGCAATTTACAGCCAGACCATAAATCGCAAGGTCTTATCTTCCCTAACCAAAGACACTTAGGAGCAAGTGGTTTACACATTCCAGACCAGCCTTGGTTCCAGATCCCAGTGGTCCCTCTCCAGTGACATTCCTTGAAGGTGAAACTGACCAGAGAATGATCCTGATCCCTCCATACACTAATTTTGATACATCAGTATATCAAAGGACACACCTGGAAAGTTGGCAAATATTCTGAATGAGAATAAAATTCCCGCCTTTAGAAAACAGATAAAAACTCTTAAGACAAAGAACCCAGGGCTCACTCTCCCCTGAGCACACCTGCACCTCCCCGGCACCTTCTTTTCTCAGGAGTGTCTCTTCACTTTCTTTCTCCTAAGCTTCAAAGCTTCCAGGAGACTTGCAAGCAGGGGAGCAGCAGGCAGCAGCAGCTTGTCCCAGGCTAACCCCCTGAATCTGTCTCCAAGGGCCTCCTTTTGCCTCTGTAATTGTTTCCAGAGTCCACGAAACTCAGCTGGCTCACTTCTTCTGCCTCCATGACTTTCTTTCTAAAGGTCCAAGGCGCCTAGCATAGACTCGACTCTTCCTCACGTTTCGTCGGCCCACTCCTGGTGCTATGATCTTGCCTCTTAAGCCCTTCCTTTGTTTCACTGCCCCCAACTTTAATAAATGTACTCTCAAAATTACCTGGACACAAATCGTCAAGAACCCACACATTCCAGACCAGGCCAGGACACAGCCACTTCAGTTTGGTTCTTTTCCAGTGACAAAGTAAGTATCTGAGCTCCACATTTAACTCACTCAAAAAGCCAACCCCAATTTACCTTTTTAGCCTTATTTTTTTTTTCCTAACCTCTGCACCAACTGTACAAATTGAGCCAAACAAATTGACTCCACTGTACCCCAAACAAACCCTGCACCACCCTCCTTCCTCCTCCAGCCATTTGCTCGTACCCCTACCTAACATAAATGCCATGCCTTTCTAAAGCCCCCACCACCCAAATATTATTTCTGAAGCACTCTGTATTTCTTGTTTTACACTACCACACATAATTTTTCTCTCCCATAAGATTATAAATTTCTGAAAGACCCATTCCTTACCCATCCTTGCATTCCCACAGCACCTAACATGCTATCTAGAATGCAGAAGGCTTTCAATAAATGTCAAACAAATTAATTCCAAAAATTCTCAGTAAACAGTAAAACCACAATCCTATATAATAAAAGGCTAATATGCAAATCAACTGAATGGCAGAACAACCGGCCGCTATGACGCACACTGACCACCAGGGGGCAGACGCTCAACGCAGGAGCTGCCCCCGGTGATCAGTGCGCTCCCACAGGGGGAGCACCACTCAGCCAGAAGCCAGGCTCATGGCTGGCGGGGTGCAGTGGCGGTGGCAGGAGCCTCCCAGCAGCGCTAAGAATGTCTGTGGGGAGCGGGCTAAGCCATCACTCGGACATCCCCCAAAGGCTCCCGAACTGTGAGAGGGCACAGGCCAGGCTGAGGAACCCACCCGCTCCCGAGTGCATGAGTTTCGTGCACAGGGCCCTCTAGTACTTTAATAATGACAACAATCTTAGGAAACAGCCTACTGCTATCTCATTTCACAGATAAAAAGACTGGGGTCTGAGACATGGCCTCAGTCACACACTGATTAGTGCCGAAGCAGGGAGGAGAACCCAGGTCTCCTCAGTGCCTGTCCCACAACGATGCCCTGTGCTGGAAACATTCCCTTCTCCCTCATCATATCCTTCAAGACTGGGAAACCTCACGAACTCTGGGAAACCTTCGCTGCCCCCGCCACCACCCGCCCCTGCACTGAATTCCTGTTAGCATTTAAATTGTTTCATGTGCTGGCAATATCTCAAATATCTAACTACAGCTCAGTGAGGGAGGAAACCCTGCCTAATATTTTTCTTCCATACCCTTCACAGTAACCAGCATAGAGCTAAGGGAGAATTGGGTAGGAGCATAACACTTACGGACAGATTAAGGCAGGAAATCTAACTCAAAACCATCTGTTGCGATGTTGCCCACAGAATATATGCCTCTCAATTACAGTTGATGCCAATGGATTACATACTTAATGAACCGCCTTTATTAAGTTATTTTGGATAACTCATTAACTTAGCCCTCTTCAGAAAATACTGCCAAATTTCACCATATAAAAAATTGTAAACTTCCCTTTAAAAAGTGACACCAAAAAAAAAAAAAAAGAGAGAGAGAGAGAGAGAGAGACACCATAAACCAACAAAAGTCCAATATTCAAATCACCCTTGGAAATTATTAAGTAAAAAATGAACACCTAATAAAAAAATGGACAACAGACATGAATAGAAAATTCACAAAAGGAACTAATGACTAATAAAGATAGGAAAAGATGCTTGCCCTCACCAGTAATCAAAACAATGCCAATTTTAAAGGCAATTACTTTTTTCCTGGTGTTTGAGCACACACAGGGGAGTAAAGATTGCCAACACCCTAACACTGGAGAGAGTGTAGAGCAGGTTTTCTCCAACACTACTGACATTTTGGGCCAGATAATTCTTTGTTCAGGGAGCAAGAGGAGGTGTCCTATGTATTATAGGATGGTCAGCAGTATCCCTGATTGAAAACATCAAAACATCTCAAATATTTGTGGATAAGAATGTGGTTAAACAAAGCACAATGCATCAGCACAGTGAACTAGTCTAGAGCCATTAAAAATAATGGTGTCTGTAGCTATGTGCATTGATATGGAACGATACCTTAACACACTGTTTAAGAAAATAGGTTACACAAAAAGACAAGCATCCAAATGGGAGATTTTTGCAAATGATACCTCCAATAAGGGGCTAATATCCAAAATACATAAAGAACTCATACAACTCAACAACAAAAAACAACAGTTCAATTTTAAAATGGGCTAAGGACCTGAATAAACACTTTTCCAAGTAAGATATGCAGATGGCCAACAGATATATGAAAATATGCTCAACTTCACTACTTATAAGAGAAATGCAAAACAAAACCACAGTGAGATACCACCCCACACCTGTTCGAATGGCTATCATCAATAAGACAAGAAATAGCAAGTGTTGGAGAAGATGTGAAAAAAAGCGAACACTCGTACACTGATGGCGGGAATGTAGATTGGTGCAGCCATAATGAAAATCAGTATGGAGCTACAATATGACCCAGAAATCTCTTCTAGGTATTTACCCAAAAATTTTGAAAACGCTTGTATTTGTAAAGATAGATGTACCCCTATGTTCACTGCAGCATTATTCACAGTAGCCAAGACATAAAAACAACCTGAGTCTCCTTTGACTGGATAAGGAAAATGTGGTCCGTAAATACAATGGAATACTAGTGGGCTGTAAAAAGATGAAAGCCATGCCAGCATGGCTCAGTGGTTAAGCATGGACCTGTGAACTGGGAGATCACAGTTGGATTCCTGGTCAAGGCACGTGCCCAGGTTGCAGCTCGATCCCCAGTGTGGGGCGTGCGGAAGGCAGCCAATCAGTGATTCTCTCTCATCATTGACGTTTCTATCTCTCTCTCTCTCTTCCTTCCTCTCTGATATCAATAAAAATATTTTTAAAAAGATGAAATACTGCACTCTGGCCAGTTTCTCATTGGTTAGAGAGTCAGCCTACGGACCAAAGGGTCCCAGGTTCGATTCCTGGTCAGGGGCACATACCTCAGTTGCAGGTTCAATCCCCAGCCCTGGTCAGGATTGTGCAGGAGGCAACCCATAGATGTGTCTCTCTCACATCGATGTTTCTCTCTCCCCCGCCTTTCAACTCTCTCTAAAAATCAATGGAAAAATATCCTTGGGTGAGGATTAAAAAAAAAAAAAGATGAAATATTGCCATTTGCAAAACATGAATGGATCTTGACAGTATCATGCAAGGTGAAATAAGTCAGATAAAAAAAGACAAGAACCATTTGATTTCACTAATATGTGAGATATAAAACAAAAGGTGACATATGCACAAACAAAACAAAAAAATTCATAGACACAGACAATAGAATGGTGATTACCAGAGGGGAAAGGGGGTGAGGGGAGGAGAAAGAAGGTGAAGGGAGTCAACTATATAATGGGAGAATATAGATATTGTATTATAAAGTTGTACACTTGAAATTTATGTTTTTAACCAATGTTACCCCAATAAATTTAATTACAGTTTTTAAAAAATTGTTAATACAGTAGGGGGGGGTTGGGGGTTAATAGGGGGATGAGGACACATTTGTAATACCTTAACTAATAAAAATAATAATAAAAAAATTGTTAATACGGTAAAGAAAGGTTACAAAAGCATGTGAAACATTATCTCATTTCTATAAAAGGATATAGATGCATGTATATGTGCATGTGTGTCCATGTAGGGTAAAGGGAGAGAGAGGGAGGGAGGGGGAGAAAAAGAGAGATGTAAGAAAGATATGCACTGAAAAGTTAATTGCATCTGCCTTTGGTCATGGAATTTCGGGTGCTTTTACCTTCGCCTGTATACTTTAATGTGCTGTTTGAATATTCTAGGTATTATCTTCATAATCAGAACAAAGTGAAGCTTTTATAGTTATGGAACATTTTAAATATGTCTTGGGGTTCCAGCTAGAAAGCACCAATAAAATTATAAAATCTGAAGAGCTCATTCTAAGTTGATGGAGTTAACTCACTTTTGAGTCATCCATGAAGAACTACACTTTGCTTCTTGAAGAAACCACTCTATAGGCAACAAAGTCTCCCAGTCTGAGACAGCCTCCTTAGATTCCAGCCTCCCACTAGACTACAGCATAACGATTGTCTCAAAGATAAACCATGTGTAAGAATCATCTGTGTGTCTCTCTCCTGCTACTCTGTAAGGTCCTTACAGAAAAGGTTTGTATTTCATCCATCTGTGCAATACCAAAGCCTGATGAGAGGGTACCTGATGTTCAACAAGTGTTAGCTAAATGCATCCCATTTAAGAATCTTCATGCCTGGCCGGTGTTGCTCAGTGGTTGAGCGTCAACCTACGAACCAGGAACTCATGGTTCGATTCCCAGTCAGGGCACATGCCCGGGTTGTGGGCTTGATCCCCAGTAGGGAGTGTGCAGGAGGCAGCCAATCAATGATTCTCTCTCATCATTGATGTTTCTCTCTCTCTTTCCCTCTCCCTTCCTCTCTGAAATCATAGATTTTTTTTTCAAAATCTTCTTTGTTTCTTTTTCTTTTCCATTGTCTTTATCCAGATCTGGGTCTTTAAATTTTTTTACTTTACTATCAGTATATTCTTTCCAGAAAGAATTTTTTATTGGAATCTCTAATTCAGATCACTTTTAGATTAAAAAACAATATCCCCAATTAGTGATGAACACCACTAGAACTAGCAGGCATAACTCATATGCCCTGAGGTCTTGTAAAGCAGTCCACTTCCTCAAAATTCATATAGAGGTTTTTGAAGGAAGGACTCGATAAGAATTAACAAACATGTGAGAGAGAACTCCGCAGAAGAGAAATTAGGTAGTTCATTTTAGTAGAACACTCTTCTCTGAAGCCATTGTGTTCACCCGAGGTGATGATCAAGATCCCAAATCTACTACTCCACGCTGACCACTCTGTCTCCTTACGTATGTCTCCTGTCATATGGCTCTATCCCTATCAATCTTGTGAAATTGCTTTCTCAAAAGTATTCTGTGGCCAACACAGATGCACTCCTCAGACCCCTCCTCACAACAGGAGCTGCAGCCCAAGCTGGTTTGTCTCAGTGGACAGAACACCGGCCTGAACACTGAAGGGCCTCGGGTTGATTCTGGTCAAGGGCACATGCGGGAGGCAGCCAATGGATGTGTCTCTCTCACATCGATATTTCTCTCTGTGTCTCTCCCCCTGCCTTCCCACTCTCTCTAAAAATCAATGGGAAAATATCCTCGGGTGAGGATTAACAAAACAAACAAAAAGGAACTGCAGCCCAGCTACAAGGACTGTGGTTACCTGACAGCGCCAGCTATCAGGGCCTTCAGGGTCCACCTCAGCCAAGGACTGAGCAAAGTGGTGGTATCATTTCTCCCCAGCACGGGGTCCTCTACAGGCCACCTGCGTTCCAGGGCTCCCAGTTTTGTCAAGTCGTTTGACAGCTTTCCCAATCCTGCTTCCTCTCTTTTCCATCGGTGTTTCTCCCCAGTAACCCTCTTGTATTCTCAACATTGCCTCATATCTGCTTCCCGGGAACCCAACTAGGGCACACACCTCTGAACAAGGCACGCTCCCAGGCCTCTGGCGCTTCGCCATGGGGGTCATCCCCGCATCTTAGAACTGTTTTGGTCCCAGGGCATACTATTTTCTCAGTTTTCCTCCTTCCCCTACCAAGGTGCCCTTATGGGGCCACCTCCTGCCCTCCTCATGCTCCCGATCTGGACACTTCCTAAAGCCCAGTTTTCCGGCCCTGAATTCTTTCTCTTATTCTCTTCTTTAAAAGAGCTTACTAACAAAGTTAAATCAGAAGGCTAACCCTTGAAGATCTCGTCCTCTATCCATATTTTACATACAAAGAAACGGAAGCCCAGCAAGGAGAAATAACTTCCATAGCCACCCAAGTCTCCTGGCTCTCCAAGCAGTGCTCCCTTCTGACACATTTACTTTCCAATCTTTCATCCTAAGTGTTCTTACAGAGGCGTTTCACACATCCCTCAGGTCAGTGACAAATGTCTCTTTCTCTAGAAGCATTCTCTGACCTACCTCCTCCAATCCTCACTGCAAGCGAGGTAGGTGCCCTTCCTCTGGGTTTCCCAGCACTGTGTACTTGCCTCATCTCACTATATGTGAACTGCTGGTCTGTATCGCTCACAAGACTGAGTTTTATAAGGGTGGGGAATGTATCTGTTTTGATTCCCACTACCACCATCCCAATCCAGCATTCATCAACTGACTCGTCAACTTTCATAGCAGCTCCCAATTGGTCTCCCCACCTCAAGCCTCTCACCTCTAATCATCACACCCACATCACCAAAATAATCTCAAAACTCTACCTTCGCCCTAACCGGTTTGGCTCAGTGGATAGAGCGTCAGCATGCAGACTCAAGGGTCCCAGGTTCGATTCCAGCCAAGGGCATGTACCTTGGTTGCGGGCACATCCCCAGTAGGGTGTGTGCAGGAGGCGGCTGATCGATGTTTCTAACTCTCTATCCCTCTCCCTTCCTCTCTGTAAAAAAATCAATTAAAAATATATATATTTTTTTAAAACTCTACCTTCGTCCTATATCTACCCCAAAAGTTTTAACTTCCCCTTTACTGGATCAGTTCTGAACTACTCATTCTAACACAGTTGGTCAAATATACAGGGTGTCCCAAAAACATGCATACACATTTTAACAGCTGATAATTCAATTGATGCTTCTTTCTTTTCAGCCAGACTAAGCTTTGACCAAAGAAAATTCATCCTAAAATGCTACTGGAAGTTTGAAAACTGCCTTAAAACATTATTCAAAGTATCCCAAAAAAATGTATACACACTTTCACAGCTGATAACTTACTTAATTTTCACTTCTTTTCAGGTTTTACTGATCTGAAATAATGGGTGAAGTCAGACTAAGCTTTGAACAAAGAAAATTTATCCATTAGACTTTTAAGGGGATGCACAAAAGATAAAGTTTACAGTACAAAACTGGCACCAGTTGGCAAATTGAGGGTGCACAAATTAAGAAAGAAATGATTCTTGATGTTTGCATTATCAGCATTGCCTGGACCAGACTGGTCATCAGTTTGAAAACAGGCATTGACAAAGAATTATTCGTTCCCATAGATACTTTTAAATTTTTAAAATAAACTGCATGTTAATAAACACTGACTTTATAATCACCCAGAGTGTGTATACATTTTTTGAGGACACCCTATATTAACCATTTATTCTGTGCAAGAACAAAAAAACATCTAGAATATGACCCTATCTCCCTTTAAATCCGTATTTTCCACTACGCCTCAAAACAAACATTCTACACCTGGAGTATTTCCACGCTGCGCACAAATACTCTAAATTTGGGCTCTTGCTCTTATCTACAAAGCCACCACCATACTTGCCATCCTTCTGTGACTCTACTAGACAAGAGATCTGTCCCATTCCCTCCAGAAACAGCTGATGTTCTATCTCCTCCATGAAACGTTCCTTGTCTATAACTGTCTTCATTTCTTTCTCTATTTCTACAGCAGCTTTATATATTGCATTACATAGAAATATAATGCAAAACACATATGAAATTTAAAAAAAATTTTTTAAAGACAATGCTTTGTCGCCCAGCCACAGTGGCTCAGTGGTTGAGCATCAACCTATGAACCAAGAGGTCACAGTTTAATTCCTGGTCAGGGCACATGCCTGGGTTGTAGGCTCAATCCCTAGTTGGGGCATGCAGGAGGCAGCCAATCAATGATTCTCTCTCATCATTGATGTTTCTATCTCTCTCTCCCTCTCCCTTCCTCTCTGAAATCAATAAAAATGTATTTTTTTAAAAAAAGACAATGCTCTGTCTTCCAAATGAGAAATGAGGCTTTTTGTTCTGTTTATGAGGGTATTTATGCTTCTTTATGAATATATGGTTGTTTTATTATTTTGTTAATCCTCATCCGAGGATATTCTTCCATTGATTTTTTTGAGTGGAAGGGAGGGGGAGAGACACAGAGAGAGAAACACATAGATTGGTTGCCTCCCACCCACACCCTAACCAAGGTTGGGGATTGAGTCTGCAACCCACGTATGTGCCCTTGACCAGAATCGAACCCAGGACCCTTCAGTCCATGGACCAACACCCTATCCACTGAGCCAAACCAGCTATGGCTGAAATTAGAAATTTTTAATAGCCACATTTTTAAAAAGTAAAAGAGAACAGGTAAAATTAATTTTAATAATATATCCAAAATATTACAACTTCAACATGTTATCAATATTTTAAAACTGCTGAAAGATACCTTACATTCTTTCCTTGTACTAAAAGTCTCTAAAATCCAGTGTATATTTTATGTTTACAGCATATCTCAATTCTGATTAGCCACTTTTCTTTGTTTTTTTAAGAGATGACTGTTCAATATATATTATTGATTTCAAAGAGGAAGGGAGAGGGAGAGATAGAAACATTAATGATGAGAGAAAATCATTGATTGGCTGCCTCCTGCACACCCCCTACTGAGGTTTGAGCCTGCAACCCAGGCAGAACCCTTGACTGGAATCAAACCCAGGACCCTCCAGTGCGCAGGCCAATGCTCTATCCACTAAGCCAAAACAGCTAGGGCTGACCAGCCACTTTTCAATGTTTAATAGCCAAATGTGGCTAATGGCTAACGTACTGGACAGCAGGGTCTAGAGCAGGGGTGGGCAAACTTTTTGACTCGAGGGCCACAATGGGTTCTTAAACTGGACCGGAGGGCTGGAACAAAAGCATGAATGGAGTGTTTGTGTAAACTAATATAAATTCAAAGTAAACATCATTACATAAAAGGGCACGGTCTTTTTTTTTTTTTAGTTTTATTCATTTCAAGCGGGCCGTAGTTTGCCCACGGCTGGTCTAGAGCACTCGTTTTCCACTCTCTGTAGAATTTGCTTCTATGTTGTCTTATTGGAATCATTTCATGTATTATCTTCTTTATTAAACTATACACTCCTTGAGGTAAGGAACAATGTTGTATATTTATTTCTTCCCCAGAGTCCCTAACAAAAGGTGCTCAGTAGATTAAAACCTTCAAATTCATAAAATGTTTTATAGGTCAATTTTCTTTAACATTATTGTTAGGTAGGAAATAGGTGGCTAGCAAATGTTCTGTTGTCACACATAAAGGTTGTGAGCTGCATCTGTGCAAGCATGCATGTTGTTAAATGTCGTCTTATTCCCATTTAACAGATAATCTTAAAACACAAGAAGCAAATATCCCAAAGCCACAGAGGCACAGAATCTCAGAATCCCAGTCTAGTTCTATCTACTAGCAGTCTGCTGTCCCATTACCTAACAGCATTTCCTCCAATCATCACTGAAGAAAGTCACTGCGAGTTAAATCAGCTGGCCACCAGCTCCTGCTCTCAACTCCCAATTAACAGCAATCTGGCTGAGATACCCATCATCCTGTGAACTGAAGGAAGTGATGGGATGTGCTGCCTAGTAAGGCAAAGACTGCTCCATCCTCCCAGAGCTGTTTTCCAGTGAAACATTAACAGCTTCTACCATCTGGCCAGTTGTCCATGTGAGCAGAACCACTAACTGGTGTCACTCTGGCTGGTACACCAGGCCCACATATACCACTCTCCTGGTCCCAATCCAACATAGTCATAAAGCTAATCATTCCTACAGAAGCAACCGGTATAGAGGACATAGCAGAGTCCTAAGATGGCCCTGGCCAGTGGCTCAGTTGATTGGGTGTTATCCGTGCACCAGAAGATTGCCTGTTCCATTCCTGGTCAGGGCACATGCCCGGGTTTCGGGCTCGATCCCTAGTGGGGGGTGTGCAGGAGGCAATGGATCAATGCTATGCTTTCACATCGATGTTTCTCTGTTCCTTCCTCTCTCTTTGAAAATCGATAAAGTATTCTTTTAAAGACAGAGAGAGAGAGGAGACCTAAGATTTAAAAAAAATTGGTTCTTTGCCCTAGCTGGTTTGACTCATTGGATAGAGCGCTGGCCCTGCAGGAGGCAGCTGATCAATGATTCTCTCCCATCATTGATGTTTCTCTCTCTCTCTCCCTCTCTCTCTCTCTCTCTCTCTCCATCAATAAATATACATATTTTTTAAAAATTGGTTCTTCTAATGTTGCAGAAATCTCTAATTACAAGATCCCCTTTTATGAAATTCAAGTACATGTAGATTTACTCCTAAATACCTTTCTACAATTAATTAATTAATTGCTGAGGATTGCAGTTTCAAGTTGACACAGATTTTGAGTATAAAAACAAAACAAAACAAAAAAAAACCTGAAAGTAGAATGAGAAGAATAAAGCAGAGCAGAAAAATACATTTATGAAATGAAGCTTCCGTGAAGATGAAAAAAGCTGAGGCAAAGGGCTCCCTTAGACTTATGTGGTAGGAAGGAATGGGACACACGTAAGGCGGACTGAGGACGCAAGTGGGAGTCCACCGAGCTCCCATGTACTGACTTCCACTGAGGGGACTATAATAACCCCCCTGTGGAGAGGGAATGAGAAGTACCTACTCAATGGAGAGGGCGAACAGTAAGTGGGGAAAGGTCACACAAAGCCTCTTTCATCTCTAGCTTCCAGCTGTGCACCTCTGGGACTGCAGCGAGACCCCAAAGGAAACACATAATGGGGATCAGGAAGGTTACAAGCTCTGAGTCACAAGAGTAGAAAGACAGAGGGCTGCACACTACTGAAAGCGCCTCGCGGCTGCATATTACTTTGATTAAAGCAAAAGTTTACGTGTATTTAAAAAAAAACAAAACTTCCAAGCTCTCCCACATAAAGTTTCCATCAAGTAAGAAATGGAAAAAGGAAACAACCCAGGATCCATGATTACTATTTAAAATGTTTTTAACGTCTCTTATATGCCCTTTATTTGGAAAGCTATCTTTTCTGTTTTGTTTCGGTGAAATATAAAAAAAATATTTACAGACTTGTAATGGCTCACTCATGACTCCAATCCCCTAACCCCACTTTTTTAAATTAGATTTTTTCGTTCCTCAACAGAAACCACTTTTACAGCAGGGGTTAACAGAAACAGAATCACTAAAGATTAGGGAGGGAATACTATACATGCCAACTTCACAAAAATCAACCATATCTTTTACATTGTGCCTCACACAATAAAAGCCCTTTACTGCCTCTTGCTTCCTTTGTGTTTTCCACTCACCGCTGGCCTGGCTCGTTTACTTTTGTAACCAGCAAGGTTAAAAAATGTTGAGGCTAAATGCCTACATGAGAACAGAACACAGGGCATTATTCACAAGATACATAAAGCATCTACAAAGCAAAGAGTAAAACCATTTAGTTGAAAATCTATCATTGAAAAACAAATAAGATTCAAACTACCCTTGTTGTTCCTAAAAAAAAAAATTTTTTTTATTTAGATCCTCACTCGTTGTAGGCCCTTTTACTTCAAAAGGGCAAAACAAAACAAAACCCTGGGTTTTTAAAAAAGAGCAGGATTAAGTGCAGAGCCAATATGCTTATTTCAAGACATTTCCAGCACGGACATGTAATTCACCCTGCAACCACAATTGCAAAGTGAAGCTATAATAGAAGTTGCAAAAATATCACTGGATTTTGCTATACTTGAGAGGATGAGGACACTTACAATAACAAGAGTACTGCTAAGGTACATTTTGATCTCTGAAAGGAACGTAAGAAACTAGTAATCGTGGTTACCTCCAGGACAGGGAACTGGTAGGGCCAGATGTTGGAGGAAACTTTTCACTTTTGTGAATGCCCTTTTGAACTTTATGAATTTTTGTACCATGTAGATATGTAAACTCTTCAAAAAGTTTATTTTTTATGTACATGTTTAAATAATAAATAGGTTTCATCTTTTTATGTTCTTGGAATTACATGTATTTCTGAGTAACACTGGAGATTTAGTATCCTTCGGCAAGGATACTAAAATTCTAAATAATTTCAAGATTATTATAAGCATCAGTGGAAAAATAATTATTGTCTCTACTTTAAATATGCCCTATACCTATTTCCGTTATGACTTCTGCAAATTTATATCATAATCTAAAAGTATGTCTATTTCAAATGGCATATTAGTAAGGTTTCCTAAAATATGGAATCCACACATATCCTCATTACACACACACACACACACTCACAAGAGCACAAACACCAAAACCAAACCAAGGAAAACAGTTAAAAAAAAATTTCTGACATTAAACTCAATATTTACTCAGCTACCTAGAGCTACCTAGCACTTTCCTATGGATTTTTTTTTTGAAGTTTTCATCAATCTCTCAGTAGTTCTTAATATTCTCATAGAGTATACCAAAATTGTATTCAAAACAAACAATAGTTTGTTCTAAGGAAGAACTATTCATGAATAAAAGCAAAAGCAAGTGAAGAATGTGTTTCTAAAAATTTCTTTCCCCACCATTAGCCTATTGCTATCTACTTCAGCAGCTGTGAAAACCAGATCTCGACACAATTAGAAAAAGCTTAACCTAAAACAATAACTTAGTTTAGTGTCTCGTTCTCTGTATTCCCGCCTAAAAAATAGACTAAAACCAAATCAATATGACAATAAAATGAGTTGCCTTCCAACAATCCAAAGTTATTTCCAAGATGATGACAATACCCCAAACTTTTCATAACTTCTCTTTTGTTTTATTTTTTTTAATATATTTTTATTTATTTCAGAGAGGAAGGCAGAGATGGAAACATCAAAATGAGAGAGAATCATTGATTGGTTGCCTCCTGCATATCCCACACTGGGGATACAGCCTACAACCCAGGCATGTGCCCTGACCCGGAATGGAACCGTGACCTCCTGGTTCAACCACTGAGCAATGCCAGCCAGGCTCACAATTTCTCTTTTAGAGAAGAAATATGTAATTCATGAGCTTTGGCAAGGAAAAATCTATCTCATTACTTTACAATCTCCAAAATATATGTATATAATCTATATACATAAAAGTCCAGCGACCAGAATGAGGAATGACCAGAATGACCAGTGGCTATGACACACACCGCAGCAACCAACCAGCCTGATCGGCCCTGATCGGCTCTCCCCCCCCCATCACCCCCCCCCCCCCCCCCCGCCTGGCCAGCCCCTGATTGGCCCCCAACACCCTGATCAGGGGCGGGGCTCACCAGTCAACCTCCCCCAGCCCCTCCCCCTGGCCGGCCCTGCCCCCAGTGGGCCCCCAACACCCAGACCAGGGGCAGGACTGGCCAGCCAACCACACATGGCCCTTCCCCACCCCACCCTCTTACCCCCCTACCCCCCCACCCCCGGCCCAGCCCGATGTACCCACATCGGGGCAGGCCGGCCAGATGGGCCTCTAGTAATTATAATAATAAAGTGTTCTTATTTCTGGTTCTGGTCCCCTATCTTCTATTCTTCCTCTCACCACCTACTGTAACCATTCCCCAAGGACATTGATGAATCTTTTCTCTCCTTTTTCCAAGCTTCAACTACCAGATCCTGTACCAGTTAAATATCCACCCAACAAAGACCTCAAAAACAAAAATCATATAGAAAACCAGCAAGGGCAGGGTGTTGTAGCTGATTCTCCCTAGCTGATTTGGCTCAGTGGATAGTGCCGACCTGCAGACTAAAGGGTCCCAGGTTTGATTCCGGTCAAGGGCACATACCTTAGTTGCAGGTTCCCCAGCCCTGGTTGGGGTACGTGCAGGAGGCAACCAATCGAAGTGTCTCTCCCTCACATCGATGTTTCTCTCTCTCTGTCTCTCCCCCTCCCTTCCACTCTCTCTAAAAAAAAAAAAAAACAACAACAACAATAGAAAAATATCCTCTGGTGAGAATTAACAACATCAACAACAAAAAAACAAAACAAAAAATCAGCCCTCACCGGTTTGGCTCAGTGGATAGAGTGTCGGCCTGTGGACTGAGGGGTCCCAGGTTCGATTCCGGTCAAGGGCATGTGCCTTGGTTGCGGGCACATCCCCAGTGGGAGGTGTGCAGGAGGCAGCTGATCCATGTTTCTCTCTCATCCATGTTTCTAACTCTTTATCCCTCTCCTTTCCTCTCTGTAAAAAATCAATAAAATATATATTTTTTTAAAAATCAGCTAGGGCAATATTTCTGTATTTCTTATCTCTATAACCAGACTTTACATTTCTTAAAGATAGCGTAACTGTCTGATATCTATCTATCTATATCTATAAATATCTAGCATTCTCTAATAGTTGATCATTTTCCTACCAAATTTAAACTCTTTGAAGGCAAAGGTGAATATTTATTTATTTTCCCTCCACCTTTACAGTTAGCATTCGGCACAGTATCTAGCACATTAAATGTTTATTAAATAATTAGTAAATGTATCCATTCATTGTGTCAAAAATTGACAAGTGTCAAAATATTTTAGAATGCCCATAGTTTTTCCAAAGTGATCAAGTGGATATGTAATATCATTTTGGATATGTAATTTTCAGTCTGTTATTTTATGAAACAATTACAATAGTCCCTGTAATTAGCAGATACATTCCAAAAACCCCCAGTGGATGCCGGAAACCATGAATGCTACCAAACTCTATATATATACTATGTTTTTCTCTATACAAACATACACATGATAAAGTTTAATTTATAAACTAGGCACAGTAAGAGATGTTAATAATAAAATATATAATAATAAGATAGAACAGCTAATAATGACTAATAATAAAGTAGAACAACTTCAACAATACTGTAATAAAAGTTCTGTGAATGTGGTCTCTCTCAATAACTGATCTGATAATCAAGATGGCGCCTAAGTGAACTAACAGGTAGATAGTGTATATGGCGTGGATATGCTGGACAAACAAAAGATTCATGTCCAGGGCAGGACTGGGCTGGATGGTGGGGGGAGGAACTGGGTTGGATAGGGTGGGGGGGGAGAGACATGACATCAATCATATTTCATCACACTACTGAGAACGGCAGGCAACTTAAAACATGAATTGTTTATTTCTAGAATGTTTAATTTACTATTTTTGGACAATGGTTAACTACTGGTAACCAAAACAATGGAAAGCAAAACCATGAAAAGTTAAACCACAGATGGGAGTTGGGGGGAGGCCCTACTATATATCCTCCCAGGAGATATTAACTATGAAGAACTCACAAATACTAATCTTTTTATGAAATTATCATGGTACCTTACACAGAGTAAACACACAAAAGGTTGTTGTATGAACAAATGAATGAATGAACAAATTAAGGCAAAAACCCTAAGCCTAGCCAATATATCAATGAACATCAAATGTCACAGTCAAAACAAATAAAGACATAAATAAAAGTTGTTGTTCTTTTTATATTTTCAAATCCAGGAACATTAGCAAGATGAACAGAACTAAATCAATAACAAAGTCTCTCAGTTAAGTAGACAGGAAGAGAAAAAATACAATTACACAGTTGCATTATCAGCATCTGTGGATGAAAACTATGAACTGGGATTTGAATACTTCCTGCCAAGCCTGCAGTCAAGAATAATCTGAACACTTCTTCTAATAGCAACCACAAGGACAATTAAGGAGCGTAACAAAAGTAACCGAAAATATCTCATGTGCAATCAATTGGAAGAGAAAAAAATGAAGAAGAGTTTGAAAATCTTGGTTCTAAATTTAGCTACTACTTACAACTGTGACTTTGGGCAAGTCACCAAACATCTCAGAAGCTTTATCTATCTTATCTATAAAATTAAGAAGTAATCTGGGCCAAAACCGGTTTGGCTCAGTGGATAGAGCGTTGGCCTTCGGACTAGAGGTCCCAGATTCGATTCCGGTCAAGGGCTTGTACCTGAGTTGCGGGCACATCCCCAGTGGGGGATGTGCAGGAGGCGGCTCATCGATGTTTCTCTCTCATAGATGTTTCTAACTCTCTGTCTCTCTCCCTTCCTCTCTGTAAAAAATCAATAAAATATATTAAAAAAAAAAAAAAATCAACCAAGGAATGCTTTAATAAGTGGAACAACAAAATTGATGTTCCTCTTTCTCTCTGTCTCTTTCTCTTTCTCTCTCTCTTCCTCTTGCTCTCTAAAATCAATAAATAAATAATAAGATGAAATATTAAAATATATTCAAATAATCTAAAAGAAGGAAGGGCCCAGCCCACATGGCTCAATGGTTGAGAGTCAGCCTATGAACCAAGAGGTCACAGTTCAATTCCCAGTCAGGGCACATGCCCAGGTTGCAGGCTCTTGATCCCCAGTAGGGGGCATGCAGGAGGCAGGCAATAAATGATTCTCATCGTTGATGTTTCTCCTTTTCTTTTTTCCTCATTGTTGATGTTTCTATCTCTCTCCCCCTCTCCCTTCCTCTCTGAAATCAATAAAAATATATTTTTTAAAAAATAATAAAAATAAAATAATAAAAGTAAGGAAAAGAGAAACAGAATAAAAAAGATAAAACAAACTGAAACCAATAAAATAGTAGCCCTAAATCTAACCATATCAATAATTATATTAAATGTAAATGGTCCAAATACACCAATTAAAAGACAGAGACTATCCAAATAGATTAAAAAACAAGACCCAACTATATAACATCTACAGGAAACTACTTTAAATATAGTGGCACAGCCTTAGCTGGTTTGGCTGAGTGGATAGAGAGTCAGTACTCAGACTGAAAGGTCCCAGGTTTGATTCCAGTCAAGGGCATATACCTCAGTTTCAGGTTCAATCCCCAGCCCTAGTCAAGGTACCTGGGGAAGGCAACCAATTGATGTGTCTTTCTCACATCCATGTTTCTCTGTGTGTCTCCCTCTCCCTTCCACTCTCTCTAATAATCAATGGAAAAAGATCCTCTAATGAGGATTAACATACATACATACATACATACACACATACATAGAGGGATTCAGGTAAATTAAAAGTAAAAACAGTAAAAAGTGGCATGCTCTCCCTCCCTCTCAGGTGAGCATCTCCTAAACTCGAAGGGTCCCCATGAAACTTGCAACCAGAAGAGCAATGGGCAGCGACAGCTCCTTCCGGACTAACCTTTTGAATCTGTTTCCAAGGCCCCCTTTTCTCTGACTTATCGGTGACCCTGCCTCTCTCTCCTGTAGCTTCTTCTATCCTAAGCCCTTCCTTGTTTCACTGTCCCAGCTTTCATAAAAGTATTCTCAAAATAAAAATAAAACCAGTAAAGAGCAAAATGCAGCTCTTTTCATGATCACCAAAAACTATAAACAATACAAATGTTCTTCAAGGGTGACGGGATTAACCATGGTACATCCATACAATGGAATATTACTTAGCAATAAAAGAATTATTGATATACGCAACAACATGGATGAAACGCTAAGGAATTACACTGAGTAAAAGAAGCCAGTGTGGCTCAGTGGTTGAGCGCCCTTCAACCTATGAACCAGAGGTCATGGTTCCATTCCCGGTCAGGGCATATGCCAGGGGTTGTGGGCTCTATCCCCAGTGAGGTGTGTGCAGGAGGCAGCCAATAGATGATTCTCTCTCATCAATGTTTCTATCTCTCGTTCCCTCTCCCTTCCTCGCTCTCAAAATCAATTTTTTAAATGGTGTGTTTCGGGGGGTTTTTTTAAGAAAAAGAAGCCAGTGTCCATCTGGCCCGTGTGGCTCAGTTGGTTGGGTGTCCTCCCCAGCACTCCAAGATTACTGGTTCATTCCGGGTCAGGGCACAGGACTGGGTTGCCTGCTCAATCCCCAATAGGGAGCCTGCAGGAGGCAGCCAATGGATGTCTGCTCTCACATCAATGTTTCTCTCCCACTCCCTTGCTCCCTCTCTAAAAATCAATAAAAATATTTTGTAAAAAGCAAAAGCCAGTGTCAAAAGGTTACATACTTGTACAACTCCATTTATATGACACTGTGGAAAAGACAAAACCACAGCAATTAAGAACGGATCACTGCCTGCCTGCAGTGGAGGGTGAGGGGCAGCACGAAGGAACTTCTTGGGATAAGAGGACTGATGGAAACCTGACTTGGGAAGTGGTTAAACAAATCTATATGTGTTAAAGCTCATAGAACTATACACCAAAAATGTCAATTTTACTGTGTTAATTTAAGAAAGCAAGTAAAATAAAGATTAAGTGGATGCTTTCTGTGGACCCTCCCAGACATCCGTGGATCCTTCAGAGTATGAATTTATAAATGAGAAGAAGAGAGGCGTGCGAAAGAAACCCAGGGAGAATGCTAAATCCTACCGGCACAAAAGCCACTACTCATAGAACCTCCTGACTACTGCACAGACTGTACAAAGCAAACCCGACCTTCAGACATGAACTCCCAGAAGAGGCTAAGAAAACCCGACCTTCAGATCCAAAATGTGTATATTTGAAAACGCCTGTGAATGGTTCTTCTTGTCTGTTTCCATATTTTACACTTTCAAGGCGCTGCCAAAGCCTCCTGGCTCAGCGCCACTTCCCCTGCTGGGGGTGGCTCGCTTTACAAGCATTCCTTTATTTACACCTTACACTCTCACTTAGCCGTGGGATATCTGGCAGTCGCCGCAGAGAGTCTGCAAAAGCTGTGGCTTTGGAGGGTGCCAGAAAGACCGGCGCGCCTCCGGGGAGCTCAGGTCCCTGGGGGACACCGCACACGCTCGAGTAGTTCCAGACCCGAGGACGCTGGGTGGGGAGTTCTTCCGCACAAACCACACAGCGCCCCCCATCGCCAAAGCCCCCCGAGGGAGGAGGGGGCCGACGGAGGCCGGGCGCTGGGGCACTCTGCCTTCTCGGAACCGCGCCGTGGCCTTGGGCGCAGCGGACCGGCTGGAGGACAGCCCCGCGGTGAAAGCCTCTGCCCGGTGATCGTGGGCAAGTCCCTTCCTCTCCCAGAGAAAGGGGTAAACTCTGGGCAGGTTCCCCAAGGGGGCTTCCCACGCCCTCCTGAAACTTTTGGGGGCCTCCCGCGCCAACAGAGAACCGGGCTCGCGGCTCAGAGACCCCACGCGGCTCCCCGGGAGCCCAGCGGGGACTAACGCAGCGCACCTGCCCGAGGGCAAGTGGGAAACGAACCCTGCGCCGGCCGGGGGCTGCCTTCCCGCCCGCCCGCCCCTCCCGGGAGTCATCCCCGCGGACCCCCTTCCACCCCGCGGAGGAGCGCGCACGGGGAGGCCGGGGCAGGGCGGCGGGGCGCCCACCTTGAGCTGGGACTTGGACACCTTGCCGCTGTGGTCCAGGTCCAGGGCGGTGAACGCGTGCCAGATGGTCTTGAGCAGCTCGTCTTTCAAGCCCCCCATGGCCGCGGCCGTGCTCCCCGACAGCCCAGCCTGCGCAGCCAGCCGCTCCGCGTCCCACACCCTCGCTCGGCCTCCGCCGCCGCGATGGTCACCTGACCCCGGCAGGGCCCGCCCACGCCGGGGCCCGCCCCCCGGGCGCCCTCTCCGAGCCGCGGGCTGCGGCGGGAGCGCTGGGCGGCCCTCCGTCCCGGCGGGGACCGGGAACAGCACCCCGCAGCCCCCGAGTGCTCCCCAGGCCAGCTCGGGCCATTTTGGTGCTCGGGTGCCCCTCCAACCAGAGCCTCCATCCCGAGGGAGAATGTGAGAGTCCGAGTGAGCACCCTGCCCGGTTCCAGCGGCGCCCCGCAGGGAAAGGGGGCGCCTGGTCCTGATCCCGGGACGAGGTCACCGTCTAGGAGACTAGGCAAGACCCCGAAAAGTCGCCGGCGGGAGTTCAAATGCCAATGCAGTCCCTAGAGGGAGAGGATGTGGGGGGGAGGGGGGAGGCAGGGAAGGGCTTCTGAGGGAAGTTGATTCATTCATTTCACAAACGTTTTTTGGATGCCTACCAGGTAGTAGGCTCTGGGGGCAAGAGACCAGGCTAAAGCGGCTTTAGAAGTCGTTGTTGTTCATCCTCACCCGATCCATTGATTTTTAGAGAGTGGAAGGGAGGGGCGGAGACAGAGAGAGAAACATGAATGTGAGAGAGACACACTCACACGGCCATTGGTTGCCTCCCTCATGTGCCCAGACTGGAATGGAACCCTTCGGTCCGCAGGCCCATGCTCTAACCACTGAGCAACCGGCTAGGGCCAGCAACCTTTCCTTTAACCCGCAGCTACTGAGGGTCAGTTTGCAATTTAGGAAGGGTTTGACCTGGGTTATGGGGCTCTTCCTGGTGTTTCTGCGCTTGCATGAAAATCTCGAGGACCCCCGCCAATCACTCCGCCTATCTTACTAATCAGAATGGGTGGCGCTTTTAAACTTATCCAACTCCGGAAGAGAGGCGTCCTGGTAACGGTTCCACTAATACCTGTTAATAGCAACTGGAGCTCTTTGTGCTTCAAATGCCCCACATACTAGTACTCAATGACCTGGTTGCCAGATGTCCTGGGAGGGTTCCTACGGTGTTTGCATCCTAGGAGAACTACTGCTGGGTGGTTTCAGCCTGATTAGCTCACCAGGCACAGTGCCTCACCTCTCCGATCCAAGACCAAATCTGAACAATATGGAGAGGAGAACAAATACCACGAGTTTGCGAAAGGAGACAGTTCTCAGAAAAAGTTGGGGTTTTTTTCCTCTTTTATGTTCCTAAATGCACACGTGCATACATACGTTATAAAAACGGAAAAGAGCACCATAAGGAAAAGGGATTTGAAAAGAGCAGGAAAGGAAGGGGCTGCTTGGATGAGCTTGGGGCCAAAGGGAACATGGCGGGGGCGGGAGGGGGGGGATGGAGGGGTGGGAGGGAGGCAGGGGAGAGGATGGCCTAGTTGAAGGGAAGGGGCAGAAGCAAAGGGACTATTAGTCCTTCGCTTGACCTGCCAGAATGCAGTTTCTATCACTTTTCTTCCCCAAATCCAGCCCAAGTCTGCTAGTTAGCAGAAGCACATGACTTAACCTCTGATTTTCTTCATGTCAGCTCAGCTTTCCCTGGGTAGTGACAAGAAAAAGAAATTCTCCTAATTCCCAAGGTTCAGCTTCACCACTAGATGACACACCTCCTTCTCTCTCAAGATCTAGAAGCCCAAACAGATATTTCAAAGCTTTTTTTTTTTTTTAATCACATAACCAGGACATTCTGAACTCCCAAATTCCTACTTCTTCGACCATATCCATCCTCATAATCCAAACCAATTTTTTAAAAATATGTCATGGAAAAAGCTGTGCTTTGGAACCTAACAGTTTATATTAGTTATCTATCGCTATGTAACTAATGACCCCAAAATTTAACAGCTTTTAAGCAATCATAACATTATCTCCTATTTTCTATCGGTCCAAAATTTAGGAGCCAATTAGCTGCATAGTTCTGGCTTGGGGGCTCTTGGGAGATTTCAGTCAGGGTCTGGGCTGTAGTCATCTGAAGGCTAGGCTGGTGCTGGAGAGTCCACTTCCAAGATAATTCACCCGCAAGTACTTGTCCACAAAAGGCCTCAGTTCCTCCCTATGGGTCTGCCCCACAGGCTACTTGAATATCCTTACAGCATGGCTACCGGCTCCCCGCCTCCCTCCTCCAGCACGTGATCCTAGAAAAAGAAGGGTAGAAGTTGCAATGTCTTTTATGATCCAGCTTTGAAAGTCATTCACCGTCATCTCTGCTACACTCTACTAAGTGCTCAGTCAGACCTAGTTAATGTGGGAGGGGAACTACAGAAGCGCATGAATACCAGTAGGCAAAAATCACGGGGGCCATCCTCAGTGGCTGAACGTCAACCTCCAGAACTGTGAAAATAGATATCTTATTCACCCTAAGGAAATTAATACAGTTGGATAAAAGGTGGCCCGTGTTATATAGTGGCAGAACATTTGACAGCAGTGTTGCCTGAGGTAATGTTAAAACTGGAAAGGGTATCTAATGAAAAATAGAAAGGCTATTTAATGATCTTGTGGATGTGACTAAGGAGATGTCCAATCAGAATGCTGAAATTGCCACTGGCTTTTTCTGTTTGTCTAAGACAAAGTACAAGAAGTCAGTTGAATTAAAGAAGAAATTGTTCAATTTTCAGGAAGACTTTAGAGGGACTATAAAGGAGCCAAGAATTGCTAGTTCAAAAATAGACCTATTTCTAATCCCTAGTCTCTCCCAGTTTAAGACTCTCAAAGCAGGATAAGGACTAATAGCAAAGATTAAATTCGGCACACTTCAAGTAAAGTATGACTTCGGGATAAAAATTACCTCAAGATTTTTTTCAGCTCAGGGAACAGATGTAAGATTGAAGAGTATGTTTCAGATACACTCCCAATTAGACAAAAAGGCTCTATGATTTTTAAAAGATATATATTTGTATTAATTTCAGAGAGGAAGGGAAAAGGAGAGAGAGATAGAAACATCAATGATAAGAAAGAATCATCAATTGGCTGCCTCCTGCACGTCCCCACACTGGGGACTGAGCCCACAACCCAGGCATGTGCCCCAACCAGAAATCAAACTGTGACCTCCTGGTCTACAGGTCGACACTCAACCACCGAGCGACACCAGCCCTTAGGCACTGGCTTCAAGTGAATTCCATGAAAGGTTCATGATTTGTGGGAGCTGGGAGCTGGTGAGGACTGTGGTGGATGGTCTCCAAGATGCCTGCCATTAACTGTGTCCCTCCCTATAGATTCACGCTGCATAATATACCAAGAGGTGAGGTCTAATTCCCCTCGTCTTGGATATGAGCTGGACTTAGTGTCATTTGGCAGGAGTGACAGCCTGGGATTTCTACGGCCAAGTCATAAAAAGTTTTACAGCTTTCATCAAGATTTCTTGGGATTCCCACTCTTTGAATTTTGCTGTCATGCTGTGAGAAGTTCAACCCACACGGAAAGGCCATGTGGAGAGAGAGAACAGGCTGTCCAGACCCCAGCTGTTTCAACCATACCAGCCCAGACATCGCACAAATGAGTGAAGGAGCCGTCTTGGACATTCTGGTCTCAGCAGACACTACATGGCAAAGAACCAAAACTCCAGACATATCACCCAAGTCAAGCTGTCCCTGCCATCTCCAGCCATTTGAGCCAACTAGCTAAGCCCCACACATTGGGAAATGAAGACAAACCATCCCCTCTGTGCCCTGCCCAGACTTCCCACCTACTGAATCATGAGCCCAATAAAAGCGTTCATGTTTTGTGCCACTAAGTTTTGAATAGTTTGTTATGTAGCATTAGGTAACCAAACAGTGACAAGATAATGTTTCTTTCCGGACCCCATCAAAGAAGATTCTAGCTTAGCCTACTCAGACTCTTCCCCTCCCCTGTCTTCGAACAAGAGTCCTACCTAACCAGAACAGTTCTTGAGCTGTTTTTTTGGCGGGTGTTTTTAATATGTCGTTGTTTATTTTGAGAGAGAGAGAGAGAGATCAACATGAGAGAGAAACACCAATCCATTGCCTCCCATATGCACCTCGATCAAGAATCGAACCCTCAACCTGGGTATGTGCTCTGACAGAGAATCGAACTGGCAACCTTTTAGTGCATGGACGATGCTAAACTAACTGAGCCACCAGCCAGGGCTGTTGTTATTGCTGTTGTTGTTGTTTGTCATGGAGAATTAGAAAGAAAAGAGGAGAGAATAAAGACCACAATGCAGGTTTTTTAGGGGAAGGGACAGTTGAGAAGAAAGGAAAAGCAGCTGTAGAGTGTGAAGGCAGAGGGTGAGAAAAGGGAGATTCTAGGAGATCTCATGGGAGACTGGCAGCTCTACTGTGTTTGAAAGGCAATTCCTTTGGCTGGGTGGCCTATGCTCTTTCACTCAGGACTAGCTCAGCCAGGGCTAACATTCACAGCTTTCTGCGTCTTACAAATAAATGGCATCCTCCCCCTCCGCCTGTGGATTGCATTTCAGACTATCCTGTGTTTTCCTGCTAATGATGCAAAGTATGGGCTGGTAAGTGAGTGTACACAGGTGAACATGCTGCTGTTAGGGACAGGGAAGCCCTAACAGAGTGACAATGAGTCAGTCCTGAAGGGTGCGTTGCAGCTAACTAGGCAAAAATCGAGGGAAGAACCTTACGAAGAACAGCCTGGACACGAAACACCGTTTAGTCAAGAAACCCCAGGGAAGGCCAGTATGACTGGAGTGTGGAGAACAACGCTGAGCTGGGAGGAGAAATTGGAGAGGTCAAGCATCCGAGGCCTCATAAGACAGGAGCTCTGGGCTCGTACAGTTAACTCTGCAGAGCTCCTGCCTTCCCCCAGTGTCTGAAATACCCGGGAATCAGTGGGCGCAATCTGGTAGCAAGAAGCACACACGCTGACCGATTATGCCTGATGTCGGCAGATGTGGAAGTGATGTCCCCCACACTGGCCGCTCAGGAGCTGATAGCGTCCTCACTACTACCGTTACCCATAGCTTTCCCAGGGACAAGAGGAAGCTTCTGGTTCCACGGGAAGTGTCATAAGCCCGTCCCCGGGTTTAAGCAGAGAGTCCAGGCTGCCTCGAGTCCGCAGAGCCAGGTGAAATTGCAGTCTCCTCAACTGGCCCGCCTGCCTCCCGGGATTGGGTTACTGTGAGGAACAAATAACAGCTGTGAACGTGTAATCACTAAAGCCCATCCAAGTGGGAGGGGCAGTGGGAATGAACAAGAAGGAGGAGAATAATTGAGTTCTGATGCCGATTAGGACAAAGCTTCTGAGGCCCGAGGGGTGGGTGGTTTGCTCAAGATGCAAAAGCAGCAAAATCTGACCTTTTAATTATCAGTGTGACAGGGCTCACTCTGAAAGCCTCTCAGACTTCACTAGCTGAGCCCAGCGTTTTACGGAAAATCCCAGTTTAATGATCTGTCACTGAGACTGCGGCAGGATGGGAAGAAGCTAGGAAAATTCCTTGGCAAGTAGAGTAGGGAAACCGAGACAGATAGACAGCAGTTTGCAGCCCTCTAGTAAATACCATTTTCCCTAAACACAAGGACACTTAAGAGGAGATGGTTTGGCCCTGGACAGTGTGGCTCAGTTGACTGAGCTTTGTGCATGCGGGAAGCAACTGATCCATACTTCTCTCACATCAATGCTTCGCTCTCTCCCTTCCTCTCTCTAAAATCTGTGTGTGTGTGTGTGTGTGTGTGTGTTTAAAAAAAAAAAGAGTAAATAGTTTCCACTTCTCCCCAATCAGTAGTAAATAGCTTAAGTCACCCTACGCAGGGAGACAGCAGAAATGCAATTAGTGCCATTTGCCAACCACGCCCAAGGACAGAGGAAGTTAAGGAAGTACATCTAATTTTGGCACATCAGCATAAAACTGATGAATAGTCTATTGAGACCTTCCCCCTAAGGCCTCCCCTCAAAATGAAGGTCTCTCCCAGGGGCACTCCCTTGCCTTTCCCCTCCGGCCTCTGCTCCTCTCCCCCGACAGGCATGCATCTCCTAACCATCAAGGGACCCCATAAGGCTTGCAACCAGGGAGGGCAGCAATGGGCAGTGGCAGTTCATCCTGGGCAACCCCCTGAACCTGTCCCCAAGGCCCCCTTTTCTCTGACTTTTTAAAAAATTTATTTCAGCCCTAACCGGTTTGGCTCAGTGGATAGAGCGTTGGCCTGCGGACTGAAAGGTCTCAGGTTCGATTCCAGTCAAGGGCATGTACCTTGGTTGCGGGCACATCCCCAGTGGGAGGTGTGCAGGAGGCGGCTGATCCATGTTTCTCTCTCATTGATGTTTCTAACTCTCTATCCCTCTCCCTTCCTCTCTGTAAAAAATCAATAAAATATATTTTTTTAAAAAAATTTATTTCCGAGAGGAAGGGAGAGGGGAAGAGAGATAGAAACAACAATGAGAGAGAATCATCCATTGGCTGCCTCCTGCATGCCCTACACTGGGGACTGAGACCACAGCCCGGGCATGTGCGCCGTCCAGGAATTGAACCGTGACCTCCTGGTTCACGGTTGGATGCTCTACCACTTAGTGAGCCAAAGCAGCCCAGCCTAGGCTCATTTCCCCACTTACTCCTTCTCCTGCTACCCTAGGCCCTTCCTTGTTTCAGGGTCCCCAGCTTTAATAAACATCCTCTAAAATTCAGCTGGACTCATGAAATTTTTCCAGCACAGTCAAGAAGCCACACACTACCCACAGCCTAGGCCGACCCCTAGGGCCAGGTCTCCTTTCTGGTAACAACACCAAGGCCAGATCTACTGCCCCACGAGGCATGGAAATCAATCATCCTGACCCACTGAGGACAGGGGTGAGGGTAGGCTTCTCAGAGGTGGAGTGGAGTCTTGAGAATTCGTAGGAGTTCATAGGCAGCTGTAGAAGAGAAGGAAGGGCATTCCAGAAAGAGGTGCAGTAGTATGAAAGAAAGAGGAGGAAAAAGCATGTGGGAGGTGAAGGAGGAGGAGGAATGTATAATGGTGGTTTTGATTATGTGATATTGCGATTTATAATAGGAAATATATTTCATCTTTGTTCCTGGCCCAGATCTCCCAAAACCCTTGGAATTCCCTAAGTGGTGAGAGGATAAAGGTGCCTTTTGTTATGTTAATGATGTAGCTTTGGAAAGCACCTAAGGGTGCGGATGGTTGACAGAGTAACCTAGGACTACTGGGTTGAAACTTTCAGTCCCACCCCTTTGACCTCTGGGGAGAGGGTGGGGCTGGAGGTTGGATCGATCACCCCTGGCCAATGACGTAACCAACGATGCCCTTGTAATGAAGCCTCCATAGAAATCCTAAAGGACGAGGCAGAGAGCTTCCGGGTTGGTGGACTGGAACACTTCCACATGCCAGGCCTCAAACTCCACGGAAACAGAAGCTTCTGTGTCTGGGACCTCCCCCTATGCATCTCTCCATCTGGCTGTTCCTTCCTACCCTTTAATAATGTCCTTTGTAACCTAATAAGTAGCCTGGTTTCCTGAGTCCTGTGAGCTGCACCAGCAAATCAAAGATTGGCCCTGGGAACCTCTGATTCTAGCCGGTCGGGCAGGAGCACAGATAATGATAACTGGTGCATACACGAGATTGGCATCTGGAGCCTGGGCAGTCTTGTGAGACTGAGCCCTTCCCTTGTGCGAGCTGATGCTACCGCCAGATAGTGTCAGAGCTGACTCCCGCTGGTGTTGGAGACTTGCTTGGTGTGAGAAAAAGTCCCTCACATCAGAACTGGTGTCAGACACATAGGCTAAGAAACCTGGTCTTTATAGTCGGAAAGGTGACCCAAGAGAAAGGTGGTTTTCAGGAGAAACTGAATCCAAATAAGTACTGAAATCTGAAAGGACTAGACAGAGAGGAGAGGAATCTGCAGAAATCAGAGAAATCGAACAAAGTCCAAACACAAGGGTGGGAGGCAGAGCCTGAAAAGGGGCCTGGTTTGTACCTGGTGCCTGAGGTCAAAAAGAAGAGTGTGACCTAAGGGTTATGGGTAATGTCCAGTCCAGGTGTGTCATACAAGTAGATGAGGTGAGCAAGAGAAAGCAGAAAGTAAGCTAAAACAAGTGTAGAATCCCAGCAAACGCCAAAATTTAAGGAGTGGCTTAAAGAGAGGTTCCTGAAAGAGGCTAAGAAAGTGCCCCAACCCCTAGCACCCTTCTCAGGCCGACTATCCCTTCATAGTGCCACTCATTCCTGAGCTAATTCATATATATTTTAGAAAGAGGGAGAGAAAAATGCATATGCACACTGAGGGAGAAAGAGAAATGTCTATGTGAGAGAGAAAAATCAATCGGTTGCCTCCTGTACACATACAACCTGGATATGTGCCCTGATAATACATACCCACACCCCAACTGGGGAGTGATCCCACAACCTGGATACGTGCCCTGGCCCGGAATTGAACCTGAGACCTTTTGGTGTACACTTTATACACAAAATGTACTTAACAGAAGAAGCAAAGCAGTGCCCTGGCCAGTGTGGCTCAGTTAGTCGGCCTTGTCCAGTGCCCCGAAAGGTTGCGGGTTGATTCTAGGTCAGGACACATACCCAGGTTTCGGGTGCACATACCCAAGGGCACATACCAGTTGAAGTGCATGCAGGAGGCAACCAAATGAAGTTACACTTTCACATCAGTTTTTCTCTCTCCCTCTCTTTTCCTCTCTCTCTCTAAAAAAAAAAAAAAAAACCAATTAAAAATAAATAGATAGATAAATACAAATTTTAAAACATCATATAAAAAACCAGAAGAAGCAAAGCAGCCAAAAATATTAACACCTACTTTGAAAATTAATAAGAACTGAAATATATCTTACATTTATCCTCCTTTTGTATTATAACTACCTTTCCATATACTTTTTCAAAACTTTTTACTTTGACACATGGAATTTTGCAAATGCTATAATTAACTTTAATTATTCTTCCTTTTAAAAATATTTTTATTGATTTCAGCCAGGAAGGGAGAGAAGAGAGAGATAGAAACATCAATGATGAGAATCATTAATCGGCTGCCTCTTGCACGTCCCCTACTATGAATTGAACCTGCAACCTGGCATGTCCCTGATCGGGAATTGAACCATGATCTCTTGGTTCATAGGTCAATCTTCAACCACTGAGCCAGCTGGGCTATTTTTTTTTTTTAATGTTCAAAATTTTTTTATGTTTCATGGCCAGTAAGAATGCTGTTATACAGGTTTCATTGTACACACTATTTCAAACATTTTTTGGAAACATCCTTTTTCTTTGATGTGACATGTCCTTCCTGATTTTTCCCCAGCTCCAAGACATGGAATTGGCTGTGCTTTTAAAAGCCTTATTTTCTTTTTAAGGAGCATGTTAGAATAAAAAATCTGGTTGTTGCGTGTGCAAATAAATTTGGTAGTGAGTAAAGTTGTTTCCAGGTGATAAACCTGAAGAATATTTTTATTTTTTAAACCCATCATTTTGCATCAAAACTTCCCATTTTTATCCAACTTTAAATTATTTTTGTTCTAATATAAAAATATACTTCCCTAGTATACCACATATTTCCTTGATTTTTAACTCCTCACCAAATCAATGATTTGTAACTTTTTTCTTTAAATCTCTATTTAAATCATCTATCATCATTCTGAAATCTCTTCATTGATGCAAATTTGTTTGCATTCTTTTTTTTTGGCCCAAGATAAATTTAGTGCTCAACTGTAAGAAAGACTTTCCAGTTGGCTGTTCTATTCTATAACTTGGTTATTTATAAATGACCTGTTTTCTGCTTCAACTATAATCCTTTTTTGGAAGAATCTAGGTATAAATATAAAATAAATGCACAGTGCCGAACCGGTTTGGCTCAGTGGATAGAGCGTCGGCCTGCGGACTGAGGGGTCCCTGGTTCGATTCCGGTCAAGGGCATGTGCCTGGGTTGCGGGCACATCCCCAGTGGGGGGCGTGCAGGAGGCAGCTGAGCTATCTCTCTCGTCAATGTTTCTGGCTCTCTGTCCCTCTCCCTTCTTCTCTGTGGAAAATCAATAAAATATTTTTAAAAATAAATAAATGCACAGTTTAGTGTTGTAATCATATAAAAATTGATAACAAAGCAAATCTGATACATATTTTATAAGTTTTTATTGTAATACTAGAGGCCTGGTGCACGACATTCGTGCACTGGAATGGGGGTTCCCTCAGCCTGGCCTGTGCCCTCTCGCAGTCCGGGACCCCCCAGAGGATGTGCGGATATCTGCCCCCTGGTGGTCAGTACACGTCACAGTGACCGGTTGTTCCACCATTCAGTCGATTTGCATTTTAGGGTTTTATTATATAGAAAGATAATTAAGCATGTATGGGAAAAGTTTGCATAAATGACGGTAATTATATACCTGAAGTTAGTATGTCAAGGGTTAGATGATGGGAGAGATGGGGAAAGAACAGGAAGCTGCTCTGGGCACCCACTGAACAGTTGCTAAATGGTTTCTTTTTTAAAAATATTTTTATTGATTTCAGAGAGGAAGGGAGAGAGAGCGAGAAACATCAGTGATGTGAGATTGGCTGCCTCCTGCACACCCCGCACTGGGGATTGAGCCCACAATCCAGGCATGTGCACTCGACCGGACTGGAACCTGTGACCCTTTAGTCCGCAGGCCTACACTCTATCCACTGAGCCAAACCAGCAAGGGCGCTAAATGGTTTCTTAGCAGCACCCACAGGGCCTGACTCCCTCAAATCAGCAGAAGGGGCAGGACCTCCACCCAAATATAGGCCCAGGGGAGGAAAGGCCCACCTGCATGTTCATCATTGTATCCCTGCACCTGGTATAATACCTGATGCAGAGAAGATGCTCAATACTTATTTGTAAAACAAACAAAGAAAGGGAGGGAGGGAGGGAGGGAGGGAGAAAAGAAGGGAGTGCATTCCTAATATATAAGACACATTTTATATTTCCATCACTTCAAACAATTGGGTCAGTATAAAACAGGGGCAGTACAACCAATTATATAATACTAAGTGAGCAAAACTTTAAAAAAAACATCATTTCAGCCCTAACTGGTTTGGCTCAGTAGATAAAGCATCGGCCTGCGGACTGAAGGGTCCTGGGCTCAATTCCTGTCAAGGGCACATACCCAGGTTGCAGGCTCAATCCCCAGTAGAGGATGTGCAGAAGGCAGCGAATCAATGATTCTCTCTCATCATTGATGTTTCTCTCTCTCTCTCTCTCTCTCTCTCCCTCTCCCTTCCTCTCTGAAATTAATAATAAAAAATAATTAAAAACAAAACAAAACATAATTTCAGGAAATCTCTGAAAGTTATAGGTATGACAAGTAGAACAAGTAAAGATAGAACAAGTAAAGTTTAATGATAAAAGGGGTCTAGCCTCCATATAGTATATGATTCCATTTGTACGGAATGTCCAGAATAGGCAAATCCATACAGACAGAAAGTAGATTAGTGGCTGCCTAGGGCTTGGAGTAAGGGGGAAATGGAGAGTGACCACGGATGGGTTTCTTATTGGAGTGACAAGAATGTCTAAGATTGATTGTGGTGATGGTGGCACAACTCTGTGAATATACTAAAAACCACTGAATTGTATACTTTAAACGGTGAATTGTATGGTATGTGAATTTTATCTGAAAGCTGCTACAATGGGTGAGCAGCTTGATGCATGTCAGCTCAGGTTTAGAAGGTCCCACCAAATCCCCTGCTCCAGCCAATAACCCATTATCAATAACCCCGACCTACATCAATATCCTGAAATGGCCCTAACTGGTTTGGCTCAGTGGATAGAGTGTTGGCCTGCGGACTGAAAGGTCCCAGGTTTGATTCCAGTCAAGGGCATGTACCTTAGTTGCTGGCACATCCCCAATAGGAGGTGTGTAGGAGGCAGCTGGTCGATGTTTCTCTCTCATTGATGTTTCTAACTCTCTATCCCTCTCCCTTCCTTTCTGTAAAAAAATCAATAAAAATATATATTTTAAAAAATAACCTGAAATGAATAACCCACAATCTTGGCCAGTGTGAGATGGTGTTATTTTAATTTGGGGTGTAGAAAAATTACTGTAATCCTAGAAAACTGTCAACATTAATATTACTTATAAGAATAAGTATGGAGTTAATGAAAGAGAAATTAAATCTGTGGTTTTAATATGTTAAATTAGATTTAAATGTGGCTCTAGCCTTTGTGATCATTTTCGTGTTTCTGTCTGCTTTTTGGTGTGGTAGGATGTTTGAAATGTTCAAGGAATCAGTTTTTTTGGGGGGGACTTATGATTATAACTTGGATTGTTTATGGAAATTTAAGTTATGTAGTGATCAATATGACCGACTCCCCAACATTCATTCCACTTTGGGACAATTCTGAAAAGCCAACTGGCAGTCCCATTCTCCTTGCCGGTGATTGGTTTAGCAATGGGCCGTGCCACAGCGCTGGCCAATGAGATGTGAGTAAAAGTCCAGTGTGGGGCTACTGAGAGAGATTTCCACAGTCCCCAAAAAAGAGAAATAAGAGTCCCACTTCCTCCTCTGAATGGTTGTGTCTTCCTATGATAAGACTGCAGCAGCCACAGTGCTACCAGCCTGAGGGTACTGCCAATCATGGAGAAGGGCGGGACCAAGAGAGGCAGCGAGCAGTGCAGCTGGAGCCGGCACCCTGCGCCCACAGTCCCACCACAGGGCTTGGGGATATGTGAGATCATACATTTCCTTACCGTTGACGCCATTTGAGTTAGGGCTTTCTGTTACTTTCACCCAAAAGAAATATAATTTGTAATCAGGATTTAAATGTAAAATGTCATTTAAGAAATTTTTTTTTCAGTTTTGTTTATTAGGCATTTACATTTGATCATCTGAGCATCAGTTATACTGGAAGTTGTAGAGCGATTTCCTCTGCACACACAGAAGCCCCTCTGGATTTCTTTTTTAATCCTCATCCAAGGATATTTTTTCATTGATTTTAGAGAGACAGAAAGAGAGAGGGAAAGACAGAGAGAAATATTGATTTGAGAGAAACACATCAATTGGTTGCCCTGACCAGGGAGAAGCCTACAACCGAGGTACGTGCTCTTGACCAGAATCGAACCTGGGACCCTTGTTCCGCAGGCTGACGCTCTATCCACTGAGCCAAACTGGCTAGGGCAAGCCCCCGGGATTTTAAAGAACCTAGAAACATGCAAAGAATCTAATTTCAGAGAGAGTGATCCCCTTGATCCCCATATAAGAACCTTCATGGATGGGTTCTGTTCTGTTCATGAACCAGTGGTAGCATGACCCATGTCTTCAACTGTGGCATTAAATATAAGCTCAGGGAAGGCATATCTGCAGGAATCACAAACACCGATCGGTGTTGTTTCAGGTGGAAGGAGGGAGGTTAGAGAGCCCAAAGGAACACATCCCTGGCAGCTGTGCTATCAGTGACCACAGGGGAGGGACTTCACAGGCCTAGAGCCCCCAGTTCAAAGGCCATCAGGGCCCAGGCAGGTAAACTGAGTGGGGCAGAGGCATTAGGAAGTGGTGGTCCCACCCACAAGGAGCATCTCCGCTCAGACCCAGATGTTACTGTAAGAAAATGCAACTTCAGTGTTGCCAGATCTTCCCCTTTTCAAGGAAAGCCTAAAACCTGGATCATGTGAGTCTATTAATCAAGTTTTAGATTAGGGCAACCAATTCAACTAAAACAAACAAACAAACAAACAAACAAAAAAACAGGCATCGATAGGACGCCATTGTACCCTCAGCCCATAGGCTCCGAGCACATCCATAAAGTGGGCACATGAGAAAGGTGAGACATCTGCCTGTGCTGCCAGGCAGGGCACACATACTCCTCCCACTGGAGCCTCTGAGACCCTCGCATTCTGCACCACACAGCTGAAGATTCGTGATTCATAATGATCGCCCAGCAAGGAGGATTAGCTGCCAGGTGCACCTGCACAGTTGAATGATATCTGTTGCACTAGGCTGGCTAGTGTCACCTGCTTAAAAGATGAAAGATGAAAGTTCAATCCTTGCCAGAACCAATTTGCTATCAGGTTAGCCAGCAATGTGATCAATTCTATTAAATTTCTTTGCTGTGTTGCTAGGCTTTATACATTAGGATCAGTATTTTGGTTGCAAGTGAAAAAAATGAGAGAGAGAGAGAGAGAGAGAGAGAGAGAGAGACTGCTAGTCCAAATGAAGCATGAGTCTCAAGAGGGTCTTGTCACACCTCTCGCAGCTCCCCGGCACAGCCAGCACTAGTAGCCCTGTCTGCAGTAGTCACACAACAAATATTCCCTCTTCCTCCCTCCCCCCACCCCTGGCCTGGTCTTTTGAAGATAAAAGAAAACCCAAGGCCTGTGAATGTGTCTGACTCATAGAAAAATCTGCTCATTTCCATGGGTCTATTTGTGTGTTACAGTATTTTAAAATAAGTGCTATGACACATTGTAGCAGGAGGAACTTAGGTGAGATGTTGAGAACACTGTCCTGACTAACAGATTGTGAAACATTAGAGCAGGTTGCCAATGGGGAAGTGGAGGCTCCATCTCTGCAGGACTTGTCCGCAGAGTAAACACCTGAATCTCCTGGTCGATGCTATCACTGGTGAGGTGGGAAGCTGGTATTTGTGCCATGTGCCTGCTCCAGGCAGACAGAGCTTTTTTTTTTTTTTTTTTTTTTTAAGATTTCTTTCTTTAAAAAAATAGATAGATTGATTGATTGATTGATTTTGAGAGAGGGGGAAAAAAAAGAGAGGAAGGGAGAGAGAGAATTATTGATGTGTTGTTCCACTTATACTTATGCATTCATTGGTTGATTCTTGTATGTGCCCTGTCCGGGGATCCAACCCTCAACCTTGTGCATATTGGGATGATGCTCTAAGCCAGTGGTTCTCAACCTGTGGGTCGCGACCCCTTTGGGGGTCGAACGACCCTTTCACAGGGGTCGCCTAAATACATCCTGCATACCACATATTTACATTATGATTCATAACAGTAGCAAAATTACAGTTATGAAGTAGCAATGAAAATAACTTTGTGAAACTGTATTAAAGGGTTGCGGCATTAGGAAGGTTGAGAACCACTAGTCTAAACCAGTGATGGCGAACCTATGTCACCTCTGACATTCGAACTCATTTTTTTGGTTGATTTTTTTTTTGTTAAATGGCATTTAAATATATAAAATAAATATCAAAAATATAAGTCTTTGTTTTACTATGGTTGCAAATATCAAAAAATTTCTATATGTGACACGGCACCAGAGTTAAGTTAGGGTTTTTCAAAATGCTGACACGCCGAGCTCAAAAGGTTCGCCATCACTGGTCTAAACCAACTGAGCTACCCAGGTAGGGCCAGATCTTCACTCCTTAAAAAAATATATATATATGTTTTTTTATTGATGTTTTTGAGAGAGAGAGAGAGAGGAAGGGAGAGGGAGAGAGAGAAAGAAACATCGATTAGCTGCCTCTTACATATCCCCTCCTGGGGATCGAGCCCACACCGGTGCATGTGCCCTGACCGGAATCTAACCTGGGATCTCTTGGTACCTGGGATGATGCTCAACCAACTGAGCCACAGTGACCAGGGCCAGATCTTCAGTCTTACTAAGAGCTGCCATTTACAAAGAGGCAGCCTGCTCACTGTCCTATGTCCTTTATTTTATCAATTCTCATAGAAACCCAGTCGCATCGATTATCCCCATATTACAGATGAGGAAACTGAACCTCAGAGAGATGAAATAAGCTGCTCACGCTCTTCCTGTTAATAAATGGCAGCTAGGGTTAGCACTCGCCTCTGGGTGGCTCTCTATGAGGCCCTGCTGCTGCAGGTCCCTGGGCAGAGCACCCGTGGCTACTTGTGGGGAAGAGAGACCAAAGGGCAGGCTCAGGGGAGGGGACACTATCCCAAAAAAGTGGTGAGAGCATTGCTGAGGCCCACAGTGGAAACCAGTGGCAGGAAGAGAGGTAAGATGCCCACCGGGAAACGACCGAGACACCAAAGGGAGGCCAGGTCAGACCTGGAAGTCAAGGAATCTCCTCCAGAAAGGAGGTTGCCCCGACGCCCAGTCCAGGAAGTGAAGTAGTGAACAGGGAGTTCCTTTTCAGCCACACTCAGCTCTGCTGCGGAGCCGGCCGAGCACCAGGCTGGATGCTGCTGACGGCCCGCTCAGACTTTCCTTTGGTGCCTCCTGACTGCTAACATGCACTTAGAGATTCTCATTCCCCCCCAGCAATTGTCTTCGAGGTACAGGGGCTGAAACAGTTTCCAACAATGATTCTGCAACTTAATTAAGTGCTGACTAGTCCATGTTCAGATACCTGTGACCCGAGACCTTTCCTTCTCTAAGAAAGTGTCCCTGTTGTTTCTACCCTGCTAGGGCCCAGTCCCGGGAATAGAATCATTGCTGCAATTTAAGAGGAGGCAGGTTGAAACTGCCAGGTCCCACGCAGTATTCTGTGTGTTAAGCCACATCGCCTTTCCTACTTAACACTGTGGCTGAGAAGTGTTAGTGTCTCTACTGCAATACAGCCCCGAGCGGGGCCGCCTATAGACGCGGCGAGCCGGGCCCTTCACGCTCTCCTTTAAGGGCTTGTTTCCCAGACTCCTGGGTGGCCCCCGTAGCTCGAGGCTCCATGTTCAAATAGGAAATCTAAAGAAATGAACACAGCCCTAACCGGTTTGGCTCAGTGGATAGAGTGTTGGCCTGCGGACTAAAAGGTCCCAGGTTCGATTCCGGTCAAGGGCATGTACCTTGGTTGCGGGCACATCCCCAGTAGGAGGTGTGCAGGAGGCAGCTGATCTATCCCTCTCCCTTCCTCTCTGTAAAAAAAATCAATAAGATATACTTTTAAAAAAAGAAAGAAATGAACACAACCCCACAGACGAGAGCAGATTTGCTCACTAGGCTTCCAGCTGTTCAAGTTCTTTTCATTAAACTCAAAACTTCCTGGAAGCTCAGGCCTCAGGGAGGGAGCCCCACGCCAACCCTGATGGTCAGTGCCTTTGGGAAACCGTTTCATTCAGTCTGCACCCCCTGATAGTGAGGGCAGGAAGAGGAAAGTTAACTAGAAATTAAATAAGCACATAAATAATAAACAAACCGGAAGGACTTTTCTCTGAATGGCCTAGGTCGGCCAGGTCAACAAATCAATCAATGCAAGGACACAGCTTCCTGAAATAATGTACCTCCTCCCACCCCTGTGAAAAGAGGGAGAGCTGACTTACCTATGCCCACAGTGAAAGGTCCTCCCCCCCCGCCCCCACTCACTCTCAGGCCATGTGCTGCCCTCACAGCTGCACCCCAGGGTCCTGTGTAGAACAAGTCTCCTGGGCCCCAGCAAATTCAAGCACCAAGTGCTCCAGGCCAGTGAGGGCAACAGAATTTAGCGAGGGCTTCTGACAAAGTGGATCTCAAGCTCATCAGGCTTTGAACTGCTGTGCGCCTCCGGCCCTGAGGCACACAGCAGTTCAAAGCCTGGTTCTGGGACGGCTGCCAGCCGTCTTGCTGCTCTTTGAACCGAGGCCGGCCCGGCTGGCATGGCTCAGTGGTTGAGCGTCAACCTATGAACCAGGAGGTCACAGTTCGATTCCCAGTCAGGGCACATGCCAGGGGCTGCAGTCTCGATCCCCAGTGGGAGGCGTGAAGGAGGTGGCCGAACAATGATTCTCTCTCATCATTGATGTTTCTCTCTCTCTCTCTCCCTCTCCTTTCATCTCTAAAATCAATATATTTTTTAGAAAAGGAAAAAGAAAATGAACCAAGTCTGAAGGTGACAAGACAAAAGGCAGAGCTGAGAGAAGGGGAGGTACAGAGTCCTGGCGATATTATTTGAGCTTTGAATTCACCCACGCCTGAAGCCATCTTTGCCCCTACCTAGACTTTTCACTTGAATAAACCAAAAAGTGCCCTTTTGTCAAAAACCAATTTGGTTTGGGTTTTCTGTCAACTCAAAACCACAAGAATGATGAAAGAAACTTTAACTTTGAGAGGTAGCTATTTTCATCTGTTTTGCTTAAGAAAAGTTGACGCTCACAGAGGTAAAAGAGACATACTAAGCTGTAGCAGAATCAGGTCCTGACATCAACTGGCAGACTGTCCCTTGCCCCCAACTGCCTCCCTCAGGCACAGAACTCCTCGGGAGCACAGGTGACCTCACGCTGAAAGGTTAGCCAGGCTTCAGTGGAACGCCTGTTGAGCTGGACTTGGAAAGACAGCTTGGGTTTGGCCTGCAGTGTTGGTAAAGGTGTTACAGCTAAAGGGAGCATCATATTCAAAGTCCTAGATATGAGAAAGCTCAGGGGGTACAGAGACAATAGCAAAGGTTTTGGTTTGTTAAAAGTATTGGTATACCTCTGAACAGTTTTGCTCAGTGGATAGAGCATCAGCCTGTGGACTGAAGGGTCCCAGGTTCAATTCTAGTCAAGGGCACATGCTGTGGTTGCAGGCTCAATCCCCAGTAGGGGGCCTGCAGGAGGCAGCCAATCAATGATTCTTTTATCATTGATATCTCTATCTCTCTTTCCCTCTCCCTTCCTTTCTGAAATCAATAAAAATACTTATTTTTTTAAAAAGTATTGGTATATAACGGGAAACAGAGTTAAAAACAAATTTAGGATCAGAACTTGAACTTTATCCTGAGAGTCAGATATTCCCAAATTCTACTGTATTAGAATTGGCTTCTGGCTGGGTGGTAAAAATAAAAATAAAAATAAAAAATAAAATTGGCTTCCGTTGACTGAAACTCAATTTTGGCTACTTAGTTGTAGTAGATCTTAGGGATCTGGTTTATTGACCAAGGAAAGAGGACTCAAAAGAAGCCAGTGAGGGGAAAGAGTCCAATTCTTGGCTTTGAGTTCCACAATAGTGTCAAAACCAAGACAAACTGATGGAACCGAAGCAGGACTCGCCTCCCACACAAAGAGAAATGCTAGCTAATTTTTTTTTTTTTTAAGACATATCTGAGATTGAAAGCAAGAAAGGGAAATTCCCAGGTGCCAAAAATCAAAAGGGAACCCCAAATGAGCATGGTGAACAGAATCCTGACTGAAACAGGATAGGTCTTAGGGATTAAGGAGGGATTTTAACGTTGATGTGGCAACAGAAGATGAGGCCTTGAGCCCCGAGAAGACGGGGAGTTGGAACAAAGGTCCTGTCTACTCCCCACAGGACAGAACAACTCTGCTTACCAGCCTGGGACGGAGCAAGGAAGCTGGCCACAGGCCTGTGTCACAGGAGAAAATGAGTCATCTGGGTTAACCTGGAACCCCACGCCTGTGTCTACATCAGTGTGGGACCTGAGCTCACACTGCCCTTCGGGTGCAGGTCCCAAGATATTGAGCAAAGTATAAAAATTTCATACCGCCAGAACCGGTTTGGCTCAGTGGATGGAGCATCGGCCTGCGGACTCAAGGGTCCCGGGTTCAATTCCGGTCAAGGGCATGTGCCTTGGTTGCGGGCACATCCCCAGTGGGGGGTGTGCAAGAGGCAGCTGATCAATGTTTCTCTCTCATCGATGTTTCTGGCTCTCTATCCCTCTCCCTTCCTCTCTGTAAAAAATCAATAAAATATATTTTTTTAAAAAAATTTCATACCTAGACAGCGCGGTAAAATTGGAGAACAGCAAATATAAGAAACAAAATCTTCAAAGCAACTTATGAACAAAGATGAGACCGCCTACAAAAGACTAACAAACTTCAGCAAACTACTCATCAACAGTGAATGCCAGAAGACAAAGGGAGATCCCAGAATTGCTGATCTATTGAGCTGCGAAGGACAATGAGAATGAGAACCAGGAGGATGCTGGGTAGCCGAACAGACAGTGATGTTTAAAGAGCTGAGCAGTTACACCAAAAGCTTCCGAGCAGTCAAATAGGATCCAGACAGAGAAATGCCCATTGGGTCTGGTGACCTAGAGATCACCAGAGACTTTGAGTTGGTGGTTTCACTAGAAGGGTGGGGTCAGAAAGCAGGTGTGAGGAGGTTGAAGTCAACACAAGGAAGTGAGTTTATGTCTCTAAAAACCCCCTGGCTCCAAACACATAGCCAGACATGACATTTAAAATATGAAAATGATTTTCAAAAAGCACAACCGGACTCTTACATATCTCCACGAACCAGATGGAAGAGAAACCCAGTAAGATCCGTGGGGCTGAAGTCACAGGCCTGTGGGTTCTAAGCCTGGAAGCTGGACCCTGACAGCCGGCCAAGAGTTCAGCTCCTGTGGGGGTAAAAAGGGCTCTCCGCAATGGGAGGGACCGATGCTCACAGCTCGATGCAAGAGGCTGATAGGGCTGCACTGCTGGTGAAACGAAGCTGAAGAAAACAGCTGTCGGTCTGTGAAGTCTGGCTTTCATGGAGCCCAGGGTGGGGAGGAACAAAGAGAACACCTTTCTAGCAGGAATCACCAAGCTGCCTGCCATATCCCTGGCATCCTGAGTGGAGCACCATGATCTGGTTCCAGGTTGAGGCCCAGAGGGACAGATGGAGGCACCCTGAGAAGGGGTGAGAAGAAACTAAGAGAGAAATCAAACAAAACAAATATTTTCTCACTCAAAAGGAGCTCATGAACCATAATTCCAAAACATGGGAAAACCTACTTGGTGAGAAAAATAGCCTTTGAAATTATCAGTCAGAAAAAGAGTATAAAAAGACTTTCAAAAAGAAGGTTGAAATGTTCAGACCTTCCATTTCAAAAGGAGATTACTAAGCAAAAATAAGCCGAAATGAATTAACATGGAGGAAAACCAATTAGAAATCCCTGAAATGGAAAAAATACCCTAATTGAAAACTAAAAGGCCACAAAGGGAAGAAACTCTATAATAAATAAGCTCAAAGAGTAAATTAGAGAACTGGGTGAGAGAACTGAGGAATTCACTGAAAATACTGCATGAGATGAACAAAAAGAAACAGCAGTTAAAATCATGGAAAGCAGGTTCAAAGGTTTAAATGTTTATATAATAGGAGTTCTAGAGAAAGAAATTGCTGAAGATTCCCCCCACCCACCCCAGAGTTGAACAAAAAGCCTTAGGGATGAGAGAAATTTACACTCTGCCAAATTACTACTAAAGAATGTTGGGGAAGAGGAAGTTTCAGGTATAGGAAGTAAGGAATTCCTCCTGCAGACTCGGGGCTCAGAGGGTTTGATCTGAGGCCCAGGGGATGCTGGTCAGCTGAGGGAAGAGTCCCTGTGCTGACCCGGTCAGGCAGTGGTTCCCCAGTGCTCCCCTTCCTGTTCACACTCTCACCCACAAGAGTCTAGCACTGCCACCCACAGAGTCGTCATGCCTTTTCGTCAGAAAAATCCACAATGCTCACCTCATCAACTCCTTCAGACCCACAGTGAGATCCTGGGCCTGGAGGGTGCACTGCTCTCCAAGGCTCTGGGGGAGATCTGGCTCCTCCCATCCTCTAATGCCTGGCAATCTGAAGGCGGCTCCTGATGCTCGTACCCCAATACCCCTGAGAGTCCTCCGAGTTTCTGCTCGTCTTTCTTCGCCATCACAGCCACCTCATCAAGCAGATCAGATGAGGACTCCAGTAGCCAAGAGGAGGAAGATAGCACCTCACAGACCGGGCCAGGCCCCAGGAATGTGCCAATGGATACTCTAGATAGGAGTGTGTTGGTGAATTTCATAAAAGAGCCAATAAGCAAGGCAGATATGTTGAACTGTCACCAGAAAGCACAAAGATCACTTCACTGAGGTCTTTCTGAGAGCCTGTGAGCTCACGGAGATGACCTTTGGCCTTGATGTGAAGGGAGTGAATCCCACCATCCACTACTATGGCCTCCTCATCAAAACGGGCCTCACCTCTAAGGGGATGCTGCATGGTGAAAAGGGTGTGCCCTAGATCGCATCCTGATACTTGTCCTGGTGGTATCCTCCTGAAGGGGAACCGTGCCACCAAGGAGGAAGCCTGGGGAGTTCTGAATTTGACGGGGATACATTCTGGGAGGAAGCACTTCATCTGTGGAGAGCCTACGGAGCTCATCACCAAAGATTTCATGAAAGAAAAATACCTGAAGTACCGGCAGGTGGCCAAAGTGATCCTGCACGATTTGAATTCCCGTGGGGCCCAGGAGCCCACGCTAAAACCACCAAAACACAAGTCCTGGAGTCTCTGACCAAGATTCATGGGACTGACTCAAGTTCTTTCCCATCTCAGTACGAGGGGGCTTTGCACAATGAGTCCAAGCCAGGATTTCAGCCAGGGCTGTCTCTCCTTCCATGGCCACTTCCAGTTCCTGGCAGCTGGTCCCACTCCTGGGGAAGTCAGGGAGCGTTTCCTCATGCACTGTTTGAAGAGGCGGTTCTTGTTCACAGAATTTAGGGCTAAGATGGAACTGAAAGGAACACAGTATATATGCCTCTTTATTCCTATTTCATATGTGTAACTTGCAATTTATTTATTTATTTTTGGCATATCTATTAATGAAATATTGTTTATTTTCATATAGATTTAATTAGTTTAAAATATCCAGGTTTATGGTGATATTGGTCACACATCTAAAGCTCTCATGAGGTTTAATAGTAAGAGCTTTGTTGTTTCTAAAACCGTGAAAAGCATCTCATGTTATCTGGAATAATAATAAGGCATCACTATAAGTATTTACTGAAACTGTGAAAGAAACCAATTTTAAAATAGTTGGGTTCAAGAAACAACTCAAATGAAAGGTTGCCAAACCTTTTTTTTTTTTTTTGCCAATCCTTTTTTTAAAAAAATAAAATTAAATGATATATGCTTGACTGCTTAACTTGTTTGTGAATGTGTAAGAAATGTATCTTTTTTTCTTTATATATATTTATTTAAATTCTTTATTATTGAAAGTATGATATATATATATTTTATTGATTTCAGAGAGGAAAGGAGAGGGAGAGAAAGATAGAAATATCAATGATGAGAGGAAGTCATTGATTGGCTGCCTCTTGCATGCCCCACACTGGGGATCGAGCCCGTAACCCAGGCATGTGCCCTGACTGGGAATTGAACAGTGACATCTGTTTCATAGGTCAATGCTCAACCACTGAGCCACACCAGCCGAACTATATCTTAATAAATTATTAAAAAATTAAGAAATTCTTATCACTTAAAAGCCCTTACTAAATGAACTACTGAGTTTTGATTCTAACACATTTTAATATCTCTGAAATCATGATGCATATTACAATCAATTGGCAACTTTTATTTTTTATTTTGTTTTCCCTTTTTAAAAAGTCTACAATTTTATTTGCTCAGTTTTCTCTATTCTTCTTATCCTAGTGTATCTTCGAACTTCCCACCAGCTCAGGCATATTTATTCCCATGAGGCGCTCTACCTCTTCATCTACTCGAAGAAGTCTCCCCGGGACCTCTGACTTGCTCCATGTGAACTGGTGTCTTCTAAGCCAGCAGCATCGTCATCTTGGATTCTCCAATCACCATCCTTTGGGGGTTTCCTCTCTTTTGTGATGAAGACCTGGTCTCCTGGTTCCTATTCTCCCTTCCTCTTGGTTTAGCCCTTATTTTAATGGGCTCCTTTTTGGTTTCTGGCACCTGAGAATTTCCCTTTCTTGCTTTCAAGATGCCGTAGTGATGTCATCCTGTCTCATAGCTTTATATTTCATCTATGTCCTGACAACCTGCAAATTATATGTCCACACTGGAACCCTCCAAACCTGCATATTCAACTGCTCCTTCATAACTCTCCACTTGCGTGTCCATTAGAAATCTCAAACTCAAAATTCCAAAGCAGAACTCCTGATAATCCTCTAAACCTGCCCCTTCCTCAGCCTCTGGCTTCTCGGTAAATGGTGTTCTTCCAGGTGCTCAATCTGAAAATCTCAGAATTATCCATGGCTCTTCTCTGTCTCAAACATACAATGCCATCAGCAAATCCTTCCAACTTTACCTTCAAAACATATCCAACTTCAACAATAAAGATGTAATAAAATAAAAAATAAAAACAACCAAAAAAACACCACCACATATCCAGAAACCAGTGAATGCTCACAATCTCCATGGCTAATACCTTGGTCCCAACCACCATCACCTCTTGCTTTAATTATTGAAAGAGCTTTCCGTTCAGTGGTGTTGGGCTGCCACATTGCTGCCCCCAGTGAACTGTAGCTTCTGTGTTCGTGGTGTTGAGCCGCCCCTTTCCTCTAACCTGGCCGGGCCCTGTACCCTGCTTTAGATAAGAGAAGGTGCAGGATGGATGCTTGCTAGTGAACAGCTTAGCCTTAAGAAGTCCTGGCAGCTTCCACGTGTGCACTTTGGGAAGTCCTGAGCTGCCACATAAGAAGTCTGGCTGTCCTGTTGGAGAGAGCGCATGAAGAGGGAGAGACTAGAGACGACCTGGAGGTCAATCGAGAAACTTAGCCAACAGCAAGAACCAAGCTGTGAGAATATGACCCCCGCGTTGCCATTACAGCCAGCCCCTAGCTGTTTGTGAACCTATAGTGGACATTCCAGGCCCAGCAGAAACTGCTAGCTCTGCTGTACTCAGGCCAAATTCCTCACGGTCCACAGAGCCATGAGTAATAATGAAAGTTTGTTGCTTAAGCCTCTAAGTTATAGAGTAGTTCATTTTGCCCCAATAGATAACCTAAACTCTAGTGTCCCTGCTTCCTCCTTCACCCACACCCCTTCAGCCTCTTCTCCCTACAGCAGCCAGCGAGATTCTTTTAAAACATGAGATGTCGCCCTGACGGGTTTGGCTCAGTGGATAGAGCATCGGCGTGGACTGAAGGGTCCCGGGTTCGATTCCAGTTAAGGGCACATGCCCGGGTTGCAGGCTCAATCCCCAGGAGGGGGCGTGCAGGAGGCAGCCAATCAATGATTCTCTTTCATCACTGATGTTTCTATCTCTCTCTCCTTCTCCCTTCCTCTTGGAAATCAATAAAAATATTTCTAAAAAAATAAAATAAAATAAAAATAAATAAAATATGAGATGTCATATCACTCCTCTGCTCAGAATCCTCCAATGCTTCTTCTCAGACTCAGAGTAAAATCAAAATCTTTTTGAAAATATATTTTTATTGATTTTTTACAGAGAAGAAGGGAGAGGGATAGAGAGTTAGAAGCATCGATGAGAGAGGAACATCAATCAGCTGCCTCCTGCACATCTCCCACTGGGGATGTGCCCGCAACCAAGGTACATGCCCTTGACCGGAATCGAACCCTGGACCCTTCAGTCCACAGGCCGATGCTCTATCCACTGATCCAAACCGGCTAGGGCAAATCAAATTTTTTTTTTTAAAAAACCAATATTATTGAATTTATCAGGGTGGCATTCATTAATAAAATTATATAGTTTCAGGGGTACAATTCTATAATACATCATCTGTATAAAACCAAAATCTTTACCACAGTCTCCAGAACCCAGTGGTGGCAAATAATTGGGCAAATCCTTGTGCCATCAAAAAGAAAATTTACACTTTTCAAGGTTGTTTAAAAATTAACAAATAAGCCTGGCCAGTGTGGCTCAGCGATTGAGCATCAACCTATGAACCAGGAGGTCGGGGTTCCATTCCAAGTCAGGGCATATGCCCGGGTTGTGAGCTCAATCCCCAGTGAGGGGCATGCAGGAAGCAGCCGATCAATGATTCTCATCATTGATATTTCTCTCTCTCTCTCTCTCTCACTCTCTCTCTCTCTCTCTTCCTCTCCCTTTCTCTCCCTTCCTCTTTGTGAAATCAATAAAAAGATATTTAAAAATAAATAAACAAACAAATAAATAAAAGATAAGAGAAAAAACACTCACCGAGACCATACATGGCCGGCAACGCTTGAACTATTTACTATCTGGCCCTTTCAGAACAGGTTGTTAACCTCTGCCCTGCACAGTCTGGCCCCTGGTGACCCTGGCTCATCTCCTGCCCTTGCACATTCCCTGTGTGCACCTGGCTCCAGGAGAACTCGTGATTTCTTGCAATTTCTGAGGTTATTCCAACCAGCCAGGAATGCTCTTGCCCTGAGGTCTTTGCCTTGCTGTCTTCTCTGCTTGGAATGTTCTTTTCCCAGCTATCTGCCCAGCTGCCTCCTTCTCTTCCCTCAGGTCTTTACTCAAATGGCCCTTCTCAAGTGGACCTTTTCTGATCACCTTATGTAAAATGACAACCCTCCTGCACACATTCCCTAACTCTCTTGTTTTTTGGTTTTTTGGTTTTTCTTTGTATCATGTATCACTATCTAGTATATATATTTATCTTTTTGTTGTCTTGGCTTATTTTCTATATTCTGCCACTAAAATGTAACCTCCATGTGAGCAGGAACCTTTATCTGCTTTCTTCATGGATGGATTCTGTTCTGGGTGCCTTGTGGGTGCCCAGTATGTATTTCTTGAATTTATGAGTCATGAAAACTTCCACATCCCTCTGTTTTCTGCACAGGACTTCTCAGTACCATATTTAGGAATTTGTCCACAAATCTTGAGAACCAGGGCCACAGAACAATGCTCAACAAATATCAAGTATCCAATGTAGCATTTATTCAATAAATAAATACACCCCCACACATATCTTAAAAGAGCGAAGGGGCTCTGGCTGGCTCCCTCAGTTCATTAGAGCATCGTCCTGATACTCAAAGGCTGCTGGTTCCATCCCCATACAAGAAGCAACCAATGATGAGTGGAACAACAAATCTGTGTTTCTCTCTCTCTCTCTCTCTCTCTCTCTCTCTCTCATCTCTGAAATCAATCAATAAAAAAATAAAAATAGTGAATGGGAAATCAACAACTTTTCCAATCATTTTTTTAAAATATATATTTTTTATTGGTTTTTTACAGAGAGGAAGGGAGAGGGATAGAGAGCTAGAAATATTGATGAGAGAGAAACATCAATCAGCTGCCTCCTGCACACCCCCTACTGGGGATGTGCCCACAACCAAGGTACATGCCCTTGACCGGAATCGAACCCGAGACCCTTCAGTCCACAGGCCGACGCTGTATCCACTGAGCCAAACCGGTTAGGGCACTTTTTCAATAATTTTTACTGTGAATGGGAGCAAAGAAATGGGATGGTGGCTGGATGAGAATATAGGGTCAAAGGGCGGGTTATAAATGGGGATACAAGTAATAATCCAGATTGACACAGTCAATAGCATGGGGGAAAGGAGGGGTTAAAGAAGTAGAGCTCTTGGAGAGGAGAGAGCAGCAGGATGCAGAGCATGGGAGGAGAGGCTGCTGGGGATGAGCAGAGAGATATCCTTCCACTGGACAGGAGACAGGAGCAGCTCCCAGCGGAGTCAGAGCCTCGTCAGTGGGAATATGAGGCCATTCCCTTCTCCTGGCTTCCAGTTCCTCACTGAAGGGTGGGAGACGAGGTTATCTGCTGAGGAGAGAATAGGTATTGGAGGTTTGTGCAGAGAGAAAAGGCAGATTGTAGAGAAAGATAGAGCGCTTACGAGGGAAATGTGGGCGGTCCGCTAGGCAGCTATTGAGGCCCATGTAAATGGAAGCAGGCAGCCCAGTCGGTAATTTTTCTTGAACAGCATCCAGCTGCTTGGTTGTAGGTGCAGAAAAGACAGAGTCGCGTCCAGTCACAGTAGCTGGAGCAAAGCAATGGTTCTCAGTGTGGGGCCTCCAGACCAGCAGCAACAGAACCATTGACAACTGGGAAGATATGCCAATGCTCAGGCCTCATCACAGCCCTCCTGAGTCAGACACTCTGCAAGTGGGGCCAGAACACTGTGTGGGGTTTTTTAAAAAAATATTTGTATTGATTTCGGAGAGGAAGAGAGAGGATAACCGAGATAGAAACATTATGAAAGAGAATCATTGATCGGCTGCCTCCTGCACGCCCCACACTGGGAATTGAACCACAAACTCCTGGTTCATAGGTCGATACTCAGCCACTGAGCTATGCCAAAAGCTGTGTTTTAACAAGCCCTTCCGGTGGGTCTGGTGCTACGCCCAGTCAAGTCTGAGCAACACTGCAATAAAAGGGAAAGAACAAGATGGCCGAGGATACTTATAAGGGAACAATTATAATGGCAGACTAGAGTCTTAATTAAAAATGAAAGAAAATAAGGTCAAATAATTGTAGAGTGCTGTACTTATTTTCTATTGTTGCCATAGCAAATTACCACAAACTAAGTGCCTTAAAAAAACACGCCCACTGATTATCTCATGGTTCTGTAGGTCAGAAATCCAGGTAACGGCATGGCTCAATGGAGTCCTCTGTGCAGAGTCCCAGAGAGGCAGAAATCCTGTGCTGATCGGACTGCATTCCTTCCTAGAGATTCTACAGATAAATCTTTTCACAAGCTGACTCAGGTTGTTAGCAGAATTCAGCTCCTTGTGGTTACAGGGCTCAGGTCCTCATTTCCTTGATGGCTGTCAGCCAGGAACCTCGATCACCCTCTTAAAACTGCCTCCGTTCCTTGTCGTGTTGCTCCCTGGATCTTCTAACCAGCAAGGTGGTGATCAGAAGGGTGACTTAAGATAGTGGTCTTTAAACGGGGGCTTTGCGGGGTGTGCAGGCATGGACAGTTTGAAGGGACCCATTTAAGGGGATCCTTGGCTTCCAGAGGTACTTTTGCCTAAAATGGATCTAAGGCTGCAATCAGGGTTACCACTGTGCCTGCTGTTATTTCCCACCATCCTTTTCACAATCCCCCTTCTCTTTACAAAAGAAAGATCCCTCTCTCACCCGTCCTGAATTTTATATTACACATTGATCCAGGGCATAGGAATTCATCTCTTTAAACAGACACCTAAATCGGCTCCGGTCTTTCCCTGTCTTGTGCATATTGCTGTCAAGTGTGCGCATCACATTGGAAACAGGGACAGATGGCACCTGCTGAGATGTTCCCGTGTAGACATATGATAGAGCGGGACCAAGGAATAACGACAAGCTGTAGTCCTTCCTCCATCTCCAGATGCTGTGAAATAATGTGTTGCTTCAGGAACAGACTCCTGTAAGAGCAAAGCAAAGAGACGTTCAGAAGGAAATCCCGAGAGGGGCAACACCTTATACAATCCATGTGTAAACCCAGGGCAAGGCTCTCTGCCTCCTCTAGCCATTCAGTTTAGAACTAGAATTCAGACGAGATATGTTTGTTGCCGGGAAACACAATATATTTATTTATTTATTTATTTATTTTTATTGATTTCAGAGAGAGGGAAGGAAAGGGAGAGAGAGATAGAAACATCAATGATGAAAAAGAATCATTGACCAGCTGTCTCCTGCACGCCCCCTACTGGGGATCGAGCCCGCAACCCAGGCATGTGCCCTTGACCGGAATTAAACTACTGGTATAATCTTCTTGTTCATAGGTCGACACTCAACCACTGAGCCACACTGGCCAGGCACAATACATTTATCGAAATCGAAAAATGAAACCTGATTGGAAAATTAATTTGATAATACACTGGTTTAGATGAGATGAGTCAAATCTGCAGCTCCAAAGTCTGACAAGTTATACAACGGCCTTTACTAAGATAAAAGCATTTCATTAAATAATTATATTAGCAAGGCATGCTAAAGTTATTATTTTATGTTCCAATTTCTTTCTGAGTATATTTGGTTAAATAAGGTGCCTCTATATGAAGGAATAAAAGATGTAAGTAACATTAATTTGTTACATCTTGCTAAAGCCTTTCTTGGTATGCTTCCCAGAAACTGAAAAGGGAGTGAGTCTGAGTAACAAATCCTTTTGAAAGTCAGTTGGTTTCTAATTCCTTTGCTTTCAACAAAAGAGAAAATTGAGTTGTCAGCCAACAGATTATTAAAAATAATTTTTGATAATAGATTGCTATGTGATTTTTGGATATCACTCAGAAGGGGCTAAAGTAATTGAGAAAGTCTATAATAACAGAACTCCTTCCTTTCGCATTTATTTATTTGAACAAAGTAATATTTAACCACATGGAGTAATAAAAACACAGGCTATCAGTTGATGGTCATTGGTGCCAATTCAACGCCAACAGGAATCTCCAACTTGGGGTGTGACGAAGAAGGAAACTGTATCAGTGCAAAACAGCTCCATTGTAAAACAACACTGCCATGAAAACAGTACGGCTGTGGAGTAACCCAGTAGTGTTATAGCTCAATTATAAAGCAGCACGGCTGTGAAGAGGCCCTGGGTCCCCTCTTTGGCTAGGTAGCTCGGTTCCTAGAGATGTTTTAGCTGTGACCTGGGAAGCAAAACACACTCTTCAGTCTTTGGTGAAAGGAAAGTGCACTCTCTGAGCCAGAGGGGAACTGGCTTAGTAGACAGAAGTCCCCATCTTTGGTCCCCGATTGGTCCATTCTCATGCAAATGAGGACTCCAAATCCTCGAAGTTTGAGTGGTCCAAAAGGTACTGTTCTGATTGGTCAGAATGGAGGCTCTCTGATTAGTTGGTGAAGATACTGTTGGGAATATAGCTCCAGTTGGATGGGGAAAGCCTCAGTCCTATTGGTTGAAATAGGATTCTAGGAACTCCTCTATAAGCACTGGCTTAAATGGAAGGAACACAGTGCCGGGGGGTGGTTTAGTGCAGGCTGCAGTTTGTGTGAGAGGCCCCTATGTAGAAATAGCCACTAGGCCAGTGGTTCTCAACCTTCCTAATGCTGCAACCCTTTAATACAGTTCCTCATGTTGTGGTGATCCCCAACCATAAAATTATTTTCGTTGCTACTTCATAACTGTAATTTTGCTACTGTTATGAATTGTAATGTAAATATCTGATATGCAGGATGTATTTTCATTGTTACAAATTGAACATAATTAAAGCATAGTGATTAATCACAAAAACAATATGTAATTATATGTGTGTTTTCTGATGGTCTTAGGCGACCCCTGTGAAAGGGTCGTTTGACCCCCAAAGGGGTCTCGACCCACAGGTTGATAACCACTGCACTAGGCTGTTTTCTTTAAATGTAAACCCAGTTAAGCCACTAGAAGTCCTTCTCAGTAGGTATCTTCTTTCTCAGAGTCCACAAGACCTATCCACCTCATTAAGAGAGACATTTTCATTGAAAAATTTTTCATGTTTAATAATTATTTATCAGAATTGATAAAAAACATTTCTATTGTTTTGATCAATTATGTACTGCTAATGATTATAAAAATTCTAATTCAGTCCAGAAGAAATTTAACATCTATAATCTAATGATCAAAGGAGATAGTTTTTATTTCAATCTACTTATATAAAAACCCTGGGTGTAACATCACGGCCAGAACCATGACCAACCGGAAGGAAGTCAGTCCTGCAGGGGTCATCTTGGAAATGGCTGCGCCCTCCCCCAGCTGTTTCCTGGAGGGTGAGGTTTCAGGCAGGAACCCGGAAACTCTGTTTCTTTGTTACTAATGTTGTGGCCCCACCCCATAACAAAGAAACAAATTCCAGAGGATGAAGCCCAGAAATCAGGATTTTAAAAAGATTCCCAGGTGATTCTAATGTGCAGCCAAGGTTGAGAACCACTGCTATAGATAATATTAAAAATATATCTAAACTTGCAATTCTTTGTCCAAAAAATGAGCACGTTCAAAAATTAAATGAAGAAAATTTGGATATACTCAATGGAGATTTTCACACATATTTGAGTGATGATTCCATTGATTCCACAGATGATACTGAAAAGGAAAATTTTCCCATCGAATTTCTTAATAGTATTACTCCTTCCGGAATGCCGTGTCATAAATTAAAATTGAAAGTGGGTGCAATCATCATGCTATTGAGAAATCTCAATAGTAAATGGGGTCTTTGTAATGGTACCAGATTTATTATCAAAAGATTACAACCTAACATTATCGAAGCTGAAGTATTAACAGGATCTGCAGAGGGAGAGGTTGTTCTGATTCCAAAAATTAATTTGTCCCCATCTGACACTGGCCTCCCATTTAAATTAGTTCGATGACGGTTTCCTGTGATGACAGCATTTGTGATGACTATTAATAAATCACAAGGACAAACTCTAGACAAAGTAGGCATATTCCTACCTGAACCCATTTTTGCACATGGTCAGTTATATGTTGCTTTCTCTCGAGTTTGAAGAGCATGTGACGTTACAGTTAAAGTTCTAAATACTTCATCACAAGGGAAATTAGTCAAGCACTCTGAAAGTGTTTTCACTCTTAATGTGGTGTACAGGGAGATATTAGAATAAGTTTAATCACTTTATCAGCCATTGTTTGCATCACTGTTGTTTTTATATCATGTTTTTGTTGTTTTCATATCATGTTTTTTGTCGTTTTTATATCATGCCTCTGCTGGTGTTATATCCTCTTGTTACTGTGTATTTATTAATAAATTTATATATTAATTTCTTTTTTTTTTTTTAATATATTTTATTGATTTTTCACAGAGAGAAAGGGAGAGAGATAGAGAGTTAGAAACATCGATGAGAGAGAAACATCGACCAGCTGCCTCCCGCACATCTCCCACTGGGGAGGTGCCCGCAACCCAGGTACATGCCCCTGACCGGAATCGAACCCGGGACCCTCCAGTCCGCAGGCCGACGCTCCATCCACTGAGCCAAACCGGTTTCGGCTATATATTACTTTCATATATATTTTATTAATTTCCTTTCATCTCTCACACTTCTATTATAGAGAAAGGGCAAATAGCAATATTAAAATATCTCTGCTAATTTTATTGATTTTTTACAGAGAGGAAGGGAGAGGGATAGAGAGTTAGAAACATCGATGAGAGAGAAACATTGATCAGCTGCCTCCTGCACACTCCCCACTGGGAATGTGCCCGCAACCAAGGTACATGCCCTTGACCGGAATCGAACCTGGGACCCTTGAGTCTGCAGGCCAATGCTCTATCCACTGAGCCAAACTGGTTAGGGCAATTAATTCCCTTTTAATGTGCACAAATTTCATGCACCGGGCTACTAGTTCATATATATGTATTTTCTTATTACAGAAAAGACTAATAACATAATCACTAACAGACTTTCAAGAATAAAAACATGTTACATCAGAGTAAAATTCTGTGTGGAAAAGTGCAATGGATTTCACAAGTTTAAGGAGAAAAAGGCACAAGATAAAATTCCAACTTTAAAGAAGACCTTGTTTGCCGTAACCGGTTTGGTTCAGTGGATAGAGCGTCAGCCTGCGGACTGAAAGGTCCCAGGTTCGATTCCGGTCAAGGGCATGTACCTTGGTTGCAGGCACATCCCCAGTTGGGGGTGTGGAGGAGGCAGCTGAATCGATGTTTCTCTCTCATTGATGTTTCTGACTCTCTATCCCTCTCCCTTCCTCTCTGTAAAAGAATCAATAAAATATATTTTAAAAAATTAAAAAAATAAAAAAAAATAAAGAAGACCTTGTTTGTTTTTTTATTTTTTAATGAATAATAGTGGGCATCTAGCTGCCATGGTACTTAGATTCTATTAGATACGTTTTTTTTAAATGTTACAAAGGATTTAAATGTTAATATATTAATAATCCAGAAATTACATCCTTTGAAATTATTTTTAATATATTTTTATTTATTTCAGAGAGGAAAGAGAGAGGGAGAGAGAGAGATAGAAACATCAATGATGAGAGAGAATCATTGATCGGCTGCCTTCTACATGCCTCTATGGGGAATCAAGCTCGAAACCTGGACATGCGCCCTGATGGGGAATCGAACTGTGATCTCCTGGTCCATAGGTTGATGCTCAAGCACTGAGCCACACCAACTGGACCTTTGAAAGAGGCCTGATGCATGAAATTCGTGCAAGGCGTTTGACTCCCACTGCTGCTGCCTCAGCTAGCTCTGCCTCAGCTCCCCACCTCCATGGCATCGTCCAGAAGATCATCCGGTCTAATTAGCATATTATGCTTTTATTATTATAGATTATAATACAAATTCTAAAACTGATTTGGGGAATACAGAAACTAAAAAGTTTGAAGACTTCTGGCTGAAGACAAAATCAGGACATACTGGCCTATAGTAGGTGCATCAGTAATCTTTGCTGAATTTAATTAGCAACACATGTAAAGCTAGAGTCAGGGAGACCAACAAGAGATTGTTGCCATAGTTCATATTCACTGATGGACTGACCACTCTGTGTTGGGAACTGTAGGTACTATGTCTGATCTGGAGATCAAATAGTAACCACAGGCTCGCCCTAGTGGAGTTTACAGGCCTGGAGAAAGGCACGGAGGCCAAAACCAAGCCACTCGCTGGCTTATTTGCATGTCTGTGTTTTTAGCCCCTATATTCCTTTTTAAAAAAATAAGTCTAACTTGCTGAAAGTCTAAGTCCAAAAACTGAGTACTCAATTGCAGGATCTCCTTGAAACTGACTAATTTTGTTACCCAGCCCCTATTCACCACCAATTTATTAAAAAAATATTTTTATTGATTTCAGGGAGAGAGAGAGAGAGAGAGAGAGAGAGAGAGAGAGAGAGAGAGAGAGAGAGAGAGAGAGATCAATGATAAGAGAGAATCATTGGCCGAAACCGGTTTGGCTCAGTGGATAGAGCGTCGGCCTGCAGACTGAAAGGTCCCAGGTTCAATTCCGGTCAAGGGCATGTACCTTGGTTGCGGGCACATCCCCAGTAGGAGATGTGCAAGAGGCAGCTGATCAATGTTTCTCTCTCATCGATGTTTCTAACTCTCTATCTCTCTCCCTTCCTCTCTGTAAAAAATCAATAAAATATATTTTTTTAAAAAAAGAGAGAGAGAGAATCATTGATTGGCTGCCTCCTGCATGCCCCCTACTGGGGATTGAGCCCACAACCCAGGCATATGCCCAGACCGGAAATTGAACCGTGATCTCCTGGTTCATAGGTAGATGCTCAACCACTAAGCCACACTGGCCAGGCAGGGAACACCCTTTTGATAAGGTGACATTTAAGCAGAAACATGAAGAAAGTGAAGAAGCAACATTTTTGCTCTGGGGAAGACTTTCTAGGCAGAGGAGCACAAGTGCAAAGGTCCTGAGGCAGGAGTATGCTCTGCATGTCAAAGGAGGCCAGTGTGACAGGAGTGAAATGAGTGGGGAAGCGTGAAAGGGGGAAAAAAGGAATTCACTCAATCTCCCTCACCTTGCTTCATTTCTCTCTGTTGCACTTATCATTGCATGTTTGTTGTCTGTCTTCCCTAACCAGAATACAAGCTCCATAGCAGCAGAGAGTTTGTTTTGTTCACATCCGTCTTCTCAGTGCTTAGACCTGTCATGTAGTAGACAGTCATTAAATATGTACTGGATGGATGAATGAATGAGTGAATGAAACATGGCTTTTCTGGAGCTTAAAGGTTTATCATGACAACAGAAATTGGCCAGAGAAAAGAGACCTCAGCATGAACTCTCTGAACACAATATTCATGGCAATATCACACACACACACACACACACACACACACACACACCAATACCCTGAAACTCCTGCAAATGTACAACAAAGGGAAATGATTAAGTGTGCCTGAAGGGTGGAAAAGTATGCATCCACTGAACATTAATTATGAATACAGCAAAATATTTATGGTATGTTAAGGGAAAGTAGTAGATTGTAAAACAGAACAGTTCTTTTTATTTTATTTTTTTATTTTTATTGATTTCAGAAAGGAAGGGAGAGTTAGAAACATCAATGATGACAGGGAATCATTGATTGGCTGCCTCCTGCACGGCCCCTACTAGGGATTGAGCCCGAAACCTGGGCATGTGCCCTTGACCAGAATCGAACCCAGGACCCTTCACTCCACAGGCCGACGCTCTATCCACTGAGCAAAACTGGCTAGGGCAGAACAGTTCTTAATATAAAATTACTGTACCGCTATAATCACAGCAATGCAAAATGTGATTATATTTTGCAAAATGTGATTACATACCAAAGGACAGTTGATATTAAAACAAAATTTGTAACTGTGTTAGGCTTATTAGTGGGCTTACAGGTGGTTTTGTAATCTTTTTCTCTTCACAATTAAAAAAAAAAAAAAAAAAGTCCTGTACTGTTTTTTCCATAAAAGGAACATGTTTTAGCTCCCTGGGCACACTGGCTGAGGAAAATCCCAGCCCTGTGAAGTCAGCACCCAAGTTCCCCCAGAGACTCCCATGGGAGGCAGAGGGGTCCTGGGCCAGGCCCATGCACTTCTGAGTGGTAAGTGAAGCATAGAGCGTTTGCATGACTAACTTGAGGGAGGGGGAAACCACCAGAGAGTTGTTTCTATTTAAGCTCAGAGAAATGCAGAAGTAAATCTACTTGAGCCTAATTTGGTTTTAAAACGAAACCCACCATGCCATGGAGTTTTTGTGGGGGGGGGGGGGGGGTGGAGGTGGGTGGAGTCTGTAAGGAGGGAGAGTAAAGTCCGGGCTATAGTGACACTCACAGGAGAACCAAGCTCTTCCACGGGGTCCAGATTCCTGGGCCTCAGGCTCCTCAGCGGAGCCTCAGGGTTGGTGCAAAGGGTTCTGAAACCATAAATCACTGAGCATTGATGGACAGGCCAGCATTTCTTCCCCCAAACTGTTATAAACTCTTCAGTCATCATACAAGCTATGGAACTTCTTCCCAGAAAAATGCACATGGACCCAGATTTTTGAGACAATTTCAGGGTTTCCACGGAGCCCCTGAGTTCTAGACCCTCCTCCTTGTCCCTGAACCTCTCCCCCGCCCCCCTTTAGGAATCTTGCTGGGCTTCAATAAATACAATGTCTTACATAAGATGCATACAATGTGTACGTTATTGTTCCAAATCTGTTGATTGGATTGTGATAAATAGATATAAATTCACTCAAAAGAAATACGGAATTCAGAGACTTCTTGGTGTTGTTATGCATGTTCTCCAGAGAAAAAGTAAACGCCTGTGCAGGTTCAGGAGCGTTTTAAGAGGGGTCTCCTACCGCAGGGGTCCCCGGTCCCCGCAGCAAGCCTATCTCCCAGCGTCTCTTCCAAGAGAGTGAGTGGGTCCAGCCGGCCGTTCCTCTGCCCCAGGGCCCGGGCTCTGCAGGGCGCAGGGCTCTGGGAGGACCCCGGCTTTTCGGGCGGAGGGGCGGGGAGAGTTGTCACGGAAATACTGCCAGCACTGGCTGACTCACACGTGTTTAAAGTTTTATTCTCCATTTATGACCGGGTTTTCCGGACGTAGATTGTCAGCGCGTGTCCAAAGAGTTACAGTCTGAGCTGGACGCGACATACAGTCATTGGGGTCGCTCCGGGTGAGCGTGTTTGGATGGTGTCCCCAGGGCCAGGGGGCGTGGGCGACTGTCACCCGCCGCCGCAACCCGCAGAATGTCCTGCCCTCGAGCTCCCTCGCCCAGGCGCGCCGGGGAGCTTAGCCCTGACCTGGGGAGCGCACCGCCTTCGGGCACGAGGGGCGCGCAGTGCGCGGTGGCGGCCGCAGCGCTTGAGGCTCCGCTGCCCGCACGCATCGGCCTCGGGTTGGACCGCATCGGCCTCGGGTTGGACAACACGGGGCCCAGGCTATGTGGTCCCTCACCCTCCGCAGGGCGGCTCGCAGCTTAATGGGGAGATAGAGAGAGTGGAGGGGCGGGCGCATAGCCCAACCCATCCTCCATTCCCCATCACTGACCTTCCCAGGACCATACCCCCTGGCTCTCTACTCATCTCCGAGATGCTCAGAACGGATTTCGACTTTGGCAACCGAACCGGGTTGGTTCTAGGCGCTCCAGGCAGGCTCAGTGCCTGGCTCATTTGACAACAGTCTCTGGCACACACAGTGGGTATGTGTACATCTGTTATTTTTCATGTTTGAACCGTATTTGCTCCAACACTTCCCCCAGTGGGTACCGTCAGCACTGTGCTGGGCAGGATGGAGGACAGCTGCGGAATTGGAGGGAAATATGCGGCCCCGCAAGCAGTTCTGAGCTGGAAGTCCAGCGCCCTTTCCGGGCGCAACGTCTCGGAATTCCACACAGTGTCAAACCCCTCGGCTGCCAGCGCAGGGGACAGGAAAGTGGAAATGCCCGAGGGGAGAGCCCACAGGGAACAGTCCACACCCCACAGCTGGGTACAGGCCCGGCTCTACTGGTTGCCGGAGACATGGGATTGGGGAAGCTCGAGGCCCCAGGAGACCTGGACAGAAGGAGGCGGGCCAAAGGCGCCCCAAATCCTCCCGTGGGGACAGCACGACACACACACCCGCGTTCGGAGGTGAGCGCCGCTGGGGATCTGCCCACACTTCCAGGTTCTGGGGGACAGGAGCGGCCTGCCTGCAGGGGGCGAAATGTTCCGTTGGTTCTGCTGGGCTGGGCTGACACCAGAGCCAAAAATAGAAGCTGAGATCAACTGAAAGGAACGAGACTGAGCAAACATTCGTGTATATATAATCCTGATGAGACACACAGTAAAGTAGTATCCCAAACACAGCAGTGGGGGAGGATTACTCAGTATAGCACACTCAGGTAAATGAAAGAAATTTTGGAGGATAAAAGTAAATTCTATATTATACTTCAAAATAAATTCAAAGTGGATTAAAATTCTAAATATTTTTTAAAACAGTCATAGAAACACTATATAGGTAGGATAAACAGTTTTATATTTATGGCTAAATGTCAGCTTTGAAACAACAGAAGAAACTGCAGAGGAAGACTAAAATTCAAAAATATAAAAACTGGACAGGAGTTTTAAAAGGCAAAAAAGATTTGAAAAAAATGTTTGCACTAAATACAAGCAGAAAGTACCTCAAATGTATAAGTTACAGCTGCTTGTTTAAATAGATCAAAACTTTATTAAACTTTTTGTTTAATAGAAGATTCTACTAATGACCCCAGTAGAATGCCATTGAATTTTTTAAAATTAGGCATGAAGTAGTGCTTTGAATATTTAACAATTTATTTACTTTACATACATAGGAAGACAATGATGAATTTATTAAGCTAAAGTGATATAATCAAATATCTGTTATTTTTTCTTCACTAAACTAACAAAACTTTAGCCTCAATGGAAGGTGACATTGCAACAAGATTGCTTCACCCCATCCTCTTCTCAGAGCTGGAGTCAACCAGGCATGAAATGCTGCACTTCATTTTCAGCACACTCGGTCCTTTTCTTTTTAAATATGTTTTTATTGATTTCAGAGAGGGGAAGGGAGAGGGAGAGACAGAAACATCAATGATGAGAGAGAATCATCTATCGGCTGCCTCCTGCACACCCCTACTGGGTATCCAGCCCACAACTTGGGCATGTGCCCTGACGGGGAATCAACCTGTGATCTCCTGGTTCATAGGTCAATGCTCAACCACTGAGCCACACCAACCAGGCACACTTGGTCCTTTTCTAAATAAAGGATCTATTGATATGAATTAAAGCACTGCTCCAGTTCAGGAAAAGTGTCTTCAAAGTAAAAGGAAAAAGAAGCCTTGAGTGGGCTTATCCAGTTTTGTGGCTTTGAACATCATCACTATCCTAATGATTCTCAAACAGGTCCCTAACAGAACCTCTGCCCCGAACTCCAGACTCCAATATCAGTCTGTCTATTGACCTCTCAAAATGATGTCATACTTTAATGTCCAATACTGCCCACCTGTCCTCCAGCCCTCCTCCCCCAAACACCCCCCACCCCCACAAAGTAGTTTCTCTAACAGACTTCATCTCAGTTCATAGCAAGTCTTTTGTTTGTTCAGCCCAAAAACTTGGAATCATCCTTGACCCCTCTCTTTCCCTTAAAAGCTGTCAGGTCACGTACGTTCTCTACTAAAGTCTTCTACCCTTGTCTCCCCATCCATTAGCTGTAAAAGCTCACCATGCCCTAAAGGCCCCATCACCTCTCTGACCTTTTCTCCTACTACTCTCCCCTTCCTTCACTCCTCTCTGTCACCCTGGCCTGCTTGCTGCTCCTCAAACACGCCAGGCTCCTGCCCACAGGCCTGTGGACTTGTTTCCTCGGCCAGGAATGCTGCTCCCCTTATCCGTGTGGTCCGTGCCTCACTTCCTTCAGGTCTTTACTCAAAAGCCAAAACAACTTTCTCAGAGTCAAAGACACAACAACTCCAAGCTTTGGATTTTCCACTTTACCTAAAGAGATATATGCATTTTACTTATTTATTTTGTGTATTATCTGTATCTCCCCATTAGACTGTAAGTCTCTGAGGGCAGGGGTTGTGGTATGTTTTGTTCACTGATGTGCTCAGAACAGTGCCTACCACATGGTAAGTACTTGATAGTCACTGAATAAAAGACAGGAAGAGGGAACCATAAAAGACACACTCAGGGGGCAGACTCAGTGAGCACCAAAGCCCCATTGAAGCAAGTCTTGCCCCAGAGGGATGTCTCCAGCACAGAAGTTCTCCCACTGCAGACACAGCTGATTCTCACAGCCAATTGGTCTGGAGGTCAATTCCTCCCAGTGATAACTACAACAATCAAGGCTTTATTACAACAAGACTGTGCACAAAGCCCACAAGGGGGTGCACCAAGAATGTCTACCTCAGGTAATTGGGACACTTAGCACAGAAAGGCACTCTATCGACACAGCGAAGCATAAAAAAATGCCGAGACAAAGAAACAGGACACGAATGACAGAAATGGAGGAAAGCAAACTGCTGGATATAGAGTTCAAAACCACACTTTTAAGGTCTTTAAAGAACTGTCTAGAAGCTGCCGATAAATTTAGTAAGGCCCTCGAAAAGATTGGTGAGACCGCCGATAAATGTAGTGAGATCTTCAAGAAATCTAGTGAGACCCTCGATGTTGTGATAAAGAACCAACTAGAAATTAAGCATACACTGACTGAAATAAAGAATATTATACAGACTCCCAACAGCAGACCAGAGGATTACAAGAATCAACTCAAAGATTTGAAATATGAAGAAGCAAAAAACACCCAACCAGAAAAGCAAAATGAGAAAAGAATCCAAAAATACGAAAATAGTGTAAGGAGTCTCTGGGACAGCTTCAAGCATACCAACATCTGAATTATAGGGGTGCCAGAAGAAGAGACAGAGCAAGATATTGAAAACCTATTTGAAGAAATAATGACAGAAAACTTCCCCTACCTGGTGAAAGAAATATAGACTTCCAAGTCCAGGAAGTGCATAGAACCCCAAACAAAAGGAATCCAAAGAGGACCACACCAAGACACATCATAATTAAAATGCCAAGAGCAAAAGACAAAGAGAGAATCTTAAAAGCAGCAAGAGAAAGACAGTCAATTACCTACAAGGGAGTACCCATACGAATGTCAGCTGATTTCTCAACAGAAACTTTGCAGGCCAGAAGGGAGTGGCAAGAAATATTCAAAGTGATGAATACCAAGAACCTACAACCAAGACTACTTTATCCAGCAAAGCTATCATTCAGAAGTGAAGGTCAGATAGAGCTTCACAGATTAGAAAAAGCTAAAGGAGTTCATCACCACCAAACCAGTATCATATGAAATGCTGAAAGGTATCCTTTAAGAGGAGGAAGAGCCGAAGCCGGTTTGGCTCAGTGGATAGAGCGTCGGCCTGCGGACTGAAGGGTCCCGGGTTCGATTCCGGTCACGGGCATGTACCTTGGTTGCGGGCACATTCCCAGTGGGAGATGTGCAGGAGGCAGCTGATCGATGTTTCTCTCTCATCGATGTTTCTGACCCTCTATCTCTCTCCCTTCCTCTCTGTAAAAAATCAATAAAATATATTTTAAAAAAAAAAGAAGAGGAAGAAGAAGAAAAAGGTAAAGATACAAATTATGAACAACAAATACACATCTACCAACAAGTGAATCTAAAACTCAAGTGAATAAATAATCTGATGAACAGTATGAACTGGTGATTGTAATAGAATCAGGGACATAGAAAGGGAATGGACTGACTATTCTTGGGAGGGGGAAAGGGATGTGGGGGGTGAGTGAAGAGATTAGACAATAATCGTGCACCTATGGATGAGGACAGTGGGTGGGGAGTGAGGGCGGAGGGTGGGGTGGGAACTGGGTGGAGGGGAGTTATGGTGGGAAAAAAGAGGAATCAATGTAATAATCTGAACAATAAAGATTTAATTTTAAAAAAAGACAGGAAGAAGGGAAAACAGATAACAACAATGTGGACTGGTGCCAGGGTCTCCAGTTTCAATCCCCTGACATCTGGATTCTCTCTTCTATGCCACTGAAGCTGCTCTTTCCAATGTCACCAGAGAGTTTCATGTTGCTAAACTACAGGGACACTTCAGTCCTTATCTTATTCGTCCTCTTCTCTATATTGACCACTTCCTCATCCTTGAAATTCTCTTCTCCTAGGGCTACCAAGACAGACACCTCTCATTCTCTTCCATCTCCTTGGATGCTCTTTCTCCATCTTCCTCAATAATTCATTTTCCCTCGTCAACCCCATAAATAGAACTGTTCCCAGGGTTCTGCCCTGGGTTTATTTCTCTATTTACAAATTTTTCTCAAATTATCTCTCACAACTTAAGGTTTCAGTAACTACTCAAATGACGATGGTGCACAAATCTGAATTTTGGGCATATCATTGGATGTTGCCACCAGCGTGCCCCTCAGGGACCTTAAACCCACCACACCAAAAACTGAACTCTGTTCTATAACCTGAGCTCCCCTTTCTCTTCACTAAGACATTATATACCCTGTGTGAAATAGCAGAATCTATATTAAGACCAGCAGATACCACCTCTCCCCTGGATAGAAAAGGAAACTTGAACAGTACTTATTATTACAAATTTAAGATGCATTAAAATGTTCCAATCATTCTTTTCATTCAGCAAGTTGGTGAACGTAATGCAATAGTGCCCTTTAAGTCCTGAGTTGCTCAACTGTGGTTTCTTCTCATACAGATGGTTTCGGGAGGAAATGCTGGGTCTTGGTCAGCTGCCCGTTTTGGGTTGGCGGTTGACCTGAGTCATGGAGTCTGGAGCAGAGTCTGGGTAAGCATTCAGACACAAATTCTGCTTTATTGCAGATATTAAGCTTTCTATGAGAAGAGGCAAGGTCACATGTAAAGCTAAAACTTGATGTCCTCTGAGGACGCTCCAGAAAGTACCGAGGTTTCTCAGTGTCATATCCTTTCCTGAACCACAGTTGACAGAAGATGGGGTTTGAAAGAGGCCAAAGCTGTAATGGTAATAGAAGCTCTTCTCACCTCCCTAAGTTGTTGCGACTCATATTCCTTGACTGACAAGGCCTAGGACATCTTATGTGCTTTTCTTTCACTTGTTCATTCATCATTATTTTCAACTCCTCTCTGGAAAAGAATAAACAAAAATTCACATCTCTCGGCAGTTTATCACAGAATTGAAACCTTAGAAATGGAAAACATGAATCTGGCAAAGTGAAGCTGTGTTCCCAATACCATTGTGCAAAACTAGCTCTCTTTCTCCCTCTAACACACATGTATGCTCTCACCAGCCTAATATCCCATCCACTATTATTTCTCTGTGCCTCGTTCATGCTAATCCCTCTACCTAGGAAACTTTACCTTACTTGTTTGGCAAACTCTTATTCATTGGTTAAGTCCTTGATGAAGTGTCACCTCTCCTGGGAACAGCAACGTTTACCTCTACCTGCTGGATTGCTTATTATTTGGTCCCCACAGTGACTTATGTGTGCTCTAAAAGAGCACTTACTGTAACTAGTTAGTTGTTTCTAATACCTCCACATAACTGTGTGCAATGGAGAGGGGATATTTGTATCTCACTGCCTATCATTAGCTAATAAACCCTAACACAGTGTAGATCCTCAAAATACATGTTGATTGAAAAAATGAATCAAGGAATGCAATCAACAAAGGAAACATGGGTGTACCTCCATCCTATACTTCAGTCCATTCAGTTTTGGAGCCAGGAACCTATTTGGGAAGCACATGGTGGGACTAGGTTTTCTGCCTTCCCCAACTTCATTATTCCCTCCACCCCTCTGAATGAAGAAGTTTGAAATACCATCTTTTTCCAAATTTATTTGTAAAATACAAGACTCCTCACTGGTTTTTATCTCCAGCTTCTTTAAGTACAGCACCTTTGACAGAGCAATACCAGGAGGCAGACAGGAAAACAAGATGCACATTGTAATTATTGTCCAAATCACTAGCCACATCTCTTAAACTGTTAATGGAACTGTGTGGTCCCTACTCCTGTTCTGCAGAGGTCGAGGTCTATCAGCAGAATTCTTTCTGGAACAGCTGTGTGTGGTGCTTTGCACAAAAGTAGTCACTAGAAAATGGATGCTATAACCATATGTAACCAGGACAGAGAGGTGGGCCAGGAGGAGATGCTGGGAAATCTTGACTCAGCAGAAGCCCCAACCAAGGGATTTTACCATGAACCCTGGGATCTTTGGCATACATTTCTCAGTCATACAAGATCTAGAATATTTAATTCAAGGCTGCCAGTTTAGAGAAATACATTGCACTAGAAACTCACCTCAACATAGCTTACTCCCAAAAAGAGGAATATAGTCATGAAAACAAACCAAGATTGGCTTCAGAGACTGATACACTGTCAGATCATGCTCTCCTCTGTTCTCAATGCCGAGTTTGTGTTGGTTCATTCTCTTCTCCTACAGACAGGCTTTTCTAAGCAGTGGGAAGCTTGGCTTCCCCATCTTTGCCAACATAGCAATTGGAGCATATGCAAGATTCCAGGAAAAACTCAGTTTGGCCCCGCCCAGATCAAAAAGTGCCTCTGTATTCAAGGGAATGGTCCCAGAAATCTGGGGGAGCAGAGGCATGATCACTGGACAAATCTTTACCAGACAGGTGATTTGTATTGACTGCATATGTTAATAACAAGATATTTTTAAAGTTTTTATTACAAAATGGACTCATTGGGTAAAATGTAGAAAGTTCAGAAAAGGAAAAAATCCCATAATCCCACCAAATGATAGCCATTGTTAGCCTTCCATTCTCATTTAATGCTTTATTTTTTTTTTTCAATCTTCATCCCAAAATATATTTTTCCATTGATTTTTTTTAGAAAGAGTGAAAGGGCCGAAACCAGTTTGGCTCAGTGGATAGAGCATCGGCCTGCGGACTAAAAGGTCCCAGGTTCGATTCCGGTCAAGGGCATGTACCTGGGTTGCGGGGACATCCCCAGTAGGAGATGTGCAGGAGGCAGCTGATCGATGTTTCTCTCTCATCGATGTTTCTAACTCTCTCTCTCCCTTCCTCTCTGTAAAAAATCAATAAAATATATTAAAAAAAAAAAAAAGAGTGAAAGGGAGGGAGGAGTGAAGGGAGAGAAACATTACTGTGAGATACACTGACTGGTTGCCTCCTGCACATGTCCCAACTGGGGCCAGGGATCAAACCTGCAACCAAGGTACATGCCTTTGACCAGGAATTGAACCTGCAACCCTTCATTTTGTCAATTTGAATGCTCTAAACACTGAGCAACTGGCCAGGGCTTGTTTCATGCTTTAAAAAAATAAATCCTGTATATACAATTTTACTGAGTTTTTCACTTTTACATTATAACACATGCAATTCTCCATCATAAAAGCTCCTGCAACATTGCTTTATATAGCTATACAGTGCACGCTGAAAACTTTTTAACGACCTCATTCAGAAGGAAAGAAGGTAGTGGAGTGAGATGGTATTTTCAATTCATGGGACTCAATCCCAGAGAAGAGGCCATCAGACTGGAATTCTCCTCCCCCATTTCCTGCATTCCTTCAAACACTTCCAAACTTGTCTCATCCACACTCACTCTTCCTCTGCTCCAGATTCAGAGGGCTTGCTATGAATTTGGTTAGTGGTTCAGCCAAACACTTTAGGCTTGAATCCTGACATTTTGCAGCTATGTAATCTGGGGAATGTCTTACCTTCCTAGAAATATCATGTGCACAGTGGGGATTTTGACATAGTTCTTAAAAGGATTAAATAACATCTACACTAATAAGACAAATATGTTAATTGACCATAACTTTGCTATGCCCAAAGCCACGCCCACCAGCCAATCAGAGCGACTATATGCAAATTAACTGAACCAAGATGGCACCCAGCAGCCACGGAGCTGGAGCAAGCAGGAGGCTTAGTTGACCCGGGCGATGGAGGAAGCCAAGCTTCCAGCCTGCCCTGAGCAGGCTGTGGCCTCCGCTAATGGAAACAAAGTTTCAATTATAGAAGACAAATAAATCCCAGATACCTGCTTCCAGCCAGCCTCCACTGGGAGCTTGGGTGGCTGGGGACTGTGGCCAGCCTGAAAACAGCCATCAGCCCCTCACCCAGGATGGCCACACCCTTATGGGGTGAGGGTCCCCACCAGCCTGAAAACGGCCCTCACCCCCTCACCCAGACTAGCAGGCACCCCAGCAGGACCCCCCACACTGAAGGGGCTGTGGCCAGCCTGCAAAGAGCCATCAGCCCCTCACCCAGGTTGGCCTGACACGCCTATATAATAAAAGGATAATATGCAAATTGACCCTAATAGCAGAATGACTGGTCACTATGACACACACTGACCACCAGGGGGCAGATGCTCAATGCAGGAGTTGCCCCCTAGTGGTCAGTGCACTCCCACAGGGGGAGCTCTGCTTAGCCACAAGCCAGGCTGATGGCTGCCAGTACAGTGGCGGTGGTGGGAGCCTCTCCTGCCTCCTCAGCAGCGCTAAGGATGTCCAACTGCAGCTTAGGCCTGCTCCCCGCTGGCAAGGGGACATCCCCCGAGGGTTCCCGGGCTGCCAGAGGTATGTCTGACTGCCAGCTTAGGCCCAATCCCCCAGGGAGTGGGCCTAAGCCAGCAGGTGGTCATCCCCCAAGGGGTCCCAGACTGCGAGAGGGCACAGGCTAGGCTGAGGGACCTCCTCGAGTGCACAAATTTTTGTGCACCAGGCCTCTAGTTATGTATATAAAACACTCAGTACATAACAGGTGACCAATAAGTGTTAATTAAAAAAAAAAAAAATCCCCTTGCTATAGCTCTCCTCCCTTGCCCTTTTCAGCCATGTTTCTTGAAAAATGACTTTTACTATTTGGTAATCTCCCCTTTGCACTGCAACTCAGTATAATCTGGCTTTTATTCCTGACATTGCTCACCAAAGATCTCCTAAAACACACTAGATGTGTTCATGGAGCTTCGAGTCATTTCTTAATCTTTTGTGTATATAGTCAATCAATTTCTCCTGGTTTCCATGACACCAGTCTTCCCAATTTTCTTAATTCTCATTCCTTTTTATTCTTCTTTGCTACCTAAATTCTACTGATTAGTATCTGTCCTCAACTTTTGAGTGTCTGGAAAATGCATGATTTCCTTATGAGATTGTAGTTAGAATTCTGGCTCTCCTACTTACCAAACCGAGTTCCCAAGTTATTTAACTCACCTGACCTCCATAGTCTCAACTATGAAAAGGTGACTCCTCTCCTGGACAAACATCTTAAATGGAGTCACTGTACATTGAACCTGACCTTCTCTTTGGCATAAAGGACTAGTAGGCATAAACTGGAATTCCAGGCTGGAAACCCATTTCATAGCATAAGTATGTCAAAACTCAAACAAATCATATACTCTCCATATTTATTAACAGTATAAAACTAACAATATGAGCTATATTATACATGTTCCTTTGAGGTATTTTTCTTCATGGTCTGGACTGGCTGAGGTTTCTTAGACTCTTAGTTTAATGAAGTTTGGACAGAATATGCCATCTTTTCCTGGTAAATCTTCCCAAGATATTACTCCTTACTCCAGAGACCTTTGAACTGCATTGAAAATTAATGTCATCTGCCACAAAGGAAAAAAATAGTTCAATGATGTTCAGGTAAATGCCTCTCAAAGTTTTTCAAAGCTAAATGTTGGACAATTTCAATTATGTCTTACTTTTCCATTTTTATAAAAATACACTTTGTTGAGCTCCTGAGAAATTTCTAACAATACAACCAGATTTGCAGGAGAAACTTCTAGATCCACTCACTCTGCAATGTCAATCAGTTTCAGTGATGCTTTTTACAGTAATACAAATGCCTTCAAAATACTGAATGAGGCAGTTTCTTCCAAATTCCTAGTTTCAGGCTTCACTTACAATTTTCACAATACCCAAAACACTTCCAAAATTCCTTTTTGATCCATCCTCCTTGATTGCTTTGACTTTTAAAAATTTCACAATAAAAATACCTTAAGGATGCAACAACTTATTTGATCTGTTGGCTAAAGTCAATGAGATGCTTTGTGGAGATAAATGGAGAGGAAGCAAAACAAATGTCAGGATACTGCTGCTTAAGAATTCGGAGACGGCTTGAAGCATTGGCCAAACCCAGCTGTTATCAATTTTTTAAATGCCATTATTTCTTGCCCTGTGGAACAAAGTAGAGTGATGCCATTATTTCTTGCCCTGTGGAATGAAGTAGAGTGAAAATCAAAGCTTGAGGATTGCTTCTTCAAAAGACATTAGTTCATTAATTAAAGGGGACTGCTTTGGATTCTTGGCAAAATAAAAGGTAAGGCACTAGTTTTAATTTGCAGTCAACTGTAATATGTGGTTCCTTCTACCCAACTGCACAGTCGATACTTAAAAATTATCTCAAAAAGTAACAGGCCTTGCCCTAACCAGTTTGGCTCAGTGGATAGAGCGTCGGCCTGCGAACTGAAAGGTCCCAGGTTCAATTCCGGTCAAGGGCATGTACCTTGGTTGCAGGCACATCCCCAGTAGGACATGTGTAGGAGGCAGCTGATCGATGTTTCTCTCTCATCGATGTTTCTAACTCTCTATTCCTCTCCCTTCCTCTCTGTAAAAAATCAATAAAATATATATATTTTTAAAAGTAACAGGCCTCTCTGCATTTTAATTAAATTTTCTGGACAATTCTTCAATGCATTAGCACTTGTAGCTTCCGCCAGATGTTATGCTAACAAGTTCTCACTGTTATAAAATCAAACAAAAGCTGTTTAATGTGCAGCATTCTCATGTGATAAAATCTCTATCCCTTTGTTTCTAACCAAAGGTCCTAGTTCAGGCCTTCCTTACTCTTACCGAGTTATTACAACAGTGGCTTTGAAACCAGTCTAAACAAAATCACCTGAATTCAATTTCTAATCTACCTCCAGCACCTTCCCAAGGTATGCAACTGTCCTTTGAGCCATCACTCTACCTTGCAGAATCCCTCCAACATAGCGCTCAACAAATGTTATTACCATTTTATTTTTACACAGGTCTGCTCTATTTCATCCTGAGTCACTACTGGGCAAAGCCTACTTCTTACTGGTCTTTGGTTTATCAGTTAGCATACAGAAGGTACTTAACTTGTTTCCTGTGTTGGACTAGATATAAGCCCAACTCGCATATCTGCTTTCAGATTCCTTAAGAATTCTCTTTGAAAACCAACATTTTCTAATCTAGTATTATTAAATAATGTGAAAAAACAAACACTGCAAATTTTGATGAAAAACAATACCTGATTTTTTTTCTTTGAAGCTAGTACACTAGGAAAATCAAGCCTTAATGACTTATAGTGGTCCTATGAACACTAATTTATCATACTTTTTATAGCTGTCTTCAGTAGCTACTGAAACCTGCTCCAGCCTTCACTGCTTTTTAGGTTTTCTGTCACCCACACCTACTAGCTTTCATATCTAATTTACCTGTTTACACCAATTCCTCTCACAACTGGAAATTTTGCTTTTCGTAGGCTAGAAAGCTAAAATAATCAAGCTTGTTAAAATGTTTAAGGCAGGAAGAAATAGGCCCTGAGTGAGAAATTATGTACCCATGTTCAAAAAACACAAGGATCTTCCCTAGCTGGTTTGGCTCAGTGGACAGAGTGTTGGCCTGTGGATTGAAGGGTCCCAGGCTCAATTATAGTTAAGGGCACATGCCTGGATTGCAGGCTCAATCCCCAGTAGAGGGCGTGCAAGAGGTAGCCGATCAATGATTTGCTCTCATCATTAATGTTTCTCTCTCTCTCTCCTCTCCCTCTCCATTCCTCTAAAATCAATTTAAAAAATTTTAAAATACTGTTTAAAAAAACACAAGGATCTTATGACATCCATTTTATCTGTTCAAGGTCTTCATTACTTACTCTCTGGCTCTAATCTTCATCAGAAAAATGTCACACAGAATTAGCACTGTGTATCACTTAAATTTGCATTCTCAATTAAAATCCAGCCTAGTTTACTAATTTAAAATGCTCCCCACTTTAAAGTTCTCTTCTGTGATTCAGTTCACATTAGAAAGTTGAGTCATGTACAGTCACTTAAAAAGCTAAAGCTATTTTAAACCACCTTACACATTTATAGCAGATCAAAAGCATAATATGCAATGTGACATAAAATATTATTTAAAATTACAAAATAAAAATATCCCAAGATTGATGTGTAAATTTTTCTAAATTCCAAAATGTAACTAATATGAACTAAAGCTCAATACTAAATAATCCATGTTTCATATTCTATCAAAAATACATCCTCTGCTTTTAGTACTCTATATAATGGAGATAACAGAAAATAGGCATCACAAAGATTTAGACAATTAAGGTAAGCTCAGAGTGACTTTTAATATGCCAAACAATGTTAATAATACACAAGTCAAACAGACAAGTGCAAACAAATCTTAAACCAAAATCAATAGGAAAATAAACAATAAACAGATTTTTTTCAATATCTGTTAGCCAGTACTATTAGTCAAGTGGCTAATCACAGATAAAATATATTTTATGAAAAGCTTGGAATAGTCAGAAGTCATTCTGGCATTTCAAACAGCTATGTACAGTATCACAAAGATTAGTTTATATACACCAATATTGAAGAGAAACTGGGCAAAACAGTTAAAAACAGACTAACAATACAATCAAGTACAAAACTTGGGTGGCGAGAGGAAAGATTTTTAAAAATTCAGGGAAGGGCATTATCAGGAAAAATTACAAAACCAGCAAGAATTATACTACATTAATACAGCATTATGGGGGGAAAGGGTGCATTTCTCCAATGCACTAGCTTCAAAGTTCAAAGGGGAAAAAAGGCAAATAAGCTGCTTTTCATCAAGAGCAGCTATGTATTTCACATAATTGTTTTCAAAAGAAAGCCTATTAACAACAATGATTGTTTAATGCTACAATTTTACAGCAAAGACAAAACTAAAATAGCAGCAAATTCACAAGGCAATACTTCCACAGAATTATTCCATGGTTCATACAATGCCCAAAAGTGCTCCCAGTTGGATATACAAATATAATTCACAATTAAAAAACAAAAAAGAAATATAAGACTGACACACAGGTACATTGAAGGCTAAGTAGTAACTGATTCTCTATTTCCCTTTTCGAAGGGAGAATGTTTGTAATAAAGCCCTTGGTCCTTTTTTACAAGTCACTACAGGGAAGGATACCTTTTATCACAATGCAACAGCAAACTATCAGCAGCATACCACCACAGTGGTTCACCCTGGAAAGGCTGATGTAACATCCAACAGTGACTGACATCCTAGAGAAGACAAACTGATAAACTAAATGAAAGCCTGATAAAGCACTGGTCAAAATACAGCTTTTAACTGTAATTCACAAATAAAAGTCTAAAAAGTATTTCAGTAAAACTACTGACACCGATTTTAAGTAATTGCAAACTGGATTCTAGCAGTGATTTCAACCTAGCTTTAACTTCCTCTTGTCACAGTTTTTTTGGGGAGATGGGAAATAAGTAGTTCAGTATATGGTAAGGCTGACAGAGCGATTCATTTTCTTTCCAATAAGTCGAGATGTTCTATTACTCTGGGTGGTGGACCTAGTGGCCATCCGGTCAGTGAAGAGTGCTCTTTCCTCAGCTGCAGCTTTTGCCATCTGGGCTTTCTTGAGTTCTCTACAAACACAAAAACAGAAAAACAAGACTTTTCACCTACTGTGTTAATTCTAGGAAGGGATCGTAAGAGGCCAAACACAAACTATATTATCAGGTGGAAGATCTTTGCATGTCATCATTATTCTAACATGCAACTAAGAGGAAATATACAGTATGAAACTTTAGCTTCTGCTCAAACAACTTAAATTTACAAAATAATCTTTATTTGTGCTATCAAATACAAAGTAATAAAGACATTACTAATGACTTTTTTTTTTTTTGGTGTGTTTTTAATGTCTTTACTGATTTCAGAGAGAGGGAGAGAGAGAAACATTGATCAGCTGCCTCCTGCACATCCCATAAAGGGGGTTGAGCCCGCAACCTGGGCATGTGCCCTGACCAGTGACGTCCTGGTGCATGGAACAAAGCTTAACCAACTGATTCACACCAGCCGGGCATGACTGGGATTATTTTTGTTTCGTTTAAATATTTATTTTTGAAAGTATTACATATGCCCTCTTTTTTCCTCCTATCAACCCCCTCCAACACCCCCCCCTCCACCCCCCCCGCCGCTTGTCCTCCACCCCAGGACTTCACCACCTACTGCCTGCATCCATGGGTTATGCATATTTGCATACAAAGTTTTTGGTTGATTACCTCCCACCCACTCACCCTCCCTCACTTTCCCTTCATGACTGGGTTTTAATAAAAACTTCAAATAGAACTCTAATCTGTAATTGTGAAATATCTTTACATAACAGAGATGAAAGCAAAATTCTTCCTATTTGTATGAATAATTATATCTATCAAACTAGTGGCAAATAAACCTTTTCATATTTCAAGTCAAATTAGCTTAGAATCAAAATGGTAGCAATAAAGCAAATGAATTAGAATTATCATTCCAATCAGTTTTGAAATGTCAAAGGTCATTCACATCAAATATAATACTGAGACTTTCGGGGGTATAGGCTCACTTAGCTTTTGCTATGATTTGAGACTTGGGGATTATCACCACTTGCAAATATACGCTAGTCTTAAAAACTTGAAGCCCAATAATTTCAAAGTCTAGAAACAACACAAATTTATAGGTCAAGTATTAAGTTAAGGCAGAAGTCCCCCAATTTTTAACTGTATTAACATGCCAAACCACTATATTTGTCACTGACAGAAAGCCTTTATCATCTTGTTAAATTTGTGAATGAACACAAAAAAGTAAAAACAAAACAAAAAAAACCCTCACTTACTTCTGCAAAAGTGAATTTTTGAACTTTTCTGCATTCAATTCTATTCGTAATTGTTCTGCGCTTTTTCTAGAAGCAGAAAGCAATATTGAATGCTTTACCAGTGCCGCTGCTGAAGGTCTTCTCTCTGGATCTGGATGAATCATAACCTTGAAAGAGAAGTAAAATTAAGGTAAAAACATGTGATTTAATAAAATGTTAAACCATGTCAATAAAGTGCTTCATATAAAAAATACTCACTTTTAGCAACTCTGTAAATTCTTGGGAAAGCACTTGTGGAATCCGTGGTAATCTACCCTGTCTGATTTCATGCCACTGGTCTCCATTTCTGGGGAGAGGTTCAGCACCAGCAGCACATACCACTGTGAGGGCAAGGGCAAAAATATCTGCTTTTGGTAGATGGGAATAGTTCTGTAAAATAAAAAAATTTTAAGGAAATATAAAAATGCTCAAAATAAAGTAAGATTATACCTCATAATGATTTAGGTGAAAAACAGGACTAAACTAAAATGTTCAATGCCACATTTAAGTTTAGGACCTATTCAGAGAAAAAGTAAATGTGGGGGATTTATTCTAATTACAAAGTAATATACACTCTGAGGTGGAGGGGTTGGTAAAAACATTTCTAAAAGCAAATGTCTCCTGTCATTAGCCCAATTCAAATCTCAGAAGAAACTCCTATCCCTCTAGGACAGCGGTTCTCAACCTGTGGGTCGCGACCCCTTTGGGGGTCAAACGGCCCTTTCACAGGGGTCACCTAAGACCATCCTGCATATCAGATATTTACATTACAATTCATAACAATAGCAACATTACCGTTACGAAGTATCAACGAAAATAATTTTTTTTTAATATATATTTTATTGATTTTTTACAGAGAGGAAGAGAGAGGGATAGAGAGTCAGAAACATCGATGAGAGAGAAACATCGATCGGCTGCCTCCTGCACACTCCCCACTGGGGATGTGCGGGCAACCAAGGTACATGCCCTTGACCGGAATCGAACCTGGGACCCTTGAGTCTGCAGGCCGACGCTCTATCCACTGAGCCAAACCGGTTAGGGCACGAAAATAATTTTATGGTTGGGGGTCACCACAACATGAGGAACTGTATTTAAAGGGCCAGAAGGTTGAGAACCACTGCTCTAGGAGCATTCATAAGAAAACACAAAACATACATACATGACAAGTTACAAATACACATAAGACACAAATATACATAAAAAGAACAATGATCATAATTTATTTGGTCTATTTCCAGTCAAAACTCTTATTGAGAAATATTTCATCACACTTTTGAAACAGTACTATTAACTTTTAGCCTTAATTTACTTAATCATTCCTGTGCTATTTATTTTGCATTGTTCTTGGTTTGTTTGAATAGGAATATTCCTGTAGGAGACTCTCAGAAATGGAAATTCTGAATGAAAAGGTACTTGACTTCTAAATGTTGATAAATACTAATATTCAGCTCTCCAAAAATGCTGTGCCATTTTAAAATTCTACCAGCAGGGTATGGGAACTTCTCTTTTACCACAACTCTACCATACTGAATATTATAAACTTGCCTTTACTGACTTGCTAACAGACTTTCTATTTTGTTATTGCTATTCTATGTTACTAGCTTAAAATTTTAATACATCTACATTTACATTAATTCTTCCAGCAAATGGTGTTGCAAAACAAATGGCATTATTAAAGGAGAAAAATTACCTCCTGTAAAACTTCATTTGCAAGAAAACGACTATCACCCTCTTCAACTTGTGGACTAGAGATTCTTGTTACGTGCCCAAGATCACCTAGAAGTATTGAAAAGAAATACAGCCAAGAATTAAAACACAACAGCTCCTCTTTTTATATTATAGTAATAATCTGGATATCTTTCTTTCTTACCTATTTTATTTTATTTTTATTTTTTAAATATATTTTATTGATTTTTTACAGAGAGGAAGGGAGAGGGATAGAGAGTTAGAAACATCGATGAGAGAGAAACATCGGTCAGCTGTCTCCCGCACACCCTCACTGGGAATGTGCCCGCAACCAAGGTACATGCCCTTGACCGGAATCGAACCTGGGACTTTTCAGTCCGCAGGCCGACGCTCTATCCACCGAGCCAAACCGGTTACGGCTTTCTTACCTATTTTAAAGATAACTTTGTTAGATATCCATTCATCTTCATCTCCATCTTCAGAGGCAGCATTTGGGATTGAGGTTCGAGATATGAAAATATTACCTGTCAAACAGTTATTTATATAAGCCACATTAACAATTAATAGTATAACCAAAGTTCACAAACAAGCATACATCAGAATCATCCAGAAAGCTTTTAAATATATAGATTCTTATATGTTCTACCCCAAACACTATGAAGTAACAGTCTCAAATGGGAACTGGGGCTTTATTTTCTAGGAATATACTTTCTGGCCTAGCTCTGATCCTTGAACACTTAGAAACCACTATAATTAGTCCCTTCACATCTACACATTGATCTTCAACAGTTTTTTTTTTAAAATATATTTTATTGATTTTTTACAGGAGGAAGGGCTAGGGATAGAGAGTTAGAAACATCGATCAGCTGCCTCCTGCACACCCCCCTACTGGGGATGTGCCCAAAACCAAAATACATGCCCTTGATCAGAACCTGGGACCCCTCAGTCCACAGGCCAACGCTCTATCTGCTGAGCCAAACCGGTTAGGGCGATCTTCAGCAATTTTAATTAATGGAAACCATACAAATGGCAATAACATATTAATTTGTAATGCTGCCAAAGCACAAATTTTAAACTCATGCTACAATGCTGGTATGAAAAGAATGAGTCACATATCTATTTAGTTGGGCTGACCCCACAGCATATTTACCCAATGTAGCTTTGTGGGGTTCACTGTCTCAGCTAAACAAACACTTTATCTTCAAATTTGAGCAAGCTCATGATTAACATAAATTTTAGCAACAGATCCCATTTTAATAGTTTTATCAATACAGTATTGAACTTATAAATGTTATATTCACTGGAGTCATCTTTCCATTTTTGCTTTATTTATAGGACAACTTATTTGTGGCGGTATTTGTGAATTTGAAATTTTTAAACTTATTTTCAACTTTTGTACTTACAACATAAGTATCTACTTACTATATTTGACACAATACAAGGTGAGTGAGTATAGGCAAATCTTACTAATTCACATTTATTGCCTTCAGCCCAAATATATTTCCTTATATAAAATAAATATTTTAGTGCATTGTTAATGTACAGGCAAATTCTTCACATACTCTTATTAAAATAAATTGTGGCCCTGACTAGGGGTTAGAGAATCAGCCTGCACATTGAAAGGTCGTGGGTTTGATTTCCCTGTCAAGGGCACATACCTGGATTGTTAGTTCAATCCCTAGCCCAAGTTGAGGTTCATGTGGGAGGCAACCAATTAATAGGTCTCTCTCACATCCACGTTTCTCACTGTCTGTCTCTCTCTGTCTCACTCGGGCTCCCACTCTCTCTCTAAAAAAAAAAAAGACAATGGAAAAAATATCCTCAGGTGAGAATTAAAAAAAAAATTTTATGTAAAACAAATTCCCATTGATCATACACATTTCCATAGGGTAAAAAAAAACAACATATTAAATTCAACTTAAAAATACCTATCCTAAAATGTTTAACATGAATCCATCAACCTTTTAGTTATAATTTCAAAATTATAGGAAATACAAGGGGAGAAAGGAATAAATTAAATGTTATAAGGAAGCAACCAAATCCAGAAGGAAGAACATCTTGCAAGACAAGGTCTATACTATTATTTTTAGAAGTAGAAGGTAAAACCTAAAAGACAATGGATATAACCAGATGTAATACATGTTCCTGAGAAAAATAGCAGTTTGGACTAATCAACTATTAAGAACTTGGGTTAAGACTTTCTCCAGAAGGCTCTCACAAGGAAGCCCCAGCAACCTCAGGGGCTACAGAGCAAATTGCCTTGGGCCTATTACTGATCTATCCAGGCTCTGAGCTGGTGGAAGCCAAGCTAACCTTTGTATACAACTTGACTCCTCACACATGCACTCAGGCTCAGTAAAGACTGCAGACTGCTTGGTAGCTCCAGACAGGTAGCCCAAACCCAGTCACAGGCAGCGTCTGACATCCACCTGCACTGAAGTTCCTCCCAAGTGGACCCAGAACCAACATAACCAGTGGTAGGCTTTAGACTATACCAGAGCATGACCCAACTAGCCACGGAAGTGGCACACCCAACGGGAGATCCTGACAGGCATCAGACCCTGCTGGGGCCAATTCTGTTGGGGGGAAGGGGAAGGGGGGGCAGCGGCATGGTACTGTAGCTTCCACACAACAGCTCATATGCTGTGGTTGGGGTCAATCCTCATAGTCAGCCAGCCTGAGGGCATTCAAGACTCAACTACAACAGGAAGGCTTGCATAATCTACACAAGAGACATTCCTGGAGCACCTAGTTCAGGTGACAAGATTGTGCCACTGAGCCCCACAAGACACCTACTACATAAAGACCATTATAACAAGACTGGGAAACACAGCAGATCTACCTAATACACAGAGACAAACAAAAAATAAGTCAAAAACATGCCCAAAATGAAAAAACAACCGTCATTCCTCCAAAGAATAACTAAATGAAATGGAAGCAACCAAGCTACCCAATGCAGAGTTCAAAACAATGGTTATAAGGATGCTCAAGGAACTTAGGTAAAGAATGAATGATCGGTGAGAACCTAGATAGTAAGCATTAAAAAAGACAGAGCCCTAGCCGGTTTGGGTCAATGGAAAGAGCGTCGGCCTGTGGACTAAAGGGTCCCAGGTTCAATTCCAGTCAAGGGCACATGCCCAGGTGGCAGGCTTAATCCCCAATAGGGGGTGTGGGGGGGCATGCAGGAGGCAACCAATCAACAATTCTCTCTCATTATTGATGTTTCTCTCTCTCTCCCTCTCCCTTCCTCTCTGAAATCAATAAAAATATATTTTAAAAAAGGACAAAGAGCCCTGGCCAGTTTGGTTCAGAGGTTAGAATGTCAGCCCAGGGACCAGATCATGGGTTCAATTCTGGTCAGGAGTACATAATTAGGTTGCATGTGGGAGGCAATCAATCAAAGCTTCTCCCTCACATCACTGTTTCTCTCTCTCCCTCCCTCGCTTTTTCCTCCCTTCCACTCCGTCTGAAAATCAATAGAAAATATTTCCATGGGTGAGGATTAAAAAAAAAAAAGAGACACAGAAACCATAAAAAAGCAGTCAGAAATAAAGAAAACAATATCAGAAATGAAGAATACATTAGAAGGAATCAACAGCAAGTTAAATGAAGCAGAAGACAGAATCAGCGAATTACAGGACAAAATAACAGCAACAAAAAGAAACCAGAATGTGAAAAAAATGAGAAAACTTCACCCTGGCAGGTGTGGCTCAGTTGGTTGAGGCAACTGATCCAATGTTTCTCTCTCAGATCAATTTTTAAAATAATTTAAAAACAAACAAAAAAATCTATAATAAGAGACAGAGGGCACTACATAATGATAAAGGGATCAATCCAACAAAAAGTATGATATAACCCTTATGAACATTTACACACCCAACATAAAGGCACCTAAATATACAAAGCAAATCTTGATGGATATAAAGGGAAAGATGGACAGAAATACAGTCAGACTAGGGGATTTTAACACCTCACTGACATCAATGGATAGATCTTCCAAACCAAAAAGATCAGCAAGGAAACGGTGACCTTAACCAACATACTAGACCAGGTGGACTAAATTGGTATTTTCAGAGCATGTCACCCTAAAGCAACAAAATACATATTCTTTACAAGTGCACATGGAACATTCACTAGGATTAGACCACATACATATTAGGACACAAAACAAGTCTTAATAAATTCAAGACTGAAATCATATCAAACGTCTTCTCTGACCACAATGATATGAAACTAGGTATCAATTACAATAAAAAAAAACTTAAAAAAACAAACACATGGAAGCTAAACATATTACTGAAAAATGAAAGGGTTAACCATGAGATCAGAGAAGAAATCAAGTTACCTGAGACAATTCAAAAGCTCAATGAAACCAAGAGCTGGTTCTTTGAAAACATAATTAGATTTATAAACTTTTAACCAGACTCATCAAGAAAAAAAGAGGACCGAAGTAAATAAAATCAGAAATGAAAGGGGAGGAACAATAACTGAAGTACAAAGAAACACAGAAATACAAAGGATTTTAAGAAAATATTATGAATAACTATATGCCAAAAAAATTGGACAATCTCTAAGAAATGATAAATTCCTAGAAATACACAATCTTCCAAACTAAATCAAGAAACAGAAAATCTGAACAGACCCATTACAACAAATGAAATCGAAGTAGTCAAAAACTCCCAGCAAACACAAGTCCTGAATCAGATGGCTTCACAGATGAATTTTACCAAACACTCAAAGAACTAACAATTACCCTTCTCAAATTATTTTAAAAAAAAATTCAAGAGGAGGGAAGACTCCACTCCAAAGTTCATTATATGAGGCCAGCATTATCCTAATTCCAAAACCAGGTAAAGATACCACAAAAAGCCCTAACCAGTTTGGCTCAGTGGATAGAGCGTGGCCTGAGGACTTAAGGGTCCCAGCTTCAATTCCGGTCAAGGGCATGTACCTTGGTTGTGGGCACATCCCCAATCGGGGCTGTGCAGGAGGCAGCTAATTGATGTTTCTCTCTCATCGATGTTTCTAGCTCTCTATCCCTCTCACCTCCTCTCTGTAAGAAGTCAATAAATATATTAAAAAAAAAAGATACTACAAAAGCCCTGGCTGATGTGGTTCAGTTGGTTGAGTGTGGTCCCATTCACTGAGAGGCTGCAGTTAGATTCCCGGTCTGGGCACACGCCCAGGTTGTAGGAGCAGCCAACGGAGGTTTCTCTCTCAAGCACTCTCTCCTTTCTCTCTCTTTAGCATCCTCTCCTTTCTCTCTCTCAAATCAATAAAAACATTTTTTAAATATTTAAAAAAGAAAAAAAGACAGTACAAAAAAAATCATAGGCCAATATCCCTGGTGAATATAGATGCAAAAAAATCCTCAAGAAAATATTACCAAACCAAATCCTGCAATAATACATTAAGCCTTAACTGGTTTGGCTCAGTGGATAGAGTGTCGGCCTGCAAACTGACAGGTTCGATTCCTGTCAAGGGCATGTACCTTGGTTGCAGGCACATACCTAGTAGGGAGTGTGCAGGAGGCAGCTGATCGATGTTTCTCTCCCATCAATGTTTCTAACTCTCTATCCCTCTCCCTTCCTCTCTGTAAAAAAAATCAATAAAATATATTTTTAAAAAATTATATAATAATACATTTTTAAAAAATCAGACAACATGATCAAGTGGGATTTATTCCTGGGGTGCAAAAAATATCTGCAAGTCAATTAACATGATACACCACATAACAACACGAAGGATAAAAATCAAAGAATCATTATCAATAGATGCAGAAAAAGCATTTGACAAACTCTAGCATCCATTTATGATAAAAACTTTCAGCATAACAGAAATACAGGGAGCATACTGCAACATAATAAAGGCCATCTATGACAAACCCACAGCCAACATCATACTCAATTGGCAAAAAACTAAAAGCATTTCTCTTAAGATGAGGAACAAGATGGGGATGTCCGCGTTTACCACTCTTGTTTAACATAGTAATTGGAAGTCCTAGCCACAACAATCAGACAAGAAATAAAAAGCATCCAAATTGGAAAGGAAGAAATGAAACTTACATTATTTACAGATAACATGATACTGTATATAGAGTACCCTAAAGATTCCACCAAAAAACTACTAGAATTGATAGAGTAGCAGGATATAAAGTTATACCCAGAAATTGTGGGGGGTTTTATCGATTTCAGAGAGGAAGTGAGAGGGAAAGATAGAAACATCAATGATGAGAGAGAATCATTGATCGGCTGCCTCCTGCACGCCCCCTCAGGGAATTGAGCCCACAAATGGGGCATGTGCCCTTGATCAGAATCAAACCCAGGACCATTCAGTCCACAGGCCAACGCTCTATCCACTGAGCCAAACCAGCTAGGGCTGGTTGTATGTTTTATACACCAATACTGAACTATCATAAAAAGAAACTAAGAAAACAATTCCATTTACAACTACATAAAAAAATAAGGTACTGCCTTAGCTGGTTGCTGTGGTTAGAGCTCAGCCCATGGACTGAAGGGTCTTGGGTTTGATACCAGTTTAGCGGATGTACCTGGGTTGCAGGCTTGATCTCCGGCCCAGGAGCGTGCAGGAGGCAACCAATCGATGTGTTTCTCTCACATCAATGGTTTCTCTCTCTCTCCCCCTCCCTTCCACTTTCTAAAAAAAGTCAAATGGAAATGCTTACAGCTCTTTTTGAATTTGTCTAGCAGGTCTTCTGGTTTGTACCAGAAGGCCCTTAAAAAAAAAAAAAAGAAAAGTCAGTGGAGCCCAGTCGGAGTGGCTGACCATCAATCTAGGAACTAGGAGGTCACGGTTTGATTCTCCATCAGGGACTTGATCCCCAGTGTGGGGCATGCAGGAGGCAGCCGATCAATGATTCTCTCATTTATATTTCTATCTCTCCCTTCCTCTCCCTTCCTCTCTGAAATAAATAAAAATGTATTTTTTTAAAAAGTCAATGGAAAAAATATCTTCAGGTGAGGATTAACCAAACCAGACCAAACCAACAATAAAAATAAGTTGCCCAAAGGTCTTTAAAAATAACAATAAAAAAAACACATTAAGATGCATCTGTTTTCATATTGTTTAACAACGTCATTTATTCTCTATTATCCTATAGAACACAGGTCAGAGGATGTGTAATACTTACTAGGCTTTATATCCATGTGAACCAAAGACATTGAATGAATATACCTCAAGCCCCGGCCAACTTGCAAAAGGAGATCCTTCAGCTCTGCTTCTATAAAGTAACGCACGCTTCTATAGTTTATACTTATGGCATCAGCTAAACTTCCACCTAACAAACACACACACACAAAAAAAATTAGCATTTTCTTTTTTCAGAAATATTCTTATTTTTCTTCCTTTTATCTTTTCTGAATGACCACAGATTTAACCAAGAAAATGACATTTTTATAGGACCTATTCTCTTCAATCTGCTTGTGAAATAAAAATTTTATTTATTCTTTCTATAGCTAATACACTCACATAGGTACAAAATATAATGTAGAGTCTCTGGGATATCCATATATCCCAGCAACCCACTTGGTTCTTTTCCCCCAGAATAAATCAATGTTATTAGTTTCCTATGCATTCTTTTCAACTCCTTTTTATACAAATGACATTTTCACTATTTTAAAAAATATTTTTATTGACTTCAGAGAGGGAGAGGGAGAGAGAGATAGGAACGTCAATGGTGAGAGAGAATCATTGAACGGGTGCCTCCTGCATGCTCCCTACTGGGGATTGAGCCCACAACCCAGACATGTGCCCCAACCAGGAATCCAACCGTGACCTCCTGTCCCATGGAGAAAGCTGTACCAATTTATACTCTCATCATTAATGTATGAGAATACCTGTTTTCCCACACCCTTGATAACTATCTATAAATTTTATAGGTAAAAACCAGTATCTTGGGCTCTGCTGGTGTGGCTCAACAGTTGTGCATCGACCTATGAACCAGGGCATTATGGTTCAATTCCTGGTTAGGGCACATCAATCAGTCGCCTTCTGTATACTCCCCAAGGGATCAAACCTGCAACCTAGGGATGTGCCCTGGCTGGGAATCAAACTGGCCACCTTTTTAGTGCACAGGACGATGCTCAACCAACTGTTGAGCCACTCTGGCTGGGCCCACCACTTCTTTTTAAAACTTAATTAGAAATAATAAAATCAAAGCCAGGATAATAATATCAGAAGTCAATGAAGTATTAGGAAAGGAAGTTGCACAATTTGAACAAGAATGAGTAACAGCCCTAACCGGTTTGGCTCAGTGGATAGAGAAACAGCCTGCGGCCTCAAGGATCCTAGGTTTGATTCCGGTCAAGGGCATGTACCTTGGCTTCGGGCACATCCCCAGTAGGGGATGCGCAAGAGGCAGCTGATCGATGTTTCTCTCTATCCTTCTCCCTTCCTCTCTGTAAAAAATCAATAAATATATTTTTTAAAAAAAGAATGAGTAACAAATGGCAAATTTGTTTTTTAAATAAAAATAAACCACACTTGAATATCTTAGGCTTAAGTGGGTTCTCCATACTTAACCTGCACAAGTCTTGAACTGCAGGGCAAAAAGGGGCTCTAGAAGGGAACAGGTCAATAAACCTGTCAGACAAGGGGACTTGAAGTCCTAGATCAAGTTTAATAAGAAAGAGTATGGCTTCTTTTTAGTGGGTATAGCAACTATAGCTAAACCAGTTCTTTTTATCTCCTTGCCAAAAGGGCAAGAGAGGTGAGAAGAGCAAAACATTCATCTGATTTTTAGGTTCTCTTCCCCTATCTGGCAACATTTTTATACACTTATTTCAGTCTATCACTACACTAAAGACAACAGACTTAAAATGCAAATGACTCTTGAGATAATAAGGAAGCTTAGTCACTGATAAAGGATATCAGTTAATCAACATGTACAAATCAATGATAACAATCCTTTCCCTGTGAAACTGTTTTCTGAAGATCAGGCTTATTACTATTGAAAGCTTTTCAAAAATGGAGAAAGGAATAAGTGCAAAAGAAAAACAAAAGGTAAGAAAAGCTCACAGTAACAGGTTTGGCTCAGTGGATGGAGCGCCAGCCTGCGGACTGAAAGGTCCCGGGTTCGATTCCGGTCAAGGGCATGTGCCTTGGTTGCGGGCACATCCCCAGTGGGGGGTGTGCAGGAGGCAGCTGGTCGATGTCTCTCTCTCATCGATGTTTCTAACTCTCTATCCCTCGCCCTTCCTCTCTGTAAAAACTCAATAAAATCTATAAAAAAAAAAAAAGCTCACAAATGTATCAGCATAGTCTTAGTTTCTTTCATCTAAGCAGAATAAACAACCATACAAAAAGGCATCCCTATGCCACACAGGCCTACTTACTTTTTAAAGATCTTTATTATTCTTGAAAGTTTTGTACTGCCCCAAAATAATCTGTTTCAAAAGATTATTTTATAACCTAACTTTATAATAGGACAACATCTGAATTATACAACCATGTAATTTCCTAGGTTGTTACAAATTTGTGATCCCTGGACTACCACTGAAATACGTAAGGGAACCAACCACATCCAAAAGGTGACAGAAAAAAAAAAGTGACAGGAAGGAAGAAATTAATAGGAGACAGTGTCTAGCAAATATGGAGTGGAAAAGACATTATGGTTGAGTTGTACTATATCAAATGTAGTAACTGAAAAATAAAGGTTAAGAAACAGATCATGGAAGACAGATACATAAAAATTTTTGTTGTTAATCCTCACCTGAGGATATTTTTTCAATTTATTTCTAGAGAGTAGAAGGAAGGGAGGAGGGGGAGAGAGAGGAAAACATCTATTGGTTACCTCCCTACCGGGGCCGGTGAACCTGCAACTGAGATATGTGCCCTAGACCTTCAGTTGGAAGGCTGAAGCTCTAATACAGGGCTTCTATCTATCTAATCTATCTATCTATCCATCTATCTATCTATCTAATCTATCTATCTATCTATCTATTTATTTATTTTAGAATGGAAGAGGCATGTAAGGATGGGGGGGGGGGGGGGCGCTGACAGACATCGATTTGGTTGCCTCCCCCACGCGCCCAGGCGGGAAATCAAGCCTGCAACTAAGGTACATGCCCTTGACAGGAATCGAACAAAGGACCCTTCAGTCCACAGGCTGACACTCTAACCCAGTGGTTCTCAACCTGTAGGTCGAGACCCCTTTGGGGGTCAAACGACCCTTTCACAGGGTTGCCTAAGACCATCGGAAAACACATATATAATTACATATTGTTTTTGTGATTAATCACTATGCTTTAATTGTTCAATTTGTAACAACGAAAATACATCCTGCCTATCAGATATTTACATTACGATTCATAACAGTAGCAACATTACAGTTATGAAGTAGCAACGAAAATAATTTTATCGTTGAGGGTCACCACAGCATGAGGAACTGTATTAAAGGGTCGCAGCATTAGGAAGGTTGAGAACCACTGCTCTAACCAGTGAGCAACCAGTTAGGGTGCTCCATAAATATTTTTTTTAAATGTATTTTATTGATTTTTAAAGAATATTTTATTGATTTTTCACAGAGAGGAAGGGAGAGGGGAAGAGTCAGAAACATCAATCAGCTGTCTCCTACACACCACCCACTGGGGATGTGCCGGCAACCAAGGTACATGCCCTTGACCGGAATTGAACCCGGGACCCTTCAGTCCGCAGGCCAACGTTCTATCCACTGAGCCAAGCCGGTTAGGGCTTTTATTGATTTTTTACAGAGAGGAAGAGAGAGGGATAGAGAGTTAGAAACATCGATCAGCTGCCTCCCGCACACCTCCCACTGGGGATGTGTCCGCAACTAAGGTACATGGCCTTGACCGGAATCGAACCTGGGACCTTTCAGTCTGCAGGCGGACGCTTTATCCACTGAGCCAAACTGGTTAGGCTGCTACATAAATATTTTGATGGTATATAAAGTATTTCAAAAGATTTGTGAAGCAAACTAGTAGCAATGATATATACTGAGCACTTAGTTCTTTCAAAAATAGAGAACTAATAAAATAATGAGAAATGAGGTATGTTAACAGGTCTTTTACTTCTGTTTTGTTCAGTTTTTAAAGATGGAAAACCTGGATCCACTACTATGCCACTTATTCACAAGCTATGAGATGGCTGGTCTTGTTTAAGGAAAAAAATGAGGATCAACAAAAATAATAATATACAAATAAATCTTTGCTACCACCTCAAGTATTCAATAAATTTGAATATTCATAGTATACATAAATAAAAATCCATTATATGTATGTAAAGATTTAGATATTTAATAACAAATGTTATAACAATCAGAATTGAGATTGACTGTGGTAAAGGTTTAACGAAAAAGACCCAAGGTGGTCCTTGAAGTACTTGCTGAAATGGAAAGCTATACACAGTTCCAAAGTTGAACCTCTATACATGCTTATTTTGTCTTCGGAGAAAAGAGGGAGAGAACAACTTAAAAGAAAAAATCTTACTTGATTCTAGTGGTAAACTAGGTTTGACAGATGGGAGTGGGGGGGCAAGATTACAGAATGTATTGAACAAATGGCTGAGTTTAAACCAATGGAGAATTAGTCGTAAGTAGCCAACATCAGTTTTAGCAGTTCCCATAATGAAATGGAAAAGGAGGGCTAGATGCAAGGAACCTGTTCTATTTACTACATCCCACACACACTATGCTAGGTGCAGGGAAGACCAAAAGTTATATGGCAATACCAGTGACCTCTCAAGAAGAACAGTTTAATTTGATTAACAGGCACATAAATAATTTGCACTGTTCAACTACTGAGGTTATGAGGCAGAAGGGTTGCCGATCTTTATTTAACATCAGGTAGGTATTACTTGCCCTTGAAATTCATGTTAGGCTTCTGATCTTTGATTTTGTAAGAGATAAAAGAGACATACACATTAGATAAAAATAAGTATTCCCTCAGTGTTCATTCATTTGAGCTCACAAGTTTACAAGGGAACCATTGTTACTCACCATTACAATACTCATTCTGTATAAGCATATGATCATCTTCTGCCCATGCAGAGAAATATCGAACTACATGAGAATGTTGTCCAAGTACTGCATGAGCATACACTTCTCTCAAAGCGTTCTGCCTAGGAGAAATCAGAGAGTAAGAGAATAAACCATTTTCATTCAAATCTAAACTGAATTTATCTGAAACTTCATAAAACAAACTTGACTTCTGAATCTATCGTTATGCTGAAAAACTTGAGAGTTAAGACTGTGCAGGTTTTCCAAAGGCTTCCATTAAAGAATGGCAGTTAGAAAGTAAGAACCTTACTGGACCTAGAAATCAGGAAAGATGAAACTCCCATGTGAATTAATGGATGCTACTAGAAATAAGAAATTTAAGTTAGGTTTGACTACTCTTATTATTTCACCAAGTCCAATAAGAACTAATGGTACAAAATGAAAAGGATCTGAGTATATCATAACTTCTCAAAAGTTAGAGAATTAACACCACAGGGAACAAAAGATCAAAAGACAAATTTTTAATACATACTCATCAACAGAGCCGGCCAATGGCTTTTTTGATCGCTTAATGGCATAAATGCACCCATCCAGCCTCTTCACACATTTAAACACAGAACCAAATTCTCCAGAGCCAATTTTCCCTAGCTCATGAAATTCTGTTGTATACCGTGACTTCATATTGCTTTCAGTAATCGTAATTCTCTGTAATAAAAAGTGTATACATATGTATAATACAAAGATATAAAAATGATTTTTTTGCTGTGGAGATAGCACAATGTGTGAAATTTTAAAATTATATCATAATTTGTTAAGAAATAGAAAATCACATTTCAGAAACAAAAAGAAAATTAGAAGCTATTTACTTTAGCAGGTCTTGTTTCATCTTCAAACTCATAATCACTGGCTTCCATGTCTTCACCACAGGAACTGAAAAATATGTATTTTTTCATCAACATATCTGAAAGGCACATCAGCTAGAGATCCAAGACTTTATCTGATAGGTAGGTGCATGGTAAAATTTTAATGAGTAAAAGCAGAAAAGCATTTAATTTTGTAATCACAAGATACAAGTCAGCTGATGAAAATGTGATCGCTGCTGAGATATGTTCATTAACCAGAACATCAAAATTAAAGCCTTTCTAAATCAACTCTCTCTGCCTGCCTCATTTTGACACCAGTGGATTTCCTACAAGTTATCTAGAGTTTTTATCCCTTCATTTCTCATGGCATTCCTTTTCCACAGCTGATTACTTCCCACCTATCTCTGCTCAGAATTAGGTGTTAGGAATAGAGAAAAATTTCAGAGCATAAACTTCCATGTCATTTAGTTAAAAATTAAATTTAATAAGTATACCAAACCAATCTTGGATGGTTGGGGAACCAAACTATTGAATAACTTACTCATTCCAGTATGTTCTCTTTCTTCTACGACACTGTCCTGAGGAATGAAGTAACAAAGAATCTGGAGTAAAAGGATTAATATTCACTTGAGGAGTCTGTCGAATGTCAAATTCTCTTTTTCCTGATTTTTCTGTATCCATGAATAGAGAACCACTTCTGATTTTAACAGAGCTGGAATCGATTCCTCGAGCTTTGGAGAGCAAACTCTAAGAGAGGAAAAATAAAGTTTTTAGGATCCAAGTCCTATAGGTCAAAGTAACACACAAGGCCTTTATTTCAGGCGAAATAAAGTGGTTAACTTCCGAGTCCTTAGAAGGATACTAACCACCTTTTCTAAAAGATAGCCAAGAAAACAGGTCTAGGGCCCTAAAGTGTATGAATGCATTATTAAAATTAAGTTCAGTAGAGAGGCCAACAGACCCTTTCTAAGAACAGAACCCTAAAAATAGAAAGCGGCGGGGAGCTAGCTCCTCTCCCCTCTCGCACCCTCCACCTAAATGGGGCTTGGAAAGCCACCTCCGCCGGGCTCCTCCCCTCGCTTCCAGGCGGATCTCGCCTCGCAAAGCTCAAAAGCACACACCTTCCTTGAGGGACCGAAACTTACTCCAGAACCTACCTCTCCCATATTATTCTGACAAATGCGATACTTGCCTTAATTTCGGGAAGTGTCCGTTTTAAAGTCTGCTGCTACTTCTAAAGGTCTAGAAGTGGTAATCGGCACATTTCCTGAGCACTTAGACAAGGGTTGAACGCCTACTTCACGTTCATCACCAACCACATGAACGAGCAAGGCTCCAAGCAACCATCCCAAGGCTGGTTTTTAGCAGCTGCATATTCCTAATCATCACATTTAGGGTGACCCAAGCTGGCCACGACAAACCCAACGGCGTAAACACACGCTTCCTCCACCCAAGTCCAGAAAGAGGCTCCCAGGCTACCCGGCCGCGGGCACCAGTCTTTACGATCGTAAAGGCCCGCAAGGCCAGCCTGTTCGTCCCGCTCTACGCGCAGTCAGTCTCTCTCCCTCACACTTTTCCCCCGTTAAGGCGCCAGGACGCCAAACGATAAGCGCACGACCATCATTTTAACGGAACCCTGGCGTGCGCCGCCCAAATTACAGGACCGATCACGGCGCTTAAAAGGCACCAGATGGCAGCGGCGGCCGGGAGTGTCAGGTGGCGGGGCCAGCATCCTTCCAAACCACTATATCGGCGCCGCACCCCCGGCGGACACGCTCGGGGCAGCCCCCATCCGGCGGGCGGTTAATCGTAAGCCACCTGGACGGCACCGATCGGCCCCTTTGAAAAGATGAAGAAGTTCCAGACGAGGCCCACTGTTCAGTTATATAATCTTAACGGACTTTTTGGGGGCAGGGCCAAAAAAAAGAAAGGCTGCCAACTTTTTTGTTGTGGCGCAGGAGAGCGAGCGAGCGAGCGAGCGGGGGGGTGCGGCCGGGCGGTTATGTAACCGAACCCGGGCAGCGCCGCGCTCCACTCCCGGCGCCTCCGCCTTTTTAAAAGGCCGGCCCAGCGCGGGCTCGGGGGGCTCGGGGCGCCCGGGCCGCCGCGTCCTCACCTTGGGGGTGTGCGGCGTGTCAAAGAGCCGCAGCTTGCGGAAGGTCTTGTGCGGCGGGGTGCCCGGGTGCTCCCGCAGAGGCGAGCAGGGAACCTCGCCGGCCCGGCGCTCCCCGAAACCGCGCGGGGACGCGTCCTCCGGGCCCCCGAAGCGCACCGGCGAGAACGAACTGCCCAGGAAGTAGGCGGCCGCCGGCGACTTGACCGGCGACGAAGAGCCGAAGCCCTCCTCCTCCCACGAGTCGCCCTCGGCCCCGCCGCCGGACGCGTCCGCGCTGGGGGAGGCGCCCCGCAGCACCATGTCCTCTTCCAGCTCCTGGGGGCTGTGGGGGGCCGGGCTGGGCGAGCGGCGGCCCTCGGGCCCGGGCTCTGGGGGGCTCCGCGCGGGCGGCAGCGGCGAGTCGGGCTCCTGAAAGGCCGAGTCCTCCCCGGTGCTATGGCCGCTGCCCTCCTCCTCCTCCTCTTCCTCCTCCTCCTCACAGTCGCTGCAGGGCGAGAAGATGAGCTTCTGCCGCAAGGTGCAGGAGGCCCCGGCGCGGCGGGGAGGCGGCGGCCGCTGTCCGCTCAGGAAGCTCATCGCGCCCCCGGGGCCGGGACGGAGAACCCGAGGACCGGGACTCGCGGAGTCCAGGGAGCAGGCTGCCCAGGGGGCGGGTCTGCCACGTGCGACGGGGCGCGTCCGGAGGCCGCGGCGGCGGCGGGGCTGCGCGGCGGCGGGCTGCGGCTCCGGGGCGCTCGGGGCTACGGGCGGCGGCGGGGGCCGCGGCGGCGGCGGCGTGGACTGTCCGGCAGAGGTGGGGCGGCCCGAGCGCCCAGGCTGAGGTCTCCGCAAGTCCAGCGGCGGGTTCGGGCTCCGCGGCTTCCCGCGACCGTTAGCCACGTGACTGCCCAGCCCACCAATCCCCGCCCAGCCCCGGGTTTAAAAAAAAGAAGGGCGCGACGTGGCCCGCGGGGGCGGGACTAGCTACGTGATTTTGGCGCCAACCTGCTGGCTCCGCCCCGGCTCGGCGCAGGGCCCGTCCTGGGCGGTGCTGCCCGCGAGCCTATGAGCGAGCCGGGCGGCCAGGGAGCTGGCCTGGCCACGCCCACACGGGGCGCGCTGGCGGGGAGGGGGCGGCACCCCTGGGAGGGGCGGGTGGGGCCGGCTCCGCTGGGCCGAGGCGGACGCTGGCCGGAACTCGCCCTCCTCGCGGTCCCTGCGGCGCTCTCTGCGGGGTCTGAAGGGGGGCCGAGCGCCTGGGCGCGCCTCGGGGTCCCGCGGGGCGGAGCGCGCGCGGAGCCGCGGGGGCGCCGCCCAGCAGGGCGCGGCTGTGGGCAGTCGAGTCCCCGGCGGAGGTCAGAGCCGGAAATGGCTCCAGCCTCAGGGCTCTTCCTAAATGTTGGAGCTGATTGCTTTAGGCCCGACCCCGAAACCAGCAAAAGGCGGAAGCGCGCGTTTCCGAGGCGAGGTCACCGCCTTAGGGCGGGCTCTGGACCTCAGCTTTGGACCCCAGGGTGGCTATTAGGGCGGGGGGTGCCTGCAGCAAGGCCAGCGCCCCGTCGGCTGCGGACCCCCCTGCAGCGCACCCAGACTTGTGCAGAGTCAACACACGCCCCCCAGGCGGCCCCAGGCGGCCCCAGCGCGAAAGCCCGGGCCCACCCCGCGGCCATGGGTTTATTTGCCAGCACGTGGACAAGTCTTGGCAAAACGGACTGGCCCGGCTCGCTGCAGACTTAAATGCCACCTGGAGGGGGAAATTCCACCAGTACTCCATCACAATGAGACTCAATCCGAACATTATCGTCGCGTGGACACATTAATTAGTTGTAAATAACTAATATTGGTGAATATTGTTCCTCGTGTTGTTTTCTCTGTGGTGTGTGTGTGTGTGTGTGTGTGTGTTCTTGAGGATATAGTAATTAGAAGTGAGAATTACTGGAACAAATGATATAAACTGCCAAATTGCCTTCCAGGAAAAAAAAAATACAACAATTTACGTTCTAAATAGCAGTTGATTCGAGTACACTTTTCGTGCTCTGGCTCCTGTGGGTCAGTGGGTTGAGCATCATCCTGTGCACAGAAAGATTGCGAGTTCGATTCTCACATGGATGTTTCTCTTCCTTCCTCTCTAAAATCAATAAAAACATTTTTAAAAAATAAAAGAATACACTTCATGAATTTTGGACATCAGTGGGCATTTAAAGTTATGTAGTTTTGTTGTTTTGATTGATGATTTCTATTGTTTGTTTTCCTTATTGTAGCACTTTATTAACACTTTGCCGTATATGTAGTTTGAACACTTTTCAAAGGCTAAACTCAAGCTGGATTTTTAATATATGTATATATATAATTGATATTAGAGAGGAAAGGTGAGGGAGAGAAATACAGAAACATCAATGATGAGAATCATTGATTGCCGCCTCCTGCACGCGCCCCACTGGGGATGGAGCCTACCACCCAGGCACGAGCCCCGACTGGGAATAGGATGGTGACCTCCTGGTTCCTAGGTCCGCCCTCAACCACTGAGTCACAACAGCTGGGCTCAAGCTGGATTTTTAATAATGGAAACACATTTTAGTACTTAGCATGTGGGGAATTCCCTGAAGACACAGTGCAGGGTGAACCACTGTTTTCTGCAAGCATTTGCTAACTGATGTGTAAACATCTTTTTTGCATATTAATCCAAATTCAATTTTAAACTCTTGGGAAACAGGAAGCCTACCCTTTCGTGTGTTTCAAGAAGGTGCATTGGCACCGTCCCTTCAATGCCTACTCTTCTTCACGCCTCCTGGTTACAAATATAATTGTTTTAACTTTATTGTATTGTTGACATTATTACAGATGTCCCCATAACCCTCCCTTTGCCCACTTCCACCTGCCCCCCTTCCTTTCACCACCCTGTTGTCTGTATCTATGGGTTATACATATATGTTCTTTAGCTAATTCCTTCACCTATTTTTTATATGGATAGTTGACATTTTCCCCATTTCATGTGAGTTAAATAAAAACAACTTTAGAAAAGTTCTCTTCATTAATCTGTAATATGAGTTGTGTATAAAAATAGTATGCTTGCTTCCTAAGTAAATGGGAATTTTAAGCCTCTTAGACACCTCTTCCCCACTAGATTGTTGCTCCTAAGCCCCTCCCATATAGGAATTCTTTATCCCCTATTGCTATCCAAGCTCACATCCCCTCCACCTCCTTCCCTCTTTCACAATACAGTAGGTCCTCAGGTTATGTCGGAGATCCGTTCCTACAGCGCAATGTAAGGCGATTTTCACCATAAGTCGGAACCCACCTACATAAGCACCTATGTCACTCACGTGGAGCACATACACAGCAGTAATGAAGTGAAACAGTAAAAAAAATTTTAAAGATAACAATTCCTGACCTTGTGGTAAATAAATAACAAAAAACATAAAGCACATATGTACCATATGTACATACCTCGACATGACAGAATTTTTTTATAAGTAAATGGGAGATGGCGACGTAACCATGAAACGACGTACGTGGACTTCCGACGTAACTCGAGGACTGTCTGTACCCTGCTTTATTTCCTGAACAGGCTTATATCTGTCATTACTATTCCCTTCTAGAAAATGAAATCCCTTGAATGTAGGGACTTTTTCTACTTGTTGCAGTCTTCTGATGTGGCTTAGGTACTCAATACCTCCTTAGTGATACTAGAGTCCTTACATACTTATTGATTTACCTCAATATAAATTCAAATGGTACAGAAATCTCCCACTTACCACTTCAGCCCCCAGCCCAAGTCTCCTTCCTGGAGGTAAACACTCTTTTAACATTTATTGTGTTGGTTTTTTAACTCTTAATTTGCCCACCTATCTGCTTCCTAAAGTGGGAGGTCCTTGAAGTAGGCTAGGACAAAAGGGCCTGGGTTCCGGATGGGAAGGGAAGAAAGAGTTCTTGGTCCACAGCCCTAGGCCTTTGAATTCTTGGCACCTAGGACCTTGCACAGAAGAAGAGAGGTAAATTCCCAACAAATGTATAGCATGGGGGAAAGAGGAATTTTTTAAAAAGTTGAAAACTAAAAAAAAAAAAAAAAAAGTAGAAAACTAGATTCAGAAGAACCATTTCCTCTCTAAAACCTTTCCTTGACTTTATTCACTTCCAGGTAAAAATAATATTCCAGCCCGGCCGATGTCGCTCAGTGGTGAATGTCACCTACGCACCAGGAGGTAACGGTTCGACTCCTGGTCAGGGTATATGCCAGGGTTACAGCCTCGATTCCCAGTGGGGGCGTGCAGAAGGCAGCCAATCAATGATTCTCTCTCATCATTGATGTTTCTATTCACTCTCACTCTTCCTTCCTCTCAAAAATAAAATATTTTTTTTAAAAAAACATATTTCATAGCCGAACCGGTTTGGCTCAGTGGATAGAGCGTCAGCCTGCGGACTGAAGGGTCCCGGGTTCGATTCCGGTCAAGGGCATGTACTTTGATTGCGGGCACATCCCCAGTGGGGGGCGTGCAGGAGGCAGCTGATGGATCTTTCTCTCTCATCGATGTTTCTAACTCTCTATCCCTCTCCCTTCCTCTCTGTAAAAAAATAATAAAATATATATTTTTAAAAAAACATATTTCATGCACCAGACTTTCCACCACACTTGGCATGGCCTATAAACACTTTGATTACTTGTCTGCCTTCCCTCCCACCCTGGGCTGAGATCACATTTTGTCGTTAGAGTTTCAGCAACTAGCAGCGTCCCTTGGCCCCTGAGAAGGTATTTAATGTTTCTGGAATAACTGAATAAAAATCTTGTGTTCCTTAAAACAGAAGTGACCAAATGAGTAAGAAACATAGGCCCTGCCTCCTCCAGCTGAGAACATGGCACAATGTTATGGCTTAATAGCAGCAGTGTCCTAACTGAAATGCTAAATGATTGTTCTGATTTTTTAAATTTCTTGATTCTGAGTAAGCACTCACTGTACTGAAGAGAGAGGGTTACACCCACCTACCCTAGGGCATGTCTAATTCAAATTTCCTGTTTTTTCTCTACTCAGAGTTTATTGCTAACTATAATGTTGCTAGGCAAGTTTTGCAGAATCCACCAGCTTGTGGTAATGTTGTAATAACTGAATAAAAAATTTGCCTCTAGGTGTTGGCAGAACAAACTAAACCTGTTTGTTCCCTTTAAAAGACAGATGACTTAGCACTGTAATACCACCATTGTCAGCCCATTCACCTTACTTAGCAAAAACAGCAAGATTTCTGCCCTAAAGATTTGTAATTGAGATTCCTATACCAGCCTCTCAAATACTTTTTATACAAGCACATGAATATATGTGCATAATATTAACATAATAATGCACTTTTGAATGAAAGGTCCTTCAGAACTAGGAACTAATTTTTCACAGTCATAAAACTAGCCAGGCTTTACCCAAAGCTGAATTTTTTCTAGTTTATGCTTTTGATTCTGGAGAAAAAATAATTTTCTCTAAACAAGAACCTACTCTAATAGATCTCTATTTTTTTTTTTTTAAGTCATGTTGGACCCTGACCGGTTTGGCTCAGTGGATAGAGTGTCAGGCTGCTAACTGAAAGGTCCTGGGTTTGATTTTAGAGGGCATATACCTTGGTTGCAGGTTCCTCAGTGGGGGGGGGGGGGGGGGGGGGGGGGGGGGGCGGGGGGAGCAGGAGGCAGCTGATCAGTTTCTCTCTCATGGATGTTTCTAACTCTATCCCTTTCCCTTCCTCTCTATAAAAAATCAATTAAAAATATATATATATATATTTTTAAGAGAGATTATCAGAGATAACTTCTTTTAAAAAAAGGCATGTTGGTCAAATCTGTTTTTCACTTAAATACCAAATATGCTAAAAAAAAAAGTTCATCTTTCTTCGTCTTCCTTGTTATCTTTACCTTTCCCCTTCTGCTGGTTTTCTCAGCAAACCTCCCTGCCTTCTCCCCACCTCTAACTGCCGCCAACTGCCGTTGGGCCCCAGGAATCCAGAGCGCAGGCTGGAATGTGGTAGCTCCTACCACTGCTCCTGTTTGACTTCCGAGGTATAGATTTCTCTGTTACTTGTCTTCATACCCTCTGATGGATGATGTTGTTTGACTATTTCAGTACATGTTTACCAGCTCTCCCTGAGAGTATAGTACTGGATAATCAAATCCAGTTCCTCTTTAGTTCTTCAGTGGATTAAGTCTGAGACTAGCACTGTCCCTTACAGATAGTGTTCAATAATGTTATGTGTGCTTTTAATTATAATAATATTGTTTGAGAACAATCCACACCTGTTAATGACTTTGTAACCAGTGAAGATAACCAAATCAAAACAGATACCATTGATATAATAAGTACTTGAAAAGCATAGCTCAGGAAAAGTGACCAGTTGAGAGCTTGTATTTTAATGAAGTAAAAATGCAATATTATATTTCTTGTCATGCCTAAATAATCGTTAAGCACTACTGATATACTATTTCCATTTATAACTTCTAACACTTATATAAAGTAGATCAAGGGCAGATTTATTTTAAATATATATTTTATTGATTTTTTACAGAGAGGAAGGGAGAGGGATAGAGAGTTAGAAACATCGATCAGCTGCCTCCTGCACACCCCGCACTGGGGATGTGCCTGCAACCAAGGTACATGCCCTTGACCGGAATCGAACCTGGGACCTTTAAGTCCGCAGGCCAACGCTCTATCCACTGAGCCAAACCGGTTAGGGCAAGGGCAGATTTCATTGTATCTTTCAGGTATGGATTATATCAGTTATGTGGATTATATGCAAAAAGTTGGAGGGTCTAAGATTGTCTTTCAGTTTTTGCTTGGGGTCCTCAGCTATGAGGAACCATGCTAGGGCACCTAAAAGTTGTGTCTGTAATAATCAGTCTTACTAGTGAAAGAAGCCTTCAGGCCTGCTCCCAGTTATCTCAGCCCTTTCATAGGCCCCCAAACTTGAAAGACTTGATAGTCCACTGCAGTCAGTCAGCCCTGTGGCAGTGATACTAACCTCAAAACTTTCCCAAGAGAAAATACTGATCACTGACCATAACATTCCTAGATAAGAGAGTTCTTAACCAACGTATTTAAAACTATAGTTCTAAACTATAGTTCTAAAACTATAGTATGGCAGTTAGCCATAACATGCTTCCTATTTGTTATCTTAAAACTCTTTTCTATTGAAATGGAACCCAGTAGCCCCATTTTCCCCAATATTCCTTTTTTATGTCCTTTACAGAAGCACCAACGGCTGCTTTTGTCTATATTCTTAATGAGTTTCAATAACTGAAAAGGTCATCACAGAAATGCTATAAATAGAAAGAATCATAAGGGAGTGCCCAAAAGAATGCCAGTGCTCAATACACATTTGGGTAATTGATTAATTGCCTCTCCTGGGTTAATGACATATACAGGAAATGGTCTCGGTGACCATGAGGTCTGCAGTACACTGTGATTATTTAAACCAGCTTTGTTCAGATTACTGCAGCACAAAAGACGTGATGACTCATCTCCAGTGAGTCAAGGGGCCCTGCCTGTGTCATTAAGAGAAAAAAAGGGAGAGAGAGCAGACATCCCATGCTGGTCTTTTGTGTAGCAACAAGACTGTGTTTGGGTATTCTGTGTTTTGATGACTCAGTGGTGAGTCAGTTTTAAAGTTCTGTAAAAGGCCTTGTTCAGCTCAGACAGGATTGAGAGATGAGCTCATCCAGTAGGTAATTGGATGGAGACTACCCAATAGTGTGTGATACAGTCAGGCGATTGGTGGTATAAATGTGTATATGGACAAACATAGCAATCAGGATGAACGGTTCGTGAGTGCTGAAATCAACTTTACTTGGCAGTCATCTACAGTACTGAGTGCCTACTACGTTCAAGCACTATCCATGTCCTACCCATTCCCCATTCCCTTTATATAGGTCAGAATATGAGAAATGTCCAAAGTACTACATAAAGCTGGGTGCTTTTGAGGGGGCTCGGAAAGGTACAGTGCTAGTGATATGGTAGGCACTGAGCCAGATGCTTTATATATTTAATCTTTACAGAACTCTTTGAGAGAGGTACTTTTGTTTACACTTTACAGATGAAGAAAATGAAAGCCAGATTGGTTAATGCCTGCATCACACTTCCTAGTGTTTATGACTCTTATTTTGTTTTATTGTCTAATCGTATTAACTAGCACTTCCAGAACAACATTAAATAATAGGAGAGGTGTTCAATGGCCAGTTATCTCAGTGGGTTAGAACATGATGCTAAAAATAGGAGATTAGCCCTGACCGGTTTGGCTCAGTGGATAGAGCATCGGCCTGTGGGCTGAAAGATCCCAGGTTCGATTCCGGTCAAGGGCATGTACCTGGGTTGCGGGCACATCCCCAGTGGGAGATGTGCAGGACGCAGTTGATCGATGTTTCTAACTCTCTATCCCTCTCCCTTCCTCTCTATAAAAAAATCAATAAAATATATTTTTTAAAAAATAATAAAAATAAAAAGAGGAGATTAGGTGAATGAGCATCATTGTCTTGCTGCTGACTTTAATAGGGATAGATGTGGTAAATGTGTGTATGTATATGTGTCATGAGCACAGGGTTTACATCTGTTATATTAAATAAGTAGTATTTTTCTTTTATCAATATGAAGAATGGATATTAAATTCTATCAAATTTTTAGAATTTCTCTTAATTTTGCTTTTTTTTCCTTTTATTTATTTATATGGAAAATTCAATTAATGAATTTTCTTTTTTTTCCAATTTTTATTTATTTATTTATTTATTTATTTATTATTATTACTTTAATCCTCACCCAAAGATATTTTTCCATTGATTTTTAGAGAGAGGGAAGGACAGAGAGAAACATCGATGTGAGAGAAATACATCGATTGGTTGCCTCCTGCACCTGACCAGGGCCTGGGCTGGGGAGGAGCCTGCAATCAAGGTATGGGCCCTTGACCGAAATCGAACCCAGGACCTTTCAGTCTGCAGGCCAAGGCTCCATCCACAGAGCCAAACTGGCCAGAAAATCCAGGGCTAATGGATTTTCTTATGTTTTATTGCTCAATCCTTCTGAAATAAATGTATTTAGTAAAGTTGTCTTTAAAATATACTGCAAATAACGCATGAAACTAATATGAACTAATGTTGAACATGAACTATAATTACAAATTTTTAAATAAAATAAGATATACTGCAAAATTATGTTCATATATTTTGTTTAGGCATTTTGCATCTATATTATAAATGGGACTGGCTCATAGTTTTTTGTTGTATAATCTTTTTTTTAAGGTGCTACTTTTATTTATTTTTAAAATACATTTTTATTTATTTCAGAGAGGAAGGGAGAGGGAGAGAGAGATGAGAGAGAATTATTGATTGGCTGCCTCATACATGCCCCCACCAGGGACCAAGCCCGAAACCTGGACCTGACCAGTAATCAAACCGTGACCTCCTGATTCCTAGGCCAATGCTCAACCATTGAGCCACACCAGCCGAGTTGTTGTATAATCTTTATAAGATTTTGGCTTCATGAAACACTGGAATGTTTACTTCTTTTTCTTTGCGATACCTTTAATGAGAAATGCTGATTCTCTAAAAGTCTGAAAGAAGTTGCTCATTAACATATCTAGGTTCAGCATTATTTTTTTAAGGTGTATCTTTTCACAGCTTTTGTTCATGACGATTTACCTGATTTGATTTTCTACTTTTTTTGAGTCCCTATGGGTGATCTATATTTCCTTGAATATTATCCATTGCATTCATATTTTAAGTTGTATTAGCATAGGACTGGGCAAAGTGTTCCCTTGTATTTCTTATAATTTTCTCTGTACCCATGGTTATAAATCCTTTCTCATTCTTAAATTAAATATTTGTTTTGTCTTTTTTATTATGTTAGCTAGTGGTTTATCATTTTTTAAAGACTGATTTTAGAAGGGAGGGAAGAAAAGAGAGAAACATTAATTTATGATTCCATTTATTTATTCATTTATTGGGTGATTCTTGTATGTGCTCAGACCTGAGATGGAACCAGCAACTTGACATATTGGGATGATGTTCTAATCAGCTGAGCTACCAGGCCAGGGCCTGATTTATCATTTTTATTGTTTGCTTCCTTGTACCCCCAAAGATCTAGATCTTAGATTTATTCATTTATTTTTTTTTTTCTGATTTTGAAATAATTCCATTTACTTTTATCTTTATTAATTTCTTCCCTTCATTTCCTTTAGATTTTGCTTTGCAATGACTCCCCCCCCCTTCCAATTTATTGCATTGTCTGCTATGTTAATGGACTTCTATGTTTTCTTGTTCAGCAATAAAAGTTTTTAAGGCTATACATGTTCTTGTGCATACAACTTTGGCTGCATTTCCTAAGTAGTGTTTCATTGAGATAATTTTAAAATAGTCCAGAATACAGTTTTTTAAACTTTGGACTGAAGTATAATACACATACAGAAAAGCAAACATATCAAAATTGAAAGGTTGAAGTCCATGGTATGAAGGCAGGCTAAATAGCCAACTCAGACGGTGAATAATGAAAATTGAATTTATTTAAGGAAAAGGGGATGGGAGGGTGGGGATATCCAAAAGGAAGGGCTACGCAGCACTGAGCCAAAGGGTATTTGGTCCATGATGGCAGCAAAAATATACTTAGGACAGTGAAACAAGGAAGGGCATAGAAGAAGCAACAGGAAAGCCTAGGTTGGGCTGCTTTGGCTCACTGAGAAGTCACAGAAAAGGGGGCCTTGGAGACAGGTTCAGGGGTTAGCCAGGGTCAAGCTGCTCCCCTGGTTGCAAGTCTTTTGGAGTCCCTTAGAGCAGTGGTTCTCAACCTTCCTAATGCCGCGACCCTTTAATACAGTTCCTCATGTTGTGGTGACCCCCAATTTCATTGTTACAAATTGAACATAATTAAAGCATAGTGATTAATCACAAAAACAATATGTAATTATATATGTGTTTTCCGATGGTCTTAGGCGACCCCTGTGAAAGGGTCGTTGGACCCCCAAAGGGGTCGCTACCCACAGGTTGAAAACCGCTGCCTTAGAGGCTAAGGGAAATGTGCTGGTGGGGAAAGCAGGTGGGGGAAGGGAATGGCAGAGGAGTGCTCCTTGGAGGGAGAGCATGCACTAGGTCCTTTGTTCTGAGTGTATTTATCTCTTTCTTGCAGGTGGAAATTTTTGGAGAGGTTTCAGGGGAGGGTCTTAATACAATATTCATCAGCTTTCCAGGTGTGCTCTTTCAAGGTCATGGTCACCAATGATTGGTCAGCGCCAGGGCAGGGTCGTTAGTCAATGTATTTGGTCCTGGGGAACTGAAGCCTAGATGTTATCTTTAGGGAGGAAAAGGTCAGGGGTCTAAACTGCATGACCGGTGATATGCTGGGGGAGGATAGGTTACCCTGGGGGCGAGGTTCTTGTTTTCCCAGTTAGGCTGACTAAGGACTAACTTCCTAGTTTCGGGCACTTTTTCCTTTGAATGAGTGGGTCCTTACTCATAGAACATAGAGTATGGATAAGACACAGTGAGCGTTAACTCCCTCCTCATGTTCTTCTGATACCCAATAAGGAAGAAAGAGGAAGAGGGCTCACCAAAGAAGGTAGTTAAAGGTTGGTTGGTTTTCTAACCTCTCCAGGCAGAATTTTTTTTTAACTTCTCTAGAGTAGTAGTACACACTGATTGCAGATTAAGGTGCTGAGGTTGTCTTGTCGGCCTGTGAGTTGCCAAGGAAACAAGAGAAATTGAGTCCTTATTTGTCAGGTCAGAGGAGGCACCCCACTTCTATCATGTGTCTGAACAGGAGCTGGTCCCTGTGCCTGTCCATCACCCCCGGCTGTCCTGGAGAAGTGAGCAGTGGGCCCTTTGTATTTATGGGGGCAGCTGAGTGCAGTCCTGACATTGAGAATGGCTGGATATGGAGGGATGAGTAGCCCGGATAGGTAGTACACCAGTCCTTAAAGAATGTATCACTAAAGCCAACCATACTTTTACATTTAAACCTAACGTTAAAGCCTAAATTCAAACTATTTTATTATAATCAACTTGTGCCAACCAGTGTATAGTTCAAATTTGATGACCAACCAGAAAATCTTTTAACAAAGTGCTGTTTGTTTGAGGTAGAGGGCCTTAACAATGTCATTGGGGGAGAGAGAATCGAAGATGGCGGCATAGGTAAACACCGGAGACTGCCGCCGTGGACAACCACTTTAAAAATACAACTAAAAGTCGGAGCGGACATCAACCAGAACCACGGGAAGGCTGGCTGAGGAGAGTCTCTTCAACTAGAAGCAAAAACAACAGCATTCCGACGCTCAGCAGAGGCGCAGTGTGGAAAATTTAAAGGTACGGCGGTGCGGTGGTGAGGGTGCGCGCGCAAAGCGGGCTGGCGGCTGAGGGCGAGATTGTCGTTTTCAATCAGGAGTGAGTCTCAGACTCTGGGCTACAGATCCGGGCGAGTCTCTAGGGACCCAGACTCAAACGGGAGAAGCGGGACTGTCTGGCTACGGCCCCTCCGAGGTTTGCAGCGATTGCTGGGACAGAGAGGCAGAGCCCCTGGGGACGGACTGAGAGCGGCCATAGCTGCTCCCTCCCCCCCCGCCCTGTTGAGCCCGCCCCGCCCAAACCCTGCGCACAGCCATTTGCCGATCGCCTCAGGCAAGGGCTGGACTAGCGCCTCCCCTGAGGACTGAAGTTTTCCCACAGCTGATTTCCACCGCCAGTCGGCCTGGTGGTCAAATCCCTCTAGTGTTAACTACAACAATTAAGGCTTGGCTAGAACAAGACTGTGCACAGAGACCACAAGGGGGTGCACCAAGAAAGCATAAAAGATGCGGAGACAAAAAAACATGACAGAAATGGAGGATATGGAGCTAAGAATCGCAATTTTGAGGGCTTGCCATAAATTCGTGCAGAGCCTCACGAAAACTAATGAGACCCTCGATGCTACGATAAAGAAATTAGAAAGTAAGCATACACGGACTGAAATAAAGAATATTATACCCAATAGCAGACCAGAGGAGCACAAGAATCAAACCAAAGATTCGACAAAAAACACCCAATTGGAAAAGCAAAATGAAAAAAGAATCCAAAAGTGTGAAGATAGTGTAAGGAGCCTCTGGGACAGCTTTAAGCGGACTAATATCAGAGTCATTGGAGTCCCAGAAGATGAGAGACAGCAAGATACTGAAAACCTATTTCAAGAAATAATGGCAGAAAACTTCCCCCACCTGGAGAAAGAAATGGACTTACAGGTCCAAGAAGCACAGAGAACCCCAAACAAAAGGAATCCAAAGAGGACCACACCAAGACACATCATCATTAAAATGCCAAGAGCAAAAGACAAAGAGAAAATCTTAAAAGCAGCAAGAGAAAGAGGCTCAATTACCTACAAGGGAATACCCATACGACTGTCAGCTGATTTCTCAACAGAAACTTTGCAGGCCAGAAGGGAATGGCAAGAAATATTCAAAGTGCTGAATACCAAGAACCTACAACCAAGATTACTTTATCCAGCAAAGCTATCATTCAGAATTGAAGGTCAGATAAAGAGCTTCACAGATAAGGAAAAACTAAAGGAGTTCATCACCGCCAAACCAGTATTATATGAAATGCTGAAAGGTATCCTTTAAGAAGAGGAAGAAGAAGAAAAAGGTAAAGATACAAATTATGAACAACAAATATGCATCTATCAACAAATGAATCTAAGAATCAAGTGAATAAATAACCTGATGTACAGAATGAACTGGTGACTATAATGAATCAGGGACATAGAAAGGGAATGGACTGACTATTCTTGGGGGAAAAGGGGTGTGGGAGATGTGGGAAGTGACTGGACAAAAATCATGCACCTATGGATGAACTCAGTGGGTGGGGAGTGAGGGTGGAGGGTGGGGTGGGAGCTGGAAGGAGGGGAGTTATGGGGGGGAAAAAAGAGGAACAAATGTAATAATCTGAACAATAAAGATTTAAAAAAAAATGTCATTGGGATTCTTTCTTGAAAACAACAATTTTATTTATTTTTTAAATACATATTAAAAAGCTCAGTGATTGAGCATCAATCCATGCACCAAGAGGTCACTGGTTCCTCTGGCCTGTGTGGCTCAGTGGTTGAGCGTCAACCTATGAATCAGGAGTTCATGGTTCGATTCCAGGTCAGGGCACATTCCTGGGTTGCAGGCTTGGTCCCTGGTTGGGGGCATTTGGAGACAGCCCCTCAATGAATTCTCTCTCATCATTGATGTTTCTATCTCTATCTCTCTCTCCCTTCCTCTTTCTCAAAAATCAATAAAAACATTTTTTTAAAAGGCATACAATGAAAAGTAAGTTTCCCTTTCATCCCCGGCTTCTAGTCTATTACCCAGAGGCAACTGACATTATTATTTTCTCTTATACTGTTTCAGAAGTGATCTATGCAAATACATGTACTCTTTTAAATATTTTTACGAAATTATAGCACATTATGCATACTGTTCTGCACCTTGCTTTTTCACTTAATATTTTTGGAGATTATTTCATATGAATGCATATAGAACTGCCTCATTCTTTTTAAAGGATGAAACATAATTTTTAAGAAAGATTTGTTTTCCTTTTTTTTTTTTTTTTTTTAGCAGCTTCATTGAAATAAATTTATATACCATAACATTCTCCTATTGAAAGTATACAGTTCAGCTAGAAGAAGTTGGGGGGGGTTAAGACATATGTAATACTTTCAACAATAAAGATTTTTTAAAAAAGAAAGTATATAATTCAATTATTTTTTTGTTAATTTATAGAATTATGTTACCATCACCACAATCCAGTTTGGGAACATTTCTATCATTCCTGTAATCTATCGTTTTTTAAAACATCAACCAGCTGCCTCCAGCATGGCCCCCACCAGGTATCAAGCCTGTAACCTGGGCATGTGCCCTGAGTGGAATCAAACCCGGGACCCTTTAGTCCGCAGGCTGATGCTCTATCCACTGAGCCAAACCAGCCAGGGCTGATTATTCTCTCTTTTCAAGAGTAGCTATTCTCCTTTTCATTCAAGGTTGCTATGAATTTTATTTATTTATTTATTTATTTATTTATTTATTTTTATTGATTTCAGAGAGGAAGGGAGAGGGAGAGATAGAAACATCAGTGATGAGAGAGAATCATTGATCGGCTGCCTCCTGCACACCCCCTACTAGGTATTGAGTCCACAACCTAGGCATGTGCCCTTGACTGGAATCGAACGGGGCCCGAATCAGCAGGCCAACGCTCTATCCACTGAGCCAAACCGGCTAGGCAAGATTGCTATGAATTTAGAGAGTGAGATCCAGTGAGCTGCTTGCTTTCCCTCCTTTCTCTCTTCACCAAAATTAGTAGAGCCTTAAGAACGATAGATAGGGTGTAGGAGATGGGCAAGCATCTGCTCTCTCCAGAAGATGGGTAATCATGATAGACAGTAGCTAAGTCATGATGGCTGCAGAGAAGTGGGAAGTAAAAGGCAGGTGACTTCTCCATATTTACTAACAAATCATCTCAGACAAGTACCCTTCATTTGGCTGATTGTCACCAGGGCTGATCCGAGAGCATGTCTAGTTCTACCCTCAGCCCAATGCAAGCATGCATACCTGCAATGGAATAGGTAGCAGCTGCCCTGGCGGTTGTTGCTCAGTGGTTAGAGCATTGGCCTGTGCATCAAAGGGTCCTAGGTTCCATTCCTGGTCAAGGGCATGTACCTGGATTGCAAGTTTGATCCCAGCCCTGCAGGAGGCAACCAATCAATGCCTTTCTCACATCAATGTTTCTCTCTCTGTCTCTCCCCTCTCCCTCCCTTCTAGTCTCTCTAAGGATCAGTGGGGAAAAAAATACCTTCGAGTGAGGATTTAAATAGATAAGTGGCAGCAGAAGATACAAACCTTTGAAAGAACAGATGGCAGCAGTGTCATCACATGGTCCAGAATGTGAAAATACTATAGGATGGTCCATTGCTGTGGTTTTGCATTTTCTGCACCTTCCCTTAGTTCTACTAACTGCTCTCTTGCCTCAAATACAAAGTTGTCCATAGTTAGTGCTCCAGAATGGGAAATGTCACTAAAATATACTGTGTAAATAAAAAGCTTTTTTCTGATCCCATTCTTCCAAAATTAGAGCATTTTTTTGTTTGTTTTTCTTGAGACCTTTTTTTGTTGTTTTTTAAAATATATATATATATGTTTTTCAATGGAAGGATAAGGACACATATGTAACGCCTTAATCAATAAAGAGAGAGAAAAAAATAAATGTTTTTATTTATTTTCGAGAGAAGGAAGGGAGAGGGAGAGAAAGAGAAACATGGATTGGCTGCCTCCTGCACGCCCCCTACCCACAACCCAGGCATGTGCCCTGACCGGATATTGAACTATGACCTCCTGGTTCATGAGTCGACGCTCGTCCACTGAGCCACATTGGCTGGGCTACTCCTGGTTTTTTGAATGAGTTATGTGCTCTTTCTCTTCCAGAAGGCAGGGAGCAGACGCCGAGATGCAGATCTTCGTGAAGACCCTGACTGGCAAGACCATCACCCTCGAGGTCGAACCCAGTGACACCACTGAGAGTGTCAAAGCTAAAATCCAAGACCGGGAGGGCATCCCGCCTGACCAGCAGCGCCTGATTTTTGCCGGCAAACAGCTGGAGGATGGCCGCACTCTCTCAGACTACAATATTCAGAAAGAGTCCACCCTGCACCTGGTGCCTCGTCTGCGAGGGGGCATCATGGAGCCCTCCCTCTGCCCGCTCGGGGCTGTCTGCACCCCCCCACGCTGCCGACTGCTGCAAGAAGTGTGGCCACACCAACAGCCTGTGCCCCAAGGACATTAAATAAGGCCCCTCCACCACTTCCTCGGTGCAGGGTGGCCTTTTGCCAGAACCCTGTGACCCTGGGGCCCCAATAAAATTTGCCTTTCTGTTGACTGGAAAAGAATAAATAAAATAAGAGTTATGAACCTTTTACCGTTGACATACAGCCTCATTTATATTTCTATTTTCAAAGTCAATAATTCTCCAGTCAAAAATTAAGTAGGTGGCCTTGGCTGGGTGGCTTGGTTGGTTGGAGCGTGGACCAGTGCACCAAAAAGGTTTCAGGTTTAATTCCCCCTCAGGGCACAAACTTAGGTTTCGGTTTCCATCCCAGTCAGGACACGTATGGGAGACAACCAATGGATGTCTCTCTCTCTCTCTCTCTCTCTCTTTCTTTCCCCCTCTCCCCCCTCTCCTTCCCTGTAAAATTGATGGAAATCATATCCTCGGGTGAGGTTTAAAAAATAAAGTAAAAATAAATTTTAAAAATGAAGTAGGTGGGCCCTGTTCTCTTAATCTGTAACAGGAAGAGAGGAGAGCAGGCACACAGCATGATTAAAATAGCGCCCTAGGGGGTGAGTGGGTACGGAGGGCTGTGTGCCTTCCCACTGTGGGGGCTGCAAGCCGAGTATCACAGGCCCACAGTGTCAGGGGGAAGTGCATTTGCAGCAGAAAGTCACTTCCTGGCCATTGTTTGAGTCCTCCCTGACAGGGTGCCCTCCCTCCTGCCCGGAAAGACCCTTGTGACAAAAAGAGGGTGGCTATCCAGCCAGAGCATCTGCATGTACTGGAAATCTAAACTCAGGGGCCAGAAAGAACAGGAATCTGTGGAAATCTTTGTCAAAAGTGAAATGCCGCCTGGCCAGCGTGGCTCAGTGGTTGAGTGTCAACCTACGAACCAGGAGGTTACAGTTCGATTCTTATAGGGGGTGTGCAGGAGGCAGCTGATCAATGATTCTCTCTCATTGTTGATGTTCCTCTCTCTCTCTCTCCCTCTCCCTTCCTCTCTGAAATCAATTTTAAAAAATATATATTTTTAAAAGTGAAATGTCAACGGGCCATTTGATACACGAGAGCCGCCAGTGTGGATGGAGGCCTTTCGGTGCCTTTTCATGAATGAACTAATCTGTGAGTAGAAGATCCTGGCCGCCATCTCCTAGGGGCCTGGACGTCTGTGGTACGACTTCTCTGTAGACTACCTTGCTCCTGAAAGAGGTCCAACTCCAATGCTAATAAATGGAAGGGACATGGAGCACCAGAACAGGGGTGGGGTTTCCCCTCTAGTGGGCCACTTCCTTCCGAAGCCATCCCCGGGAACAAAGTCAGAGTCTACCTATTAGCCTTGGATCCACAGCAGGGCAGCAAAGGCTGCAGTCTAAGCACTTGGGATAGGAGCTGTTGGAGTCCTGCTGCCGTCCATCAGCGTTGACACTGGGGCCCTGGACTGGGCCTGCCTTTGGGTGAGCAAGTGACTTTCCCTGTGGGGATGGAGGAAGGTGGCCCTGTAGACCTCCCCCTGGGACTGTAGAGTGTGATGCAGAATACTGCCATCGTCCTGTCCATCAGGGACGGGCTCAGGGGTGTTGAATATTGCTGGGGCTTAGGACGGTAAGTACATGCGTGACCATGATATTTAGCTCCCAGTACCTTCCACTCGCAAGGATTGCAACTGGCCTTTTAGGACTGAATCTGATGTGCCCTTTGGTCAACACTGGTTATAAAGCCAAAAATGGCTGGCAGATTGGGCAAGGAAACAAAACTAGTTTCCCAGGTCTGGTGTGGGCATTTATTTCCTCCTTAGTGTCATCCCAGAGGAGGCAGTCAGGGTCCTTCTAGTCCAACCGTGGGCAAACTACGGCCCGCGGGCCGGATCCGGCCCGTTTGAAATGAATAAAACTAAAAAAAAAAAAGACCGTACCCTTTTATGTAATGATGTTTACTTTGAATTTATATTAGTTCACACAAACACTCCATCCATGCTTTTGTTCCGGCCCTCCGGTCCAGTTTAAGAACCCATTGTGGCCCTCGAGTCAAAAAGTTTGCCCACCCCTGTTAGTCCCTCACATTGTTTTCTCCCAGGATGAAATGATTTCCTTCAAGATGAGAGAAAAGGTTGCCCTTCCCAGGCACAGCTGGTTAACTTGTTCTAGATTCTAGGACACCGTAAGCAAGCAGTGTGTAGCTGTGGATTGCTCCCTAAACCTACACAGCACCTCCTGCTGGTGGCTGACTCCCAGGCTCACCAATAATGCCTCTCATTCATTTAGTCCTCCCCCCCCCCCTTTTTTTTTTAAATTTACTTTGAAATACCCACAAGGTTTCCCCAGCTTCACAATAGTGAAGATCACATATGCAGAAAAAAAGTGGTTCACTTTTCTGGTGTTCCTGAGTTCCTGATGAAAAGAACAGTAAGCAATTTCAGGATGCTAGAAAAGCCCTAAGGCAGTGGAGGTGGGGTGGGGAACCACCGCTTGCCAGTTGAGTTTTATCTGGGTAAGATCTCGTGAATTTAAGAGCTGCTTCCAAACTGGGACATATTGCCCTGCCCCAAAGCCCTGTCACTGGCTTAGAGCAAAAGCTTCTTACTTACAAAGATAAGGCAACCCTCTTGCAGATTTTAGTTTTTGCTTTTTTCCAGAGAAACTGCAGAATTTATCTGGGCGGCACCGCCGGAGTCTGTAATCCAGATTAGAGCTGTTTTCCACATCCCTTTCTCAGGCTCCTATCTGAGCCAGGGCTTCGGGGCAGATTAGTGAAGTGCTAGGAGCTGTGTGTCCAGGGGAACCCTGCGGAGGGGAGGCAAACTAGGGAGAAATTTGGGATTGACATTAGAACAGGAATCCCATTTTCTTTCACTTGAATGCAGAAAGTAGGGTCGGGGGCGGGGGGGCGTTTTGCTAGATAATTCTCATTTTAGCTATTCATGCAATTAGCCTGAATCTTGAGTAAGTCTACTCAGCATGACATTCTGTCCTCCAAGTTTAGCCGTGCTCTAGAAACACATGAAATCCCGCATGGAGATTCTCTGTACCTCTCAAGCCAGGGGAGTTTAGAGCCAGAGGGAACAGCTAGAGGTGACCTGCTGCTCTGCCAGGTCACCAGGAGTTATGGGGAAGTGGAATTCTCCCTTATCCGAAGATACCCCACAATCTAAAAGGGAAAAGCAGATGCTATGTTCCTAAAATACAAGTCACACCTGCTGTGTGACAGTGAGCAGAGAAGGGCTTTTTTCAGCAGAGCAGGCTACACAATCTGTGAGGCACAGTGCAAAAAGGAAATGCGGGGCCGCTTGGTCAAAAGCAAGAAAAACAATGCTGTGAGGTCCTGGCTGGGTAGCTCGGCTGCTTGGAGCATTGTCCTAATACGCCAAGATTGTGGGCTCAATCCCTGGTCAGGGCACATACAAGAGACAACCAATGAATGCAAAAATAAGTGGACAGCAGATTGATGTTTCTCTCCCTGTCTCTAAAAAAGTGTGGTTAAATGCATACATAAAGTCAGATACACAAAGACATTTATAGGAGGTACTTGGCAGATTCATAGAGAATGGAAAGGTGGCTGCAGGGCTGGGGGAGGGGTGATGGGGAGTTATTGTTTGAAAAAGTTCTTTAGCTGGTGAGTAGTGATATTTGCTCAACAATGTTAACGTACTTAATGACACTGAACTCAAAACCCTTCACACACCCCCGCGCGCGCGTGCATACACACACACACACTCACACACTACTTCTCATGGTGTTTTAATTTGCTATTTAACATCATTCTAAGAAAAATTAAAGAACTTTAGTATGAATGTTATCCTTCATATTTCTATTATGCAATGCCAATTTTAAATGAAACTATCAGAGTGTGTAACTTGTATTTGGGGATCACTGAAATGATGCAATTGGAATTCTGTGGCTCATTCCAGGAAGGGAGGGTACTTGGAGCTGGCCCAGGAAAGGAGGAGGGAGGAAGCGAGGGTCCTCCTGGCACAAGCCTGGGGAAAGAGTTTCTGAGGGCCTGGGCCCTCAAGGTGCTTGGGGCAGGCGCTCTCTTGGGCCGACAAATCCCCTCACCCCTTCCCACAGGACTGCCACCCCAGCCCACAGTAAATGGGCTACTCCCAGGTATCTTCAAAACTCAGAGCTGGGATAGGCAAGAGGCTTGCTCCTGTCAAGACGCAGCTAAAGTCGGCCCCCCACCAGGAACACTATGGTACTGCCAACTTAGGGCAAAAATGGCCACCACCACGGGCACCAACCTCCACAGGGTGTGTGCGCCTGTCACTGACCCTCCTGCACTGGCACCCAGGCTCCTGCCAAAGGCAGAAGGCACAGCAGCAGTCACAGGGAGAGGACAAGCAGGGGGAGGCCAGGCAGGGAAGCAGCATGGAGAAGAGAACTCATTGAGACAGGCCACAGGGGGTGGGACTAAGTCCAGGCTCCAAGCCCCCAGTTCCTGCTCCATTCATTGTTCCTTGAGACTTCACTTACAGAACACAGATTCACAGATAAGATGATTAAGAATTTCAAGACTTCAACTCCAGTGCATTAACTCCCAAGTGCAGGGCCCTTCAAAGTGCAGGGTCTTTTTTTTTTTTTTTAAATAAATTTTACTGATTTTTTTTTACAGAGAGGAAGGGAGGATAGAGAGTTAGAAACATCGATCAGCTGCCTCCTGCACACCCCCCACTGGGGATGTGCCTGCAACCAAGGTATATGCCCTTGACTGGAATAGAACCTGGGACCCATCAGTCCGCAGGCCAACGCTCTACCACTGAGCCAAGCTGGTCAGGGCCAGAGTGCAGGGTCTTGTTCAACTGTACTGGTCACACGTCCATGACGCCAGCCCTGTTCCTCAGGCACAAGAAAGGAGGGTATTTGGCCCTGTCAGTGTGTCTCAGTGGTTGAGCATTGAGTCATGAACCAGGAGGCCACAGTTCGATTCCAGGTCAGGTCACATGCCCGGGTTGTGGGCTTGATCCTCAGTGTGGGCATGCAGGAGGCAGCTGATCAATGATTCTCATCATTGATGGTTCTTTTTCTCCCTCTCCCTTCCTCTATGGAAAAAAAAAATACACACACACACACACACACATATGCTAAAGTATTCTTTGAAAGATCTCCTCATCCCTAAAGGAAATCTAAGTATAGAAAGTGCTACAGCAGAGGGGGCTGAGGCAGCCTTCTCCACCTTTCCCTCCTGACAACAGACTTCAGCTGTGCCCTTTCCTTTTCACTGTCCCCTCTCACTGTTGGGGTCTGCTGACACTTGATTGGTCTATAATCACATCTGAGCCAGGAAATGCTGGACCCAAAATTCCTTGGGATGATACATGGAAATCTAGTCTGTTTCAGTGCTTAGTGCCTGGTTTCCTAAGGTACTTACCTAGTCCCAGTCCCAGGGCTGCCACACAGGAAAGCAGCATGAGAGACTGTCCAGTTAGTTTGCTCCTGATGGAGGGTGGCCGAGTTGGGGGTAGTTAGGGAGTGATGTGGCCCCCTGGGCAGCTGCCACCTGTAGAGGATTAAGGAAGCCAATCCCTCATTTTATTCTATTTCCTTTTTTTTCTTTTAATGTATTTTTATTGATTTTAGAGAAGAAGGGAGAGGGAGAGAGAGATAGATACATCAATGATGAGAGAGAATCATTGATCGGCTGCCTCCTGCACTTCCCCCATTGGGGATCGAGCCTGCAATCCAGGCATGTGCCCTTGACCGGAATCAAACCTGGGACTCTTCAGTCCACAGGCCGACGCTCTATCCACTGAGCCAACACAGCTAGTGTTATTTTCTAAATTCTTTCCTTTGTAGTGGCCCGGAGCTGTGTCTGGGATAGAGTGTTTTTCTTGGACTGCAAGGTTTGCCTTGAGCATTGTCTGGATTGTATTGCAGTTATTCTCCTACCGGCTCCTTCTGCTAAAGTGTACTCTTGTTTCATCAAGTGCCTTTGGGGGACTTCAACTTTGGAGGGCTCCTTCCGGCATCCTGCACTGTGAAACCTACACCAGTCTCACTAACTAGCAACTGTCAGCTCATCAGCTGGAGTCTGTCCTTGGGGAAATCCTGCCCCCTCCGGAGGTCCCATTGCCAGGAAGGCAGGGAGGGGACCAACCAACAGCACCACTCTGCACTTTCCTCTGGTGCCAGTAGGAAGGCGTTTTCTTTTAAGCTGAGGGATAATCAGGTCCACCAGCAGAGTCCAGCCGGCAAAGGAGCTGTGAGAGGCCCAGGGAAGTCGATAGCTTGGGTTTGGGTCTTGGGAAGCACAGATGGGCTGGTGGGCCCAGCCCAGGAGCTCCCTATGGCAGGACAGGGACTGGGAGGCTGGTGCTCTGGCCGGGACTTCCCAGATTCTGTTCTCCTGCTCAACCCCTGAGGCCCCTTTCTGAGCCTCAGCAGGCCTCATCTGGGAGTTCTCAGCATGTTTAAATGTCCCTGTCAAGAATGAAGACTGGATCTGCGGGTGACTAAGACCTTTTCTAATGTAATATATCTACGAACAGCTTTGAAGGGCAAGCCACCAATGCCCTGCCCAACTCAGAAAGGTTTCCCATTTCAAATGACTAAGTCATGACCCTTTTTCATTAAGACTTCAAAGAACCTGATCCAAGATAACACTCATCTATAGATGTAAAAGTCTAAGCAAGTGACCAGCTGGTAGCTATGATGTGCACTGACCACCATGGGGGCAGGCACTCAATCCTGGAGCTGCAGAGCCACAGCAACTTTGTAGAGTGCCCTCTTCCACTCTGGGACCCCCCGGGGGATGTCAGACTGCTGGTTTTTGCAGGATCCCCGCAGACCAGGCCAAGGGACCCTGCTCACTCCGCAGACGCCCTTTGAGCCCTGGCACCAGCTGGGGAGGGATTGCCGAAGGTTGGCTCCAGGATGTGTCTGGCCTGTCTTGCCCAGTCCCGCTCCACTGGCCACCTTCTAACTAATTTACTTTCAGTATGCACGAGTCTGTGCACAGGGCCTCTAGCATGAAATAAAACAGCCTGACATTTTTTCCTTTTTTATTGTAAAGCTGGAAATGAAAACCAGCCACATGTCAGCTCTCTGGCAAACAAAGCATGGAGAATGACAGCGACCAAGTGATTGTTGCAGGACAACCCTCCATCCCCCTCCCCCTTTTTTTAATCTTTAGCTGAATTTCTGACATTAGAGATGGTTTTCCAAGTGCTCAGATCATTAGGTAACCAGAAACCAAAGCTCATCTTGATAATCTTTGCCATAAATTATCATCTGAGAAGGCAGCTGTGGCGTGGTGAAATACACGCTGGATTTGGGAGTCAGAAAGTCTGGGTTCTCAAGTCCTTGCTCTGCCCCTTCACAGCTATAGGCCTGGGTAAGACACTTAACTTCTTTGGAACTTCACTTTCCTCCTGTACAAATACGGGATTGTAAATCCCATATATCTCACAAAACTGTTATGAGTACATAAAAATGTATAGAATAGTACTTATTCGGTGCTTGATCTACAATGTACTCTCAATCATGTGTGTTGGGTTATAATCTATTACATTTGTGGTATTTTCTGTAACAGTTCCCCCCACCCCCATACCAATTTAATAAAACAAATATAAAGGTAACATTTTAAAAATTGCTGTATTCAAAATAATAAACTTTAGGGTAAATAAGCTTTAAAACAAAAGTACATAAGCAAAAAAATAAATAATTTACACCAACCCACTAACCTTATTTTCAGAGTAAAGCCACTGTTATCTGGGCTCCAGATTGTGGTCAAACTTTGATAGTGCATTATTTTTTTTTTTAAAACAGTAACAAAAACATGAACACTAAGTAAAGTCTTTAACAAAACCAAAGTACTGGATTTAGCTTTTTAATTTTAAGTAACCAAACTTTGTAATTTTATACATAATCCAATGTAGTGCTAATATAATTAGCATTTCAGCTTGAAGAGCTGGTAATTAACAGGAATGGAAGCCTTAATGAACAGTCTTCAAACCATGAGACACAAATAAAAACAGACAAATATACAGTAGAACAAAAGCTGCAGACACTCTACTAACCGGGGGAAATATTTGAAGGCTTTACATTCTTTATTATCCATGATGGCTTTTGGAATTATGATTGTGTGACATATAGAACCTTTGATATTTTAGATATAGCCTTTATTTGTGTGGTTTTTTTTTCACAGTAAGTTAAAAATCCACCCTAAGTCTCGGTAAGACTTCACTGTCTTACATAAAGACTCTAGGAGTCTGCAATGTGATAAAACAGTAATGTGAAAATTTACTGGATTGCCCTAATTTCATACTTCCTTGTACACAATGAATCACTTTGGAAACCTATTCCAAGGGTTATATGCACAAAAGTGTCAAGAATAAAATGTTCTCCACTCTTGCATAAAAATGTGTACAGTGTTGAGGAATGGAAAAGTTATCATTTTCCTGGGCCCCGGGCTTCCTGGAGCTCTGCTGCCTGAAGATGAAAGGCTCCCCTGGCTTTATTGCTCTCGGGATTAGTCATCCAGCCCTGGTGTTTCTCCTTGTTGGATCCTGGATGCTATTCTGATGGCTTCTTCCAGAGATGGCTGTTCTCCAAGCTGAAACAGGAACATACACAAACCCACAATCAAGATAATGCCAAAGGAATCTTATATGCCTGAAGTGGGATTTCTGGCACCTGGGCTTGTTAAGCAACCTCCACTTGATCCTATCAGTAAGAGAAAATAAAAACAAAAACAAACCCAACTCTTACAGGGGAGAATAATACAGTTTCTTTATTTAGGATTTTGATAAACTTTTGCACATGCAAGGGACAAAAGACAGTCATCTTTTCCAAGGGAGATAATTTAGAGCGCTTCCTGAGCCTTTAGCTTTTATGCCCATAAGCTAAATTAAAACCAATGGCTGGAATTTTCATCACTGTGTTCTTTTTTAATCCTCAACTGAGGATATTTTTCCATTGATTTTTAGAGTTAAAGAGAGGGAAAGACAGAGAGAAATGTCGATGTGAGAGAAACGCATTGATTGGTTGCCTCTTGCATGAGACCCAACCAGAGCCTGGGCCAGGGAGGAGCCTGCAACCCAGGTACATGCCCTAGATCAGAATCGAACCCAGTACCCTTTGGTCTGCAGGCTGATGCTCTATCCACTGAGCCAAACCAGCTAGGGCCTAATTAGACTTTTTTTCTGAGAGTTAAGATAGCTGGCTTGATGTATATGGGATACATACTAGAAGCTTTATTTTTCTCACTAAAAATTCCCCTAGAATATGCAAAGTTAGTAAAGAACAAAGTGTTGGTCTCTTTGAATCTACATGAACACAGCAATTTCCTTAAAGTGACACAGATTATTCTGTGTCCCGCCTCCTGTAAAGGTTATGCATAAAGCACAGTGTCCAAGGTTGAGAGGTATGTGTAGTGCTGCTGTTGACGGAAGACAGCTGCCTCTGGACTCACCTGAACTGCAATCTGGGTACCATTGGATGTTGCCACTAAGGTCAGAGGTCTGGTTTCTGTGGTTACTAAGTGATGGCTGTGCTGCTGGTGCCCCATTTCTGATGAGGCAGTGTGGAATGCTGCCAAGTCCTGAGCCACAATTGCAACCTTAACCAAAAAATACACAAAAGAATTAAAACTATGATTTAAAAAATACATATATATTTTTATTAATTTCAGAGAGGAAGGGAGAGGGAGGAAGAGAGAGTTAGAAACATCAATGATGAGAGAGAATCATGGATTGGCTGCTTCCTGCACACCCCTTACTGGGGATTGAGCCTGCAACCTGGGCATATGCCCTTGACTGGAATTGAACCTGGGACCCTTCAGTCTGCAGGCCAATGCTCTATCCACTGAGCCAAACCAGCTAGGGCTAAAAAAAATTATGATTTAAATAGGTTAAAATCCATTCAAGGAAAAGGATTGTCTTTAAATTCAAAAGGAAAAAAACTCCCTTCTGACCACAGAGCTGCAGAAGCCTGAAGCTGAAGAGACCTTCCTTATATATTGTCTGTTCTGGACTCCTCTTTTGAGAATACCAAGGCTCAGAAAGAAGGGATTTATCCAAGATTATGGAGTGAGGCAATGGTATGTCAGGGTAGAGGATACTGGAGAAGTGGATCCCTATCACAGACTCTATTACTCAGGGGAGACATGACTGTGCCTGGGTTCTATTACCCTAAGTGGATGCTTGGAAAGTTACACATGTGGAATAATTCAAACATCAAATGTCTATTTCCAAGTTTGGAGCAGTGGTCGATAATACACTGTTTTCTCCTGTTTACCCGTTACCTTTTCATTAGACTCCAGGAAAACTAAAAGGACCAGTAGCATTACTGACAATTAGCAACATATCTTGTTATACTCATTTCCTATTTTAGATGCCATGGAATCTTTGCATATTGTTGCTGAAGCATCTATCCAGAGTGGTTAAAAGTGCTTTCATGGCTCTTAACCCACAAATGTAACTCTTCCTATGTAGATAACATGGAAAATGGCATCAAATACTTCTGTTACATGATATTCTAAAATTTTGCTCAGCCAAACTCAGAGGAAGAATATATTAAAAACTGAAATTTCTGTTTTTCTTGGCCACTAGTCCACTAAAATGCTAAGCTGGATCAATCCCAGCAATGTTTCATAATCTAGTAACAGAGTTTGGCCCAGCAAGGGCAGTGATTTATATCGGACTAACCCATCCTGCAGATAACTATCATAAACTGTGGACAAAAATAGGAAAAAGCAACTGTCGAAGGCACTGAAGAATGAGGAAAAGCAGGCAGAAACTGCAGGGGATTCCCAAAGAAAGGAAATCATGTTGGTTCACATCTCTGCTGAAATAGCTTTTTCACTGAGACCATTCCCCAGTCTGCGCAGCACAGGGCAACTTAACGTATGAGATGATGGAGTCTAGGGCTGCCAGAATGGTTATACATTGGGAGGAATATTCTAGAAAGGAGAAAACCAGAGGGGGACCCCCCAAATCTGTGTATAAACTCTCCCCAATTCCTTAAGACACCAGAACTGCCAGTGTATCGGTAAGTTCCAATAATTCTGGTAGAAAGCAGCAGCTGGAAGTCTGAAAAAGCAGAGATTTCAGCAACACTCACCACAGGAGAGACAACATTTAGTTTCTATCCTGCCAAGTTAGAGGGTCTGGACTACAAATAATGCTAAAGCCTACCCTTCAGATAATCCACAGGTGGAGTCTGAACACCCCAAGTGGATCATCAACATCTGCACAATGGCCTACAGCTGCAGCAGAGAAGCAATGGCAGTAGCTGGTCCTCAGTAAAGCCTCCCACCCTTGTGAAATCCCCAGTGCTGGAAGCAGACTGATTGCATTCCAGCCCTCAAAGCCTTGTCTTCTGAGAATTTTCCCATCTCTCCAGAGAATGGTCCTAGCCCACAGGCTACAGATAAGCTGCTTAAGAATGTTTGCTTTAGGGTCACCATCTTTCCAGACCTGCAACTGTAATTAGTACAAGGTATATTTACCCAAGCTGAGTTATAAACCCAACCAAGTATTCTAGAGCCATGGAAATGGCTGCAAACTGATTCGGTGGGACCATTCTAAAAGACAGCCTGAAAGTTGTGTTGTTTTGTGTGTTTTTTGCATAAGGTATAATTAGCAAACAATAAATAAGTACCCATCTTAGGTGCTCTATAGCATTTTGACAGATAATCTGTGAAACTGGCACCTAAAACAAGATATAGTACAGTTCCTTCATATTCCATGCCATCAATGTCCTTCCCAAGCCAAGCAGAACTTTCTGATTTCTATCGCATGGATTTGTTTTGTCTGCTCTTGGATTTCATACAAGTGGAACCATACAGTATGAATTCTAGTGGAATTTCTGGGTCAAAGAGCAGAGGTATGTTCGACTTTATAAGAAACTGCTAAACTGTTCTTCTAAGTGGTGGTATCATTTTACACTCCCGCTAGTGTATATGAATGTTCCAGTTACTTCACATCTTTGCCAACATTTGGTTTTAAGTCTTCTTTTATTTTAGCCATTTTCCTGTGTCTGAAAAGGTATCTCACTGTGATTTTAATTTGCTCTTCTTTTTTTTAAAAAAATTTTTTAAAAAATATATATTTTATTGATTTTTTACAGAGAGGAAGGGAGAGGGATAGAGAGTTAGAAACATCGATCAGCTGTCTCCTGCACATCTCCCACCAGGGATGTGCCCTCAACCCAGGTACATGCCCTTGACCGGAATCGAACCTGGGACCTTTCAGTCCGCAGGCCGACGCTCTATCCACTGAGCCAAACCGGTTTCGGCATAATTTGCTCTTCTTTAATGACTAAAGATGTTAAGTACTTTTTGTGTTATTGCCAGTCATCTTCTTTTGTAAGGGGTCTGTTAAATGAGCAATCAAATGTGCTCTTTTTAAAAACTTTATTTATTCTGCTCATTTTTAATGGGCTGTTCATGTTATTATTATTGATTTGTAGAGGGTTTCTTATATATTTCCAATACAAGTTCACTGTCAGATATATAAATACTGTGACTAACTTTTTCCCAGTTTGGCACTTTTTCTTAGTGATATATTTTGGTGAGCAGAATTTATTTTGATGAAGTCCAATTGGTCAGTTTTCTCTTTTGTTAGTACATTCTATATCTTAAGAAATCTTTTCTCTAAGGCTGCAAAAATACTCAATTCTCCAGAAGCTTTAAGATTCTGAGTTTTGTATTTCAAGGTGTAGAAGAACTTCAACTTTGTTCTTTTTTCAATATTGTTTTGGCTTTTATAGGTCCTTTGCATTTTCAGGTAAATTTTAGAATTGGATTATCTATATCATCAAAAAAGTCTGCTGAAATTTTTATTATGATGGTATTGAAATCTACAAATGAATTTACGAAGAATTAGAGCTACTAATTAAGACAGACTCTCACTGCAGTGAAACTTAACATTGCCTTCAGCACTGTACAAGAACAGTTTTTAAATGTATTAATCAATATCATGTATTTTAATGAAAATGAAAAAATTAGAACTACAAAGAGATACATCAGATTGACAAAAATCCAAAAGGATTTTTTTTTCCACAGGGAAAAAAAGGGAAGAGTAGCGTGGCACTCTCAAATACTGCCGGTAGGAATATAGAGTGGCACAAACCTAGAAGGGAAGTTGGGCAACACATTACAATTGCAAACCCATATATCTTTTTACCCACCAATTCCACTCTAGGGATTTACCTACAAGATATACTCATACACATGCAAAATCACATGTGCACAAGGTTATGTGCTGTTTGAAACAGCAAAAACCAAATGAATTATGGCATATCTATATAGTGGAATACAAAATAGATTAAAAAAAGAATGAGGAAGCTCTCTATATAATGAAATAGACTTTCTAGATATATTAGTAAATTAAAAAACCAACAAGGTAAAGAACAGTTTACTACCATAAAAAAAAGGAAATGGGGAAAATGACTGTATTTGTTTGTATATGCTTCATGAATCATTGGAAGAATACACGAGAAACCAATAAATGTGGATTATCTCTACGGGGCAAGAACTAAGTTGATGGGAAGACTTTTTTTTTGTAAGAGAACATATATTGGGTAAATTACAGAGGCAGAAAAAGTAATTCCTAGAAGAAATGGGCTTAGGAAACAAGTTATGGAGGTAAAGGAAGGGAATTTGGAACTTGGGAGTGAGGAAGCGAATGGTGAAGGGTGGGGGGTGTGAGGGAAAGGGGAAGGCACGGGCGTATTCCTGGACTCCTGGGAGGGCGAGTGCCAGAAGGAAGATTTTTCAATGCATACCTGTATATACGTTCTGATTTTTGAACTATGTGAATATATTATATATTTTAAAAATTAAATAAACTAAATTTTGCAAATGAATTTTCCCCTAAGAGTCTGAGGATGATGATGATTGTAGGAAGAGCTATCATTAATGAACACGTAATGGGCTGAGTAGTTTAAATGCACTATCTCAATCAATCCTTATGTCAGTCTTATGGGCCAGATGCAACACCCCTATTTTACAGACGATGAAAACAGACTCAGAGGGTTACGTAACTTAGAAACTGTAAAACTGGGATCAATTTGAAGTTTCTGTGCTTAACTGCTATATCACACTGTACATCTATTAACAATTTTGATATTGACATGTTTTGATTGATATAAAAGAAGAAAAAAAGCAATTACCTGCTGCCCTTCTGTACCCTCGGCAGTTACCATAGCAACTGAGTGTGTCCCTGCTGAGGAGATGACTGCATCGTGAGCAGGGACTGTGATGGGTGTGCCATCCTGCGTCACCATTGTGATGGTATTGCCAATGGCTTGCATGTCAGCTTGAGATATGTTGACCTGCAATACAATGCATTTTACAAATCAGTCAATGTTTCTTGTTATATTTGACAATCTTTATGAAGGACTAGGCCTAACCCTTGTATAAATCTACTCTGAGGAGAGCAAATAAACATCTTCTATTTTAGAAGGAGGTTATCAGAAAATTGAGTATTTCTTAAATACATTTTCTCCTCTCCATCTCTACTGCCAATTTAGACCCTTACCTTTCTCTCATCTGACTTCCCACAAACACCACTTCTTTCCAGGTATCCAGTCTAACCCTCTCTAATCACCCTCTACCTTGACACCTTTCTACAAAAACAAATTTCAATATGCTCCTTGCTTAAATGTCCAGTGACTCCCTATCACTACAGTTCATTACACGGCATTTGACCTTTCATGATTGGCCTTTCACAGCCTCTCCAGAGTCTTCTTCCAATACTTCCAAACCAACCACTTGGCACTCCCACCACAACTAACCATTTGCAGTCCCAGACTATTATATCTTCATGACTTTGCTCTTTCCTTCAATCTCTGCCTTGCAAACTCATGAATATTTTTTTAAAATATATTTTATTGACTTTTTTTACAGAGAGGAAGGGAGAGGGATAGAGAGTTAGAAACATCGATGAGAGAGAAGCATCAATCAGCTGCCTCCTGCACACCCCCTACTGGGGATGTGCCCGCAACCAAGGTACGTGCCCTTAACCAGAATCGAACCCGAGACCCTTGAGTCCACAGGCTGATGCTCCATCCACTGAGCCAAACAGGTACAGCACTCATGAATATTTTTCATGATCCAACTGAATAGCCATTCTCTATAAGGGCCTCCAAGATTCCTTCAGGAAAAATCATTTACTTCTTCCTCCAGACTGCCACAGCACTCAACTATATACCCATCTTTATGAGACTCTAGAGCAGTGATGGCGAACCTCTGACACGCAAACTCATTTTTTTGGTTGATTTTTCTTTGTTAAATGGCATTTAAATATATAAAATAAATATCAAAAATATCTTTCTTTTACTATAGTTGCAAATATCAAAAAATTTCTATATGTGACACGGCACCAGAGTTAAGTTAGGGTTTTTCAAAATGCTGACACGCTGAGCTCAAAAGGTTCGCCATCACTGCTCTAGAGGCGTGGTGCATGACATATGTGCACTCGGGGGCGGCCTTCAGCCTGGCCTGCGCCCTCTCGCAGTCCAGGAGCCCTCGGGGGGTGTCCAACTGGAGCAGGCCTAAGCCATTAGTCGGACATCCTTGGTACTGCCGCAGAGGCAGAAGAGGCTCCCGCCACCACCACTGCACTCGCCAGCAGTGAGCCCGGCTTCTGGCTGAGTAGCACTCCCCCTGTGGGAGTACACTGACCACCAGGGAGCAGCTCCTGCATTGAGTGTCTGCCCCCTGGTGGTCAGTGCGTGTCTAAGTGACTGGTTGTTCCGCCGTTCAGTCAATTTGCATATTAGCCTTTTATTATATAGGATTGTTTATTTTAGGAAGGTCTCTCTCCTATTAGTCTATGATACTTCCTTCCTGTGCTCCCCACACTAAGTCTACCAAAATGTCTAGCACTGGATAGATGTTCAATAAATGTTTATTGTTTAATTGACTAAAGGAATGGAACAGAAACCTAATTCCTGAAGAGAATGGGAAGGTTACCAGAAAATACAACATTGTAGTGGGGAAAATAGCTGTTTGGGAGCATGTGAAGAGGGATTAAACTCATTCTGTATAGTCAGAGAGGAGCCACTAAGTAGATGACATGGTAGTAGGTTACTGTGTGATAAACACTATAATTATCCAAAAATGGAACAGGTTGCCTCTTAAGAGAGAAACTGCCTCATGTATTTTAGGGCTGCTGTGGAGAGAATTTCTCCTGTAGTAGGGAGGGAGGGAGGTTAGATCAAATGATGTCCAGAGGGCCTTGTCTGTGTGGAATTAGTGATGTCAAAAGTTAAGGGGAGGGCCCAGCTGGTGTGGCTCAGTGGTTGAGTGCTGACTCATGCACCAAGAGTTTGACAGTTCGATTCACAGTCAGGACACATGTCTGGGTTGTGGGCTCCATCCCTGGTGGGAGGCATGCAGGATTGATGTTTCTCTCTCCTTGATGTTTCTATCTCTCTCTCCCTTTCCTTTCCTCTCTCTCTCTCAAAATCAATTTAAAAAAAGAAAAAAGTAAGGGGGTGTTAAATGGGATGGCACAAGAGCTTCATATTTTCCAATCCTGACTACGTTCTGCCTCCTAGCTAACACCAGCATCTTAACAGTTACCAACACAAATGGCAGATTAATCATGGGAGGTAAAGCTCTGAGAGACAGAGGTAAGGAGGGAGTTTGCCAAGGAAAAGGCAGATATAGAAGGTAAAAGAATTCCAGATGCCTATTTCTACCAGGCGCTAAGCCCATCTTAGCTAGAGCTTAAAAATAAAATCTAGTCTGAATTGTTTTAGGCATATAGAAAAACAATAACAAGTTTGACTATTGGAGAACAACCATTACATTGCTTTTCCTGGGGAAATCAAGATACCTATTCTACTAATTATGTGACGCTCCCATGACTCCATGTAGGGAGAGTGCCACACTTTGGAAATTTTACAGGTTTGCCCATCACTGACTTCCTAGGGTCTTTTAATGATGCCATCATCACTCAGCCAAAGCTCTGTGATTTCTTTTTTTTTTTAATAATATATATTTTTATTGATTTCAGAGAGGAAGGGAGAGAGAGAGATAGAAACATCAATGATGACAGAGAATCATTGATTGGCTGCCCCCTGCACGCCCCCAACTGGGGATTGAGCCCACAACTTTGGCATGTGCCCTTGACCAGAATCGAACCCAGGACTCTTCAGCCAGCAGGCCAACATTCTATCCACTGAGCCAAACTGGCTAGGGCTCTGCTGATGTCTTAATCTCACCTCCTGGACCTATTTAGCCACCAAATCCTATACCTTCTCTGAATTGTGTTTCACATGCATCTATTACTTTTCAAGCCTTCAATTTCACTGTGGTAATGACCTGCATCGCCTTGCCTTTGAACTATACCAGTAATATCATCTGAGTTCTAGAGCAGGGGTGGGCAAACTTTTTGACTCGAGGGCCACAATGGGTTCTTAAACTGGACCGGAGGGCCGGAACAAAAGCATGGATGGAGTGTTTGTGTGAACTAATATAAATTCAAAGTAAACATCATTACATAAAAGGGTACGGTCTCTTTTTTTTTTAGTTTTATTCATTTCAAACTGGCCGGATCCGGCCCGCGGGCCGTACTTTGCCCACGGCTGTTCTAGAGTCACAAACCTACTCTCTACTAATCTCTCTGCAGGTAGCCTCAGCATGCTACTGAAAAACCTTTAAGAAAGCTAGCAGTGCCTACAAGCTCAGGTCCAAACTTTATGCCTTGATATTCAAAGATTTCCTCAAGTGGGACCTAATCTGACTTTCAAGCCCAGGTTCAGAGAAATATTATTAAACTTGTTTGGCTTTTGGTGCATACTTACATGCTGAGTCCCATCCTGGGATATGAGTGTAACCTGTTGACTCAACCCAGACTGGGTTACCGTGGCTACTTGTGTAGACACAACATCATCCCCTTCTACACCTGTGACATATGTGATCTGGGGCCCTTTAAGAACATCTTCACCTTGACCTGTTTAAAACAAATGAATCATTTATTTTACCAATCAACCAAGATACTTAGAAAACAGAGGATATTTTAAATATTAAATAAATATTATACAAATTAAAGTAGATGTATTATAGTCTACATAATGAAAATGGTTTCCAGCACCTCCTTCCAATTCTTCTAACTTCATTTTTGCGAAGTAAAAGCAAATCAAAGCAGACTGAACCAAACCTTTCCACAGCAAAGTTAAGTGTTCTAGGGGGAGGATGGGGGTTAATGGGGGGGAATGAGGACACATTTGTAATTCCTTAACTAATAAAGAATTTAAAGATTAAAAAAAAAAGTTAAGTGTTCTAATTTTGGGAAACTTCTCTTATTCTCTTAGTTGAAGTAATTACTGATACTACACATGTATGTTGGGGCAGTGAGTGGGGGAACTAACAGGAAGACTTGACTGGCAAATAATCCTTCCACTATGGCAATTTCTTACAGTCACTTAAGAAGCTGTTAAAAGTGATAAGACAATCTTCATAAACATTAACCACAAATCTGAATGGTATGTAAATGCAAACTATGAATAGGAAATTGATTGCAAGTCATCAGTACACAATGACATCATTGTGTAAAGACGATGTAATGGCATGTTATCTGGTATAAAGTTAATCATTTAATAAGTGACAGAATAGGAACCACCATCCACTTATTTATTTCAAAAAGAACCAGCAAGTAAACAGAAATTTCAACAGTTCATTACTGCAATACTTGGCAACCAGGAAGATTTCTGAACCCTCTCTTCTTCTATCTTTTTCCACCTCTAATAAAGGCAGGAACAGGGTAAATATACATTTTTTTCCTTCAAAGGAGGACTTAATATGCTAATTTAAGAGTAGTTCTCAAAGTTAGTGGTTGATGCATGCACTCATATGGCTATAGTCATCCTGGCATAATTTCCATGGCAGTCATTACTTTGTTTTTTTCTGTTGTCCTATTCCATAGCTATTTATATATCACTAGAGGCCTGGTGCATGGATTCATGCACCGGTGGGGTCCCTTGGTCTGGCCTGCGGGGATCGGCTGACACAACGTGGGCATGTGCCCTTGGTGGGATTGAACCCGGGACCATTCAGTCTGTAGGCCGATGGTCTATCCACTGAGCCAAACCCTGTAGGGCCACCTAAATGTTTTCAAAGCTTCATCAGTTGTTAAGAATGGGAAAGGTTTTTTTTGTGTGTGTGTGTGTGTTTTTTAATTTTCAAATTTACCTCACTTAGGAGGTATTCAGTGAAACATTAAGATAATCTGTAAATTGTTTTTGTTTTAGAAAAATCTATTCATTTTCCCTATTTACCTAAGCTGAGTTATTTAACTAAAATCACAGAATGTAGTTCTCCAAAGTATTTTTTCAATAGTTTATTCTTAATGAAATGAATGTTTTTGTCTCCTACAACACTACCTAACAGCACATGAATCAATTAAGTTATTTGGGAGTGCTTCACTGCTCTTATGCTTAAGATCAACATCCTTAACACATCCCTAACCTAGCTGCCCCTGCCTGGCTCTCCAGCCTCATTTTATGCCACCTTCCCAGGCAGAAGTGCCACACTGGCCAGGCTTCTCTCAGTCTCCGATTTACTTTGCTCTCTCCAACCTCAGGGATTTTTCCACGTGCCATTCCCTCTATTTGAAATGTTTCTTTTGGCCTTTGCTCTGACCCTCCCCCTCCCCCCACCCCCCACCTCTCCACCTAGTTAACACTCTAGATCTCAAAAATCACTTCCTCAGGGAAGTTTTCTCTGATGTCCAGACTAGACGAAAGTTCCCTTCTTATACATCCTGAAGTACTTTCTTTGATAGCACTTATCACAATTATAAATTGTATGGTTGTGTTATTAAATGAAGCTCTATCAGTTGAGAAAATACTATAAATCATAAATTACTGTTGATTCTCAAACACAGAGACGCTAGACAAAGTCCTCACCTGGGGGAGGCTCAAAGAAGGCTTCCTGCTCCTCCTCGATTGGCTCTGTGTCGTTGTGGGCAGTCCGTTTGTGCATGGCCAGCGTGGAGATCTGCTTATATGTCTTCCCACAGTGGTTACAGTTGTAAGGTTTGGAATGAGTGTGAACAACATGATGTTTATACAAACTAGAATACTCTGTAAACCTTTTATCACACCCAGGGACTGTACAAACATATGGCTTTTCCCCTAAGTAAAGAAAGGCAAAAAAACCAAAACAAAATAAATCAACTTTTACACATGAAGCATAATCATTCCATACTTTGGGGGAAGGGGGAGGAAAAGGGGCTATAATGGCAAAAAGAAGTAGTTTCCAAATCCCTTTCTATCCTGTCATGAGGCAGCTCACAAGAAAAGACTCCCTAACAATGCTTTTGATTTGGTTAAAGGGTAGTCTGCACCCTGAGTGTCATCCTGTGTCTGAATACCACTTTCCCCTTAATTTCAAGGGATGAGAAAATTAAGGATGAAGATGTTTCCCAGTTCAACTCTAAGCTTTTTTGATAAAACTGTAATCTACCTATAACTAGATAATCTAGATATGATTAATGATATCACACTAATAATGACAATAAATACATTATTATAACTAATGCAGTTTACTGTAAGGATTTTATAAACATCATAGACCAGCTGTCTCCTGCACGCCCCCTACTGGGGATTGAGCTCGAAACCTAGGCATGTGCCCTAACCGGAAATCAAATCATGATCTCCTGGTTCATAGATTGATGCTCAACCACTGAACCACGCCAGGGGCAAAAATGAAATATATTAAAGCTATAAAAGGAATGCAAATTATATGATCAAAATATAATTTTTCTTCCAACCTACAGCCACCTTTTTAGACCTCTTAGGGTTTTATAGGCAATTTTCCACTTTCTTAGAAAATACATTAACTTAATTATGCAGGGAAAATAATAGCAATAACACATAACACACAATGCAAGCATAAGATATAACTTTATCAGAAATATGACTCCAGTATACTGTTTGTTCTCTCATCGAGACTCACATGCAACTTAATATTTTTTCCTTTCACAGAGAAATACACCCACAAGTAGACTTATTATAGTGGTTTTCAATTTGGATCATCAATTGTGAGTAAAGATTTTGCAAATCATTATACCAAATATACAGATGGTAAGAGTTCAGGTGTTGAGGGATACCTAGAGACCTATATATTCCTAAGCGACACCACTACACTTCCTTTCTAACCTGCTCTTCCCCATCTAAGCATCATTCACCTTTATCACAAGCTAGAATGATAGGTTCTTCTTTATTCCTCATGACTATCTTGGTTACTAAGTCCTTAGCTGATACCTCTTAAATGTCTTTCATTTGTATCTCTCTCTACCTCACTTCAAATTAAATGACCTTGGTCAGTCTCTTTGCTTATGGTCTCATGTTCCTTTAATTTCTTTTTATATTATTGACTGAGTGATTTCTTTTTCTAAGAAAGCAAATTTTCTTTATATTCTCTTAAAACTTCCCCTCTGCCCATAGCAATATTCAAACTTGTTAATGACACTGTTCAAAAGAAAGGGATTGTTGTTGATCCCTGAAAACATATCCAGAAATACCCAGGGGTTTTTGAGTGCAGCCTGAGAAACACTGACTTAAGCAACTGAAGCTTCAGTCTGTATAAATGTCTTTTAATTTTGAGTTATCAAAATTTACTCTTAATATCAGTAATAAAAATATTTTTAAATTTCTTGTAAAACTAATGCACATTCTGCTCTACTCTCCCATTCCATTCACCTTTCCATTCCCACCCACTAAAACTATGTCCACAACGTGGAGCATCAAAATTACAAACTTTTGTGCTACAAATGGGCCAAACTGACTCCTGAGGAGGAAGAGACTTTAAACAAAAAATGATCAGAGAAAATTAAGAAACATGATGAAAGGAAAAAGAATGCCACAATCAACAGTCTTCTAGAGGAGCAGTTCCAGCAGGGGAAATTTCTTGTACATGTCGCTCCAGACAGGCCAGTGTGGCCGAGCAGATGGTTATGTGCTAGAGGGCAAGGCCTAGAAAGGCAATATATCCTCTTCCCTCCTATCTTAGTTCATGTAATAAAGGTGGTTTTTTTAAAAAAATTGATTTTTAGAGACAGAGAAAGGGAGGAGGAGAGATAGAAACATCAATGATGAAAGAGCACAATATGGATCAGCTGCCTCCTGCATGCCCCTCACCTCGGATGGAGCCAGAAACCCAGACAATGTGCCCTGACTGGGAATCGAACTGGTGACCTTTGGTGCACGGGACGGTGCCCAACCAATTGAGCCACACCGGCCAGGGAAAGATGTTTATTCTTAAAAGAAAAAGTTAGAAGACCAAAAAATCAGAGACTGTTACCTGTGTGTATCCTCACATGATTTTTATAATTGGTTGCACTGGCAAATGCCCTTCCACATCCTGGTTCTGTGCAGTAATAAGGTCTTTCTCCTGTGTGTGTCCTAATATGCACTTTTCTGATATTTGATGTTGTAAAAGACCGACCACAGCCTTCAAAATGACATTTAAAGGGTCTTTCTCCTGAAAATGCACAAGGGAATAAAGTAAATGGTACAAAAATACATAAAAAATTATAATGTCTGATTCTTTAATTCTGCTTAGGGTAATGCTCAAGGTTCTAGAATTCTTGTATGTGAGCTTCCCTTTCAGATTGTTCCTTTCCACCCTCCGCCCTCCTCCCCCAAACAGCATCTTCTAGTCTAAACCTAAATTTACATAGGAAAACCTGAACAGTATTCAAAACTCATCACTGATTACATGACTCCCCAAGATGGAATCATTTAGATGGGCATATTAAAAAATAAGCTGAGAAAAGCAAAGAAAGAAATGTCATAAAAAAAAACAAAACACACACACACACACAGTCAAAATAGGATTAAGAACAATGCTATATTCAGTTAGAACAACTCTAGAATTCCCTACAAACCTCTCCACAACTTTATTTATTCTATAATACCTTGAAGAAAAATAATTTTTGGTTCTTTTAAAATCTAGTGTCTAGCACCTAAGATGCCTCAAAAATCCTTGCTGAATATTTTATTATTCTCATTCGAATCTTATGAAAAAGTCTACTTTAAAAGTCTACTTTGCCAGCTGTAATTCTTTTTTCATATAGGCTTTATACAACATCAAAACCCAAAGGGCCTTTAAACCGTCAATCAGAAAACAGCCTTTGCTTTTGATTCCCATGTGGCCTTTTCTTAAATGAGCTCAAATAAAGCAAACAACTTCTGGGATTAAAAAGAAAATCTCTCTCTCTCTCTAAATGTGTGTGTGTGTGTGTGTGTGTGTGTGTAGATAGATGAATGAAGGGTTTGACTCCCAGCCAAGGGCATGTACCTCATTTGCAGGTTCGGATCCCTGGCCTCTCTGGGCAAGTGCCAGAGGCAGCCAATCCATGTGTCTCTTTCAGGTGGATATTTCACTCTCTCTTCCCCTCTCCTCCCTCCCTTCCACCCTCTTCAAAAATCAACAGGGAAAAAATATCCTCTGGTGAGGATTAAAAAATAATAATAATAAATTAATTAAAAACAAAAAGGAGCAGGAGCCTCGGCCGAGTTGGTTGAGCGTCATCCCATGCACCAAAAGGTCATTAGTTTGATTCCTGGTCAGGGTACATGCCAGGGTTTCAGGCTTGATCCCCAGTGTGGGGCATGCAGGAGGCAGCCAATCAATGTTTCTCTCTCTCTCTTTCTCCCATTCCCCCCCCTCCCTAAAATCCATAAAAACATAAAAAATATTTAAAATAAAATAAAAAGGAGCAGGAATCCTTGATCCTTTCTTTAATGAGAGTTCTGTTCAATACATTAACCTAAGGCAAATAAAGAGTTTATCTTGGTTAAATCTCTTCTCCTCTCTGGATCAAAAAATGACCACTTATGTTCTCCCAGCTCAAATGTTTTAACTCTGTAGCACCTTTCTTTGTTTTCCCACTGAAATCACTTGTTTATAATAGAATAGTCCCTGAAACCCCCTACTCAATCTAACATTTTACCAATGAAAATACTCATGTGGTGTGCGAAACGAATACTATCAAAGGAATCACAATTCTGATGTTTGGACCAAATATTAATGGAACTAGTTTAATGGTTTTATGTAACTTTATATAAAAAGTTGGCATTATATAGCAAATCCAAATAGAATTTACAGGAGCTTGGAAACACTTGCTTCTGGTATAATGGATAAAAGTAAGTGCATGAATGAACTAGAAGCACAGGCCTACAGCTTTGTTCCTGAACATTATAAAGTAAAGCCAATTTTAAATCATATTTGAACTAAAAGTTAAATTTTAATGACTGGAAGAATCCTTCAGAAAAATCTGATAAACTATTTCAGAATGCTTAGAGGTATTTGGGGACAAACTTACACTATATTTAGAACATCTAAAGTAAATCTCAAACAAAATTCTTATGCTATGTCACTTAGTCAACAGCTTATAATAGAATCTCTTATCAACAGTTTCTAAAATTCTTCCAGCTCTAATCCAAAGTAAATAATTACCTTTATAACACCAATTCTACACACAAGGAAGAGAGCGGAAGAGAGGGAAGATAAGGGCAAAATGCTGTTTTAGAAAAAGAGAAGAAAATTTTAAGGGGAGGAGAGATGATCACAAGGAAACTGCAAGCCTTTCTTTCTGTGAGGCTGTTAGAGGCTCAAACACTTTTTTTTAGCACTAGCTTGATGCATGAGAAGCAATACTAAGTTGAGAACCACTGGGTGCCTTAGGTTCTGGTCTCAGTTGGTCTACTAAGTATGTGTGTAATCCTAGGTAAATAAGCCTGTTACTTAGACAATCCCTTTTAGATACTGAGAGTTGGTGGTCTAGGGCAGCGGTCGAGAACCTTTCGGACCTCCATGGACCACTGGTTGGCAACTGCTGGTGCTAGGGCCACTGTTAACCTTTATTTGGGAGATGGACCCATTTAAGAATCTAACAAAGTTATGGGTCCTCATCCTGGAAAGAAGCACACCTGTGAAAATAGCAAATGGCATGGAATTTCAGTTCAAAAGAAACCTTGATGATGACTCCCTGAAACTCTTTCAGAGACTCCTTCCCCAAGTCCCCTCTCTGCAGGTAAGTACTGCTTGACCAGCGGTCACTAACCTTTCGGACCTCACGGACTACCGGTTGGCGAATGCTGGCCTAGACAGATTTGTTCACACCAGTACTGTACCTGTATGAGTTCTGATATGTTTCTGTAGATCTCCTGAAGTTTTAAAGGATTTAGTACAATTATCTTCTGAACACCGATATGGCTTTTCTCCTGTATGAGTTCTGACATGACTTTTTAATCCATAACCTTTAAGAAAAATTTAAAAGAAATTTAATTACACAAGATCCCTCTAACCATGCCCGTTGAGATTAAGCTATTGAAAAATATAGTAAACACCAAGGCTATAATACTAGGCAAGCACAACAAAATAACTATTGAAAATGTACAAGAGGCCTGGCCAGCATGGCTCAGTGGTTGAGCGTGGACCTATGAACCAGGAGGTCACGGTTCGATTCCCAGTCAGGGCACATGCCCGGTTTGTGGGCTCAGTCCCCAGTGTGGGGGCATGCAGGAGCTAGCCGATCAATGATTCTCTTTCATCATTGATGTTTCTCTCTCTCCCTCTCCCTTCCTCTCTGAAATCAATAAAAATAAAATGTACAAGAATATGACAGCTCAGGACTGTCATGTTGGAAATTCAATAGTTTCATCTCTGTCTAGAAGAGGATGTGTCTTTTTAAAAAGTGTTCCCGTCTTATTAGATGCTCATAACTCATAACCCAAAAATCTGAAGTGGACTCAAGACATGGAATGAGGTACCCCTCCTGGCCCTGCTGGATCTGTCCCAGTTCCCCAGGGTTCCCCCTAAGGTCTGTCCTAATGTTAAATTCTGTGCCAGCTTTTATTTTTCCTGCTAAAATAAAGCAGAGTGTGGAGTGAAACACCAAACAAAGTAGGCAGAAATAAAATAGGCCTGAGGAGAAAAATGGGAACAGAGAGAGAATAGAGCAAGTAGGACAAGAGGTAGCTAAGGGACAGACTGAAAAACTGGTCATTGTGTGCATGCTAATTCAGACAAAAGCAAGGGGTCAGTTCCTGCCTCAGGCCTGCCTCTGCTTGACTCCTAAGTGAAGCAAATTCATGTTTTTACCTGTTGCAAATGCTTTCCCACAGCCAGGATGCTCACATTGATAAGGCCGGTCTCCCGTGTGCGACCTCTCATGAACCTGTCATTAAAACACAAAATGATTCTGTTTCCTTTAGGCATTTCTCAGGTAGATGGTGTCAGCACAGACCTGTTTTTTTTTTTTTCACTGCTGAATTATTTTGTTATTTGTATGTTACTTTAGAAAAACCACATGCACACAAAAAGGTAACTTTTCTCAAAAACTACAGTCCAGGAATTCTCAGTATAGACCAAAATATTCTGTTAAGAAGTACTCATTTTAAATAAGAAACAGGAAGAGTGGAGGTGTGAATTTTTCTAGAGTGCTCAAAGGTGTGTGTATGGAACACTGCATGGTGAGAGCCAGAAGCAGAGTGTAGGGAGAGGCTACCCAATGGAAGGTTAAGATACAGAGGCTGCTGCTTGCCTCCACCTGAGGCAAGGCTTCACCACTGACTAGTAGTGTGGCCACGACACTTGCCTGCTGTAAGCCTTAAATGCTCTCTGTAAAGTGGGGACATAAACAGTATTACCACAGAGTGCTGCTGTGACAAATGAATGATCATGACAGTGGCCAACATTTATTGAACTTCTACCACATGCCAGGCCATTCTTTTTGATACTTTACATGTATAGTTTTATTTAATTCTCATAACTACTCTATGGGAATATACTTTATCATCCAATTTTATAGATAAGGAAAATAAGGTACTAAGAGGGTAGGTAACATGTTAAGGTTACACACTGCTAAGTAGTGACGATGGGCTCTGAGGTTGCTACTTCACACATGTTAAATGCACACTTCCTGCCACATTGTAAATTATTCAGTTATTGTGAGCTATTATTTTTGAGTCATGGTATATCGTGTTTAGCTGCAATGAAAGTACTTGGCCTGTATATTTGGACAATAGGACAAACTAACACCAACTTTTGCTAGATTTCAGCAAATCACTGTTAACAAAGTGATTATACACACTACTGATATAATTTTATAAATTTCACATTTGACAAAAATGTATTCAAATACATAGAGTACTTACCATGTGCCAGTATATAGACAGAGATGAAGTAAACATAGTCCAAGCCCTCAAAAAGTTGACATTTTCTAAAATCTGCATAGGCTTTTGTGTGTCTTTGATTGAGTGTGAGTGTGAATGTGTGTCTATAGTCCAGTGATGGCGAACCTATGACACACGTGTCAGAGGTGACACGTGAACTCATTTTTTTGGTTGATTTTTCTTTGTTAAATGGCATTTAAATATATAAAATAAATATCAAAAATATAAATCTTTGTTTTACTATGGTTGCAAATATCAAAAAATTTCTATATGTGACATGGCACCAGAGTTAAGTTAGGGTTTTTCAAAATGCTGACACGCCGAGCTCAAAAGGTTTGCCATCACTGGTCTATACCTTGATAAATGAAGGAAAACAACGCATTTGAATGCTACAAATTTATCATGTTGGCATTTAATGTCCTAGGTATTCTGATAACTAGACCCAGCATTTCTTCATATATACCTTAAGATGATGAGCTGTTGTATATAATTTTCCACATCCATCATATTCACATCGAAACGCCTTCTCTCCACTCTGTTGAGATTTAGCAGTTACTCTTGCTGCATGTCCTTGTAAGACAATCTAGATGAAACAAAAAATATTACTTAAATTGTTTACACAGAGATAAAATAGATGAAATTACTATTTTCCAGACTTAAGTTATCATTGTACGAAGATTTTATCATGCTGAGCCAGTTAGGCTAATTCCAGTCCATGGCTGAAGTTAGTGACTCTGGAAGAAGTCGAAAGGAGATCCATGAGGAGGAGTGGCGAGCGCTCACAGATCTTCAGTAGTCCCCCCCTTATCCACAGGGATACATTACAAGACTCTCAGTGGATACCTGAAACCACAGATTGGATGGGACCCTATATGCACTATGTTTTCTTCTATATCTACATACTTATAATAAAGTTTAATTTATAAAATAGGCACAGTAAGAGATGAACAATAATAATTAATATAACATGTATAATATACTGTAATAAAGTTATGTGAATGTGGTCTCTCTCTGCTGTGTTGCCACTCTAGAAAAAAACCCCCAAGTATCATCTCCATTGTCTGCAGGTATTCCTTAACATACTCAAGGGATATATCTGTATCTATATTAATATATATTTTAGGAGGGGGGAAAGAGAGAGAAATATCGATGTGAGAGAGACACATCAATTGGTTGCCTCCTGCACGCACCCCAACCAAGCCAGGGATCAAACTTGCAACTGAGGTACATACCCTTGACCAGGAATCTAACCCACAATCCTTTAGTCCACTGGCCAACGCTCTAACCACTGAGAAAACTGGCCAGGGCAAGTTCCCTATTTTTGTTTTCATCCATAAAAGGGCACAATAATGCTGAGAAAGAAATTCTTATATAAAAAAGTAGCTTTACATACCTGCATTTTTTTCTCTTGCTCATTTTCTCCAATCATTCCAGTACCTGTTATACTTTCACTTCCATCAATGGATACCTATAGAAATAAAATAAAGCTTAAAAAAGTTTTACATTTTGATAATTATTTAGACAGGGTGATAAGTACATGAAGGTTCATTATTGCTTATTTCTGTGTGTGAAAATTTTCGTAATAAAAACTGGGAAAGTAACCTTTTAAACTATATGAAAAATATATATAAATGATATAAAACTTAATTGAGACTTTCCTTCACCTTTTCCAATCTCTAATTTCTACTTCTTAATTCATAAGTTTTACTTACACTTTATTATTTCTCTTATGGCACTCACTCATCCTCGAATATAACTTTTATGAGTTACCCGTCACCCACTTATTTTCTATAAGCTCTTATCCCATCCCTTATTTTTCTTCCAATATTTCTTTCTACACACTTCTTTTAAGATGCTGATCTTCTTGATGCTGTCTGATTCTGACTCTGAATTGCCAGTTTCTTATCGGATACAGTATACTTTTTTGTTTTCTTTTCTTTTAATGAAAAATAAAGAAGATTGCTCTTGATACTGTAAAATGATGTACCTTTGCTGCATACTGTTCCAAAGCACTGATGGTTTCAGGATCAATTGTGGCATCCCCAGTATGCAGACCTGCCACTGTACCATCAGCCTGAATTGCTAGGATGGTATCAGACTGTGGGACTTGCACTGCATGGTGGATGTAAGCCGTGGTGCCATCTTCCAGCTGAACTGCCTGTAATGCGCTCTGGTCATAACTATCTGAGGGAATGGAAGAGAATGGCATTAAATTAAAGGTAGTCTGATGAACAGTTACATATTTAAAAGAAGAAGGGAATGAAGTTTTACTGAGTAGTTACACTGAACCCTGACTCATGTGCTTTATATGTGCTATTTCAGTCAATCCTCATGATTCTGTGAGGCAGGTATATTTACCACCCCCAATGTACAAATGGGAAGTTGAGGTTTTGGGAAGTAAAGTCACTTTCCGTAGGAACCAGGAAATAAATAAAATTAATTAATAGCCAAAATCAGTATGTCAAAAAACAAGGATCTGGATTCATGTCAATGTGACTCCAAAGGCCATGGTTTTCCCCGCCTTAAATAACCATACAAAGCTGTACACAGCATTATGAAATAGTAAATCTGTCCAACTAAAATGAACCCATGATTAACTCCCACTGCTAAAGAAAAAAAATATTTTTGGTTAAGTAATTTGTTCAAAGTCACACAGCTAAAGAATAGCTGACCAAGATTTGAACCCAGATATCTTGCTGCAGAGCTGTGCTCATTATACCTATGAATTCCACCTCAAAGCCCTGGTCCTCACCACATGAAGTTAATAAACGTTAGTATTTTGCTCTATTTGTTTCAGATATTTTAATTTAGTTTTAACACAATAGGCAAAGAAGTTCTATTTAAGAGAGAAAAAAGTCAACAATTTAACTGTAAAATATTTAATTTTATATATATACTAGAGGCCCAGTGCATGACATACATGCACTGGGGGGAGGGGGGTGACCCTCAGCCCGACCTGTGCCCTCTCGCAGTCCAGGACTTCTCAGGGGATGTCCACTTGCCAGCTGGCAAACAGACATCCCCGAGGGGTCCTTAGTGCTGCTGCGGAGGTGGGAGAGGCTCCCACCACTGCCACTGCACTCGCCAGCTGTGAACCCAGCTTGTGGCTGAGCGGTGCTCCCCCTGTGGGAGCAAACTGACCACCAGGGGGCAGCTCCTGCGTTGAGCGTCTGCCCCCTAGTGGTCAGTGCATGTCATAGTGACTGGTGGTTCAGCCATTAGGTCGATTTGCATATTATCCTTTTATTATATAGGATTTTTAATCTTCAAAAATATCAAAAGATATTTTTCCCATTGCTTTTTAGAGAGAGTGGGAGGAGTGGAGGGGGAAGGAGAAAGGGGGAGAGAGAGAGAGAGAGAGAAACATCCATGTGAAAGAGTCACATCAATTGGTTGCCTCCCACACACACCCCGACCAGGGAGGGGATCAAACCCGCAACTGAGGTATGTGCCCTTGACTGGGAATCGAACCCATGACCCTTCAGTGCTTGGGCCAATGCTTTAAGCAATGAGAAATACCAGTCAGGGCTAATTTCATATTTTAAAAGTAGCCTCTATTTGAAGTCCTCCAGGGAACAGGGGTTTGCTATTCCGAATTGTTATAGGACAGCTCAAATTAACAGAAATTTTTCCTTATATTGTGCCAAAATCTGCCATCTTGTATTTGAGAACAAGTATAATTCTTCTTTTACATGACACCACTTCAGTAACTAAAGGCAGGTCTTATTTTTCCCACGTCCCTATTTCTTCCTTACTTTATTCACATTTCCAAAACTATTTTACCTTTGGAGGTATGGTGAATAAAGGCTGTAGTTCCATCTTCTAACTGCACGGCTTGACCATCCTCTAGACGTAAACTGTCCCCTGCTCGAGAACAATGCTTACATTTAGATCCCATGTTTTCTGATCATTCAACAACAGAGTAAAATAAGTAAAATAAATCATTGAACACATTATAAAAACTACCCTTGCTCTATGGGTCCTTGAACATTTAAGTAATTTCAGTAAAGCTACTCTGAATAAGTGTTTAATGGTAAAAAGATACTAAGATATTCCTACTTATATTAGGAATATGTACCAGGGGATTAGAAGAGTTGAAAGAAGAAAAAGAAAAAAGGGAAAAAAAATCAGAGACATGTAGGAATTAGCTAAATAGCTAAAATAATAGAAATATTAGGATTGCTGCACACTTATCTCCAGAGTGCAGTCCAGTAAGTTCTTTTCTATTATTTTGAGACAAAGTCTCAATTAAGTTAAAATGGTCTTTATAAGCTCTATGTGACATCTACTGATCTTCCCTTTCAGAGGAGGACTAGAGATCAGGACTGAGTTTAAGTAGTAAGAGGAGCTTGAGGTAGCAAATACTGCAGTATGAAAAACAGGAAGGTAAGTAGCATGAAATACTTACTTTTAGGTATGGGTACATGTTGAACATAGGCAGCAGAACCGTCTTCCAACTGAATGACCTGGCCATCTATGAGTTTTCCATCTGGAACAAAAAAACATTTAAGCCAATAAATTAGCACAAACAAAATTTTAAATTTTATACAATTTCAAAATGATTATCAACTATAAAAACATACACTACTTAAGATCATGTTCATCTTGATTCTTCCCTCAATGTTCTGAGGCAATTCAATAACACATCCAGTGATCCTACAGAAAGCAGAAAATCCTCCCTCAGCCATCCTTCCTCCCCTCCAATTTTCAATTAGACAACTTCAAGAGGAAGAGTGGCTCATTATAGCAGGCTACATGAGTATAACCTCTATATGCCTTTCAGAGCCACCTAGGAACAGTACTCTGACTAGGGGGAAGCTGGAGCTGGGAAGAATAGACAGTATGTCCGTGTATGTGAGGTCAGCTGTCATTCTCATCCCTGAATATATTTCTTAAAAATATTAAATAATAATTTGAATTTAAAAAGCAAGAAAGGTCTTACAAGAATTAGGTTGAGGACACTCCTTCCTGCCTCACTAATTTTGATTCTCCACAGTATTTTCTGAATATCTCAAAGGGTGTCCCCGAATTAAAACAATATTTAAGTTAAACTGAGCCCAGTCAGTGCGGCTCAGTTGGTTGAGTGTCCTCCCATGCACAAAAGAGGTCACTGGTTCGATTTGAGGTTGGGGCATATGCTCAGGTTGCGGGCTCAGTCCCCAGTGGAGGACATGCAGGAGGTAGCCAATCAATGTTTCTCTCTCTAAAAATCCATAAAAACATATTTATTTAAAAAAATAAGTTAAACTGAAACTGTTGAAAATCACCATATGCAATACAGCGTCTTTAGGAGGGATTAGGAAGGGGTATAGTTGCTAAGTTAAGATCATGTATAGTTGCTAAGTGCTCAACTCTGAGGTTATTATACATTGCTGGTATTAACCAATGGGTTATATATGAGGCACATACCTTTAGAATTGTGTTGTATATAAGCGGTAGAACCATCTGCAAGTGTTACTGCTTGTAAGCTTACACCTTCCATATTTTCTAAATTGTCAGCATCTATCATAAAAAGATAGTTATTTTCTTTAGATAACATCATATGTATATGCTATTTAAATTATTTTTTAAAAATGAAAATTAGGCAAAAGGCAGACTGATTAATTTAGACTCAAATGGGACTTTTTCTAGTACTTACAAAAACGTTTCCCTGCCCTGCCATACCCAGCATCCACATGAAGATAAAAATGTCATCCAAAGGCTTAGCTTTGGGTTGTCTTTAGATAAACAAGAAGAGGGAAGTAAACACAGTGTTGTGATTTTTAATTTTCCCTTAAGATAAATGGTATTTCCAAGCCCACATGATCCCTTCAAACAAGACTGCTCACCTGCCACAGTTACTGCCTCTGTCAGGCACAGGGTAACATGCTGAGCCTCCATTCCTCCTCCAGGAAACTCTGTCATTCCCTGAGAATCTCGATTTATTTGGGCTAACAACATTTTTTACCTTGAAGAAAAATATAGACACTTGAGAACAAAGAACAATGCATAGGAAATAAAAGCTAAAAAGAGTATTTATGAATCTTTAAAAAATGCTAAGAAGTAAACAATGTTTGAAATAAGCTGAAATTTCACTGAATATGCAGGGTAAGAGTATGAACCCAAAGTCCAAGGCATGCTTTTCATAATTCACCAGTGAATTATTGAACACACTGACAAGTGCTGCCTATCAGTTTTGGGCCATGTCTAAAATTCCCATAATTAGAGTTCTTTGGGTTTAACATGATTGAAGATTCCCACTTATAATCCACTAGCAATCTTGTTGACTCAGTCTTCAGAAATCTATCCTGAATCTGGCCACTTTTCACAATTTTCACCATTACTTCCCTGATCCAAGCCACTACCATCTCTCACCACCATTACTGCAAAAACATCTATCTCCCTGCTTCTGCTGTGACCTCCCCTGTCTCTTCTCAATACAGCAGGCTCAAAACCTTCTGATGACTTCTCAAAGTAAAGCCAAAGTCCTTATACTAGCCTATAAGGCCAATGATCTTGCCCCTCAATTCCTGCTGCTCTTCATCTCATTCCTTCTATTTCAGCCACACTGATGTCCTTGCTTTTCCTCAAACATGCTTGGTGTTCTGCTGCCTCAGGACATTTACATTTGATGTTCCTTCTGCCTCAAACATTCTTTCCAGCATTTTCATTATTATTCCCTCTTCTTCAAGTCTTTGTTCAATGCCACTCCAATGAGAGCTTCCTTGTTCATTTCATTTCAAACTGCACCTCCTACCCCAACCATGACATCCCTATCCCTCTGCCCTCCTTCATATTTCTGCATAGTATTATTGACATATTACATGCACTTACTTTTTATTTTGTTTGTCTATTTCCCCCTTCACTAGGACAGATAGGGATTTTTATCTGTTTGATCACTGCTGACTCAAGTACCTAATAAATAGTTGGCACTTAGAAGATATACAATAGGTGCAAAATAAATAGATGAATGAATGGCTCTTGTACCAATCACCACCATAACCCCCTTCCTTTCTTCTCCTATCTCTAGGTTCCTTTACCTCTGTGGACTCTGAGTGGTCTCAAACAGGAGTTGGGATAATTTAGCTGCCCTGGGCCAGGGAACTGGACAAGAGTGTCTCTTGAGGACCTTTACAGATCTAAAGATCTGATTTTCAATGTCAATATTTAAAAGCACAATATGGCCTGGCCGATGTAACTCAGTGGTTGAGCATTGATCTGTGAACCACGCTCTCTCCTGTTGTTTCTTCTACCTTAAGTCCTTCCTTTGTTTCACTGTCCTCAGCTTTAATAAATGTACTCTCAAAATAAAATAAAATAAATGTCTAAGTTTTTATCATAACGTAAGCATTTGTCCTTTTCTTTCATTTACAAATCTCCAAATAACTCTAATATATAGCATCAATAGGTAGCTCACATATCTGAAATAAATAAAAGTTCTCTCTTGTCTGAAAGCTGGTCAACTATTAAATTTCTCCAGAAAGGCTTCAGTACCTATAGTTCTGATCCTAATGGAAAAAAAAATCTATACCAACTGAAAGATGAACAAACAACTATTTCCTGGACACAAATTGCTGGCAAATATAAACTTCTATAAAATACACGTGTTCTTATCATTCTGCAATAACTCTTTGAAGCCCCCAAGGTGCATGATCTCATTCCTAGCTCAGGATATCTTATATACCTCAATTCCCCTTCCTCTCTCTGAACCACTATCATGTGGGGGTTTCTGACTCTTTCATATTTTGGGGGGGGGGGGGGGGAGGGGGGGAGTGTGTGTGTGTATTAAATTTGGTTATTTTTCTCTTGCTAATCTATATCATGTCTGTTTGATTATTCGACCAGCCCGAAGAACTTTGAGGATAGAGGAAAGTTTGTTATTTCCCCATAACTGAGAATTCATGTTTTTTGTAAAAAATATATAAATATCTACATTTAAAAATACAAGTGGTTACTTCCCAGAAATGGGACTAGGAGACTGCGGGTGAGTGGGGAAAGGACTCAATATTTACTGTATATCTTCTGTAAGTTAAAAAAAAAATTTCACCATGATTATGTCTATGATTTTAAAAAATAGTTATTATAAACAGAAAGAAGCATTAATAGAGAAAGCAACACCTAGCTTTGCCTCAGGGATAGAAAGACTAGGACATATAAGTTTGGGCATAAAAAGATAAATAAGCATTTCCTAGGGGTAGAAGAGTATAAAGGGCAGTCCAAACACAGGGAACAGCCTTTAACTGTCACTAGCCCCTCACTACCTGATCCATTCTGCCCATTAGACTATATCCTTCTAAGTATGTGCTGTGCCCTCTAAGTCTCTGGGATTTTGACTCCTAAGATTATATGTTCAGTAAATATCTAATGGGTTTAACATATCTCATGTTGCAGAGTGCTTTAAAATTGTCCTCTATTATACACACCCAGCCATGCTGACCTTCTAGTTTCTAGTAATACACCTAACTCTTCCTGCTTTTGCATATTGTTCAGTGTTACCTCTTACCTGAAAATATCCATTCTACCATCATCTCCTTATTCTCTATCATAGAACTCTATCTCCTTCATAGGAGAATTTCATTTATCAGAATTTCTAACTGAACTCTAAGTTCCATGATGGCAAGACCCCTATCTGTCCTATTCACCCCTGAATTCTTGGAATGCCTGGCACATGGTACATGCTTACTAAATATTTGTTGAATAAATGAATACAATTTGTATGACATCATGGCTAGTTAACTTGATGGGATTAAAAATTAGGTCTTTTTTTATCCCAATACTCTTTTCATTGCGTTTCTTTTCACAATCTGCCACTGTATTATGTGTATATAGCATGTATAAAGTGTCATTCATTTTAATGATTCCAATTTCTTGTGACCATTACTTCATATTTTATAAATTTCTGTTTACAATACTAGGCCAAATGCTTTCATTATTATTAAACTTAAAAATGTGTACAAATAGCACATTAACATACATGCTATGGCATATTAAGTATAGTACTCAAAATACTCTCACTTCAGTTGACTCACTTGCAAAATAGGGATAACTCCAGTACTTGACTTAAGTTAATAGTGAAGGTAATACGTTTATATACATATGTAAACCACTCAATAAATTATTCAATTTAGTGCCTAGTCAAAGTTAAGTGCTGAGTAAAGTGGTATTTTAAGTATAACAAACACAGTTTGTTAAATGCCCATGTCTACACATCAACGACAAATTACTTCCACAGGGTGCAGAGTTCCCACTATACCAGTTTTAAAATGGGATTAGATCCATGGAATAGTATGGAGAAAAGTTTATTATTGTTTTCAAAATTTTCTTTTTATGAGGGAGATTTCTCAGTCTAAATCCATCTTAAAAAACAAAATAACTTTGATTGACAGTATAATAAAGTTTTTAAAAAAATTTTATTGATTTGAGAAAGAAGAAAAGGAAGAGCGAGTGAGAGAAACACATTGACTTGTTGTTCCATTTATTTATGCATTTACTGGTTGATTCTTGTATGTGCCTTGATTGGGGATTGAACCCACAACCTTAACGTATGGGGAAGAAGCTCTAACCAACTGAGCTACCCAGGCAGGACCACAATAAAGTTTAAAATACTGTCTCACAAATTAAGCACAGAAAGGAGCAATGACACACGCAACCCAAATCTTAAAAAATCACTGTCCTAAAATAAAGCAAGGAGCAAAAAGACTCAGAACTAAGTGAAACCTCAGGTTAAAACAAAAAAAGCAAAAATTACATTAAAAATGTCAAAACTGAGTAATGATGAAAACCTGAGGACTCAGAAAATTCTCCTCACGTGATCATAAACTGCATGTACATTACAAATAATTAATATCAGCTGAAGTAATAGTAGAGGTACAATTCCCCAAGCCAGGCAGGTCATCTTTCCATGAGGAGCACAATGAATCCTTACTTCACAGCAGTATCTCCACTTGCAGCCAAGGGCTATGAACATTTTGCAAATCTTGTATCTGATAAGGGACTTTTATATAAAGACCTCTTACAACTCAGTAATAGACAAGCAATCCAATTTTAAAAAAGGAGAAAGGAGCAAACTCAACATTTCTCTAAAGAAGATATACAAATGGCCAATAAACACATGAAAAAAATGCTCAATACCATAAGCCATTGGGAAATGCAAATCAAAATCCCTAAGAGATACCACTTCATTCCCACTAAAATGGCTACTTATCAAAGAGACTGATAATAACAAGTATTGGCAAGGATATGAAGAAATGGGAACTCTCATACTTCGGAAAACAATTTGACAGTTTCTCAAAAGGTTAAATATACTGGTAGCTACCAACTATATGATCAAGAAATTCTACTTCCAGGTATATGTGCATATATATATATATATATATCTCCAAGAAAAATGAAAATATGTCCACACAAAAACTTGTACACAATATTCATAGCAACATTACATATAACAGACAAATGGTGGAAACAATCTATAAGGCCATCAACAGATGATGGGTAAATAGAACATGCTATGTCCATACACGAAAGAAATGAAGCATCGATAATGCTGTAACATGAAGGAAACTTGCAAATACTATTCTAAGATAAAGTCAATCAAAAAGGCTCACATACTGGAGATTAATATGAAATGTTCAAAATAGGCAAATCTGTAGATGAGAGGTTGGGGAAGGGACCGGTGGGAGGATTAAAGGGAATGGGGAGTAACTTAATGGGTAGTTTCTTTTTGGAGAGAACATGTTATAAAATTGATGGTGGTGATGGGTTGGCATAACTCTCAATATACCAAACCAACATAATTACACTTTAAATGGGTGAATTGTATAAAGGTATGTGAATTATATAAAGCTCTTATATAAAAATTATATTAAAAGCTATTATATAAAAAAATTATATAAAGCTATTTAAAAAAGTGGGAGAGGCTAGGTAATTTCCAACATACACCTGAATTAGTTGCAAACTGATAATCTCATCAGGGTTTGGATGATTATCTTATCATCTAAACACTTAATAATGAAATACTAAGTATTGCACAGATTTTTGTCAACTACAGCCAAACCACTTATCTTTTAGTAAGATGCAGGACAAAGCTGACCACAATCTCCAACCTACAATTTTCCACCACATCCCACAATGATTATACCAGCTGATTAGACACTTCCAAAGCAAAGGCTTAAACTCATTTTAAATATATAATGGGTTTAGCAATGGTATTCTTTTCCCCTACTTTTTTGCTTAACTTCGTTAATTCCGAGGGTGGGGTTGGGGGGAAGAACGTTTAAAATATTGTAAGAGGAGGGAATAAATTGGTTCACGTTCCACAATAACATGTTACAAAGCAACAAGGATTCGTTCACTCTTTGGCCAAAACCGACAAAAAGGAGGAATGATAAAATTGACAATTTCTAATATTCGGTGCGAGGCCTCAGTGACCAAAATATCTTTTTTATTTTATTTAACTGAGGAAAACAAACAATCTGCCCACAATCTAGGTGGGAGGAAATTCTAGGTGCGACGTTCAGGCGCGGTCCGAGCGGGCCCACGGCCGGTCCCGCCGCCGGCACCGGCACCGGCACCGGCACCACAGCTGGGGCCCGGTGCGGCCCGCCGTCCCAGCTGGCGGAGCCTCGCCGCGGGAGCGCCTGGGGACTCGCTCCGCGTGGAGCTCCGGCCGAAAGGCGCCGCTAGGCTCCAGAGGTCTCCACCCTCCCGTCCCTCTCCGCGGCGGTCCCCCGAGGGGAACAGGCGGGGCGCGGCGCGCAAAGACAACGGGGGGGAGGGGTGGCGTCCTCGGCGAGAAAAGGTCCGCCGCCTCAGAGTGGCGGCCGCGGGTTATTAATAAACTCCGCTTCTGCCCGGGCGCCGGTGCCGCGGCCGGCCGTGAAATCAGAAGGGCCTTCGGCAGAGGCTGAGCAGCCGGAGTCAGGCCCGGGGCCCGAGCAGGCCCGCGCCACTGCGCTAAGGGCGGCGGCCGGGCGGAGAATAATGCACACTGGGTAAAAACACATTTATATACGAACCTCCGAGAAAATTTTCCAACAATTCCTTCGTCCGACCACCATGCACCAGGACAGGAAACAGCCGCCCGGCCCCCAAGCCCCGCAACACGCATACCCAGTCTGAAGCCCGCCCCCAGCTTCCATTGGGCTGACACTGCGTCACTCGTTAGGCAGCTCCTGCTTGCCATTGGCTCAAATTTAGGTGACGCGAGAGACCAGCTTATCCCCGCCCCATTTTGGTGACGTCAGGCCGTCAGAGCAGCGTCGGAGTGGCTTGCCTGAAATGCGGAATCGAAGTTCCTGTGTCTGAGTGGTTGGCAGAACCGCTCATCCCAGATCGGCACCGCCTCGCTGGCAAGTGAATTATGCAGATTCCGGGGCCCCAGCGGGAGGCGCCATTTTGTAGCGAGGGAGGGAGGCTGGTCCTTGAGACTAGCCGGGAGGGAGAAGGGGTGACTGGCGCCATTTTCCCCACAGGGGCTAGGCGGTGATCTGGGCTCTCCCGGTGGACTTACTGGAGCACGTTCTGGGGACGGGTTGCGCTTTGCCTAGCGATTGCCGAGCATCGCCCGGTTGGGAGGGAAGGGGTAGGGAGGGTTAGGACAGGATGGGATGGATGCCTAGCAGCTCCCTGGGGGCTCCCGGTGTCAGCTGAGGCCTTTGGTCCTGAATGAGGGCTTTGCTTTCTGAGAGCTGCCGTATGCCAGTCCGCGACTGCCAACCCTCTCCGCGCCTGTCCAGTCTCCGGGGCGTCGACAGTCCGGCGGGAGGGTGAGCCTCCTACCCTTACCGAAGCGTCGGAGGAGCTTGGCAGCCGGGGATGGTTTGGGACTTTGCTGGAAGATTCTCCGGATCTTTGATCACTCCCGTGTTGTTCAGGTTTAGCATTTGAAGTCGTCCGTAACGCTCCTTTTTCACTTTATCTTTTGTATGTGTCGCGAATTAAAGGAAAGCCAAAAGGGTAGGGAAAGCATTGCCTCGGGTTCCCGGAACGTAGTGAGAGTGAATACATAGGTTTAGGCAATGATTTGTAGGTCTCCACCCCAATTTAAACTGCCCGGGTGGCTCGGTTGGAGCGTCCTGGACCCCGGTTCACCAGAAGGTTGCGGGTTTGATTCCCGGTTAGTGCACAAACCTAGGTTGTGGTCGATCACTGCCTGGCGCCTACCGGCGGCAACCGATCAGTTGTTTCTCTCCGTCTCCTTCCCTCCCTCTAAAACGTATCTTCGGGTGAGGATCTAAAAAAAAAACAACCACCACCAAAAACACAAAAACTATCGAAAATACTAGCCATTTTTTGGAGTATTTAGGAAGTTCATTTGCTTTGGCAGCCAGGCTGTTAAGATGAGATGAAAATGCACAGACTCGAGGTTTGTTACATCGGCATTCAGGTGCAGAATTGAGTTAACGAGATTGCGAAGGCCCCCGTTGTTACAGGAGGTGCGCGTTCTGCCTGCAAAGATTGGAGAGAGCCCGATGATGTTAGATTTGGTGTCAGGCATTTCAGATGGTTATGAAGAGGCCAAAGGGGTAAATCTAAAGGAAGTTAAAAATAGCTAAGTGAGGATAATTTAAATGTCTTCATTCAGAGCCTAGTTTGAGAATTTAACTGGTACCTTATTTCTTGGTGGAACGTGGGGGGCATAATTGATGCCCAAACGCCATTCGAAGGAAAATAGGGATTTTGAGTTTCATTTGAATACTATTACTTAGACATTGAAATAAGTTATTTTTTTTTTTTACTCCCTTATAAAGATGAAAAATGTGACAAAAATTGGATTAGGTTATTTAAACTGGAGGAATTGACTCATTTAAAACAGCTTCATACCCAATGCATAGATTCCTTTTGTCATACGGGAGTACAATATAAGAATTCAAATGAAAAACAAGGTGTACTTTTTAAAAAGGTGTTTTAATTTCTATTTTCTGAGCCTTCTAGGTGTTATAACTGTATTTGGTAATCAGAAATGTTACTAAACCCTGATGGGGGGCGGGTAGCTCAGTTGGATAGTGTTCTGATAACGCTAAGATTGCCCTGTTCCATCCCCCATCAGGGCACATACAAGAAGCTACCAATGAATGCATAACTAAGTGTGGAGCAACAAATCAATGTTAAAAAGGAAATGTTATTAAAAGGATCAGAATGTTTGATGCAGTTCAGCTATTATTACTAAGTTCCATACCTATAGACTATTCCTTAAAACACTAACAATTTTTATATTACCCTTTAATTGCAGATTGCAGTCACAGGACATTTTTTTTTCTTTTAGTCTCCCTTTTTAAAAAATTTTAAATTACAGTTTACATTCAATATTATTTTGTGTTAGTTTCAGGTGTACAGCATAGTGGTTAGCCAATCATACTTTACAGTGTTTCTCCTGGTATTTACATTACCCGACTGGCAGCATGCATAGTTATTGCTATATTTATTATTGACTATATTTGCTATGCTGTATTTGACATCCTCATGACTATTATGTAACTACCAGTCTAATCAATCCCTCCAACCTTTTACAGCATCCCTCAACCCCTTTCCCTTATGGCAACATCAATCTGTTCTATTTCTATGAGTCTTTTTTTAAAAATTGATTTCAGAGAGGAAGGGAGAAGAGAGAGAGAGAAACATCAATGATGAGAGAGAATCATTGATCGACTGCCTCCTGCATACCTCACATAGGGGGTCAAGTCCACAACCCGGGTGTCCTGACCAGGAATTGAACTGTGACCTCCTGGTTCATAGACAGATGCTCAACCACTGAGCCACTGCAGTCGGGCTATGAGTCTGTTTCTTATAGGACATCTTTGTATCCCCAGAACTGAGTAGTTGTAAAAATTAAATGGTGGTGGTGGATAGGATGCTGTAATTCTAATCTGATTCAGAGAGAAATCTTAATTCTGATTTTTGTCACAGGTAATGGAACTTTGTGTTAACAGTACTTACCAGTGACTATAGAGTTCAAATGTACAAAGTATTCAAGGTGATCCATAAGCTTCATATTTTCCCCAAATCACTTCCTGTCGCTTATATCTTGATTTAATGGCTTGGAAATATTTCACTTCCAACCAATGCAAGTCCAGGCTCTTAAATAAAGCTGGACCATTTGGTCAATTTTCTCAGTAGGCTAATTTAGCCTGCTTTAAACACTATTACCATCATGTCTTTAAGAACATTTCAGTAACAAAACTTTCTGGAGAATTGGTTGAATTTGGCACATTTCTACAATGATAATCATTAAAGTATTATCCTATAAAGGATAATATGCAAATTGACTGAATGACAGAACAACCGGTCGCTATGACATGTACTGACCACCAGGGGGCAGATGCTCAATGTAAGAGCTGCCCCCTGGTGGTCAGTATGCTCCCACAGGGGGTGCGCTGCTCAGCCAGAAGCCAGGCTCACGGCTCGCCAGCACAGTGGTGGTGGGAGCCTCTCCAGCCTCTGCTGCAGACGGACATCCCCCGAGGGCTCCCAGACTGCAAGAGGGTGCAGATCAGGCTAAGGGACATCCCTCCCCCCCCCCCCCCCCAGTTCACAAATTTTGTGCACCAGGCCTCTAGTTATCTATATAAAAGGCTAACATGCCGTGTCCCCTCGGGAGTTTGATTGCTCTATATGACTTGCGCTGACCACCAGAGGATGGTGCCAAGTGAAGGAAGGCCCTGGCCGGCAGCCAGCAGCTGGGAAAGGAAGGCCCCGGCTGGCCGCTGGAAAGCCTCAATCAGCCCTGATCACTGGACAGGCCTAGGGACCCTACCCGTGCATGAATTTCGTGAACCAGGCCTCTAGTATGTGTAGAAAAAATAAATGCATTAAATCCTTAAAAGTATCTCTGGGATTACTTGGGTTTATTAAATTAGTTTTTCAATAAATTTGAATATATATATATATATATATATATATATATTTTTTTTTTTTATCTTTATTGTTCAGATTATTACATTTGTTCCTCTTTTTCCCCCCATAACTCCCCTCCTTCCAGCTCCCACCCCACCCTCCACCCTCACTCCCCACCCACTGAGTTCATCCATGGGTGCATGATTTTTGTCCAGTCTCTTCCCGAATCTCCCATTCCCCTTTCCCCCCCCAAGAATAGTCAGTCCATTCCCTTTCTATGTCCCTGATTCATTATAGTCACCAGTTCATTCTGTACATCAGGTTATTTATTCACTTGATTCTTAGATTCATTTGTTGATAGATGCATATTTGTTGTTCATAATTTGTATCTTTACCTTTTTCTTCTTCTTCCCCTTCTTAAAGGATACCTTTCAGCATTTCATATAATACTGGTTTGGCGGTGATGAACTCCTTTAGTTTTTCCTTATCTGTGAAGCTCTTTATCTGACCTTCAATTCTGAATGATAGCTTTGCTGGATAAAGTAATCTTGGTTGTAGGTTCTTGGTATTCAGCACTTTGAATATTTCTTGCCATTCCCTTCTGGCCTGCAAAGTTTCTGTTGAGAAATCAGCTGACAGTCGTATGGGTATTCCCTTGTAGGTAATTGAGCCTCTTTCTCTTGCTGCTTTTAAGATTTTCTCTTTGTCTTTTGCTCTTGGCATTTTAATGATGATGTGTCTTGGTGTGGTCCTCTTTGGATTCCTTTTGTTTGGGGTTCTCTGCGCTTCTTGGACCTGTAAGTCCATTTCTTTCTCCAGGTGGGGGAAGTTTTCTGCCATTATTTCTTGAAATAGGTTTTCAATATCTTGCTGTCTCTCATCTTCTGGGACTCCAATGACTCTGATATTAGTCCGCTTAAAGCTGTCCCAGAGGCTCCTTACACTATCTTCACACTTTCGGATTCTTTTTTCATTATGCTTTTCCAATTGGGTGTTTTTTGTCGAATCTTTGGTTTGATTCTTGCACTCCTCTGGTCTGCTATTGGGTATAATATTCTTTATTTCAGTCCGTGTATGCTTACTTTCTAATTTCTTTATCGTAGCATCGAGGGTCTCATTAGTTTTCGTGAGGCTCTGCACGAATTTATGGCAAGCCCTCAAAATTGCGATTCTTAGCTCCATATCCTCCATTTCTGTCATGTTTTTTTGTCTCCGCATCTTTTATGCTTTCTTGGTGCACCCCCTTGTGGTCTCTGTGCGCAGTCTTGTTCTAGCGAAGCCTTAATTGTTGTAGTTAACACTAGAGGGATTTGACCACCCGGCCGACTGGCGGTGGAAATCAGCTGTGGGAAAACTTCAGTCCTCAGGGGAGGTGCTAGTCCAGCCCTTGCCTGAGGCGGTTGGCAAATGGTTGTGCGCGGGGGTTTGGGCGGGGTGGGCTCAACAGGGCGGGGGGGAGGGAGCAGCTATGGCCGCTCTCAGTCCGTCCCCAGGGGCTCTGCCTCTCTGTCCCAGCAATCGCTGCAAACCTCGGAGGGGCCGTAGCCAGACAGTCCCGCTTCTCCCGTTTGAGTCTGGGTCCCTAGAGACTCGCCTGGATCTGTAGCCCAGAGTCTGAGATTCGCTCCTGATTGAAAACGACAATCGCGCCCTCAGCCGCCAGCCCGCTTTGCGCGCGCACCCTCACCACCGCACCGCCGTACCTTTAAATTTTCCACACTGCGCCTCTGCTGAGCGTCGGAATGCTGTTGTTTTTGCTTCTAGTTGAAGAGACTCTCCTCAGCCAGCCTTCCCGTGGTTCTGGTTGATGCCCGCTCCGACTTTTAGTTGTATTTTTGAAGTGGTTGTCCACGGCGGGCAGTCTCCGGTGTTTACCTATGCCGCCATCTTCGATTCTCCAAATTTGAATATTTTTAAGTCATGGATTTGTAGATTTTTAAACACTCAAGAATTTTATTTTAATTAAAATCTTTATTTCTGAAAGTATTACATATGTCCCCTTCTTTCTCCCATTGATCCCCTTCAGCCCACCTCCACCTCAGGCCTTCACCACCCTATTTTCTGTGTTCATGGGCTATTCATATATGCATACAAGTTCTTTGGTTGATCACCTCCCACCCTCCCCTGCCTTCCCTCTGAGATTCCCCGACTCTGTCCCATGCTCCCATGTTTCTGAATCTACTCTGTTCATCAGTTTATTTTGTTAATTAGATTCCACATACGAGTGAACACTCAAGAATTTCAAACCAAACTAGTAGCTTGCTCTGCATAGGTAGATGTGGCTGTAAGTGTATCACTTGTCTCAGAATCTGTTGCCTCTTCTGTAAGATAAAACCACGTAGGCATGGTGTGATTGGCAGGATATCTGAGAATGCAAGTGAATAAATGTAGCTCAGTGCCTATCAGAGATGCACTCAAGTACAATGGAACCTCAGTTTTCAAACTTAATTCGTTTGGGAAGGCTGTTCAAGAAGCGATTTATTTGAAAACTGAATCATTTTTCCCCATTAGAAATAATGTAAATTGAATTAATCCTTTCAAGACCTCCAAATGATACCTTGTTTTAACCTTTCTTATGTACTGTTTAATCTATAAATAAACACTTCTTTTCTTAAATTTATCAAACCACTCCCTACTAGCCTTAGACAAAATTTTCATATATCACTGCTTCCAAAATATTATCCCCAGCTAACCGCTTTTCATTCATTCATTCATTATTCATTCATTTATTTATTTAAATAATTTTCATTTCTTGAAGTATTACAAAGAGTATTACATATGTCTCCTTTTTTACCCCCCTTGACATTCCCCTGGCCTCCCCTACCCCCTAGTGTATTGTGTCCATTGGTTATTCCCATATGCATGCATACAAGTCCTTCGGTTGATCTCTTAAACGCCCCCCCCCCCCCCCCCCAACACTCCCCAGGCTTCCCACTGTAGTTTGACAGTCTGTTCAATGCTGGTCTGCTTCTGCATCTACCCCTGTTCATCAGTCTATACTGGTCCCCATTATCCGTTTTCAACCTCACCAGGGCCGTCCAAACCTCACCAGGGCTGTTTTGGCCTCACCAGGGCCATCTCGACCTCACCAGGGCCATCTCGACCTCACCAGTGCCATCTCGACCTCACTGGGGCCATTCTGGCCCCGGGTGCCATCTCAACCTCACCGGAGCCATTCAGACTTCAACGGGGCCATCCAGACCTCACCGGGGCCATCCAGACCTCACTGGGGCTGTTTCAACCTCACTGGGGCCGTCCCAACCTCACCGGGGCGTCCTGGCCTCACCGGGGCAACACAAAGTTTGGCACTCTGTCCCCTGCCGGGTGGCTCCCCACCAGACAAAATCTCCAGGCGTTCCTGGTGACTGAACATCTGGCACGCCTGCTCGGACTTCGCCCTCCACCAAGTGCATAGACTGCCCGTCTGCCGTCCCCCAGCGTCCCATGCGAGACTGGAACCAGTGGATGTGCTTGTGCGCCTCTTGGTACAGCGGTTCCACATCGCTGGCCCAGCTGGGCCTGGCCCGGGCCTCCCCCAAACCCGACTCCGCCCCCCGAATGCGTCCCTTCCGGATGCAAGGAGCTGAAATCTGCAGTTTGTTGGGTTGGGCTCTGTACTTGGTGTCTCTGCACATCCTACTCAGTCTCAATGCTCTTGTTTCTTTCCTTCCAGTTGTAGAGCTTCCACTGGGCCAGCTTTCCCATGGTTCCGAATGATAGCTGTCTGTCCTATAGTTGGTAGTTTCGATGTTGTTGTGGGAGGCAGCATGCACAGGTCTGTACCTTACGCGACCATCTTGGTTCTCCTGGGTCTGCTTCTTGAGTGTGTCTCCCATGGGTGCAAGGAGTTGAAGTCTGCAATTTGTTGGGTTATGCTGCAAAAGCGCAGGTGGGTCTTTTTGTGCCCCTGGCACAGCTTGGATGGGGATGTAAATTGAGTAGGGCGGGATCTCAGGGAGTTGTCAGGGCGGAGCAAATAGCAATGGCGTCTCTGCGGCTCCTCGCCTCTCTGGGACTCTGGGACTTCGCGTCCCCTAGTGCTGGCAAGCAGCTGTGCGCCAGAGCCTCCCTCGCTTTCCAACTGCTGCTTTCCAACTGCTGCACGGCCATGCTGCCTCTCCCTGTGGGGTCTGGGGCTTCAGAGACCCGCCCCGAGCAAGCCCAGAGGATTTGAGAGTTCGTAACCCTTTCCAATTGGAAAAAAACAAAAACGCGCATCCAGTTGCAGCCCGCCTGGCTCGCGACTCTGTACCTCTGTTTTTGGCACCTCTGTAGTTCCTACTCAGTCTCACTGCGCTTCTTTCTTTCCTTCCAGTTGTAGAACTTCCACTGGGCCAACTTCCCCATGGATCTGAATGGTGGTTGTTTGTCTTAAAGTTGGTAGTTTCAATGATGTGGGAGGCAGCACACACAGGTCTACACCCTACGCCGCCATCTTGGTTCTCCCTCCCCTTTTCATTTATCAAATCAACAACAGTTTCGCTACCTATTAAATTGCCAGTGATTGTTGTTTTGTGAACACTTTCACACCCTTAGCAACATTAGCACTCTTTATGTTTTATAATTGTGCTAATCATCGATTTCATCTGCAACAAAAGCATCTCTTCTTTGTTGCCTGGAGACAACGCTTGTCATGCTGACATATCAACATGAAAAGGTTGTCAGGTCAAAAACAAGTTTTCATTGACAACGGAGACATTTTTTCTGTCAACAACTTGTTCAAGAATGGAATTGTTCTAGGTGGAAAATGTTTGAGAAACCAGGTTTGACTATTTAATTAACAAGAAACTAAGTTTGTACTTAATAAATGTTAGCTGATCTTCCTTCAGTTTTCACTTTAATGGCCTCTATAGCAATTCTTAAGCACTTTGATACAGCCCCTTTGAGATTCTAATGAAAAATATGCTAAAAAGTTTGTAGTTTCACAGGGCTCCTGGGAGTCCTTGGCCTGTAGACTAAACTCATTCAGTTAATCTCATCCAGCTTCTATACTGAAAGCATTAATCAGGGCTTAATTAAAATTAGAATATATTATGGAAGTGTATGATTAGGTTAAAATGCTCCTTTCCAATCTCAGATAAATGGTTCTCTGTATAGATGATGACAAGCATTGCTATACAACTGGTAATGTTTTGTTAGTGGCTAATTGCATGATTCCCCTCATTTCAAGCTGATATAATCCCAGTATGAATGCAAGTTTTCCATTTTACCAACTCTACCCTTGGACCACTTGTTAACCCTCCCATTCATTCTACCTTTGAAAAATCACCCAGTACTGTTCTCCAAGTTTAATTGTGGTTAATGTGTATTGGTTTATTTTAGTGGCAAAATAAGGGAAATATACTCTTAATTTAATTTACAAATTGTAAATCTTGTGAAGCCCCTGAAGATTCCAGGTGTCCCTTTGAAACTGGCTACCTCCACAAAATTCTACCTTCAGTGGTTGAACGTTGACCTATGAACCAGGAGGTCACAGTTTGATTCACCATCAGGGCACATGCCCAATCCCCAGTGTAGGGCTTGCAGGAGGCAGCCTCTATCATTGTTGATGTTTCTATCTCTACCTCTCCTTTTCTCTCTGAAATCAATAAAAATGTTTGATAGGGTAATGAGAAGTAAAAAACAAGACTATTTTCCCCCTAATTTGGTGACAGATACATAAACATGAATAAAACTATTAATTTGTATAAAACAATTCATATTACATTTTAGAGAACTGTAACCAAATTTGAGACTTGTTATAAACAAAACTAAAAATTGAGATACTCATATACTATAAAATTTACCCTCTTATAAGTGGGCACTTAAGTAGTTTTTAGTGTATTTACCAGGCCGTGGAACTAGCCTATCTAATAAAGATGGAATATGCAAATTGATAATCACTTCATGACAAAAATGGCGGCAGCCACAGCAAATAAGGAGGGAATATGCAAATTAATGTGACAAAGATGGCAGTGCCCAGCCCTGGAGCTAAGGCGGGAGGTGGTGGCCAGAGAAAAGGCCTGGGTCCTGGGTGCCAGAAGCCAGGGGAAGGAAGGCCTATTCTTGCACAAATCTTTGTGCATCAGGCCTCTAGTTAATATAAAAAATATTTTAATTCCCAAAAGATCCTGTACCCATTAACCAGTTAACTACCACGATATTTTGAATTTAATTTAAAAAGGTCCACCGGTTGCATCTATAGATGCTTATGGTGTACAAATGGCTAATAATCACTTCATTTCTTCCCCTGGCAACCATTAATCCACTTTTTGCTTCTATGGTTGCCAATTCTAGACATTTTATATAATGGAATCTTTTGTCTGACTTCTTTCACTTTGTTTTCAAGGCTTATCCACGTTGTATGTAACAGTACGCCATTCCTTTTTATTGCTAAATATCTGATTTTAAAGATACACCACATTTTGTTTATTCAATTGACAGCTACTTGGGTTATATCCACATTTGGCTATAATCTAGTATTAATCATGTACAAGTTCTTATGTGGACATGGCTTCCATTTCTCTTGAATATGTATGTGTAGCTAGGAATGGAATCTTCTGAAGAACTGCCAAACTTCAAACTTTTCCACACCACAACACAACAGGTAACTGTTTTACATATTAGTGGTGTATGAGCTTTCTAGTTTCCCCACATCTTCACCAATACTTGTAAATTACCCACATTCTTGATTGTAGACAAGTTAGGTGTGAAATATTTGTATTCCAATTTGCATTTCTCTGATGACTAGTGATGTTGAGCACCTTTCTAATGTGGCTATCTTTGGAGAAATGTCTACTTGAATTATTTCCCATTTAAGTATTTTGCTATTGAGTTATGTGTTCCTATATACTTAGAATTTGCATCTGCTTTGCTTTGATATCCAAGAAACCATTGCATTGCCTAATTCAGTCACAGACTGTTGCCTACATTTTCCCCTTGAGTTTTATACTTTGAGATCTTATTAAATCTTTGAATCACTTTAATTTTTGTATATAGTGTGAGGTAACCATCCAACTTCAAGCTTTAGCATGTAAATACACAGCTGTCATAGAACCATTCGTTGAAAAGATTCTTATCTTTGTTGAAAACCAATAGACCACAAATTTTAAGTTTATATCTGGACTCAAATTTTATTCCATTGGTCAGCATATCTGTCCTTATGCCAGTACCACTGTCAGTTACTAAATCATGTTCCCATTTAAGATTGTTTTGGCAAAAGAAAAAAAAAAAAAGGATTGTTTGGCTATTCTAAATCCCTTGTATTTCCATATACAAATTTTAGGATCCATTTGTCAATCTTGCAAAAAAGGTAGCTGGAATTTTATAGGAATTACACTGGATTTATAGATGAACTTTGGGAATATTTGAACGTGGGATTTCATTTTTACGTCTTCTTTCAACGGTTTTGTTAAATATATCCATATGTACATTTTGTTAAATATATCCATATGTACATTTTCATGCTATTATATATATGGAGTTTCGTTACTTCATTTCATTGCTATATAGTACAACTGATTAAGATATTTTTATTTTTAGAGAGGGAAACATTCATGAGTGAAATCTGTATTGGCTGTCTCCTGCAGGCACCCCACTGGGAATCCAGCTCATAACCTGGGCATGTGCCCTGATTAGGAATCAAACTGACAGCCTTTCCATGCACAGGACAGCGCTCAATTGATAAACACTGGCCAGGGCACAACTGATTTTGTGTATTGATCTTGTGTCCTACAACCTTGATGGTCAATTAGTTCTTTTTGCATGGATTTCTTAAGGTCTTCTGTAAGATTTGTAGTCTGTGAACTCCTGCCTTTTCCATCTAGATATCTTATTTCCTCTTCTTGCCTAATTGCCCTGGCTAGAACCTCATGAAATGTTGAATGAAAGTGGCAACTGGGAGGCATCCTCATCTGGTTCTTTTGTTAATCTTCACTGGGATTTCCCTCCCCTGCGTCCCCCCCCCCCCCCCCCCATTGATTTCTAGAGTGGGAGGGGGAGAGACAGAAACATCGATTGGTTGCCTCCTGCACTTGCCCCAACTGGGGATCAAGCAGCAAATGAGGTATGTGTCCTTGACCACAATCAAACCTGAAACCCTTCAGTCCATGAGCTGCTGAAGCTCTAACCACAGAGCAAAACTGGCAAAGTCTGTTTCTTGATCTTAGGGGGAAGGTTTTTAAGTTTGTTTTTTTTATTTTTTATTATTGATTTCAAAGAAGGGAGAGGGAGAGATAGAAACATCAATGATGAGAGAGAATCTTTGATCGGCTGCCTCCTGCGTGCCCCACACTGGGGATTGAGCCCACAACCTGGGCATGTGCCCTGACCTGGAATCAAACTTCAACCTCCTGGTTCATACATTGAAGCTCAACCACCAGCCACATTGGCCAGGTAGTTTTTCAGTCTTTTTAGGTTTGGGGTTGATGCCATTTTTCAGGTTGAGGAAGTTCCCCTGTAATTTTGATTTGAGTTTATTAAAAGGATTTTAAAAGAAATATTAAAAGACTGATAGGAAACATTTCAATACAGAATTCAAATAGAATGTAACTGGTGACTTTAAATATATACATGTAAGATCTAATATATAAAGGAATTAATGAACTCCCTCAGACAAAAAAATAAAATTACTTAAAAGATATCTATTCCTCCAATAGTGATAAAAATCTAGCTGGGACCTAGTTTCCCTTTGTAAGAAATACATGTACAAAGCATTATTGCAAGGGCGGCTAACTTCATCAAGGTTTTGCAAAAGCTAAAATTCAGATGGGATATTAATAGTCACAGGTAATCATCAACAAACATGTAGAACAGAGCTGACATTTTTATGACGGATGTTTTAATGTAGTTTTAGGTCATTCATCTTACAAACTTTGGAATGCCTACTATGTGCTTAAGGCATTATGCCAGATCTTCCCAGATTCATATTAATACAATTCTCAATGACTTTTTCTTCATGCTTGCCTCAGGGACTATATCTGAGGGTGAATAGCAGCATATAACCAACTAAAGGCCTGGTGCACTCAGGACGGGTGTGTGTCCCTTGCCCCAGATTTCGAGGGCACAGGACAGGCTGAGGTACCCCACCAATGCACGATCAGGCCAGGGAGGGACCACAGGAGGGCTTCAGGGCATGTCCGGCCTATCTCTCCTGATCAGCCGACCCCATCAGCAAGCTAACCTACCAGTTGGAGCATCTGCCCCCTTGTGATCAGTGCACATCATAGCAAGCAGTTGACCAGCCTTAGCATATCATTAGCATTTCATGCTTTGATTGGTTGTTCTGCTGTTTTGTCTATTTGCATATTACCCTTTTATTATATAGGATAGGGCTGTTTGATCAATCCTGTTTTTTGCTGTTTTCGAGAAGAGAAAGATCGACATGAGAGCAAAATATCAATTGGCTGCCTTCTGCATGTGCCTCAAAAGGTGATCAAACCTGAAACCCAGGCATGTGCCCTGACCCAGAAATCCAGCCAGCGACCTTTCTGTGCACAGGACAACCCCCAGTGAGCCACACTGGCCAAGGTGGATCAACCCTGCTCTATAGTTTCTTCTGGAGGTGAACAGTCACCATTTGATAACCTGCAGAGAAACAAACTTCCTTTATTTAATACTGATAAATGAATAATTTAAAAAGATGGATAGCTTAAGTTTACAAAATCAAGACTATACACTAATGTCAACCTCTAAAAAAGACAGATACTGAAACTCATACAAAATCAGAATTCTATAAATTAAAAAATGTTATAGGTTAGTGAAATTGTGGCAAAGACTATGTTAAAATCTACATGCAACTAAATACATGTTTGTAAATACTCTGAAAGTCTTCAAAAGTTCTACAACCTTACCTAAAAACATGGATATATTAAGATTCATAATCTATAAGAAAGTATAATGTTTAAGGAAATACTGAAAAAAATTGAGGTATATATTAGATGCATTAGAAACTACCATTTAAACACTATTTAATATTAAATATAGTTTAATTTTAAGGTCTTTAATTTCAGTTAAAATCCATAAGTGGAAATTAGTTTGGATTGTCTGACAAAGAAAACAATAAAACTTGTTCTCAAAGACATACCAATACATTTCCTTGAAACAAAAGCTCAGCAAATGAGAATTTTCATACTATGCACTGGAATAACTAAAACTTTTATTAGATATGATTTTCCAATAACAATGTGAAAACTGGAACTATCAGTTCAAAGAGCAGTGAAGTCTGAAATTTTAAAAAGTAGACTAAATATTGGGTAGGGGATAAATGATAAAGGAAGACGAAAATGTTTAATACTATTCAATATCTCCCCTCTGTACACAATGCTTCATATATACAACTACTCCATTTTATTGATTTTATCTAATAGCGAAATCCCCTTAAGTTGCCTAGGGTATACAGATGGTGTCCAACTTGGGGGAAAAAGAAACACACTTGATTAACAGTTTTCACTCACACACTTTAGACAGACAATTCTTTTTTTTTTTTTTTTTTTGCAAGATTTTCATAGTAAATTCATAAATATAGGAAATACTTTCACTCCTTTCAGTGTTAAAATAGAAAACCAAACAGTGCCAACATTAATGGCTTAATTATTGGCATACAAGAAAAACACAACACCAATGAGTTTTCTTCATTATGCATTTTAAATATCAATAAATTTTCTAATCTGTTGTAGATAACAGCATTTAGTAGTTTGAATTCATTGAGATGTTGCTTTCAATTTGAAATATTGTTGTATACATGTATATAAAAAATAACCCAATGTATGACCCATCTGACTGATGTTTAAGATCAATAAAGGCTTATTTTTTAACATGCAGTTAGGAGAGAGGGAAGCAAGCCAACCTCTCTACACTGTCTGTTGCTGGCTTACTTTTGCAGTGGTATCAATAGTGGTTTTGGAGGGAACCGTGTGCCATCTGCCTATCTATTTAAGATCAGATACCACAAAAGGGGAGAGGATATGTATTGAATGTCAAATTTTAAAAGTGTGCATTTTGCACTCTTTCTAGGTACAGGATAAAAACAGGCCAATGAGAAAAAAGTTCTTATAATGAGGAAAACACTGCAATCAAATCAAGACATAATAGCCGAATTAAGTTCTTTTAATAGATTGCATATATCGATGGTTAGCCATAACTCTTGATAACTCTTTAAGAGTAGAACTTTATATCCAATTTACATGCTTCAAATATCACCTTTCTTATTACAGTAAGGTCTTGTATCCAAATATCCACTTGTACACTGAGAGCTTTAAGAAAAGCAGGACACAGAGGGAATTGCCATTTTTTAGCAGCAATGAAGTATCATTAACCCCTTTTAACATACCGAATTCAAGTCACTATCAGAGGTGAGCGCACCACAAAGTCACCAGGTACAAAATTGCTAGTTCATTTTTAAATTAATAACTTGAAATTACCCATGCCCCCCACCCCATTATATCCCTTCTTTTTATAAACAGCAAACATTTTGCTATTTTATACATAGGCTAGCAGGCTTGTTTCAATATGAAAGTGCTAATTCATTTACAGATTTTTAAAAATCAGTTATGTAGTGCTACAATAAATGTCCAATCTACATAGGAACAATCTTTGATGAGTGAAAAGATGAAGATGGAATAAGGTTGTCAATTACCTTATTTACATATGGAGAATAGATACCCAAAGATGAGGAAGAGACAGAAATCGGAGAAATACTCATAGGCGTAGAAATTACATCTACCTTTGAGCTTACACTGTAAATGAGACAGTTTAAATAGTCCTGTAGCCCATGCCTATTTTTTCCTTAGAAAAAGAAAAGCTGCCTTCATGACATCCCCTCTTGTTTCATATTTCCACAGTGTCACCTGAATTTTCAGTCAGAATCTTACTTTCTTCAAAAAATAAAGGAAATAAACCCCTCCAAGTTTCCTCCCTCCCCCCACAAAATCCCTCTGGTTTCTTTTTCAGTGCCAAGTTCCATGATCAGGTCTGACCTCCTGTTTTTTTGTGTGTGTATTTTTGGTTTTTTTTTTTTTTTTTTTTTTTTTTTTTTTGTCCATCTATTGATCAATTAGTTTAGAGTGGATAACATGAACCAGTTCTGAAACCGCTACTAGGAGGAACACAAGCTCATCACTACAATCACACAGCAGGAAAGACAGTGGTAACTCAGTTCATCCCTGGTGCCGGGCCTCCAAAGTTGAAAGAACTTGGCACAACTGGAGCACTGAATTTGTATCCTCCATGCTTCTCAATCATTTTGGATTCTAGAAAACAAGTAAGTGGTAGTTTAATAGAACATGTGACCATCTTACTTACTTTGGAGAACAAAGTTCCAAATCTAGAGTATCCTCTAAAATGTTCTTAAAAAAATAAAATAAAATAAAAAATAAAAATATTGATTTCAGAGAGGAAGGGAGAGATAGAAACATCAATGATGAGAGAGAATTATTGATCGACTGCCTCCTGCAAGCCCACACTGGGGATGGAGTCCACAACCCAGGTATATGCCCCGGCAGTGAATCGAACTGTGACCTCCTGGTTCATAGGTCAATGCTCAACAGATGAGCCTTGATGGCTGGGCAAAAATGTCCTTTTTTGAAATGCATACCGGCTAGAATGTTTAAAGATAAAGAGATAAGGTAATGTCTGAGATTTTCTTAACCATAATTCTAAAGAGTTGTTACCATAACTCTTAATTTTTTTTTACACTTTTAATAAGATTTTCAACTACCAAGCCATCACCATGTGCTTGAGCAACCTTAAAACTTCTGCACAGCCAAACCGGTTTGGCTCAGTGGATAGAGCGTCGGCCTGCGGACTGAAAGGTCCCAGGTTCGATTCTGGTCAAAGGCATGTACCTTGGTTGCGGGCACATCCCCTGTAGGAGGTGTGCAGGAGGCAGCTGGTTGATGTTTCTCTCTCATCAATGTTTCTAACTCTCTATCCCTCTCCCTTCCTCTCTGTAAAAAAATCAATAAAAAATATATTTTTAAAAAAACAAAAACAAAAAACTTCTGCACAATGAAAGTAGTCTTCAGCTACACTTAGAATCAATAAAGTAGCCAAACACAAAATTCATTTCATTTCATTCCTTCAGGTTAGAGTGGATTCCTATCACCTACAACAACTGGAACATTTACATAGCTAAAAATAATTTAATATAAAATTTTAAACCTATATCAAATCATGAACTGCATTCAAGAGGGGTTGTGGTCACATTAACATACCATGGGCTGCCCTTCTTTGATCAGCCAGAGTTGCTATATCCTGTAACTGTTTTCTTTGTTCTTCATTAAGACCATGAGTCAGAGTCTGATACCACACAGGATTACGATTTTGTATAGCTATCAAAAAGAAACAAAACGGGGAAATGGAAATAGTGAGAGACCTGGTAGCTCCTTTCTAGTTTGTCCCCTGAACTCCTCCTCCAGTACTAAAATTCTGGTCTATTTTACATTCCCTCAACAGTAATTTTAAATTACTTGTGAAACAAATGATATAGGGAGAAAAAATTCTGGTTTAGCATTAATGCCTTAAAAAACCTAATCATTCTCATAATTCATATCTATAGCAAATAAGGACTCAGAACTTAAACCAGTTCTTATACAATAAGTAACAAACTAGGAAAAGTTTAGAGATAAAATGAACACAACCCACTTAAACAAATTCAGAGTTAAAACAATTTCATAATAATCAAGGTTCTTTGGTTAGAATTTTCAAATCCCTAAATTAAAAAAAAACAAAACAAGAAACATTAAGTAGATGCATATAAAGGGGTGAATGGTACAAAATAAATAACATTTCTGTGTGTTTCTGCAAAAAACATTTCTGTGTGTTTCTTGTATCAAAATTACTTTGTCATGGGCTTAGAAAACGAATGCCTTGGTTATGAGAAAACTTATTCTATATCAAAGTTCATAATGCATAGGAATGATAAACAACGCAATAGTTAACTCTGGGAGAAAAGGGTATTTCAAATATGCCAATTTTAATATCTAAGCTGAATGATGGAACACGTTATATTTTGTTGAAGTGCAAGTACATGATGATAAAAAAGGGAATAAAAGGGCACCAAATAATCTGTAGCCATCCATACTGTGACACAGGAAAAAAGGAAAAAGGATTCCAATGCCATGTCCAATTCTTAGACAGCTAAGTGTGGATTTGGCTGGGAAGATACACAAACACAAGAGTGAATACTTCTGGGGTAAGCTGGGAGGCTAGAAATCAGAAGTGGGAAAGAGGAACTATCATCGTATAAACTTTTTGAACCACACTATTTTCCTATATGCATGATTCAAAATTATAATCTAAATAAAAATAATAAGATAAAGAAAATCCTCTCAAACTATGGCAACAGCAGAAATAACTTTGGTTACTTTGCCTAACAATCCTAAAGCATATTCTACTGGGTATGATATACTCAAATCCCTTTAAGGGACAGATCTAAGAACAGATTGGTTCACAGAAATTGATCATATTAGAAGTATATAAATTACATATGACGTGACTTACTTTGAAATATAGCTTTAAATATTTGATACTCATCAACAGGGTTATCTTCATCATCAATGATTGTGGAATAGCCTTCCAGAGCAGTCTCCTCAGCATCATTTTCTTCCCATTCGTCGTCATCTCCATCTTCACCTGCTTGTTTAGCCAGAATCTCTAAGTATTCTTGACCATCTTCATCAATGTCATCTTCATCACTCCCCAGTTCCTCTGCCAAGTCAAAAAATAGGCCCTTTTGTTAATATTGCAATATTCTGTTACTCAACCAACTGACAGTGAAACAGTAAACTACAAATCCTAATTGAATAAATTCAGGGAAGAGTTCCAGGAACTGGTGTTTAGGTATGTGTTCAGCAATAAATAGGAAAAAAATTATCGAAGGAATGCAAGAAACCCAACCATAATTCTTAATAATATTAGAGGTTTGAAAAATGACTGCATAATGAGATCAGCACTTGGTGTACCCTGAGCCATATGACAATATACCAAACCAAACACTAATAATCATGTAGTTTATATTACATCCACAGAACTCGTTTGGCAAGACTTTTTAATGGCTGGCTATTAAAATGTTCACACATTTTAATAAAACACAAAAATGACAATTGTTACCTTATTTTGTAACCATTATAATAATTTCTCTTAACCAACATTCTATTAATTTGTACTCTTGTAGTCTATAGTGTCTTGTAGGTGAAATATACTAGGCAACATCCAATTAATTTTATTTTACAGTTAGGACGCTGAGATATTAGCACTAATAAATGATAGATCAACACTGAGATGCTAGATCAACACATAAATGCCTAGAAGTGCTTTTATAGATATAGCTGAGTTCCTGCCTTCTTAGACCTTACCTTAATGGGAAGGTAAGACTGTCTTTCTATGAATAATGGAAATGAAAACATTTGGCTATGATTTCACATTTCTTTAGAACAGTGGTTCTCAACCTTCCTAATGCCGCGACCCTTTAATACAGTTCCTCGTGTTGTGGTGACCCCCAATTTCATCGTTACAAATTGAACATAATTAAAGCATAGTGATTAATCACAAAAACGATATGTAATTATATATGTGTTTTCCAATGGTCTTAGGCGAGCCCTGTGAAAGGGTCGTTCGACCCCCAAAGGGGTCGTGACCCACAGGTTGAGAACCACAGCCTTAGAAGAAGGGCTAATAAATAAGTTAAGTCTAGTGATATTTCAAACTAGGTAAGTTTGGCTTTCTCTGCCCCAAATCCCTTACCCGTTTCATCATCATCATCAGCTTCATCATCATCATCACTGTCATTTTCATGTTCTGCATGGCAGGCATATGCTCTTTTTAATCCATTAAATAAAAGGATAAAAGCTGGCAAAATCTGTCCAGAAACCTGATTTAAAACTTGTGGTATTTGTTCCATATCAATAAGAGCACACAGGCCCAGAACACACATCTTTCTGTCATGTAGCCTAAAAAGCAAAATAAAGATATTTTCTTTTCTTAATAAGCAAAGTTCCTTACAAAGTTAAATAAATAAATATCCAATATACGTCACTCACCCCAAGAAACAATCAACATCATTAAGCCACTGTGTGATAAAATGATTTGTAACTGGTTCAACGTTATTAGGGAAGCGAAGATTTTCTAAAGTGTTAAGAAGGAGGTGTGGATTATAATACAAAGCTGCAATGGCAACTTGCAGGCACATTGTTCGAAGTTCACTTGTCTTCACCTCTCTTGTCAGTCTCTCTAACGCTGCTTCCACGAATGAGGGAATGCACTATTAAGAAAGAAAAATATTCCAAAATTACAAATTAACAGCAATCTAATTATCCTACCCATATTAACTTACTTGTTCCCTCATTTCACCCCCTTCCCCCATTAAATGATATAATAGCTTTTTGTTGAGGCATTTCACTGGGAAATCTAATTTTAGAGAGAGATAAGTCTTCATCAAGATAGAGCCTCACCCTAACCGGTTTGGCTCAGTAGACAGAGTGTCAGCCTGTGGACTCAAGGGTCCCAGGTTCAATTCCAGTCAAGGGCAAGTACCTTGGTTGCGGACACATCCCCAGTAGGGAGTGTGCAGGAGGCAGCTGATCAATGTTTCTCTCTCATTGATGTTTCTACCTCTCTATCCCTCTCCCTTTCTCTCTGTAAAAAAATCAATAAAATATATTTTAAGAAATAAAAATAAAAATCATCATTCTCCCCTTAAAAAAAAAAAAAAAAAAGAGCATTAACAGCAATAGCTATCATGGATTCGCAATACTCCAACTGGCTAACCTTACCATGGCAATAATTTCTGCAATATATACTCATCACACTGTATACCTTCAACTTATACAATGTTCTATTTCAACTAGAGGCCCGGTCCACAAAAATTTGTGCACTGGGGTGGGGGGGTTGTCCCTCAGCCAACCTGTGCCCTCTCGCAGTCTGGGACCCCTCAGGGGATGATCACCTGCTGGCTTAGGCCCGCTCCCTGGGGGATTGGGCCTAAGCTGGCAGTCAGACATCTCTCTGGCAGCAGGCCTAAGCTGCAGTCGGATATCCTTAGCGCTGCTGAGGAGGCGGGAGAGGCTCCCACCACCACCACTGTACTGGCAGCCTTCAGCCTGGCTTGTGGCTGAGCAGAGCTCCCTCTGTGGGAGTGCAATGACCACCAGGGGGCAACTCCTGCATTGAGTGTCTGCCCCCTGGTGGTCAGTGTGTCATAGTGACCAGTCATTCCCAGTCATTCTGCTGTTAGGGTCAATTTGCATATTACCCTTTTATTATATAGGATAGAGGCCTGGTGCATGGGTAGGGGCCAGCTGGTTTGCCCTGAATGGTGTCCTGGTTCAGGGCGGGGGTCCCGCTGGGGTGCCTGGCCAGCCTGGGTGAGAGGCTGAGGGCCGTTTTTAGACTGGCCACACCCGCTTCAGGGAGGGGGTTCTTGCTGGGGTGCCTGGCCAGCCTGGGTGAGGGGCTGATGGCTGTCTGCGGGCTGGCCAAGCCCCTCAGTGGGGACCCTCACCCCATGAGAGTGTGGGTCCCCGCTGGAGTGCCTGGCCAGCCTGGGTGAGGGGCTGATGGCTGTTTGCAGGCTGCCCACAGGCCCCAGCCACCCAAGCTCCCAGCAAGGCTGGCTGGAAGCAAGTATCTGGGATTTATTTTTCTTCTATAATTGAAACGTTGTTGCCTTAAGTGGAGGCCACAGCTGGCCAGGGCAGGCAGTAAGTTTGGCTTCCTCCATTGCCCGGGTAACCAAGCCTCCTGCTTGCTCCAGTTCCGTGGCTGCCAGCCGCCATCTTAGTTGGGTTAATTTGTATATAGTTGCTCTGATTGGCTGGTGGGTATGGCTTTGGATGTAGCAGAGGTGCGATCAATTTGCATGTTACCCTTTTACAGTGGGGCCTTGACTTACAATAGTCCCAACTAACGAGTTTTTCGAGAGATAAGCTGTCTCTCGGCCGATTTTTTGCTTTGAGTTGCAAGCTAAAATTCAGGTTACGAGCCAGCTTCAGATACCCCACCGCTAGTAGGCGCAGCGAACGTCACAGTGAATGCCACAACATCAGCCCAGCGTCACGGGTCTCACTTGTTTACTTTTTGATTCGACATACGAGTAATTTGAGTTACGAGCTTCATCATGGAACCAATTAAACTCGTAAGTCAAGGCCCCACTGCATTAGATTAGATTATATCTCAATAAAGCTGGGCAACAATTCCTATTGAAACTGACTGGAAATTTAATGACTAAATCTATTTTATTCAAAAATGATAATAGCAAGCAATACTATCATAACTTACCTTGCATGATAACAAGTAGCCATAAAACTTGCCAGTCATATTGAACACAGGTATATTAAACATGGTTATTATATATTTATTAAATTTTAAACCAATTTAGGTGTCATATTAAACAACAATGTCCAGAATATATAACAAATGGCCAAAAAGAAAAAAGTGGAGGGAAAGATTTCCTCTCTGAAGTCTCACATACAAATCATTAATAGTTAGCCTTACTGACCTGGTCAATGCCACGCCCTTTGCATTGTAGAATGATGACCTCTAATAATTTTGCTGCATGACACTCTGCATCTTCTCCTGCAACCCCTGTAAGAACCTGATCAACACAATACAAATTGAAGCGAGTAGTCATGAAACCTTCCAATCTGAGAATTTCTGTCCTGTCTTTAGTCTCTGGAGTATTTAAGATACTCTAACTATGAATGATTACAATATTCAGACTATAATGTAAAGCACCTGGGAGGATGCAGTTGTTTGTCACATTCTAGCAATCCGGATCTTGGTCTACATAATCAAAGCATCTCCCCATAGTGCCATTCCAGACAGTAGCACCTTGATAACCATTACTTTTCACAGAAACATGCCAAAGGACCCTACCTTTCTCAGGGATATCTGGCTCTTATGTAAAGAACTACAAAAAAACTAAGCTGATATTGTTTAAAATCTTTTCTCTACACAAGTCTCAAAAAATAAAAAATACTTTTTGGGACAGGAGGAAGCAAGAGGCAGACAAGAAATGTCCCGGGACAAGTAATAAAAAAAACATGGAGTAGGTGTGCTAGTTAGTACTAAAGGGCTGAAAATGTTAATGACAATGTTCTGGAATATGATGGTGTAGATATCTATTCCCAGAGTATTAACATGATAATAGTACTGGCAATAAATATTAAATAACAAGTAGATGATTATTTTGTGACTAAGCTGTCAGAAAGGAAATGAGGACAAGCACATCTAAAAACTTCATGGAGCAAAATAATTTTTTAGATGCCTGATGTTAAACAGCCTGCTGCCTCTCAACAAGCACTTTTAGAAAATTAAATGCTACCAATCATAGTGACTTTGATATTGAAGAGCCTCCATTCAAGTATTTTATTCCCTCTAATTGAAGAAAAGCATTTTTTTAAAAAGCATTCACCAAAAATTTATCTTGTACTTCCCAAGAAATGGCACAGTACTTTTGACTTTATAAGAAACCCTCCCGTTACAATCTTGCTATTTACTAAATAATTAGTGTATAGCCTCCATAAACCCACTGTCTCCAGGAATTTTCTTTATAAAATATCTGTAATGATTCCTGATCCTTTCAAACATATCTCAAGTTTTAGATACTTTCCTTCTTTGGATTCAAAGCCTAGCAAAGAACTACGCTAAAGTTAAGCTCCAAGCACTCTGAAAATCAAAAACATTTATAACTTTAGTTAAATGTCAGTGGGCAGACACAAGACAAATAATTGTCAAAGCCATTATTGTGGCATCTAAGATATCAAGGTGTTATTTAGTTTAAACTTTTAAAGGCCTTATTCTGTTAGACCCATACAATCTGTTTGGCATAATGTGGTATGATGTAACTTAACAATTTTCTACTTTTCATAGCACCAGCTGCATGACATACGTTCTTCTATTAATTAAAATGACCTACCTTTTTGCACATACTGTATATCATTTCAAGATACTTGGTATCAGATAGAAGTGTGTCCGTATCAACTGTCACATAATTATGAAGCAGAGGCATCATATCTGTATTAAAAAGCACCAGTTAATTACCCTTACTAATATAAATACTATGGGTTGGAAAAATCTCCTTAGAAAAAGAAAGCAAATCTGAGGTTGTTTTTTCTGTAACATTTGCTTTTAATTAAAGTATATTTATTTATAATTAGATGAAGGAATGATCCATTATTAAAGTGAATTCCTTTATAGTTAGTAGTTAAAACACAAAGATTACAAAAAGACTATGGACAGGGAGCCAGAGGATAAGAATATGTGTTAAAAGGAAAAACAAAACACTAAATAACTAAATCAAAATATACAATGGAAATCAATGCTATGGATCCTTGAGCATTAACTGGTACTAATAATTTATCCAAACAAATCATGCACTTAGAATATTCAAAAGTACGTGTTCAATTGATATACAGCAAAATGGAAAAAATCTTCAGTATTTCTATTGTGATTTACCTGTAAAGTAATCAAAGCCATCTTGTTGAAAAACCTCAAATACCAGAGGTAGAAGCTGCCACATCTGTGGAGACACTTGTTGACATGTCAAACTATGTGCTAAAGAGAAGATCTCCTCATAGAATTCTAAAAGAGAACATGGAGACATTAGTATAATGCTTGCTGATGTGAAATAGCAGTAAATTCTTACCACAACTTAGAGGTATATACCTAAGACATGCTGTTGTAAAACAGTTCCAATGACCTGTAAGCAGATTCCCTCAAGCTGCTGAGTTATCTAAAAGAAAAGGGAAAAAAAATTACATGGAGGAATCACAGCACCTGAATGAATTACTGAGCAATGTATAGTGTAATTCAGTGTATTAAAATAAAGTCAGTATTGTTAAGAAATCATTTTAGTTCTCTGCACTGAAATGATTCACTCATAATATTACAATGTTGTGAACCATAACACAAGGAATAACATATGTAGTTTACCCAAAAATTAAAGGAGCCACAAATGTTCTGTAGACAGACTTTAAATTTTTTTGTGTGTAAGTATTAACTCAACCCAGATATAACTGAAAAGTCACTGTCAGTGACTTACAGAACAATTATTTGAAAGAAAACATTATTCTAACCACTTCCATTTATATAATTATAGTAGATATAGAGAACCAGGCCCCCAATCATATAAGACGGAAAATACAAGTTCTTTTTATTGTTAGCGTGGTCTTCAATTGGATCCTAAGTACCTGAAATACATCAGAATGTTTATGATGGCGCAAGGGGAAATAAGATAAAAATTTACTAATCAGATATAAAAAAAGAACATCCATCTCAAATACATATTATGTTTAATACATTTTCTTCAAATATAGTAAACAATTGACTTGCTAATCATAAGTTAGCTTACTATATGGCTTCTGCCTACCTACTATTATCAAGAATAAAAAATAATTTATTAAAATCTCATATTGCAAAAGGCAATTTGTAGATAATCTGAAAGCACAATTTGTGGATATAAATAAACAGCAAGTTCGGGACAGTGATTACTTCAAAGGGAAGGAAATAAAGAAATGAGATTAGGAAGTGGTAACCCAAGAGCTTTAATGACATAAATCTGAAATTGTTTTTCTTACTGAAAATAAAATCTAAAGGATATACTGTAAAATGTTAAAATCTAATACATTTTGGTAGTGATTAAAGAGTTTTGGGTATAGTTTTTCTCTGTATATTTCTCTTTTCTGTATATATTTTGAATAATTCCATTTTAAAAATTCATTTACAGTTCACACCTTTTTTAAAAGATAATAATAAGCCGAAACCGGTTTGGCTCAGTGGATAGAGCATCAGCCTGTGGACTGAAGGGTCCCAGGTTCGATTCCGGTCAAGGGCATGTACCTGGGTTGCGGGCACATCCCCAGTGGGAGATGTGCAGGAGGCAGCTGATCGATGTTTCTCTCTCATCGATGTTTCTGACTCTCTATCTCTCTCCCTTCTTCTCTGTAAAAAATTAATAAAATATATTAAAAAAAAAAAAAAAAGATAATAATAAAAGAAAACTACAATGATGATGATGATGGTTGCACAACAATGTGAATGTACTACTGAACTATACGTGTAAAAATAGTTAAGATGGTAATTTTATGTTATGTGTATTCTACCATAGTTAAAAAAAATTTTTTTTTATTGATAAGAAACACCAAGTAGCATATTATTTTCCTAGGAATCACCACACTTTTGGATCTGGAAAAGGTAACCTAAGAGGGAGCCAAAAATCCTCAGCTTTGGGGTAAAGATATGGTAATATAAATATTGTGTTCCTTCTAGTAGTAAGGAACCTAAAACAAGGTACTCTTATCCTTACAATAGGGAACTATTTAAAAGATGGCAGAATCAAGGTGCATGAGAAAATGACCAAAATTTTATGTAAAAGCCATCCAAAAAACAGAATAATTGATAAGGAATGGCTTGAAATAACCTAAAACCTTTACAACACTAGATCAGTCCCTTACCTCTTTATGATCTTCAACTACACTAAGAAGTGTGTCAATAGTATTCAAGATTCCCATAGCAGTAACAGCTTTGTCATCACTTCCTTCTTCATCTTGCCCAGTCTGGATTACTTGATTAAATGTCATTGCCTAGATTAAAAAGAATATAACTTAGGTTTGCCATTAAAACAGCATAAACATTCTTTGGTCTGAAAATTTTAATTTTAAAATGTTCTCACTGAAACAACATAAGCAATGTTTCCAAACTGATCAGTAATAATTAAGAGCTTGGACACTATAATCAAATGGTACTTTTTTGTGAATTTCTGGGGGACCTTAAACAACTTATTTGACCTTTGTTTCCTGACATCTCATTTGGGAACTTCATAGAGAAACTGTGAAAATAAATGAGGCAAGGGACAGAAACTGTTTAATATTATGAATATTTTTCTTTATTGATTAAGTTATTACATATCTGTCCTTATGCTCCCATTGCCCCCCACCCCTACTATGAATATTTTTATTAATATTACTGGCTAATAGCTGATAATGCCCAAATACAGGTATCAAGTATTTTAATCATCAAGGTTTTGTTATTGCAATATTCAACTATTTGAAACAAATTTCTGAGTCATAACTAATAATCAGACCAACATATTATAAATGCAATATACATACATAATGAATGATATTACATTTATTCAAATGTCCTCATACATGGCAAAATCAGCTGTTAAGAATATAATTTTCCAACCCTGCCTGAAGTGGCTCAGTTGGTTAAGCATAGTCCATGAACCTGAAAGGTTGCCAGTTTGATTCCCAGTTAGGCCACATACCTAGGATTCGGGCTTGATCCCCAGTAGGAGTGTGCAGGAGGCAACTCATCAATATTTCCCTCTTATATCAATGTTTCTCTCTCTCTCCCTTCCTCTCTATCTAAAAACCAAAAAAGGGGAAAACTTTAAAAGTGTATAATTTTCCAGGAAACTATTTCTAAAATTTTGTTTTTACTGAATTTGTTGGGGTAACATTAGTTAATAAAATTATGTTTCAGGTGTACAGTTCTATAATACACATCTGTATATTGTAGTGTGTTCCCCATCCAACATCAGTCAAGTCTCTTTCCATCACAATTTATCCCCCTTTTACGCTTGCCTACCTTCCCCACCACCCTTTCCCTCTTATAATCACTACTAGAGGCCTGGTGCACAAAAATTTGTGCATTCAGGGGGCAGTCCCTCAGCCCGGCCTGTGCCCTCTTGCAGTCTGGGACCCCTCAGGGGATGACCACCTGCTGGCTTAGCCCGCTCCCGGGGGGATCGGGCCCAAGCTGGCAGTCAGACATCCCTCTGGCAGCAGGCCTAAGCTGCAGTCAGATATCCTTAGCACTGCTGAGGAGGTGGGAGAGGCTCCCACCACCCCTGCTGTACTGGCAGCCGTCAGCCGGGCTTGTGGCTGAGCAGAGCTCCCCGTGTGGGAGCGCACTGACCACCAGGGGGCAGCTCCTGCATTAAGCATCTGCCCCCTGGTGGTCAATGTGTGTCATAGTGACCAGTCATTCTGCTGTTAGGGTCAATTTGTTTTATTATATAGGAGGATAAGTGTTATCTGTGTTTATGTGGTTTTTGCTAAATCCCTTTATCCTTTTTACCTAGACCTCCAACTCCCTCCCTGACAGGTGTGTCAGTCTGTTTTCTGTATCTATGACTCTGTTTCTATTTTGTGTAGTTTGTTCAGTAGATTCTACATTTCTACATAAGTCTTTCTGACTGGTTTATTTCACTTAGCATAATCTTCTCCCAGTCCATCCATTTCCTTCTTTTTTTTACAGCCGAGTAATATTCCACTGTGTAAATGTACCACAGCTTTTTATGCACTCATTTACTGATGGGCACTTGGACTGCTTACAAATCTTAAGTCTACCAGACCTGAGGCCCTGAACCTAACTGTCCCCTATACCTGGGCTCCTGAGCATTAAAGAGAAAAAACCAACATGATATAGAAAAATGTTAGTTATATGCAAACAAGTGGTTAGAATAAGATGGAACTTGGAGACATTGTAGAAAATAGGTCTACCTTTCATCTGGCGCCAATATTCCACCTTTGTGTGCCAATCCACCCAGCAGGATGAGCCTTGTTTCACACAGAGGTACTTCTTGCAAAGTGAGCACCAGATGTTGCTCTTCACCTTCTTGCATGGATTGTCTTTGTAAGACACTCCAGGATTTTGCTTGTTGTACCTGGAGTGCTTTTCCATGCACACAGCACAGATATGATTAGACGATGTCCCAGGGGGAATCTCTGGAAAATGATTGCCTGGGGTCATCCGTTGAGGGCAGGGTTCCTTTTGTGGGTGGCGGTGGGCTGATGTCCTGTATCCACCAATAAGTTGCAGGCACAGTTTCTGAATATATCTGGTGAAATAAACTGGCTTTTTTGAAGCAGCTTACTGCTTTGAAGCATACAAGATCTAAGAATTATAACTGGCCCACATAAAAAATTTTCATGAAAAGCCGCCAGGACCAGCGGTAATGACGACAAGACCAGCGAAGGCGGGTCATCTGGTCATTTTTGTCACAGCCACCCATATATTTATTATAGTCCTTCACCAGCTGTGGCATCTGTATTTCTTGCACACTGCCATCTTTATTTCTTCTGTTTATTACTACATTTTGGGCTGGATCGTGGTAGGTCGAAATAAATGTGATGGGCTTTCTATCCTGCCAAACTAAACATGTTACATTTTCTTGAGAGATAGCGACTGTCACCCCTACCAAGTTTTTTTTACACTTTTCAGTGACTTAGGAAACTGCTTCCTGTTTTGCTGCAGGGTTCCCACAATTCCTGTGTGTAATTCTGACAGTGCATATTTAGCAAGGGTTACAGAGTTGTAGAACTGGTCCATAAGCACATGAGATTTATTTTCCATTGCACATGAAGTCAGGAGACGAACGACTGTATTTCCTTCTGCGCCCAAGTCTTTTATAGGCATTGGAGCAGCACCAGTGTAGATTTATGCATTCAAAATGTAGCCAGTCTCACCTTCACAGAGAAGGAAAGACTTGATGCCCCACTTTGTGGGCTTATCCTTGATATACTGCTTGATGGCCAAGCGGTTTTTTGTCGGGATCATCCCCTCATCTAGGCTCAAATGTTGCTTTGGCAGATAGAAGTGGAGAAACTTGGGGAGTAGACTTTCCAAGAAAGGCCTAACTTTATATATTCTGTCTTATCGATATCTGTGTCTTCCTCATCAATTATGTGTAAAAAACTCCAAAGGGCCAAGAATCTGTCTCGAGTCATAACATTTCGAAATCCGGGAGTAAACCCAACAAAGTCAGAGCCCTCATTTGTCCAATAATCCCGATAGCTGGGCTTTATACATAAGTATTCCATATAGGTCCTCAGTCCAAGAAAAGCCTTCATTTCTTCCACTGTGGCATCCTTGAAATTTTTGGCATTGTAGGAGTTGGGCTTTGCTATATGCAATTGGTGGGCCTGGAGGTTGGATTTCTCTGTCAAATTTTGCCAGAAAGTATCATCCAAAAACAAGGATAAAAAGTCAATCGGTTCACTCTCCTCTGTGATAGATCCAGGAATGTTCACTGTGCCTTTTCCATCTTCAGTTAAATTCAGATCTGTATTTGGTGATACAAAATTCCTTGTCCAACCTTCATCACCACCTACATCTCCCCTATCAGCTGTTTGAGGGACACGCCCCCCTTCTCTTACTATCGATCTAGCTCTAGATCTATAAGGTTCAAGATTCTCCTCATCACTCGAGCTCTCACTGTCTGTGTCACTTGAACTGGAAACGTATTCTTGATGAAATTCTGACTCCTCAGAGTCTGAATCAACCAACGTATTGATCACCTGTTGAACTGTGATAAGCCTAGACCTAATTCGCTTTCCTGTTGAAGTGCTTGGTTCATCAGCCGCTCGTTTCATTGTGAATTTTCAGAATTTTTTCACGTCAAACCACACTAAGTCCACTCAAATTCATGGGGGCATACAGTTGCAAGGGCTAACCATGAGGTCTGACCACGATTGGTTGGTTATTTTTAGTTTGCAACGCATTTTTTTCATGTACTAGGCAAAGTACCGAAAATTAGGTACAGCGGTATATCGGCAGATTCGGAAATTACTGAGAAATCGGTACAGCGTTCTGGTAGGGTTAACTATTGTAAATAAAGCTGCAATGAACACAGGAGTGCATACATTCTTTCAAATTAGTATTGAGTTTCTTTAGATAAATTCCCAGAAGTGGAATTGCTGGGTCATAGGCAGTTCCATTTTCAATTTTTCAACTCCATACTGCTTTCCACAGAGACTATACTGATCTGCATCCCCACCAACAGTGCACAAGGGTTCACTTTTCTCCATATCCCTGCTAACACTTGTTTATTGACTTGATGCTAGCCATTCTGACAGGTGTAAGGTTATATCTCATGGTGGTTTTCATTTGCATTTCTCTGATGATTAGTGACCTTAAGCATCTATACTAATAAAAGGGTAATATGCTAATTAGTCAGGACATATTCTGGACATCCATCCAGACAAAGCCACGGTGCGGGGGCTCAGGCAGAGGCACAGGCAGTTAGGGACGGGCCTAAACTGGTAGTCAGACATCCCCCGAGGAGTCCTGGATTGGAGAGGGTGCAGGCCAGGCTGAGGGACACCCCCTGCCCCCCATGCATGAATTTCACAAACTGGGCCTCTAGACTATCTACACTGATAAAAGAGAAACATGCAAACTGACCATCCCTCCGCTATGCACACCAGCCAATCAGAGCGATATGCAAATCAACCCAACAAAGATGGCAGTTAATTTGCATACACAGATGCGGAGCGAAGACTGAAGACAGTGTAGAAGAAGCCAAGCGCTGTAGAAGGGAGCAAAGCGGCGGACAAGGGAACGGAGCCGAGGCAGCGGACAGGAGAGGGAGCAAGGCAGGAAAGCAGCGGAGAAAGGAGGGAGCGAGCTGGCAGAGAAGGGAGGGAGCCGAAGCGGTGGAGAAGGGAGCGAAGCCCATCTCAGCGGGCTTCATCCCCTTCTCTGCTTCGCTCTGGCCTCAGGAAGCCCTATTCTTGTAGGAATCTTCCTGCAACGGGCCTCTAGCATGTGTGTGTGTGTGTGTATGTATAAATATATAAGCCTAAATGACTGAACGACCGGCTGCTATGATGTGCATTGACCACCAGAGGGCAGACTCTCAATGCAACCAGCAGGCTCATGGCTGGCAAGCACAGATGCGGTGGCGTGAGCCTCTCCTGCTTCCGTGATGTGGCAGCAGGCCCCGCAGGGCTGGGATGAGCGGGAAGGCACGGCGCCCAACTCAGGCTCCTCCCAGGCGCTTCGTGCACTATTACATCTTGGGGGATGCTGAACTGTTGGGGATCGGGCCGAAACTGGCAGTCCAATATCTCCCGAGGGGCCCTGGATTACGAGGGCGCAGGCCAGGCTGAGGGCCTCTATAGTCTTTTCATATGTATACTGGCCATCTGTATGTCCTTTTTCAAGAAGTGTTTATTCAAGTCCAATGCCTGTTTTTTAATTGGGTTCTTTTGTGTTGAGTTGTATAAATTCTTTATAAATTTTGTATATTAACCCCTTATCAGATGTATCATTGACAAATACGTTATCCTTTTCATTTTTTAAAAATATTTTATTGATTTTTTACAGAGAGGAAGTGAGAGGGATAGAGAGTTAGAAACATCGATGAGAGAGAAACATCGATCAGCTGCCTCTTGCACACCTCCTACCGGGGATGTGCCCGCAACCAAGGTACATGCCCTTGACCAGAATCGAACCTGGGACCCTTCAGTCCGCAGGCTGATGCTCTATCCATGGAGCCAAACCGGTCAGGGCATCCTTTTCATTTTGTTAATGGTTTCCTTTGTTGTGCAAAAACCTTCTAGCCCAGAAAGCGTGGCTTGGTGATTGAGCATCACCTCATGAACCAGGAGGTCATGGTTTGATTCCCAGTCAGGGCACATGCCCAGGTTACAAGCTTAATCCCCAGTGTGGGGCGTGCTGGAAGCAGCCAATAAATGATTCTCATCACTGATGTCCCCCCGCTCCCCCATCTTCTCTGAAATCAATGAAAACATATTAAAAAAAAAATGAACCTTTTTAGTTTGACGTAGTCCCATTTTAAAACTTTTCTCCTTGTTTCCTTTGCCCAAAGAAATATATCAGAAAACATATTGCTAAGAGAAATGTCAGAGACTTAACCACTTATGTTTTCTTCTAGTTTTATGGTTTTGAGTCTTACATTTAAGTTTTTAATTCATTTTGAGTTTATACTTGGTGTGAGAAGGTTGTCAATTTTCATTTTTTTGTATGTATCTGTCCAATTTTGCAAGCACCATTTGACCATAAAGACGTGGGTTTATTTCTCGGCTCTCTAGTCTATTCTATTGCGCTATATGTGTTTTATGCCAGTACTATGCTATTTTGATTATTATGGCCTTATAGCATAGTTTGATATCAGGTAGCATGATTTCTCCAATGTTGTTCTTTCTCAAGATTGCTGTCACTGTTCAGGGTCTTTTGTGGTTCCATATAAAATTTTGGAATATTTGTTCTAGTTCTATAAAATATGCCATTGGTATCTTGATAGGAACTGCATTGAATCTATAGAATGCTTTCAGTAATATGGACATTTTAATGTTAATCCTTCCTACCTATGAACACAGCATATGCTTCCATTTATTCGTATCTTCTACAATTTTTTTTTTTATAAGATATATTTTATTGATTTTTTACAGAGAGGAAGGGAGAGGGAGAGTTAGAAACATCGATGAGAGAGAAACATTGATCAGCTTCCTCCTGCACACCCCCTACTGGGGATGTGCCCGCAACCAAGGTACATGCCCTTGACTGGAATCGAACCTGGAACACCCTTCAGTCCGAAGGCCAATGCTCTTTCCACTGAGCCAAACCGGTTACGGCATCTTCTACAGTTTCTTTCTTCAGTGTCTAATAATTTTCCAAGGACAGGTCCATTTATATGCTTGGTTAAATTAATTCCTAGATTTTTTTTTTTTTTTTAATGCAATTGTAAAACGGGATTGTTTTTTAACTTCCCTTTCTGATAGTTCATTATTAGTATACAAAAATGAAACTGATTTCCGGACATTTTGTATCCTGCTACTTTACTGAATTCATTTATCAGTTTCCGTTTTTTGGCTGAATATTTAGGCTTCTCAATATGCCGTAACATGTCATCTGTAAATAATGACAATTTTACTTCTTCCTTTCCAAGTTGGATGCCTTTTATTTCTTCTTCTTGTGTGATCACTGTGGCTAGGAATTCTAGTACTATGTTGAATAAGAGTGGTGACAGCAGACATCCCTGCCTTGTTCCTGGGAAAACGGTTTTAATTTTGTCCACTGAGTATGATGTTGGTTGTGGGTTTGTTATATATGGCCTTTATTATGTTGAGATATGTTCTCTCTATTTCCACATTGCTGAATTTATTTTTGTTTTTTTAAGCATAAATGGGTGCTGGATTCATAAAACTTTTGCCTTTACTTAAATCAACTACAAATATCATGAGTTACATTCTTGAAACCTTAATACTTAGAAATATAAACTGCATTAAATAAACCTTTGTATAGGGAAAAGGGTTGGGTTATTGTTGGACATATGTTCATACTTATTATTACTATCCCTAAATAATTTACTTACTTCTCAGAAGATTGGGGCTATACAGGCCATGTATAAATTGTTTAAACAAATTTCATTTTAAAAACTAGTATGTCTACTTCATCTTTAAGTTGGTCCAAAATATTCCAGTAAAACAGGCAATCATAATGCAGTGTAAGGTAGCAGTTAAATGTGAATCATGCCCAGCTGGCGTGGCTTAGTGGTTGAGCGTTGACCTATGAACCAGAAGGTCACATGCCTGGGTTTTGGGTTCGATCCCCAGTGTGGGGCATGGAGGATGTAGTCGACAGATGTTTCTATCTTCCTATCCCTCTCGTTTCTCTCCCTCTGAAATCAATAAAAAACATAAAAACAACAATAACAAAAAAGCCCTAGCCGATTTGGCTCAGTGGATAGAGCATCAGACTGTGGACTGAAGGGTCCCAGGTTCGATTTCGGTCAAGGGCACATGCCTGAGTTGTGGGACTGATCCCCAGTAGGGGGCAGGAAGCAGCCAATCAATGATTCTCTCTCATCATTGATATTTCTTGATCTCTCTTCCTCTGCTTTCATCTCTGAAATCAATAAAATATTTTTTTTTTGAAAAAGGGATGTGTATTGTAAAGACATACAGCAGATGTGAATTCTAGCCCCGCCCATTCTAGCTATGGGCAAGCCCTATCAAGGGCTTACAGTGTTATCTGGCATACAGTAAGCTCTGTGAAAATGCTTTCTATAAGATAAGTAATGCATGAATGATTGGTTCAAATAACATACCAAATGCTGTGTCATTTCTACTGCAATAGGAGTAACTTCTTCACTATACTCGCAGATCATTTTCTGAATTACATTTGTAAGATCATCATTTTCTGTTTCTCTTATAATATGAAGAAGAGCTTGCATTACAGGTCTGATGAATGGTGTGATGTATTCTTTAGCTGTAAAAGTTGGAAAAAGAAAAAAAAATTTAGGATAAAAACCTGATACAACATGCACCAAATGGTAAAAAAGACATACTTTCACATAAAAGAAAGACTAGCCCTAACCAGTTTGGCTCAATGGATAGAGCGTCAGCCTGCGGACTCAAGGGTCCCAGGTTCGATTCCGGTCAAGGGCATGTACCTTGGTTGCGGGCACATCCCCAGTGAGGGGTGTGCAGGAGGCAGCTGATAGATGTTTTTCTCTCATCGATGTTTCTAACTCTCTATCCCTCTCCCTTTCTCTCTGTAAAAAATCAATAAAATATATTTTAAAAAAATAAAAGGAAGATTATGTGTCAAGTATCTATGTGCCTTGTGCAGTTATGGAAGGAGGGGGAGTGGGGGAGGGGGGAATGCTGCATTATTTGAGATATAAACCCTTTACCTTTTTCTTGATTGCTGATTAACACTTGAAGTGCAATGGCAGCTTCCACTTTCACAGGCATTTCCCTATCATCAATTAGACATGTTCGTGTCAGCTCTAAGGCTGTTTTCAGGTTCTGGTCACTTTTGAACTTAACTTCACAAAAATAGTGAAGGACCCAGCAAGCCTTTAAAAAAAAAATGCAGTGAGTTATTGTAGAAATCTTAAATTTCCAAAAGCTATACAGTATCTCTATTCCCAAAGTTCTGTATGGGAATTTGGAGGCTGGCCAGTGGTAAATTATGTCCAATGAGACAACACTAGACCAGTACTATGATCCCAACTTACTCTTTGGCTGCATGATGTTTGTGTGGATAGCAAGATCTGAATGCAAAACACAGACAGACACTGCTATCAGACACAGATGAAAACTATGCACACATTACATCAGCCATTTATATAAGCTCTTCCCCAAAGCGGCCAAAGGTGACCTCTGAAAATGGTTCGCTCATCACTTAAATCAGAAAACCCCACAATATCATGCAAATGAAGAGGCTCAAATCTGTGTTCACTTTAAGAACACTCATGAAACCGCCCAGGCCATCAAAGGTATGTATATTTGAAAGCCACCAAATATCTGAAGGGTACCATTCATTACAATGGTAGAATTGGTAGGTGTACCCAGGCAAAACAGTGGGGCTGGACACAGGGTTGGTGGCCCCCAAAAAAGGCTGAATTTTTGTTGCACATGCTTACAAATGCAGAGAGCAATGCTGAATTTAAGGGTTTAGATGCGGATTCTCTGGTCATTGAGCACATCCAGGTGAACAAAGCTCCAAGATGCGGTGTAGAACTTACAGAGCTCATGGGTGGATTAACCCATACATGAGCTCTCCCTGCCCATAGAGTGATCCTCACAGAAAAAGAGCAGATTGTTCCCAAACCAGAAGAGGAGTTTGCATAGAAGAAAAAATATCCCAGAAGAAACTGAAGAAACAAAAACTCATGGTCCAAGAGTAAATTCAGCATAAAATAAATAAAAAATAAAAGCAGAAAGAAAAAAAAAATTTACATAATACAGAGGTAAAATATAAAATATGGCTTTTAAAATGAACATTAAAAAGTTTTCATTTAAAAGTCCACATAGGCAGTCATTCATTATAAGCATTATAAGACATAACTATATAAATTAATACAGCATTAAAACTTACTCTTGCTCTCATGTAGCCTAGTTCACTGCTGAAGAGAGGGAATACATGATTCTGCAACATGTATTCCATCTGATCTTTATATATTTTTTTCTGTAAATATAAACAAAAATTATTTTTAAAGAGTTCCAAATATAATAATCTCAAATGCCTAATAGATACACCCAGTGTTAAAAATGACTATTGATGTTAAAACATATATTTACTCTGGTTCTTTGAACCCAAAACCCACATCCAATTTTCTTATTTTCAAACTTTACCATAAAAAAACACACAGAATACGTTTTTTAACCTTTTTGTATTATTTGTTTAAAGAAAGCAATTGCAACAAGTCTTAGCAGCAATGGTGTTTGAGTAATGGTGTGTGGTTAATTTTATTCCTTACCTTATAAAACTTTTTTCTTAAAAAACTATTATAATTTCTTAAAATCCCTGGAAAGGTTCTAAATGAACATAACATACATTGAGAAACATCCTGCTTTCAAGGTGTAATAATCTGAATATCTAAAAAGATATTTGTATTTTCTAAAGAGTAAGATGTTTTAAAGAAGAGTTCATTGAATTGCATATTAAATTAATATTAAAAACTGATAAATACTAATAAACCTAAGAAGACTAATGAGACATGAGAACTAAATGCAATGTGGGATCCTGGAATGAATCATGGACTCAAAAGACATTAGTGGGAAATCTTATAAAATGTGAAACGGATCTGTAGATAGGTTTATAACATCAATATTAATTTCCTGGTTTTGAGAATTATGGCATAGCTATCTAAGATGTTAACATTAGGAGAAGCTGGGTGAAGAGTAATGAGAACTATTTTTACAATTTTTTTGTAAATCTAAAATTATCCTATCTATATATATAAAGAGCCAGGGTCCATAACACAACAACCAAAGGCTCAACTGAACATTGGAAGTCAGTGCTGGGTTGCAGTGGTGACCCAGCACTGACTGCAGCTGGTGCCAGCACAGCAACCCAGCACTGACTGCAAAGGGGGCTGCAGATCAGGCCTGCAGAGAGAGAGGCAGGGTCTCATCTGCAGCCTCAGTGGCAGCTGTTGGTCAGCCATTGCCTCTCTCTTTCTCTCTGGGCTTCACCAGCAGCCGAGCCTCTGTTACGCTGGCCTCTGCAGGGGGGCTGCTGATCAGTCCCACCTCCTTGATCAGGCCCAGAGATAGGCCTGGAGACCCTGAATGGCATAGAAACCAACCAGTCAGAACCAAATCTGGGTGAAGTGTGAGGAGCCAATGGCTGCTTAAGAGGCGGAGCTTTTGAGGCTGACTGGCATAGAAACTGACCAATCAGAACCAAATCTGGGTGAAGTGTGAGAAGCCAATGGCTGCCTAGGAGGCAGATCTTTTGACGCTGACTGGCATAGAAGCCAACCAATCAGAACCTAATCTGGGTGAACTACAAAGACAGAACCTAAGGTGGGGGTTGAGGAGGGGTTTTAAGGGCAACAGCTGTTTGGTATAAGGTGTAAGAAAGCGGTTCAAATTTTAATGACCGGTTTGGCAGTATAGTGTATATGGCTGGCTATCAGTCCAGATATAGGGATTATGTGTTTTTGTCTGCCAAGAGCATCTCCTCCTGCTAAAAAAGGCTTCCGCCACCCCACGACCATTTAAGCAATCCTATCGTATATAATCTATCTATACTAAGAAAAGTGTAATATGCTAATTAGACCAGGTCGACCAGCCATCTTCGTGATGTCTGACTTCCTTCTGGACAAAGCCATGGTGGTGGGGGCCCAGGCAGAGGCAGTTAGGGGCAATCAGTCCAGCAGGGGAGGGCAGTTGGGGGTAAGATCAGGTCGGCAGGGTAGGGCCATTGGGGGCGAGATTAGGCCAGCAGGGGAGGGCACTTGGGGCTGAGATCAGGCTGGCAGGGGAGGTCAGTTAGGGGTGATCAGGCACTCAGAGGCAGTTGGGGGTGAGATCAGGCTGGCAGAGGCAGTTAGGGGTGATCAGGCAGGCAGGCAGAGAGGTTAGGGGCAATCAGGCAGGCAAGCAGAGGGGTTAGGGGCAATCAGAGACAGTTAGGGGTGATCAGGCAGGCAGACAGGTAAGCAGTTAGGAGCCAGTGGTCCCAGATTGCGAGAGGGTGCAGGATGGGCTGAGGGAACCCCCTCCCCCTCCATGCACTGGGCCACTAGTATATAATAAAAGCCTAATATGCAAATCAATTGAACAGCAGAACAAACGGTCATATGATGTGCACTGACCACCAGGAGGTAGATGCTCAATGCAGGAGCTGCCCCCAGCCCACAAGCCCCAGGCCAGCCAAGGCGGGTGCCAGTGGGGGTTTCCCGATCACCCCGCCAGTCGCCGCAAAGATTGCCTGTGATCACCAACCAGGCTTAGGGACCCTACCCATGCACAAATCTCATGCACCAGGCCTCTGGTTTAATAATAAAGTAAAAACAAAAAATCTGATCCGAGAATTCAGCCTTTTATACAAATAATTACTTTATGAACTAAAAGAAGTATGCCTGGACAGGTATAGTAAAGCTGAAAGATATACAAATATACTCACAAATTAACGGTAACCAATTCAATATAGCACCATATGGAACAAGGCTACTAGGAGTTGGGTGTACTGTGACCAAGTATTTACTTAAAATTTGAATAGGTGTCATTTATTAACTTTAAAATGAAAACAAATTTCAGATCATATTTATGAAGAAATCAGACATAATGTGTACAATTAAGTTGAGGATTCTAAAGATAAATCTAATCCAGTCATTCATTCATTCCTAAAAAACTTGTCACAGAAGCATGATGTTCCTCGACTGCAAATGCATTCATGTATATAAATTTCCTTAAAGGTCAATTATTTGAGAAGAAAAAAGCCCACTACTTTACAATTATCTTGCAACAATAAAAAAACCAAAAAACCTCACATTAAAAGAAGTACTTTTAGCTCATGCAACAAAAGAAAATATAAACTGGACATCATTTGAAAATCATATTAAAATGTATACTTCAAAGGACACCATCAAGAAAGTGAAAAAGGTAACCCACAAAACGGCAGAAAATATTTACAAATCACACATATGAAAAAGGTAGAGAACTCTACAATTCAACAACAACCTAATTAAAATCAGACAAAAGATTTACATAGACATTTCTCCAAAGATATACAATGGCCAGTAAGCAAGATTTTCAATTATGCCCTAGCTGGTTTGGTTCAGTGGATAGAGCATCAGCATGTGGACTGAAGGGTCCTGGGTTCTATTCCGGTCAAGGGCACATGCTCGGGTTGCAGGCTCGATCCCCAATGTGGAGTATGCAGGAAGCAGCCAATCAATGATTCTCTCTCATCATTGATATTTCTATCTCTCTCTCTCTCCCTTCCTCTCTGAAATCAATAAAAATATATTTAAAGATTCTCAATTATCATTCACTAGAGTCTCGATGCACGAAATTCGTGCAAGGGGCTCCAAGGGCCGAGCCCCTGCCCTCGCAGAATCAGCCCCAGCTTCATCCCAAGGACGGTCGGTCCAGTTAGCATATTACGCTTTTATTATTATAAATTAGACATCAGGGTAATGTAAATTAAAAGCATAATAAGAAAACATCAGACACCAACTGGGATGGCTATAAACAAAAAGGACAGATAATAAGTATTGGTGAGGACTTAGCAACTGGGAACCTCATACACTGCCGGTGAAAATACAAAATGATATAGCCAGACACTTTGGAAAAGTGGTAATTTCTCAAAATATGACCTGCAATTTGACTTCTAGGTTTGTATTACCCAAATGAAATAAAAACATACGTCCACACACAAATGTGTACACACACACACAAATGTGTACACACACACAAATGAGTACAAATGTTTATAGCTCCATTGTTCAGTCAAAAGTGGAAACAATGTAAAGGTACATCAAACGATACGCAAGTAAGTAAAATGGGGTATGTCAATACAACTCCTGGGATATTATTTGGCAATAAAAAGAAACAGAAGTACTGTGACCTGTCACAATATGAACTTAGAAAATATTCATGCTAAGTTTTAAAAGCCACTCATAAAGGACCAAATGTTGAATCACTCCATTTACATGCATGTCCAGAGTAGGCAAAATTCATAGAGAAGACATAAAATAGGTTAGCCGTATCTTAGGGTTGGGAGGTCTCAGAGAAAATGGAGAGTAACTGCTAATAAGATTCCTTTTTGGAATTCTGTGAATATAAGAAAAACCACTGAACTGTAAACTTTAAATGGGACAATTTTATGGTATGTGAATTGTATCTCAATAAAACTGTTATTAAACCGTGTGCACACCCACAAAAAGAAATACCTTTAGAAGTATTTCAGCTAAAGAGCCAATCATATGCAGGGCTCCATCTTTTTTTCGAGGATCAGCATTTGGTTCTGTAAGAATCTGGTAGCAAAATCCCATAGTCTTTTGCAGTACCTAGATTAAAAAGAGAAAATCTTAAAAAACATTAATGACAAAAATGACTTACATACAGCTAACATTAAAAGCAGGATATCTGGCCCGGCCAGCATGGCTCAGTGTTTGAGCATAAACCTATGAACCAGAATGTCACACAGTTTGATTTCCGGTCAGGGCACATGCTCGGGTTGTTGGCTGAATCCCAGTGTGGAGGGTGCAGGAGGCAGCCAATCAATGATTCTCATCGTTGATGTTTCTATCTCTCTCATCCTTCCTCTCTAAAAACCAATTAAACATATTTAAAAAAAACCAAACACATTAAAATAAAAAAAGCAGTGTATCTGAACAAATTTTAAATATTAAAATTCATAAAAGCAAAGTATTCCACACATTCAATAACCTACCTCTTTCCTCTTACTACATGCAGTAAACAAAAGTGTCTGGGCAGCAGTGGTAGGAGAAATGAAATCTTCAAACACATCTAGAGAATAAATTTAAATACAGAAAACAGTAATTTCAATTTCTTCAACAAACACTGCCACATAATTTATAAATGATGTTGGTAAAAACAAAACAAAACCTCACAAGAGGAGGGTGGGGACCTTAAAATTTTGCTATATTTTGACACAGTGAACTTGAAAATGAACCCAATTACCAATATAATTTTGTGAAAGCCTAATTCCATGTCATTTCTGTACAAGATAAATGATAACAATCCATCAATTTATACTAATGATTATTTTCTTCCATACAAAACACTACTACTATGAGAATTCACAATAGGGTCACAAAAATACAAACTACTAATAGTACATAAGATTCTTTGATTGCAACTTCATAAAAGATCTGGAAGCAGAGAATTCTTCTAAGCCATGCCCAGATTCTTGACTCCCAGAAACAGATAATTAATGTGTTATTTTAAGCCAATAAAAAAAAAACACAACACAAAAAAAATAAGATTTTGCTAGGAAGAAGGACTAACACTCAAATTAGTCAAATTACAATCTTTAGTTCCATCGAGACTTCCTGTGACCCTAGCTTCCAGTACACATCTTCTCAATTTGCACATATATGATTAGCTGACATGGGATCCAAAAGTATAGTTTAGACCAGCGGTGGCAAACTTTTCAGACCTCATGGACCACCAGTGGTCTGCAGACCACTGGTTGGCGACCGCTGGTTTAGACACTCAGTGTTAAGGTATAATCTTGAATTTTCAATAGTTTTGGAATGTGCTAGAAGCACATCTAATAATTTAACACTACTGTATTTCTCTGCTAAAAATTATCAAATGCCATAATTAATGCATAGCCCCCCTCTCAAAGGTCTAAAGCAGTTATTTGTAACCGTGGTGCCGCAATAATTTTTAAAATATTAAATACCCGAATTCTTTTCCCTTATATTGTCAAATAAAAAAATGATAGTAGCCAACACAACAATAGGCATCTGGTGTAAATGAATCAAAATTATACCTGTTTTTTTGGGCAGATCGGTAAAAAATATATATTAAGGAGTGCCACAGAATTTTAGTAATTAGTTTATGTGTGCCATGAGATGAGAAAAGCTGAAAATCTCTGGTCTAACCAATGAATAGATTATACTGAAACACCAAAGATTTTTTAGTGCCAAAGGTAAGAGGCCTTGACACCACCTAGGTTTACTATATACAACCTTAACTGACATTTTATTTCTTAAAAAAGTAAAAATTCCTTACCAAACTTCATGCGTATATATTCATAAGGGTCTTCTTGCCAAAGTTCTTCATCAGCATCTGTATAGCACATCAATGGAAAAATAACATCTTGGATAATGCCCTGTAATTTAAAAGTTAAGAAAGTTCATATGTAATACTTCTTTGTAATACATTAAGCAATAAAAATAAAAAAAAAAGAAAGTAACCTTCAGTACTGAAATTTAAACCTTCAAATTTCTGTTAAGTGATAAAAAAAAGTAACCCTATAATCTATAACATGTGTTTTTAAAAGCTTAGTATCAAACTTTACATTCTCAGATCAACTATCAATGAACATATTTTTCCTTCTATGCAACAAGTAATTATGAAATAAAACATGAATATAGATAACAATTAAGTATTCTGAGACAATACAACATTAAATTTTAGTCCATGAAGTCCTACAGTTCTAAAGCAAAAAAAATCACTCATAAAAATACGTAAGCCAACAGAAAGAGAGACTAAAAAAACAATCCCATTTACCATCGCACCAAAAAAATTAAGATACCTAGGAATAAACTTAACTAAAGAGGTAAAAGACCTCCACTCAGAAAACTACAGGACGTTGAAAAAAGAGATAGAGGAAGACATAAACAGATGGAAGAACATACCATGTTCATGGATTGGTAGAATCAACATCATTAAAATGTCCATACTACCCAAAGCAATCTATAAATTCAACGCACTTCCCATTAAAATACCAACGGCATATTTCACAGACCTAGAACGAACTCTCCAAAAATTCATATGGAATAAAAAAAGGCCCCGAATAGCTGCAGCAATCTTGAGAAAGAACAAAGTAGGTGGGATCTCAATAACAGATATCAAGCTGTATTACAAAGCCACTGTCCTCAAAACTGCCTGGTATTGGCACAAGAACAGACATATAGATCAATGGAATAGAATAGAGAGCCCAGAAATCGACTCGAACCAATATGCTCAATTAATATTTGACAAAGGAGGCAAGAACATACAATGGAGTCAAGATAGTCTCTTCAATAAATGGTGTTGGGAAAATTGGACAGATACATGCAAAAAATGAAACTAGACCACCAACTTACACCATACACAAAAATAAACTCAAAATAGATAAAGGACTTAAATGTACGACGGAAAACCAAAAAAATACTAAAAGAATCCAAAGGCAACAAAATCTCAGACATATGCTGAAGCAATATCTTCACTGATACAGCTCCTAGGGCATTGGAAACTAAAGAGAAAATAAACAAATGGGACTACATCAAAATAAAAAGTTTCTGCACAGCAAAAGAAACCATCAACAAAACAACAAGAAAGCCCACTGCATGGGAGAACATATTTACCAATGTTATCACCGATAAGGGTTTAATCTCTAACACTTATAGGGAACTCATACAACTTAACAAAAGGAAGATAAACAATCCAATCAAAAAATGGGCAAAGGCCCTGACCGGTTTGGCTCAGTGGATAGAGCGTCGGCCTGGGGACTGAAGGGTCCCAGGTTCGATTCCGGTCAAGGGCATGTACCTTGGTTGCGGGCACATCCCGAGTAGGGAGTGTGCAGGAGGCGGCTGATCCATGTTTCTCTCTCATCGATGTTTCTAACTCTCTATCCCTCTCCCTTCCTCTCTGTAAAAAATCAATAAAATATATTTTAAAAAAAAAAAAAAAAGGGCAAAGGACCTAAATAGACACTTTTCAAAAGAGGACATTCAGAAAGCCAAGAGACATATGAAAACACTACAGTGTCGGGTGAATTTCCCGCCAAAATATAAGATGGCGGTTCGCATACGCAGGTAGGTATCTTTGTGAACGGCAAACAAACAAATATTTGGTAATACGCAGTTACAATCGGCCCGAGTTTACACGTTTCCCGCACTCCACCGCAAATCTATATGAACCGAGTTAAGACAGCTCCCGAGGAGTACGCGCAATTCACGCGAGCCGACTTAACTCGTTTCCCGCAATCCAAGTGAAAACATGCTCAAAGTCACTAATCATCCGAGAAATGCAAATCAAAACAACAATGAGGTACCATCTCACACCTGTCAGAATGGCTATCATCAACAAATCAACAAACGACAAGTGCTGGAAAGGATGTGGAGAAAAAGGAACACTCGTGCACTGCTGGTGAGAATGCACACTGGTGCAGCCACTGTGGAAGACAGTATGGAGTTTCCTCAAAAAACTAAAAATGGAACTCCCATATGACCCCGTGATCCCACTTCTAGGAATATATCCCAAGAAGAAAGAAACACCAATCAGAAAGGATATATGCACCCCTATGTTCATAGCAGCACAATTCACCATAGCTAAGATCTGGAAACAGCCTAAGTGCCCATCAGTAGATGAATGGATTAGAAAACAGTGGTACATCTACACGATGGAATACTATGCTGCTGTAAAAAAGGAAAGCTTACCATTTGCAACAGCATGGATGGAACTGGAGAGCATTATGCTAAGTGAAATAAGCCAGTCAATGAAGGAAAAATACCACATGATCTCACTCATTTATGGATAATAAAGACCATTATAAACTTATGAACAAAAATAGATACAGAGGCAGAGCAGCCTCGAACAGACTGTCAAACTACAGTGGGAAGGCCGGGGAGAGTTGGGGGGCAGGGGGGAGGGGCTAAGAGATCAACCGAAGGACTTGTATGCATGCATATAAGCATAACCAATGGACTAAGACACTGGGGGGTAGGGGAGGCCAGGGGATTGTCAAGGGCGGGGAAAAAAAGGAGACATATGTAATACTCTTTGCAATACTTTAAGCAATAAAACAATTAAAAAATTAAAAATTAAAAATATGTAAGCCAATTATCCTCACAATTAACCTGGCAAAATAGTCCTTTGCTTGTTCCAAATTACATATATAAAATATTAACTTATCATAATCCAACAGTAAGAACAGTTTTAGATGAACAGTTTTAAATATAATATTCATAATATTTATATGAATATTAACAAAATTCCTTTTATAAATTTATGCAAGGTGTTCTTTCTCGTTTTCCTAATCTACTCTAAAAACAATGACCAGAATTACAATAAGCAACACAAGTCAACAAAAAAATGCATGTTAAACCTTTATGGTAATTAATGTTATTTCCATTATATTTTCTAGAAAATATTTCAGATAGAAAATTATTACTTGTATATGAGGCTTCAGGTTCTTCCAGGTGAGAGCATGAGAAACTCCTTGATTAATATAATTTAACGTCTGTTGCAAAACTCGAGGAGCCATATAATGCTTCTCCTTGTACTGATATAATACCTTCAATAAAACCTTTTAACAAAAAACAAAATTTAAATAGAAAATTAACAACTTACAAGACAGCAAAAACACCTGACACTTACCTTAATATCCAGGTAACCATCACAAAATCATCCTAATATATAAAAACCCTGGGTCCCTCACAACCAGAGGCTAGAGACTCTAGACCAGCCGTGGGCAAACTACGGCCCGCGGGCCGGATCTGGCCAGTTTGAAATGAATAAAACTAAAAAAAAAAAAAAAAAAAGACCGTACCCTTTTATGTAATGATGTTTACTTTGAATTTATATTAGTTCACACAAACACTCCATCCATGCTTTTGTTCCGGCCCTCCAGTCCAGTTTAAGAACCCATTGTGGCTCTCCAGTCAAAAAGTTTGCCCACCCCTGCTCTAGACCAACCAGAAGTCAGTTCTGCAGTCAGCGCTGGGTTGCCGTGGCAACCCAGCACTGACTGCTAGGGCTGCAGGCTCGGTGACCCAGCACTGATTGCTGAGGGTGCTACGAATCAGGCCGGGAGAGAGGCCTGAAGAGAGAAGCAGGGTCTGATTCATAGCCTTTGTGGTAGCTGTTAATCAGCACTTGCCTTGCTCTTCTCTCCAGCAGCCGTGCCTTTCTGATCAGGCCCCCTTGATAGGCCCAGAGATGCTGACTGGGATAGAAACTCACCAAACAGAACCAAATCCAGGTGAACTGTGAGGAGCCAATGGCTGCCTAAGAGGCGGAGCTTTTGGCGCTGACTGGCATAAAAACCAACCAATCAGAACCAAATAGGCCAGCAGAGGAGGGCACTTGGGGGGTGAGATCAGACCTGCAGGTGAGAGCAGTTGGGGGTCGAGATCAGGCCTGCGGGTGAGGGCGGTTGGGGTGTGAGATCAGGACTGCAGGGGTGGGCGGTTGGAGGCGAGATCAGGCCGGCAGGAGAGCAGTTAGGTGTTAATCAGGCCAGCAAAGGAGCGGTTAGTGGGTGATCAGGCTGGCAGGCAGAAGTGGTTAGGGGCAATCAGGCAGGCGAGTGGTTAGGAGCCAGCAGTCCCTGATTGTGAGAGGGATGTTTGACTGCCAGTTTAGGCCCGATCCCTCTGTGAGATCGGGCCTAAATTGGCAGTCAGACATCCCCCCGAAAGGGTCTCAGATTGGAGAGGGTGCAGGCTGGGTGAGGGACATCCTGCAGCCCGCCCCCCCCACCCCCTGCATGAATTTTGTGCACTGGGCCTCTAGTAAGCATATAATTTAAAGAAGAAAGTAATTCTTATTTTATTTTTTTAACTGAACAAGCAACCTAGGTATGTGCCCTGATCAAGAATCAAACCTGCCACTTTTTGGTGTATGGGATAATGCTCCAAACAACTGAGCCACACCGGCCAAGGTGAATAAAACAATCTTTTAAATTATATATTGGAGAACCACATTTATAGGCATTTAAATAAACAAACTGAAGTAATACTATGTCAAAGGACTAGTTTCTGATTAAATATAAAAAGAGAAAACCATATGCTACTTATTGAACATACCACAATATTCTGAAACATCCCTATATTGTTAAAATCACCCTCTAGAAAAATCTTAACCAAACTAATCACCTACGTATTTAATTTCTGGCAATAGTTTTTATTCTACTCCACATTTCAGAAAAGCAATTGTCAAAATCTGGGTCACAAACCTTTCAAAGGGTAAGAATGCAAGCTCTGATTGGTTTGGCTCAGTAGTTGGAGCACTGGCCTGCAGACCCAAGGGTCTCAGGTTCAATCCTCCTCCCACTTTGGGGTCCGTGTGAGAGGCAACTAATTTTTGTGTCACTCTCAAGTCAATGTTTCTCCCTTCCCCCACCTCCTCCTCCTTCTCTTCCACTACATTTGAGAATCAATGGAAAACATATTCTTGAGTGAGGATTTTTTAAAAAAGCTAAATCATTATATGCCTTTTTTACTGTGGAAAAAAGGCATGGATGGTACAAAAGTATTGGCAGCAAAACTTTCTGTACTTAACATGAATAAAGGAAGTGGCACTGAAGTGCATTAGCAGTCATCATATTCTTTACAGCCATATAACTACAGAACAAGCTTTCCTTAAGAATGTCCTTTTAAAAAAGAGTTCTTAATGAACAAGAAATATTAATATCACTAAATGGGAAATATACATACAGCACTTCCGCTATATACCGAAGAAAAATTGTTAGAAGCTGAAATAGTAGCTTCTTCCATCAAATACTATCATATACTTGAAAGAAAAACTAATAAACCAAATATGGTTATTTAGACTGAGTGTATGGCATATTTCTTTTTTCTCAAAAAATGAACAAAACAGCCCAGCCAGCATGGCTCAGTGGTAGAGCATCGACCTATGAACCAGGTCACGGTTCAATTCCTGGTCAGGGCATATGCCTGGGTTGCAGGCTCGATCCCCAGTGTGAGGGATGCAGGAGGCAGCCGATCAATGATTCTCTTTTATCATTGATGTTTCTCTCTCTTCTCTCTCTCTCAAACATCTAAAAGTATAGAAAAAGAAACTACACCTTTGTGTCCTAGCCGGTTTGGCTCAGTGGAGAGAGCACTGGCCCGCAACTAAAGGAATCGGGTTCAATTCCGGTCCGAGGCATGCACCTTGGTTGCAGTTTTGATCCCTAGCCCTGGTTGGGACTCATGCAAGGCAACTAATCAAAGGGTCTCTCTTACATCGATGTTTTTTTCACTCTCTCCCCCCCCTTCCTTTCCATTTTCTCTAAAAAACCAATGGAAAAAATATCCTTGGGTGAGGATTAACAAAATAACAAAAAAAGTTAATAGGTTTATCATTTTATTATTGTTTTTACTCTTTTTTTTTAATAATTTTATTGATTTTTTACAGAGAGGAAGGGAGAGGGATAGAGAGTCAGAAACATCGATGAGAGAAAAACATCGATCAGCTGCCTCCTGCACACCCGCTACTGGGGATGTGCCTGCAACCAAGGTACATGCCCTTGACCGGAATTGAACCTGGGACCCTTCAGTCCCCAGGCCAACGCTCTATCCAGTGAGCCAAACCAGCTAGGGCTGTTTTTACTCTTTTTTAAAAAAATATATTTTCATTGATTTCAGAGAGGAAGGGAGAAGGGGAGAGATACAGAAACATCAATGATGAGAGAGAATCATTGATAGGCAGCCTCCTGCACGCCCCACACTGGGGATCGAGCGGCAACCCAGGCATGTGCTCTTGACTGGAATCAAACCTAGGACCCTTCAGTCCGTATGCTGATGCTCTATCCACTAAGCCAAACCAGCTAGGGCATTTTTACTCTTTATTAAAGCCTTACACCAGGACATGTTTTTTGTTTTTGCTTTTTAATTGATTTTAGATAGAGAGGAAGGGAGAGGGGGAGAGTGAAACATCAATGTGAGATACTGATTGGTTCCCTCCCATACATGCCCTGACCGGGAATTAAACCTTCAACCCTTCGGTGCATGGGACAACGCTCCAATCAACTGAGCCACATTGGCCAGAGCTTTATAATTTTATTTTATTTTCTAAGAAAATAAGCATGGCCCTAGCCGGTTTGGCTCAGTGGATAGAGCGTCAGCCTACAGACTGAAAGATCCCAGGTTCGATTCCGGTCAAGGGCATGTACCTTGGTGGGAGGTGTGCAGGAGGCAGCTGATCGATGTTTCTCTCTCATCGATGTTTCTATCTATCCCCCTCCCTTCCTCTCTGTAAAAAATCAATAAAATATATTTTTTTAAAAAAGCATGACTGAAATTAATCTAATAATGACATGTTTCTACTTAGAAAAATTATCTTAGACTTACTTGCTGGACACCAACAGCAAAAGCTTTCAGAAATACTTCAGCAAATTCATTATACTCCTTGGAAACATTGCCAGGGCTTCCATATCTAAAAGAACATTAAAATGTTGATTGTTTCTTTATAATGCTTTATATCAACACTTATAAAACCAAAAGCCTGAAAAAATAAATCATCATGTATCTGGGAGCTTACCTTTCAAAAAGCCGTGCTAAAATATGTAAAGCCCATTTCTTACATTTCCACCATGGTAACTCAGGTCTATCATCTTCTTCAACTTGAAGTGTTTCCTTATTTAAAGAGACATTTATTTAATGATGGCTATAGTAAGAGATGATACATTCTAAGAGAAATAATATGAGGTGAGAACAGATTCTCAAAAACATGAATGCTCCTCTAATGTTGGCCTTTCATATTAAAAAGGTAGATTTGAAAAAGTACTAACCCTTATTTAAATATAAGAGGCACTTCCAGTGCTTCAACTACCTATTTATGAAGGATATGCTTTTTAAAATTCTGTTAGGTGCCCTCCCTCTTGAGATCATGCCCACCCCCCCTTTCTTCTTCTTTCCCCCCCACCCTCCCCACCGCTGCATCACCTTTGCCTTTCCCTCCCTTAAGTTCCAAGAGACCTTCTTTTGTTTCTATAACTTGTTTCCTGAGCCTACCCAGCCCAGATGGCTCACTTCTACTACCTCCATACTCATAAGTTGGGGGGGGGGGGATAATTTTTTAAAAGCTTAAATCCATTTTAGTCAAGACCCAAATAAAGTCAAGGTCATGACAAGTTGCTTAATCAAAACCTGCATAGTTCAAATCAAAAGGCACAAGAAACTCCATTTCAGACCTCTAATTTCAGAAATATTAGTATAAATACACAAAGATATATACATATATATATATGTGTGATTGCAAAGACTTGTGTAAGAATATTCATAGCAGCTTTAACTAATACTAAAATTCTGAAACCACTAAGATGTCCATCAACTAGTATATCCAACTTGCATACAAATGATAGTACATCCATATAATGGAATACTACTTAGCAATAAAAGGAACATTGGGGGGGGGGGGCATTGGGGAAAAAGGAGACATATATAAAACTTTAGACAATAAATATATTTTAAAAAAGGGGGGGGGGGGGGACTACCACAACACAACATAACACATCTGATAAATAAATGAAGCCAAAGAAGGTACATACAAAACAATTACTTTCAGCTTATAAGTTCTTCCCCGTTCACAGATGTCTGCATATTATTAGGCTAAAAATTTAGCTATGGACTTAAAAAAATATATATAATTTATATGTAATATTGTATTAGTTTAAGGTATATAACATAATGACTTGATATATATATAGGCTGTTCCAAAAAAAGTATACACCCTTTAACAGCTGATAACTCAATTTTCATTCCTTTTCAGGTATAACTGATTTGAAATAATGGGCAAAGCCAGACGAAGCTTTAAACAAAGAAAATTTATCCTAAAGTCCACTAGACTTTTAAGGGAATAGATAAAAGATAAAGTTAGGTACAAACCTGTAAACAGTTAAAAAATTAAGGGTGCACAAATGCCCAACTAAAGGATTCTTAAAGTCTGAGATTCCACTTCTTCACAGTATTAGCAGTGCCTGGACCAATGAATGGTCATCAGTTTGAAAAGAGGCACTAACCAAAAAAATTATTCATTTCTGTAGATTCTGTTTGAAGTTTGAAAATGAACTGTATGTCAATAAACGCTGATTTTATAATCACTCAGTTTATATACATTTTTTTGGGACACCGTGTATGTATATATTGTGAAACGATTACCAGAGTAATCATTAGGAAGGTGGTCAAAAGGCACAAATTTCCAGTTATAAGTTCTGGAAATGTAATGTATAGCATGATGATGATAGTTAACAATACTGTATTATATATGTGAAGGTTGCTAAGAGAAGAGATCTTAAAAGTTTACATAAGAAAAAAATTTATAACTATGTGAGGTGATACATGTTATAAGCTCTTAATTCAAGACTGAGAAGATAAGAAACAGAAGAATTAGGATGAAATTAACAGATATATAAACATTTAAACAATATATAAAATAACCCTTTACAAATTTTTACTTTGTATATGCACATATGTAAACAATTAAATTTTGTCTATCTCGAAAAATTTGCATAGTCAATTATGTAAGCTTATAAAGAATGTTACAGGAAATGGCAGTTAAAATTCTCAAAAGATAACTAAATATTTATTTGTAGTAATATAAGAGAATATAGACTTACATTAGGTACATCTCTGTTTACAACAGTCTTTAAAATTTCTATCCAGTCTGTCAGGTTCTGTTGGTTTATCAGCTCCAGTGGTAGTGTATACTAAATTAAAATAAAAATTAATTATATTTAAAATCCTTACAAAAGAGAATTTCACTTCCTTTTATTCTTCACAAAACCTACAAAAAGTATTTCCTTCAATACGTATTTCTTGTTTTTTGTACATAGGCAAATTTGATTAGTTACCTACACTGGGGAATTGTGGCAATAACAGTGGCATCCTTGTCTTATTGGCAAATTACTGGGAATATATTCCATTTTCACCATAAGGGATGATATTTATTGTGGATTTCTAGTGAACATTTTTTTATCAAGTCAAGGAAATTTCGATTCCAGGATTCTTAGGATTTTACTTAAACCAGGAATGACATCCTCTTTCCATATGAGAATTAACCACAAAAGTGATTTCTTACTGTTGATCCATTCTTGCATTCCTGGAATAAATCCTATCTCTTAATAGGCTTATAAAATCAATATCCTATTCAGGATTTTAGGACATTTTCACAAGTAAGAAGGGGCTAAACTTTTATACATGGTATGCTAATCTCAAAAAATTCATTGCAATGATAAACATTCTGTCCTATGCCCTAAAATAATTTACAAAAATAACTTATTTTTAATCTAAAAGATGGGGAATAGAAGCAGTACTAACATTGTCTATTTAAATCACTTTAAAAAAATTGCATAACGAGTCAAATGGAATGGTGGTATTAAAGTGCCCTTAGGGCCGAAACCGGTTTGGCTCAGTGGATAGAGCGTCGGCCTGCGGACTGAGGGGTCCCAGGTTCGATTCCGGTCAAGGGCATGTACCTGGGTTGCGGGCACATCCCCAGTGGGGAGTGTGCAGGAGGCAGCTGATCGATGTTTCTCTCTCATCGATGTTTCTAACTCTCTATCTCTCTCCCTTCCTCTCTGTAAAAAAATCAATAAAATATATATATTTAAAAATAAATAAATAAATAAAATAAAGTGCCCTTAGGTTTAGGATATTGTCTTTAAAGATCTAGCAAAGACGTGCAAAACCCAACCAAACAATGGAATGAGACAGTTATAATTTCAGTGAAGGTCAAGTCATAGGTATATTTAAATGCAATTTAAAAAGTAAGAAAGGCATGAATTGAACCAAAAGTCCTGGTAGATGAAATGAATCCTTTTATGGCTATATGGCATAAAAAGAACAAGAATTTTAATCCTGATAAAAAAAAAACACCTCTGTTTCTTAACTAATTACCCGCCACTGAGAATAGAGACACAACCATTTCCTTAGCCTATAACATTGTCCCAAAAAGATTTATTAGGACAAAATACAAAAATAATGAGGCTCATTATGTGCTAGTCAAGCCCACAGTATTTGTATTTTTGTGTAACATAAGCTTAAGAATAGATTTTGTAGTTATTGGGACAATCTATGTATATGTGGATTATCAGAGTACTTGTTAGATGTTTATTTTCAAACTTGTAAAAGGTACAAGAAAAATTTACTAATTTTGTAAATAGTGTTGGATGGTTTAAGAGAACTTAAGATTGATCACTTATAATTTAAGATTTATTAGATTTGTTTGTATATTTGGGTAAGTATGCTTGGTTAGAACTTTTAACATATTTATAATTTTGGCAACTTATATTTGACTAGCAAATCATTCTCTTAATCTAGATACATTGACTTTTTATACTTAAAAATTGCTTTATAAAAATTACCTGAACAAGAGCATAGAAGATCTTAAAAATTTGTTTCTGAATGAGAACAGACTGATCAGACTGATCAGAAAGAAGCTGAATAAAACGGTCCTTTAGCACTGGAAGGAAATGCTGCATTGCTGCTACCAATGGAGTCCGTTCCTCTGGTTTCTTGTACCTTTAGGTAAGAATACAAACTATTTCTATAAGAATTTATTTTACAATTTTATTTAGACAACATATCAATTTAAACTACTGGTCTGTTCACACAAATACAAGCAAATAGAAGAAAAACCTACTATGTAACCAAAAGCAACTTTAGAAAAACCTCAAATAATAATAGGATATCTAAAATTTACTCAGCATTATCATGAGGTCTAAACTTTAAGGCCCCATTAGTATCCTCTTTTCTATAGCTAAAGAAACTGAGGCATAGACAAGTTAGATATCTTTCCCAGTATACACATCTAGGTATGAACCTTAACAGTCAAGAACCAGGGTTTGTACTGTTAACCACTTCACTATGCTATTTCTAATTCTGAATACTGTATAACTGAGGAGATACAATGGTTTGCTTTTAAACTTAACAGCTGATAGATATAAAAGCAATCATATTATTATCATCCTTAAGTAATTTATATACCAAGAGTATTAACACAGAGTGGCATCTATAACGTAAAAATACTCTAAAAGCATTATAAACCAAAAGTTTTTTTTAAATAACTCCTCTGGCAACAAAAACCGACCTCAACAGGCTATTTATGATTTCATTTATTCCATTTGGAGAGACTATTCACATACTTCATTGCTAATACAGTAATAATACTATTGAGTGCTAGTACAGATTTCTAGGAACATTACATAACATTTATTATGTGAATATTTCTAAAATCCAAAAAAATCCTGAATTCTGAATCACTTTTTGCTCCAAGATTATGTGTAAAGCATTGCTGACCTAACTAAGATATTTTCACATACAGATTCTTTAGCATTTTAACTGTATTATTAAAAAGTTTGATGCTTTATTTCAAAAAAGAAATTTTAAACATTGAATTTTTAAATTAGGTTATTTAAAAGGATTTAAATAGGCTTTCTTTTACCAGAATTGTTTTATCTACTGGTAGACTTTTTGAAGAAGGGAAATGTATTTAAGAATTGCATATCTGAGCACCTTTTTAAAAGGTAAAGGCTAGATTTTTTTTAGCTACTTATTGGGGAAAATGAGAACTGAGGTCAACTGCCAAGAATAAAAAATACCAAGAGAAATGTTACACAAATAATGACTGAGACTGTTAAACAATAAAACTGACCGATTATCTGCTGAGAACACAATTGAAAAGGTTATCCCTCCATTTCTGAGTCAATATAACAATTTATATAAAAGGAAGCCATTTGCACTTTCCACAAGACCCGAAAGTTCCTGAATATGTGAAAATGTGACACCAATAAAAGCTGACTACAAGGCTACAGTGTGTCCATCTGGTGAGCTATGTTGATAGAAAATACTTAAATACTAGCCCATAACTTTTGTTAAAAAAAATAAAATACAAAACCTTCAATGGTTCGTCAGTATCTAAAATATCACATACAAATTTCCCATCATGACATTCAAAACCCTCTTTAACACAGTTCCAATTTACAAGTCCAAAACTACCCCCAAATTCTCAACAGAAAGTATCCATACCATAGTAGTCTCCTAACTACCCACTAAAGACAGTATCTCATTTCCACCTCTGTACCTTTCTTTTTGTTCACACTATTCCATATAGTATGACATGCCTTCCTCTTCAAATGCTCCTTCTGTGCTCCTTCAACTGACAAGTTTTTCCTGAGGATCTATGCTCCTGAAGGCCACCACAACTTCCAATTTCTCCATGAATTTTCTTAGAACTGCTTCAGTCCACACAGATCCCTTGTGAACACCTTGTGCTCCACAATCAAACACTGGCTGAAAATGAACTGGAAATCCAATATTGCAGCAGCCTCCTGTCTCCCATTTTTAAAAATCCCTGTCAAATTCTCTCCTGCTAATATTATAGGATAGGAGAGACTTGAACTTCCTCAGACAACGACAGCTTATTATTGTAATTCTCTCTCATTTTAGTCACTCACTTACCAGAACTACAACTGGCACTCTGACAGAGGTTGGAGCAACAGCTGGAACATTCCTTAGCAGAAAGATGGGTAGCTGGTGGAAACACAAGAAAACACCAGTACCAATGCTGTAAATGGTATATTTCTCTCCTGCTCAGAACAAAAGCAGCAGTTCATGAGCTACTTTGAATTGGGACCCAAAAGGGTATCATAGGCTAAATAGAAGCCCCAGAATTAAAGGGCTCACAATGGCATCTGTGTAGCTTTTAGGACTGGAAATAAAGCCACCGTCATGGTGTAAGTGTTCTTCAATCCTTCCTCATCATTTTCTAATGTAGAAACTTTAATGTGCCTATCAATTTCATTATTTTCACCACACCACTAGAGAAAACCCCCTTTACATTTGACTTTTAGTGCTATATACCTCAACTTCCAAGGTTAGGCTTTTTCTTTCCTGATCCCTAAACCCAAATCTAAGATGATTCCTTGGTCTAAAACAATGTCTTACTGATACTGATAGGAACTATAATTTGCTCAAATATGCAAACACTGAAATAGGTGATTGTGATTCCCTCAAAACACAATAATTAAAACTAGTCATATGAAATTCCAACATATTCTTCTTAAAGAGTTAGAGATAGGTTCTTGTAAGTTATCAAGATCCTAAATTAAGATAAAGATTCACAGAAAGCCAGAATAGAGCTCTAATGCTCAATGTACTCTGATTCACTTCACATTTTTAAAAAAGCCTTTATTTGCCCATATTGAAGAGTTAGCGCTAACTCAGTTTTTGAATAGGAAACAAGCCTGCCTGGCTTGGCTCAGTGGTTGAGCATCAACCTATGAACCAGGTGGTCCCAGTTCAATTCCTGGCCTGGGCACAAGCCCAGGTTGCAGGTTCGATCCCCAGTCGGGGGCATGCAGGAGGCAGCCGATCAATGACTCTCCCTCATTATTGATGTTTCTATCTCTCCCTCTCCCTTCTCTGAAATAAAAACATATTTTAAAAAATGAATAGGGAAACATATGATTAAGAAAAAAGGGCACAAGTAGTTTATTAGTTGAATGAACAGAGGATACTACAGCAATAAGAATGCTATTTCAAAAAGAAAACACTGAATTCAAATAACATAATTCACTAATTTTAATGTATAAAATCTCCAAACTTGCCCACTTCTCAAAACTATATAGGAATTGAAAGAGACACTTACTCATAATTTTTCACAAGCTGATAAAGGCAAAGAAGAATTCCTAGCCAACAGGCACTGTTATCAGACTGAAGATAAAAGCCAATTTTGTCCACAATGGCAGTCCAGCGGCTTGGGTAATCATGTTTGATGATATGATGAATGCACGTAGTAAGCTGTACCCTAAAAGTCAAAAAATAAACAATAAGAAGGAAGAAATGCTACCTAGATAAAATTTTATTAACTAAGAAATCCCCACAACTTTTTATGTCTGTTTAGACAAAAATTAGTTACTGAGCAAAAACTTAACAGTTCCTACTATTTCAAAGATCAAAAGACTATGATATAAATTACATGACAACATTCTATAGTTTTCTTTACCTCCTTTCATCTGATCACAATGTATTTCACAAGTTTTACATGAAGTTTAAGTTATTGATTTTATAAATGTAAAATTTAATCGCAATACAAAAATAAAACAAATTCTCCTATAATAGCATTTGTTAAAGTTTTCTGAAATGACTCCCCTACCTCCTTCCCCCTGCCAAAACCCCACAAATTATATACCTGCAAAAATGGATAGCTTTAAAAAATACAAATGTATGTATATGTGTATATATATATATGTATATATGTAAATACCTGATGAGCTCAGGAGAGTGGATAATGGCCTCTACAATATTTTCTCGAATACAATGTCGATCTTCTTCTGGAATAGTATAAGGGGATATATCCCGTGGTGCTGTCTCGCGATCTGGCCAATACTGCGTTATCATATTCTTCAAATAGATAACACCTAAAATATAGATGAATTTTTTAAAATGATTTGAGCCCTAGCCGGTTTGGCTCAGTGGCTAGAGCACTGCAGACCGAAGGGTCCCGTGTTCGATTCCGGTCAAGGGCATGTACCTGGTTGCAGGCTCCTCCCCGGCCCAGGACCTGGTCAGGGTTTGTGCAGGAGGCAACCAATAGATGTATTTCTCTCACATTGATGTTTCTCTGTCTTTTCCGCTCTCTTCCACTCTTTCTAAAAATTCAATGGAAATCCTTAGGTGAGGATTAACAACAACAACAAAATAATAAAAATTATTTGAGAGAGAGAGAGAGAGAAAGAGAGAAAAACAATGATTTCTTGTCCCACTTATCTGTGCATTCATTGGTTAATTCTTGTATGTTCCCTGGTCGGGGACTGAACCCACAATCTTGGTGTATCAGGACAATGTTCTAATCAACCGAGTTATATAGCCAGGGTAGAGATTAATTTGACAAAGGAGTATTTACTATGAAAGCACTGAGAATATCCCTTATAAATGTCCACACTTGCATTTTTTTCTTTCAGACCAACCATTGTTGTAACACTAACCTTTCAAAAATAAAAAACATTTATTTTAAAAGTTGATAATAAACACAAATTTAACAATTAGCTACAGTAGTCATCTATAATGTTTTTATTAAACAAAGATTAAGATAACTTTGCAAGTAAACACAATATAAATTAAACTGTTAAGACCTTTTACATCACATTTATTCATAACAATTTTTATCCTAATTTCTGTAGGAAAGCTATTTAGAGTAATTTTAACAAGTTAGTTTTCTAAATGAAGTCTCTAAAGATAAAACCACCTATACACACCAATAGCGCTTCTACAACTAGTATCACTGCTACAGAGTTAATGTTTGTGGCCCCCAAAATTCAGATTGAAATCCTAATCCCCAATGTGATGCCATTAAGGCCTTTGATACATGACTGGGGACTCTGTCCTCATGAATGAGATTAATGCTCTTAATAATAGAGACCCTAGAGAACTTGCTCCCCCTTCCTACTATCTGAGGTTCTATGAACCAGAAAGTGGATCCTCAGCAGATACCAAATATGCTAGTGCCTTAATCTTGGGACTTCTCAGCCTGCAGAACTGTGAGAAAGAAATTTCCATTTATAAGCCACTCTGTGTATGGTATTCTGTTACAGCAGCCCAACTAAGACACACACAAAGGTTATTTTTATCATAGAAAAATTATAGTATGTAAAGAATCTTAGTCTACAAATCTAAGCACTTCAATCATACACCACAATCACACTGCTTCAAATTCATGTTATTTTTATGGGAGAATTTGCTGTGTTCAAAATTACATATTATTTCTGTCAGCTAGCAAACTGCTATAATGTTCATTGCTAATTAACTTGAATAAACTAGACCACTAACAATGCTTTTTATCCAGCACTCTTTTTATCCCCCTGCCCCCCCCCCCCCGAAATGAAGGGAGTAGAATGGATGAATAGGGAGAGGGAATCCTAAATCACAAATGTATAGGAAAAGGAAATTAAAATACACGTTATAATATTTTTAAAAAGTTTAAGACTACATATTAAAATACCCTTCAACAAAAGTTTTAAGGTAAAATACATCTACAGTAAATACTGACTCAGTATTTGGGACTGATGTATTTCAGATTAATACTACTACTAGAATTTTGATTCTTTAGCTCCAAAACAGAACACAGACCAAAATAAGAGTTTGATACAATATTTCCTTCTACTGTTATGCACAAAGGAATGGGGTATAGATACTTATTTGTAAAACGTGTTGATTTGGTATATTAAAAGTTGACTGGTCTAACATGTGAGAACTGCACTGCAAAAAATCTCATGATTCAGTCCACTCCAGCGGTTCTCAACCTGTGGGTCGCGACCCCTTTGGCGGTCAAACGACCCTTTCATAGGGGTCACCTAAGACCATCCTGCATACCAGATATTTACATTAAGATTCATAACAGTAGCAACATTACAGTTATGAAGTAGCAACGAAAATAATTTTATGGTTGGGTCACAACATGAGGAACTGTATTTAAAGGGCCGGAAGGTTGGGAACCACTGGTCTACTCCATCCAGAATATAAGAACTCCACTACAACTATAAAGACAGAATCTTTCAAAGTCTAGTAGATGAAACTACAAAGTACCACACACTACAGAGTATCATTCAATTATTACAATGATGTAACTTTTAAAAGAATGACTATGAACAATCCAATAAAAAATGGGCAAAGGACCTAAATAGACACTTTTCAAAAGAGGGCATACAGAAGGCCAAGACATATGAAAACGAGCTCAAAGTCACTCATCACCCAAGAGATGCAAATTAAAACAACAATGAGGTACCACGTCACACCTGTCAGAATGACTATCATCAACAAATCAACAAACGACAAGTGCTGGAGAGGATGTGGAGAAAAAGGAACACTCGTGCACTGCTGGTGGGAATGCAGGCTGGTGCAGCCACTGTGGAAGACAGTTTGGAGTTTCCTCAAAAAGTTAAAAATGGAACTCCCATTTGACCCAGTGATCCCACTTCTAGGACTATATCTCAAGAAAAAAGAAACACCAATCAGAAAGGATATATGCACCCCTATGATCATAGCAGCATAATTTACAATAGCTAGGATTTGGAAACAGCCTAAGTGCCCATCAGCAGATGAATGGATTAAAAAACTGTGGAAGATCGACACAATGGGATACTACACTGCTATAAAAAAGAAGGAACTTTGCCGAAGCCGGTTTGGCTCAGTGGATAGAGCGTCGGCCTTCGGACTGAAAGGTCCCAGGTTCGATTCCGGTCAAGGGCATGTACCTGGGTTGCGGGCACATCCCCAGTAGGAGATGTGCAGGAGGCGGCTGATCGATGTTTCTCTCTCATCGATGTTTCTAACTCTCTATCTCTCTCCCTTCCTCTCTGTAAAAAATCAATAAAATATATTAAAAAAAAAAAAAAAAAAAAAAGAAGGAACTTTTACCATTTGCAATAGCATGGATGGAACTGGAGAGCATTATGCTAAGCGAAATAAGCCAGTCTGAGAAAGATAAATATCACATGATCTTACTCATATGTGGGATATAATGACCAACACAAACTGATAAACAAAAATCGATCCAGAGACAAGGGGCAAGGGAGCGGGGCGTTTAGAGATCAACCAAAGGGCTTGTACACATGCATATTAGCATAACCAATGGACAGAGACACTGGGGGCTTGCCCTCGGGGGTGGCTGGGTGGGGTCAATGGGGAAAAATGAGACATATGTAATACTTTAAACAAAAACAACAACAAAGAATGATTATGTATTTTACCAATTCCATAGTTTCGTTACTTCTGTTTTTGTAATACTAAACAAAAACCTTCCTAGTAACATTTAATTTTATTCTACAGATACCCTGGACTACCAGAAAGACAAGTGAATCCTAGAGCAAATTAAGCCTGAAACATCACTGGAGACAAAAATGACAAAACTGAAGCTGTTCTACTTTTGGCACATCATAAGAAGGCATGGTTCACTGGAAAAGATAATAATGCTGGGAAAAATATGAGGCACCAAGAAAAAAGGAAGAATAAATATGAGATGGATTGACTCCATAAAAGAAGCCATAGGCACACTTCTATATGAACTGTGCAAGGGCTGTTGAGGATGGGATATTGTGTACCTCCCTTGTTCATAGGGTGACCAGGAATCAGAGCCACATAACACACAGTAACATAATGAAGTCTCTAAAATGTGTTAAGATCCCCCTAAATGCCAAACACTTCCAACATATTAATAAAAACTGAGATTTAAAGGCAAAAATTCTTATATAAAAAAATAACCAAATGGGGAAAATGTCAACTTTGTTAGCAAAACAAAGAAATGACAGTTAAAATAATCAAAGCAAATTTTTCTATTTAATTAGAAATTTATAAAAAGATTGACTGGCCCAGCTGGTGTTGCTCAATGGTTGAGCATCAACCTATGAACCAGGAGGTTTCTGGTTCGATTCCTGGTCAGGACACATGCCCAGGTTGCAGGCTGGATCCCCAGTGGAGAGGTGTGCAGGAGGCAGCCAATCAATGATTCTCTGCCATAATTGATATTTCTATCACTCTCTTCCTCTCTGAAATCAATAAAAAAATAAAAAAAAAAAAAAAAGATTCACTGCTGATCAGGACCCAGTTAATTACTGCATTTTCTAGGTACAAAAAAGGTTCCATTGCCCTAGCTGGTTTGGCTCAGTGAATAGAGCGTCGGCCTGCAGACTGAAGGGCCCCAGGTTCGATTCCAGTCAAGGGCACATATCCAGGTTGCAGGCTCGATCTCCAGTAGGGGGCATGCAGGAAGCAGCCAAGCAATGATTCTCTCTCATTATTGATGTTTCTATTTCTCTCTCTCCCTCCCCCTTCCTCTCTGAAATCAATAAAAATATATTTTTAAAAAGGTTCCATTATTGTGTAACTTATATACCAACTTATTTTTTTTTAACCATAAAGCAATTACATTATATTCATTCATTTATTTACTGAGTATCTTCAATGTGTCAGGCAATATTTTAGGCACTGGAAATTCATCTGTTAATGAACAGACCTGAGATCAAATCCTAACAATTGAGAAATAGTTTACTGCATATGGCACATTACAGTGAATGTAACTTTTAAGACTAACATTATGTAAGAAAAGGCAAATGCTTACTATACATTTAAAGCAGGGGTGCGGGATGTCTGGCCATCGAGCCATAAAAGGCCCACGAAATCATTTGGTCTGGCCCTGTCAAGTCATTAGGGGTGAGTTAATTAAATTTTTGACCAAATATAGCAGGGTAATTTTTAAGTTGGTAATTCTGTATAGCCTGTATGAATGATGTTATAAATATCCAAATGTCCCTTGGCAGAAAAAAGGTTCCCCACCCCTGCACTAAAGAAAGAAAAAAAGCACCCTTTTTAAAAAAAAACCAAAATTGGTGTAATGGAAAAACGGTAAGAAATAACACCAGAATATAAATTATAAATTGTTTTTCTAGAATGACGAAATTATTAGTATTTTATATTTCCTATGAAATTTATATATCTGCAAGTAAATAAAACATGAACATATAAATCCATTATTTTGCAGACTAACAGATAATATCAGAAGTAGTGTGCCACATTTTCAGACTTTGATACTGAAGGAATTGCTCAATATCTCGCTAAAATCTGAACTAAGAAATAGTACTTTTTAAAGTGTTGTAATGAACAGTAAAAGCAAGTAGCAGTAAGGTACAATCACATAAACAAAGAATCTTTTTGTGTTGTTGTTAATCCTCACCTGAGGATATTTTCTCCATTGGTGTTTTTAGAGAGACTGGGAGAGGGGAGACAGAGAGAAATATCAATATGAGAGAGACACATCAATTGGTTGGGGATGGAGCCTGCAACCAAGGTGCCCTTGACCAGAATCGAACCAGGGACCCTTTAGTCCACAGGCTGATGCTCTATCCACTGAGCCAAACCAGCTAGGGCAGCAAAGAGTCTTTTAATAAACCCCATCCATTTCTCTTTCCCACTTCTCTTTTAATGCAATGAAATACTACATTCCTTTCAATTAAACTCTGCCACCAAATATCAGAGCACCTGCTGTTTGCAGTAAACACATAAGGATAAACCGATTTTCAGGGAAGAAAATCACTGATGGGCCATCCAGGATATTTCTGCTATTCAACCGTAAACCTTTTAAACAAGATATTTACACACACTCAAGAAAATAATTCAGGAAACTTGCCTGCTTGTCTCACAGGTAAATCCAGTTGTTCTGACATAGTAATCTGAAGCAGTGTCGAAACAAAATTCAGAGACTTGTGTGCCTATAAACAAAAACATACATTTTAAATTTCAGCAAATATTCTCAGTACTCTATCCCACGGTTTGGCTGTCACAAAAGGCTCTCTGTAAACTGGTTCCAGCCTTATTTTCTGTCACTCACCTATAATAACTCAAAAAAAAAATTAACATCCTACCTCCTAAAACATTTGGGGTGTTTGCATTTGCCTGCATTCTACTGCATTTCCCATTTACCCCAGTTAGCATTCTTAGCCTACACTGGTGTCAGTAGCTCAAAATCAATATCCTCTGTGACACCTATTTCCCCAATTCAGTAATAATTTCTCCATAGAAACGTTATGTTCAGTTTTTAAAAATCAATCAACTGTATCCTAATGATCACTTCTCTATATGCATGTTATATTTCAATAGAAAAATTAAAAAACATTTTGAACATTCAATAAAAGTAGAATACAAACTATGACAATAATTTAATAAATATTTTATAAGCATATGCATTGCAATATATATAGGAAACAAAATACATTGAAAATGTTAATTATCTCTGGGATAGTGGGATTATAGAGGAGCCATTCTTTTTTTAAAAAAACATGTTTTTATTGATTTCAGAGAGAGAAACTGGGGGTTAGAAACATCAATGATGAGAGAGAATCACTGATTGGCTGCTTTCTGCATGGCCCCCACTGGGGATCAAGCCCAAAAACTCAGGCATGTGCCCTGACCAGGAATTGAATCAGGACCTCCTGGTTCATGGGCTGACGCTCAATCACTAGCCACAAACAGCCAAGCAAGGAGCTATTTTTTTTAAAAAAATATATTTTGTTGATTTTTTACAGAGAGGAAGGGAGAGGGATAGAGAGTTAGAAACATCGATGAGAGAGAGATATCAATCAGCTGCCTCCTGCACACTCCCTACTGGGGATGTGTCCGCAACCAAGGTACATGCCCTTGACCGGAATCGAACCTGGGGCCCCTGAGTCAGCAGGCGGACGCTCTATCCACTGAGCCAAACTGGTTAGGGCAGGGAGCTATTTTTGATATATATTGTTTTCCAAATCTTATACTAGGAACCTGGGTAACTTTCAATAACAGTACAAAAAAGTTACTTTACGATTCCTAAATCTGTCATATTTGCTCCCAACTTTTTTTTTTTTTTAATATATTTTATTGATTTTTTACAGAGAGGAAGGGAGAGAGATAGAGAGTTAGAAACATCGATGAGAGAGAAACATCGATCAGCTGCCTCCTGCACATCTCCTACTGGGGATGTGCCCGCAACCCAGGTACATGCCCTTGACCGGAATCGAACCTGGGACCTTTCAGTCCACAGGCCGACGCCCTATCCACTGAGCCAAACCGGTTCCGGCTCCCAACTTTTTAAAAAAGAACTTAACCTTCAAGTTAAATCCCTTCTTGCATGTTTTCTGTTTCACTCCCTCTCCCATGATTTAACTACCACATAGAATTTCATCTCCTTCCAACCCATGTTTTAGTATTCTTCTGCACACGTTTACATGAAGTGATTTTTAAAAAAATATATTTTATTGACTCTTTACAGAGCAGAAGGGAGAGGGATAGAGAGCCAGAAACATTGATGAGAGAGAAACATCAATCAGCTGCCTCCTGCAACGGCCCCCCCCCCCCCCCCCGGGGGATGTGCCCGCAACTCAGGTACATGCCATTGACCGGAATCGAACCTGGGACCTTTCAGTCCGCAGGCCGACACTCTATCCACTGAGCCAAACCGGTCAGGGCATGAACAGTGATTTTTATTTGTTTCCTCTTTCATCCTTATCTCCCACAAATATTCTTCAAAACAAAATGTTCTTTTGGATATAAAGAATTTCTTCCACATTAGAACATAGAATGATACTTTATTCAGTCACTCCAAAAGTTATTTATTTTTTAAAAAATATTTTTATTGATTTTAGAGATGAAGGGAGAGGGAGAGATAGAAATATTAATGATAAGAGAGCATCAATGATCGGCTGCCTCCTGTATGCCCCACACTGGGGATTGAGCCAGCAATCTGGGCATGTGCTTTGACCAGGAATCAAACCGTGACCTTCTGGTTCACAGGTCGACACTCAACCACTGAGCCACGCTGGTCGGGCCAAAATTTATTTATGTAGGTGTTCTTGGTGCAAGACACCATTGCCAGGAGCTGTAAATATAGGTTTGAACAGAACAAATGAGGCTCCATGACCTCATGGAAATTTAAGAGTTTAATGAAGAAAAACAAGGTAAACAGGCAATTGCAGTAAAGTACAATGAAGAAGTTGAGGACATAATGGTAGAATCAAAAGGAGAATCTCCTAATTCAGAGAAGTAATGCTTAAATTCAAGAACTGAACAGGAGTAATTAAGTGGATGAAGGTGAGGTATTTGCCCCTTTCAGTGCTCTAAATAGATCTGAACACAGTTAACGACTGTTAGTTTCTTGAAACCCTTTAATCTATGCAATTCATACACCACTTTTCCTGGCCCTTTCTCAGACGCTTTTGCTAGTTTCTCATTCTATTTAATATAAATGCTAGAACTTGGTGCCAGGACTCAGTCATAGGAAGTCTTTTCCACTCCCAGGCGATTTCATCCAACCCATCTTTAAACAAAATGTCAAATATGTTATATCCAGTTCAAATCATTCTAACAGATCTATTTAATAATACCCTATCTTCATTCTCCCAACTTGCTCACATTTATTATGTTCAAACTATCTTTTCCCCTAAAGCTGTGACTCTATTTCCTTACACTACCTCATCACTATCCTCAGTCATTCCTGTCTGAAACCTGAATGTCATCTTTAATACTTCCCTCTTCAATGCATCAGGCCCTATCAACCCAATACCCAAAATGCTTATATAATTAATATATCCATATCCACTTTCTCCATTCCCATCAACACCAACCTAGTCCTGGCTTTACACCTCCTTTTCCTATTAATTAGAGTTTAAGCTTCAGTGACAGTAGGGACTATACTGTCTGTATGCCCAGTACCTCATGAGGGTTGGCATTTAAAATATTTTTTAAATTATTGAATGAAACAACAAACAAAAGACGCCTTGGAAGCAGTTGTGATCATCCAGAGGCATTGTAGAGTGAAAAAGGGTATTTATATTTAAGGGGTAGACAGATTAGCCTCCAAAGGACACTACTATCCATATTATGACTATGGCACTTTTAAGGCCACTTATATTACAGAATATATCTTATCTGCTGCATCAAATTATGAACATCTGGAACGGACTGCTGGGATCAGATAGTCTTGCTATAAATACAGGATGGGGCAAAAGTAGACTTACATTTGTGAGAACCTGAAAGTTTATTCCTGTATTATTATTTATTAATTATTGTATTATTTTCCATATAAACAATTATAAATCTACTTTTACCCCACCCTGTACAGGTGATGTCACTTTCTACATTTTTAACTCTTGAACAAGTTAATTCAGTAAATCTAAGTCTTTTTAAATTTTTTTTTTAAATATATTTTATTGATTTTTTACAGAGAGGAAGGGAGAGAGATAGAGAGCCAGAAACATCGATGAGAGAGAAACATCGATGAGAGAGAAACATCGATCAGCCGCCTCCTGCACATCTCCCACTGGGGATGTGCCGCAACCAAGGCACATGCCCCTGACCGGAATCGAACCTGGGACCCTTCAGTCCACAGGCTGACGCTCCACCCACTGAGCCAAACCGGCTTCGGCCCTTTTAAATTTTTTTACATTATTTTATTGATTGCAGAGAGGAATGGAGAGGGGAAGAGAGATAGAAACAACAATGGTGAAAGAGAATTATTGATCAGCTGCCTTCTACACGCCACCAATGGGGACTGAGCTCACAACCTAGGCATGTGCCCTGACCAGAATCGAACCATGACCTCCTGGTTCATAGGATGACCTCAACCACTGAGCCATGCCGGCTGTGCTAAGTCTTAAATATGGAAAACATTTAGCGAATATCAAAACATAACAAATGTTGTTTCTATATCCATATACAGTAGAATCTCATCTATTTAAGAGTGTGGGTACTAAAGCAAAAACTAAATATTGCCAAATTAATCTTTAGCTCTTTAAATCACCCATAAAATACAGCATACATATATGGTTTTGTATATACAACACTCTCTTGAGGTCCCAATTTTGCAGTCTTTCCTTCTGAGTTGAAAAAGACTGCTTTCTATGATTGGAACCCCAAATGAAGTTATTGGTTTATGCTTAGGAGTCATGCTAAAAGAACAAAACCACCGTTTTTGTTGGGTGGATAGCTACGCATAAGTGAGCATATTCCACTCACTATGTCTTCCTACAGCACAACAGGTACTCCGTAAGTGTTACATTAACAAAGGACCTCTACCAATTTCTAACTTCAAGTATAAAAAAATAAAACTGCAAGAGTAATTAAAGGGAACCACGGTATCTATCTTTTTTAAAATGTATTGATTTGAGAGAGAGAGAGAGAGAGAGAGAGAGAGAGAGAAACATCAACTTGTTCTACTTATTTATGCATTCATTGGTTGGTTCTTGTATGTGCCCTGATTGGAGATTAAACCCCACAACCTTGGTGTATCGGGAGGATGCTCTAACCAACAGAGCTACCCAGCCATGGTCATGGTATCTATTTTTATCATCTTAGTGGGGAAAACCTAACCATGATGAAAGCTGAAAGCCATAGAAGAGTTTTAGTATCAAGTAAATGTATTGATTTGAGAGAGAGAGAGAGAGAGAGACAGACAGACATCGATCCATTGCCTCCCATATGTGCGCCAACCAGGGACTGAACCCACAACCTTTTGGTGTAAGGGACAATGCCACCAACTGAGCCATATGCCCCTCCCCCATGAGTATAAACATTGTAAAAGGAAATGAAAACATCAGGAACACCAGAGCAAGAGTTAATCACTCCAAAAAGAAAAAAAAGATTAAGCAAATATATACAAGCAAATTACAAAAGATTTAGTATAAGTGGACAGGAAAGCCCCACCTCAAAACAATATATGCAATACACCAAAGTGCTGATGAGGATGTGAAAAAAAATGGAACTCATAGTGTTGGTAGATGTATAAAACTAGAGGCCCAGTGCACGAAATTCATGCAAAGGGGGGGTGGGGGCGTCCCTCAGCCTGGCCCGCACCCTCTCTAATCTGGGACCCCTTGGGGGATGTCCGACTGCCTCTAGCAATCTGGGACCGCTGGCTTCTAACCACTTGCCTGCCTGCCTGCCTGCCTGCCTGATCACCCCTAACTCTTTTGCCTGCCTGCCTGATCGCCCCTAACTGCTCCCCTGCTGGCCTAACCACCTCTGCCTCACCCCGTACCTGGGACCCAGGATTCCCTCCCTCTGGCCGGCTGCAGCCACAGGGGACCATGGGCGGGAGGCTTTGTCCCAGCCACAGCCACCCAGGACTGCAGGGCAGGCGGCTTGTCCCTCTCCCAGGCCACAGGCACAGCCACTGGCACCTGGGACCGCAGGGCGGGAGGCTTGTGGGAATGTGGGGTCCCCATTCCTCTCTCCCTAACATTGTGTCTGAGCCATTACGGCGTGACGGCCATTTGCATATTAGCTCTTTATTATATAGGACCAGGGGCCCGATGCACAAAGATTCGTGCAATAAAAAGCCTTCCTTCCCCTGGCTGCCAGCACCAGCTTCCCTCCGGCACCTGGGCTGCTTCACTCTGGCTGCCACTGTCACCCACCAGAACTCAGGCTGCTTTGCTCCTGCCACTGCCAGGCACTCGGGGCCTGGACTGCTTTGCTCCAGCTGCTGCCAGGCATCTGGGACTGGGGCTGCTTCGCTCCGGCCGCTGCCGCCACCCACCGGGGGCGTGCTCTGAGTCACACTGCGGCCGCTTGGAGCACGCTCCCACCCCTGGTATGCCTCTGCTGGGGCTGGGGGCGGCATGCAGTTCCCTCCCGCCCATCTGCGTGTGCAGCTCCTCCCGAGCAGTCGTGATGCAGCCTCTCCCTGAGCCAGTCATGACGCCCAGCTAATTTGCATAATACACACACACACACACACACACACACACACACACATACACACTAGAGGCCTGGTGCACAAAAATTTGTGCACTTGCGGGGGAGGCGGGGTCCCTCAGCCCGGCCTGTGCCCTCTCGCAGTCTGGGACCCCTCGAGAGATAACGACCTGCTGGCTTAGGCCCGCTCCCAGGTGGCAGACGGCAGGTCCAATCCCTAGGTGCAGCCCCTGGTCGGGCTCAGAGCAGGGCCGATTGGGGAACTGGGGCGCCTTCCCCTGTCACGAACAGAGCAGGGCAGATAGGGAGGTTGTGGCCCCGCCCCCTGTCACACACAGAGCCGCAGGGCGATCAGGGGGTTTGGGCGCTGCCCCCTGTCACACTGATCCTGGTGCCGGGAGGCCTCGCGGTTCCGCTGATCCCAGTGCTGGGAGGCATATTACCCTTTTACTATATAGGATAGAGGCCTGGTGCATGGGTGGTGGCTGGCTGGTTTGCCCTGAAGGGTGTCCTGGATCAGGGTGGGGGTCCCCACTGGGGTGCCTGGCCAGCCTGGGTGAGGGGCTGAGGGCCGTTTTCAGGCTGGCAGGTGACTGAAGCTCCCAACCGCTCCTTTTTTTCTTTTTTGTTTTATTCTGGGGCAGCTTTAGCTCTGAGGCTCGGCTCCAGCTATGAGGCCTCCGCTGCTGAAAGCAGGTTTCTGGCCTTTGTTTACCTTCTGTATTTGAAACAATGTTGCGATCCGGCTGGCTGAAGCCCGGCTGACTAAAGCAGCTTTCTGGGGTTTTGTTTAGCTTCTATATTTGTAACAATGTTTCAAACTGCAAGCTCAGAGTCCGGCAGCAGCAGGCGGGGAACCTGGCTTCCTCCGTCACTGGAGCAAGCAAGCCTCCCTGTTCGCGTCAGCTGCCTGGCTGCCAGCCGCCATCTTGGCTGGCAGTTAATTTGCATAAGGATATGCTGATTAGCCTATGGGAAGGGTAGCGGAGGTATGGCTAATTACCATGTTTCTCTTTTATTAGATAGGATATATATATATATAAAAGTATATATAAAAAAATATATATATATGGTATAACCATACTGGAAAACTGGCAGTTTCTAACACGCATCTACTTTATAACCAAGCAATTTCAATTTTATGTATCCAAGAGAAATAAGTGCTTATGCCCACAATAATACCTGTCCATTGACAGGTGAATTTATAAACAAACTGTGGCACAATCCATACAAGGAAATATTATACAACTTAAAAAAAATAAAACCAACCTACAGAATTAAGCAATACAGTTCTAAAACAAAAAACATATTATGAAGTCAATCTACCTGGGTACAATGGGATTCTCTTATATGTACATGAAGTTCAATGACAGGCAAATCTAATCTATAGCTAACAAAAGTCAGAATAATGGTAACCTAAAGGAGAAAAGGTATTGATTGAGAAGAGTCTAAAGGAAATAGAAATCTATCTCTCTCTCTCTCTCTCTCTCTCTCTCACACACACATCTTTTTCTTTTCATTTTATTTTTTATTTTAATATTTTATATATATATATGTTTATATATATCTTGATCTGGACAGTGGTTATCTAGGTAAAAATTGACAGAGCTGTATATATTTTGAGCTTTGTACTACATGTAAATTATCCCTCAATTAAAAAAATTTCAACAGAACTGCATTTGCCTGAACATTCACAGCAATATTATTAATAGCCCCAAAATGGAAACAACCCACATGTTCATCAACTGATGAATAAGTAAGCAAGATATGGCATACACGTGTATAGAATGGAATATCATTTGGCAGTAAAAAGAATAAATGAGATACTGATACATGAAACATGTATGAACCTTAAAACCATTATGCTATATGAAGGAAGCCAGTCACAAAAGACGTATCATATGATTTCATTTATGTGAAATGTATAGAAAAGACAAATCTATATAGACAGAAAATAGCCAAGAACAGGAGGTATAGGGGAAAACAGTTTGAAGTTTGTGGTGATGACTGCATAACTCTGAATATATTAAAACCCACTAAACTGGATCCTTTATGTGGCTGAACTCAATAAAATTATTTTTTACAACTAAACTATGAAAATAATTTAATAATTTAATTACTTTATTTTTGTCACTTTGTCTTCAAAATACAGGATAAATCTAAAAGTGAAACTGACAAAAAGTATTTCTTTCAGACAACTGAGCTTAGATAGACTAAGGTTAAGAAAGAAAGGATTATTTCAGTCAGCGAGAATGGCACAATTTAACAAACTCAACCTGAGACATCTACTTACCTGTCCCATATTCATTTCCATGCTATTGAAATGCCTAATGCAGGAAGTCTTGTAATTTTCCCAAAGAAGGTAACAAATGTACTTAATGTAATACTGAATATCAGACACCAGATTTCTAAGAAAATTGAGACAGAAAATAGATAGCAACTGTCTGGGACTGGGATAGGGAATTAAGTAATTATTGGGGTAATGAAAATGTTCCAAAATTGGATTGTGGTTAATAGTTCTAAGTCTACTAAAATCACTAATTTTCAGCATTTAAAACAGGTGACTTTTATGAAATGTAAATTATACCTCAATAAAACTTAAAAAATAAAAAGACCATTATAAAACACAAATCAAGTAAGTCATACATTAAATGTTTAAATTTAGAAAAATTATTTTTCTAGTCATTGGATGATCAACAACTTTCTGGCATTATTAGGTATAGCAAACTATCACATATTTAAAATAATTTCTATCACATATTAACTATTATTATATTTATTATCATATATTAAAAGATCTTTATTCTTTATGGTAATTTAAAAAAATAAGTAAAATATCACTAGCATCAATATCACAAAAAACTCTTTAAAATTTGAATAATTATGGTATTATTCTCAACTGCTTGGCAAACTTTGATACAGTCCTCAGAAAATGCTACAATAAACATATTGTGTCAATGTATAAATGTAACTTCTGAGTGCTGGCACTAATTACAGACTCCAGAACTATAGAAATAAATTGGCCATTAAACATCATTAAATAGAGCTAAAACTACCAACACTCAAGCTTAAAAGCTACTAATCACAACACAAAAACCTTTCTAGATAATTTATCTTGTCATTATTTTTCATCAGCCCAGATAATTCAACATTCACCCTCAATTCATCTAATCAAAATTCTTCAAGGGTTCCAACTCCATCTCTTTTAACTCCACTCCATTTACTTGTACTTAAGTGCAAGACACCACAGAGATAAAAGATCACTATAAGGTAGGTTGGGAAATAAATTCCAATTGAACTACCAGGTAAAATTTTGAGTTAGACCCTAAAGGACTTAAACCCGTAGAAACAGGCAAAAGGATTTTTAAAAGGAAAAGAAGTATGGGTTGTGTTAAAGTGCCAGAAACTATTTATTGTCTTCACTAGCTGAGCATAGAGTAGAGACCCCCCAAAGCTAGTGACCTTTGAAGCCCTAGCAAAGGTAGGGGCTGTGCACCACCCAGTTAATCTAGATAATGGTAGCTGAAGAATCATCCCCACCTTAGTTCACTTAATTCCTTAGATACTTATGTAAATCCTTGTTGATTATTGTTGATTAGATATTCTGCCTATTTCTGGAAATTGTCTGCTGATGAGCTAATCTGTGTGTCATTGAAACCTCCTTACCCTAGGGCTACCCCAGATCAAATAAAAGGTTGGAGCGGCCTGAGCATCAGTGGAAGTCCCTCTCCTTGAGTTGGACTTGCCCACCTGGTCCCCCAATATTTCCAAAATGTCTATATCTTTTCTCTCTCATTTGTGTGCGGCTCCTCTTTTCAGATCCCAAACCCTAATCCACCCGGGACATGGAAGGAAACACACACGACATTAAAGAGATTATTAGGAGAACGAAAGAGAATAGTGAAAGGCAAAAATGAATAGGCAAATTATACCCACATCAAGATCTAATAAGTGTGAACTTTTTTGGGAAAGTTTTTACATGATCAGATCTACGCTGTAGGAAGATAAGGTCTTGAAGCAGTATAAAGGATGTAATAGGATGAGTGACTATAAAACATTACAGGTAGGACACTATTATTGTTATAACAGGCCATCATAGGCCTGAAAAACTACTCCACTGGCAGCTTTCCCTGCTCCCCCTCCCCAAATAAAGTCTAACTTTACAAAAGAAAAAAATATATGGAAAAACACATCTATCCACATAATCACTCCCTGACCCTACAACCCTTTTAACCTACAATCTTTTCCCTACTCCCTTGCTAACATTCTACTCAGTAACCCTGTAATCAGGGTTACTTGCTTTTTCCAAGTTTACAATACGTATTTTAAAAGCTTTCTCCCTCAAAAGTCATTTTACTTTAACCTCTCTCAGTTTGAAATGTCAACAACCCTTTCCTTCCCCTAATAGCCTTTTACTTATTACTAAAGTAATTCATGTTTACTGGCAGAAAATTTATGAAATTCGTTTAAGGAAATAGGAAACTAAATTGCCCACAACCAACCTTCTTATTTAAAACTAGAGGCCCGATGTCCCTCAGCCCCACTTGTGCCCTCTCACAGTCTGGGACCCCTCGGGAGATAACGAACTGCTGGCTTAGGCCCACTCCCGGGTGGCAGAGGGCAGGCCCAATCCCTAGGTGCAGCCCCTGGTCGGGCTCAGAGCAGGGCCGATTGGGGGGTTGGGGCGCCACCCCCTGTCACACTCAAGGCAGGGTCGATGGGGAGGTTGCCGCGCCACCCCCTGTAACGCACAGAGCAGGGCCCGTCAGGGGGGGTTGGGGCTCTGTACCCTGTCATCCACAGAGCAGGGCTGATCAGGGGGTTGGGGAGCTCCCCCCTGTCACACATAGAGTAGGGCCGATAGGGGAGTTGGGGCACCACCCCCTGTCACACACAGAGCAGGGCCCATCAGGGGTTTGGGGCGCCGCCCCGTTACCCACAGAGCCGCAGGGTGATCAGGGGCTTCGGATTCTGCCCCCTGTCACGCTGCTCCAGGGGCCAGGAGGCCTCGCGGCTCCGCTGATCCCAGTGCTGGGAGGCCTCGTGGCTCCGCTGATTCCGGTGCTGGGAGGCCTCGTGGCTCTGCTTGACACAGGGGCAGTGAGGCCTCGCTGCTCCACTGATCCCAGTGCTGGGAGGCATATTACCCTTTTACTATATAGGATAGAGGCCTGGTGCACGGGTGGTGGCTGGCTGGTTTGCCCTGAAGGGTGTCCCGGATCAGGGTGGGGGTCCCGCTTGGGTGCCTGGCAAGCCTGGGTGAGGGGATGATGGCTGTTTGCAGCTGGTCACACCCCCTTCAGGGTGGGGGTCCCCACTGGGGTGCCTGGCCAGTCTGGGTGAGGGGCTGAGGGCCGTTTTCAGGCTGGTGGGTGACTGAAGCTCCAAACCTCTCCTTTTTTTCTTTTATTCTGTGATTTATTTACCTTCTATGGCTGTCACTGGAACTGAGAGCCGGCTTTCTCTCTGAGGCTCGGCTCCAGCTCTGAGACCTTGGCTGCTGAAAGCAGGTATCTGGTTTGTTTGGGTTCTATAATCGAAACACTGTTTCAACTCCAGCTTTGAGATCCTGGCTGACTGAAAGCAGGTTTCTGGGGTTTTGTTAGCTTCTATATTTGTAACATTGTTTCTTAGAGTGCAAGCTCAGAGGCCGGCAGCTGCAGGCGGGGAACGTTGGCTTCCTCCGTCACTGAAGCAAGCAAGCCTCCTGTTGGCTTCAAGCTGCCTGGTTGTCGGCCACCATCGTGGCTGGCAGTTAATTTGCATATCTCGCTGATTAGCCAATGGGAAGGGTAGCGGAGGTATGGCTAATTACCATGTTTCTCTATTATTATATAGGATTCCTTTTATTGGCTTTCTTCTACTTTTTTTTTTTTAAAATATATTTTATTGATTTTTTACAGAGAGGAAGGGAGAGAGATAGAGAGTTAGAAACATCGATGACAGAGAAACATCGACCAGCTGCCTCCTGCACATCTCCCACTGGGGATGTGCTCGCAACCCAGGTACATGCTCTTGACTGGAATCGAACCTGGGACCCTTCAGTCCACAGGCCGACGCTCTATCCACTGAGCCAAACCGGTTTTGGCTCTACTTTTTTTTAAAAAAAATATATTTTATTGATTTTTTTACAGAGAGGAAAGGAGAGGGATAGAGAGTTAGAAACATCCATGAGAGAGAAACATCAATCAGCCGCCTCCTGCACACCCCCTACTGGGGATGTGCCCGCAACCAAGGTACATGCCCTTGACCGGAATCGAACCTGGGAACCTTCAGTCCGCAGGCTGATGCTCTATCCACTGAGCCAAACCGGTTAGGGTGTGGCTTTCTTCTACTTTTATGCATAAGTCTTCAGTCTCCTTTTTCCTATGTCGCTCAAAGTCCCCAAAATGGGCAGGGCCCAAAGTGTAGCCCTTCAGTCCACCCCACATCTCTGGATCATACTTCCTTTCTCTCAATTCACCTGCAGAAAAAAAATTTACATTTCCACTGATGCTTTCTCACCTAAACTTCAATTCCACATTTCTAACTACCTACCAGACATTTTCTCCTGGATGATTACCAGCACATCAAACTAGACTTAAAATTTATGTCATATTTTCTCCAGTATCAGTTTCCCCTCTAGACCCACATTTTCCAATGCACACCTAATGTCGCTATTTTTTAAAAGAAATATTTTAATTGAATTTGAGAGAGAGAGAGAGAGAGAGAGAGAAAGGATAGAAACATCAATGTGATATTGAAACATAGGTCAGCTGACTCCTGTACACCCTTTACTGAGGATTGAGTCCCAAACCCACGCATATGCCCTGGCCAGAATTCAAATGGCAGAACAACCTCTCTGTGCATGGGATAATGCCCAACTGACTGAGCCACACTGGCCAGGACTGTCGCTCTTTTAATGCTTACTCTTGAAGCGATTACTTTTAATTAGTTCTCTCCATTGGAATGCAATCAAACAGGCCTTCAATTAGCTACTATACTTTAATACCCATGTATGAGAGCGAGAGAGGCTTTAATGTATAAGAGAAAGAGGCGCCCTGGTTTGGCTCAGTGGATAGAGCGTCGGCCTGCGGACTGAAGGGTCCCAGGTTCGATTCCGGTCAAGGGCATGTACCTTGGTTGTGGGCACATCCCCAGTAGGGAGTGTGCAGGAGGCAGCTGATCAATGTTTCTCATTCATGGATGTTTCTAACTCTCTATCCCTCTCCCTTCCTCTCTGTAAAAAATCAATAAAATATATATTTTTTTAAAAAAAGAGAGAGAGGCTTTAAGGGCACCGTGACATCCGAATTTACATAAAATAAATACAACCAGATAATTTCAACAGTGCGGGGATTTCTAACCTTTCTGTTTTATTAAAGAATTTGACAAAGGCAAATACTTTCTCTTGCCTAGATGAAATATGAGACACAGTGAGGTTAAATCATCATAGTGGTAAATCAAGTCTAAGGTTCTTTACTGTGTCCTCCTGTCTTTCATTAAATAGTGATACTCAAATGCTTTCCAACTAAAGAGTTTTTTAAAACTTTTACATTATATGAGTGACCAAAAGAAAATCCCATTTTAAATCAAACTTATCATTAATGTCCCACTGACAGGAACAAATAATAAGTAAAATGATATATACACCTAATATATCTGAAAAATAAAATTATTTCCTTAAAAATATTAATATAGTGCTTTCTTCCTTCAGATCTTTAATGTGCTGTGTCACTGAATAACTTCCAGTCCAACAGCCAAAGTATCCAGGGACACTGTCTCTTCCAAATTCAAATCAGTATCCACTTAGCAACATTCTTCTTGTTGTTTAAGTCTTCACCCAACAATATGTTTATTGATTTTAAGAGAGAGAGAAAGAGAGAGACAGAGAGAGAGAGGGAGGTGAAAGAGAAACATCAATCAGTTGCTTCCCAACCAGGGATCAAACCCGCAACCTGGATATGTGTCCTGACCAGGAATCGAACCTGCCACCTTTTGGTGTACAGGAGGATGCTCCAATCCACTGAGTCACCTGGCCAGGTCTTAGCGATATTCTTAATTAAAGAATGTTACCTGCTCAGACTACATACTGTCTTCAAAATTATATACACTTTTTGCACTTTTGTGGAAAATTAAATTAAATCGGGACTGAGTGAGATGGGCCGGACCCGATTGTGCATCGGTGGGGTCCCTCGGCCTGGCCTGCACCCTCTCACAATCTGGGACCCCTCAGGGATGTCGGAGAGCCAGTTTCAGCCTGACCCCACAGGCCAGGCCAAGGGACCCCACTGGTGCACAAATTCGTGCACTGGGCCTCTAGTTTATAAATAAAATATATCACAGTAATAATAGTCACCATGTGTGAAGATCCCAGAAGAGACTCAGGGTAGTTTATAAATATAAAAATAAACATAAAATACCAAGAAACTAATCAAAGCTAAGCTACTTACTTTTTCACATAAAGAATGTGAGAAAGAAGATTTCTGCCTACATAACCATTTTTTAGCACACTAAGCTTTAGAAATAGATGGTTTAAAAGGCTCCTGGGTAAGCCTTCTAATTCCACTTAGGGCATTTTTCTTGGCTGCAAGTATGAGGGAATATTGACGCTGAGATCTTATCTGTCTTAACCAAAGTCAAATTTAATATCCTCCTCATCTAAAACTTACACATAGCTCTATTATAACCCTGACCACATATGAGGGCTGTGTTGACTATGGAGCTCCAGAAAGGCAGGAATCATGAATTTCTTTATATCTACAACTTAGCTCAGTGCTTAGTACAGAGACACTGCTATTAAATGAACCAGACGGGAAATTGTCATTCAAAATAAATATTTCAAAAAATTGTTTCCTAACATTACATTTAAAATTTCAGTTCAGCCCAGCTGGTGTGGCTCAGTGTTGAGAGTTGCCTTATGAACCAGGAGGTCATGGTTCGATTCCTAGTCAGGGAATATGCCCGGGTTGTGGGCTCGATCACCAATGTCGGGTGTGTAGGAGGTAGCCACTCAGTGATTCTCTCACTGATGTTTCTTTTCTTTTTTTAAATACATATGTTTTTTTATTTCAGAGAGGAAATGAGAGAGAGAGAGAAGCATCAATGATGAGAATCACTGATTGGCTGCCTCCTGCAGGCCCCTTACTGGGAATCAGCCCACAACCTGGGGATGTGCCCTTGTCTGGAATAGAACCTGGGACCTTTCAGTCTGCAGGCCGATGCTCTACCACTGAGCCAAACTGGCTGGACTCTGCAGTGGTCGGCAAACTCATCAGTCAACAGAGCTAAATATCAACAGTACTTCTTCAAAATAGACTCACCCAGGCCAAAAACCGACTTCTGCGCATGGGTCACGAAGTTTCAATCGTACTGTACGCGCGCCCACACGTGGTATTTTGTGGAAGAGCTGCACTCAAGGGGCAAAAGAGCCGCATGTGGCTCGTGAGCCGCAGTTTGCCAACCACAGGGCTAGAGCATCATGGATGTTTCTCTCTCCCTCTCCCTTCCTCTCTGAAATCAATAAAAATATATTTTTTTAAAACTTCAGTTCAGCCCTAGCCCGTTTGGCTCGATGGATAGAGCGTCAGCCTGCGGACTGAAGGGTTCCAGGTTCGATTCCGGTCAAGGGCACATGCCCGGATTGCGGGCTTAATCCCCAGTGGGGGGCATGCAGGAGGCAGCCAATCAATGATTCTCGCTTATCACTGATGTTTCTATCTCTCTTCCTCTTCCTTCTTCTCTGAAATCAATAAAAATATATTTAAAAAAAAAAAACTTCAGTTCAAATGTGAACTACATGACAACCATGACTTTATGTACATTATTGGATCACCAACACCAAAGACAGTATTTGCCACATGACAGGCATTCAAATATATTTTAAATAACAGAAACAATTATTTGTTGAGTATCTACTCTCATCTAATACTTTAGGATCTAAAAAAATTATTTTTTTACCTAAAGATTTAATTCCTACTGGAGATAAAATTTTTTATTTATATATTTTATTGATTTTTCACAGAGAGGAAGGTAGAGGGATAGAGTTAGAAACACCGATGAGAGAGAAACATTGATCAGCTGTCTCCTGCACACCCCCCACTGGGGATGTGCCCGCAACCAAGGTACATGCCCTTGACCGGAATCGAACCTGGGACCCTTGAATCTGCAGTCCGACACTCTATCCATTGAGCCAAACCGGTTAGGGCTGGAGATAAATTTTTTAAAAACCAATGAACTTTATAGTAGAAGGGACAGCAATCGCCTAGTTTAAATAAAATTAAAGTAGTTCAAATAAAATGAAAATATAAGGGAGAATATACAAAATTAGATGTTTAAACAAAGACAAATTTCTAGTTTACACTAGCACAAAAGATCAGAGTGGGGAAAGATGGCATTTAAAATGAGATTCATCAGACTTATGGATGGGAAACATTTTAGTTTTGGGAGATAAGAGCTTAACAGGAGGGATGAGCAGCATAAGTAAAGTCTTAGAAAGTCTTTCACTAAAGAACACTGGCAGGAAGAGAGCAAAGAGTGCTGTTTATTAAAATAATCTGTCAAAAACCTTCAGAGATGTTTCATCTGTCTCATAAGCGAAGAACCAAGTTTTTGTCAGGGCCTGTATAATATATAACGTGTGTGTATGTACATAAAGAGTCTCTGTGTCACCCAGAGCAAATAGTCTCTGGAACATAATAAACAATGCTGAATGAATATCAAATGTCATATTTTAGATACAAGTTTTTAAAAGTTGCACTTCTAGGTATACAGAAGTCAATTAATCTCAAAGTGTCATGGTTTTTTTGTTTGTTTTTGAGCAAAAGCAAAATTTTATTACAGAAAAGCTCCCTGTTACAGGGAGGGGACCCAAGCAGGTTGCCCTCAAAGTTCAGAATTTAAATGAGAAGCGACAGGTCCCTGTAACACAAATCTACTTTAAAAATTCAAAGATGAGTGCTCTTAACATTTCTGACTATTATTCAAGTTCTTATTTGCTGAATGCAAGAGAAATATTTACTGAGAGACTATAATGTGCCAGGGCAGTGTGCTTATAATTGTGCCCACTTTCATGTTACAGTAATGCTATCTACTTAGTGATCTCAGTGTCCAAAGAACATGTACTTGTCTTCTTTTGAGATTAGTGCTGATGATTTTCCAATGAGATGTATTATTTAGTTAAGAGTAAAATAGGAAATAAAATGTATGGTATGTTGGATTGGTTAATCAACTGGCAGTTCAAATAATCTGGAGAACTTAGTAAATGCTGAACACTTTCTGCAATTTTTTACATGCCATCATCTCACTCAACCCACATAACACAATGACATACATACTCTAACTTCTTTCATTTCATAAACTGGGAAAACGACACTTTGAGATTAAATAACTTTCCCAGGATACCCCAGCTAGAACAGAATTCTTCAGGTTTTATTCTTAAAGATAAGGTGGTTTTTAATTATATTTACAATATTATTTGTACAAATGGTTTTCTCCAATCTTTGAAGCCAAGTTTGTTATAATTATAATAGCAGCTCAAAAAAATTACATAACATACTGTAGAGTAAGTCAGTGGGGAATACTAAATATCTTAAAAAATATCTGCCAAACAATTCTTACTGTGGCCTCTAACAGTCTAATGGCTTTCTTAATTTAATCTGTATGTAATATAAAAAAATATATAAATACCTCAAAAATCCTTGAGGTAGAGGTGGTTTAACATACTAAAACCTATGTTGTTATTATAATAAGTCAATAAAGCTTAACATTAACAAAGAACTGCAGTAACAAAAGAAAAATTTCAGACCTCAGGACACTAAAAAATTTTATGATATATGATAAATCAGTGCTATAGAGAAAATAAACAGGCGAAGGGAGATAGGGAGTATGGTAGTCTGGGAACTCCTTAGTGACATGGAGACAGCTGAACAGTGATAAAGTGAATTGAGAGAACAAGTCTAGGAGATAACTGAGTAATAGGGGCTCCAAGCAGATGGAATCATTAAGTGCAATCTTTCTGAGGCAGGAGCGCTTTTTAAAAATAACTATTTGCACTATAATACTTTGATAACATTTATAATTTTTACAGTTAGTGATTACTTCACTTAGCTGAATAGATTCATTCAAATGTCAATGATCTTTTTCTTTTAACTAAATGAACCAAAATATAGCTTTAGTTGAGACATCATGGAATGATTGGTTCATCCTATCTTAGCCCAGCAAGAAGAGCCTGCCAGAAATAAAATATGACTTCCTCATTTTTACTAGTCAAGCTTCTTCAAGATTTATCTGGAATCTATTTCCTAAACCAAAGTTCTGCCACAGAAAAATTAACCAAAAAAGGATTCAAATGAAATCACTTCATTAAAGTGAAGATTGGAGATGAGAATAAATATTCTGAGAGGTTATCTTGGGAAAATTCTAAAAAATCTAGGTATAATAACTGAATGAAATTTACAAAACATAAATAGCTAACTATCACAAAAACGCAGGCCAGATACCAATTTTCTTTGACAGGATAAACAGAATTGGCTGTTCCACAGTATTCCAAAACCCTAACAGCAATTTGGCAATTCAATTAAAAAAAATGTTTAGAATACTGTTTTGATTATTTATCTTCCAAAAACTAGCCGTGAAATACTTAACCCAGGTCTCTATTACAAGATGTTAGAACATAGAACTAGACATTCAATACCTATTTGAGGGATAAATTTCAAATTTGCAGGAAGTAGTATTTATCCAATTTTCTACAAGGGAACCAACTTTTTATTCCAAATAATACGTTTTAAAATTAATTACTAGCCCTAGCCGGTTTGGCTCAGTGTATAGAGTGTTGGCCTGCGGACTCAAGGGTCCCAGGTTTGATTCTGGTCAAGGGCACATGCCTAGGTTGCAGGCTCCATCCCCTGTAGGGAGCGTGCAGGAGGCAGCTGATCAATGATTTGTATTACTGATGTTTCTATCTCTCCCCATCTCCTTTCCTCTCTGAAATCAGTAAAAATATATTAATAAAATAAAGTGATCCATAACTCCATCTATAGTTTACTAATGGTCCAAATTGGGAATTTGTTTCAGCTCATTTTTTTGTACCCAAAAGAAATCTAAGCTCCTCCCAAGGTTACTTTAAGCCTAAGAATTACGGTATCACTCTCAGTATGATCTAATGATGGTCTCACTTGTAAAATAGTTTTAGTTTGACCTCGCCTGGTGGCTCAGTTGGTTGGAGCATCCTTCTTTCTTCACTCTTTCTAATAATCAATAAAAAACATGTCCTTGGGTGAGGATGGAAAAATAAAAAAGATTTCATTAAAAAAAACCCAACAATTTTAGACTTAATTTGTCTAACTCTGTGGGTGGTATTCTTAAAAATAGAAGTCCCTTAAGGGCAGGAATCTCTAAAACAGCATTGTACACTTAAGATGTTCAATTAGAAATACTCCTGAAGCTTCTATTAAGTCAATGTTCATAATTTTTAAGAGTTCCATTCCAATCAGGGCACATACCTAGGTTAGGGGTTTGATCCATGTCTCTCTCTCTCTCTCTCTCTCTCTCTCTCTTTCTCTCAACCAATAAACATCTACCCTCTAGTGAGGATAAATACATACACACATATATAAAAAGTTGCAGAAATTTAGAAACAAAGAATGAAACTAAAGATAGAACCTAGTAAAATGTCCATCTAAGTCTGTTTTCCAAGGAGTGGTCCCCAAAAAGCATGGGGGGAGAAAACACCATCCCCTGGGAGTTGACAGGGAGTTTGGCAAGTTTCAAGCACTCTCACTTGTGGCCTAATTTTATGAATGGAAAAAACTCTGCATCAAAAGGTGCGACTTGCCCAAGGTCAGTCAAGAAGTTAGTGTTGCAGCTCTACCTAGAAGGGTGCACTTCACCTGACACTTTCCACTACACCGTCCGGCCCCCCCTGCCGCCAGAGGTAGAGCGAATCACACTCCCGCACTACCCTCAATCTGCTACGGGCGGGTGAAAGCTTTCGGGAGCAGGTCAACCTGGGGGAGAAAGTTGTGCGGGTCACCGATCAGCCCGGGGAAGTGACATGCTGACAGGCTCAGCTCCCAAAGGAACCGTTCTGCATTCCCAGGAGCCCCTCCGAACCCGGCGCCGGCGAGACTGCTCCCGGAAACGTCTGAAAAACCTCCCAGGGAGTTTCGCCCCCTCCTGGGCGCGAGGAACGACCGGGGAAGGAGCCAGAGGACGGACGGCCACCCGACCCAGCCATGTGTCCAGCCCGTCACGCCCGCCTCGCCCCAGCCGGTTCCTCGTGCCTCGACCGCAGCCAGAGGCCCAGCTCGGAACCCGACGCAAAGGCTGTCTGGGCCGCCGCCACCACCGCAGCAGCCCGCGGCGTCCCGGCGTGGCACTCGCCGTCAGATCCCCGCCCCACCTCTCCAGTTGAGCCCCTAAGCGACGCTGTCCGCGTCCCTAGCCAGGCCCGGAGGGATCGGCCTGCCACAGTCCGCCCGACCGCCCGCCGCCGCCAGCCCGGCGTCCTTACTTCATTAAGCTGGCGCTCCGCGGCCTCCCGCAGGGCAGGATCCATGGTGCCCCGCAGGGCCTCGATAATGGTGTTGGGGTCCATCGCAGCGCGGACTTGCTAAAACCCCAAGGCTCGGGTGCTTCTGAGCCAGGAACAGCACCGCTCACTGCGCACATGGACCCGCCGCGCTCCGCAGCGGCAACCGGCGCGAAAGGAAAGAGAAGCGCCAAAGCCCCGGATAGAACCTCTTCGCCTCGGCGTGGAGGCGGGAGATGCTCCGGAGATTTCCTGTCAGTGTGCCGCGGAGCACCTTGGGATGTGTAGTCCGCGTGTGCAGTCCGCAACCCACGTGGTCCTGAGCTGTCGCTCATACAAATCAAAAAGGAAAAATGTCCAGACTGCACAGAAAGAAATTTAAAACAATCAATTAAAAATATTTCACATTATAGTATACTTATGGTGACTATAAGATGTATCTGATACAGTAAGTGATGCAATCCATTGTTAGTAGCTGTGTAATTGAAGGAAACCTTTTCAACAGCATTTTGAGACAGTGTTTCTATATGCCATAAAAATGTTTATACCCAAGTAAAAAAAAAAAGTTTGACCCCAGTAATCCCATTTATGAGACTTTCCTAAGAAAATAACACAAAAGAGTAAATGAGCCTTACGTGTGAAAGGTATTTATCACATTGCATATTTATTATAATCATCAAATACTAAAATTATGGCTATTTATTGAGCCTCCAAATTTTGTCAGGAACTTTATATAAACCACATCTAAATTCAGAACAAAAGCATAATTCCTATTAAAACCCACCTTCTTTAAAACAGTTAAACCGTTTCAGAAAGGTTAAATAACTTGACCAAGGTCACTTAGATATTAAGAGGTTCACCTAGGTCCTAGGATATCAAACTTAGGACATTTCTGTTTTCAAAGTTTTCATTCCATTGAATTACTCTGCCTATCCAGATAAATGTCGGCCTGGCCTGCGTGGCTCAGTGATTGAGTGTCGACCTATGAACCAGGAGGTCATGTCCAGGAGGTCATGGTTGGATTCCTGGTCAGGGCACATGCCCAGGCTGTGGGCTCTATTCCCAGTGTGGGGTGTTCAGGAGGCAGCTGATCAATGATTCTCTCTCATTGATGTTTCTATTTCTCTCTCTCCCTCTCCCTTCCTCCCTGAAATCAATAAAAAAGAATATAAAAAATAAAATACATTGAATTAAAGAGAGAGAGAGAGAAAAAAAAACATCAGACAATACAGGAACCCTACTTTGCTATCGCTAACCATTTTGGCCTCCCTAAACTCTCTAAACTCTGTCTCCTTGACTCAGTGAGACCACAGTGCTTTTTATGGGAGCCCTTTCTTGCCATATGGTCCAGATTGTACCTTCAGACACAAAACTGAGGAAACTATTTGGCTTACTTTACTTGTTTTCTTTCTCCCAGGCACCACAATTCTAATCTGCTTCTTATTTGAAGTCTGAAAACAGTTGTTTCACATATTAAATTCTACTTGTTTACATCATAGGTGTTCACTGTTACTATACCATGGGTAGAAGCAAAAGATACTCTGTGAAATTTTTAGCTACTATGCACAGGTGGATACTCTCTTTATCACCTAAAGTATTCAGGGTAGCCATGAGGATCAAAAAAGAAATCACATTTCAGAATTATTCTTTTAACTCACAACAGAAAAGTTTCCTTTTATCTGCCCACTCATAATGTGGAGGAGATATGCTACTTACTTTGTCCTTTAATATGTCAGATATATTTAATAGTTTTTTTTAATATGCAGAGTCAGTGCAACAGAATCTGAAAGGAATAAAAAGTCAGAATACATATGAGGTAGCTTTAGGCCACAATATCCCAAAAATTCTAACCTGAGATCTGTCTGATTACCCCATTTCCCAGGAAGGAGGTCTGTGGATATTTGGTAGTCTTCATTTTTCTAGGAAGGCAATCTAATTGCGAGCTGACTCAGAAACACATAGATCCCCAATACCATAATGGTTTAGTAGAAGGAGCATTAGCCTCAAATTCAAACAGATGTGGATTGAATCTTGACTCCATAGCTTCCTAGACTTGACATGACTGAGGGCCTCCATTTTCTCTTCTATATAATAGGAACAACAGCAATCCTATGATGAGGTTGATGTAAAATCATGTAGAGTATATCAAGCAGGCCCTGCGTACATAGTACCCAGAGTACAGTTAACTCAATAAATGGTCATTTGAACAGACACTTCACCAAAGAAGATGCACAGATGGCAAATAAACATATGAAAAAATGCTCCACATCATATTTCTTTAGGGTAGTGGTTCTCAACCTTCTGGCCCTTTAAATACAGTTCCTCATGTTGTGACCCAACCATAAAATTATTTTCGTTGCTACTTCATAACTGTAATGTTGCTACTGTTATGGATCGTAATATAAATATCTGATTTGCAGGATGGTCTTAGGCGACCCCCGTGAAAGGGTCGTTCGACCACCAAAGCGGTCGCGACCCACAGGTTGAGAACTGCTGCCTTAGGGGATTACAAATTTACACAAATCAATGAGATACCATTATGAATGGCTAAAACCCAAAACACTGACACCAAATGTTCACAAAAATGTGGAGCAACAGAAACTCTCACTCACTGCTGGTGACAATGCAAAATGGTACAGCTCTTCTGGAAGTCAATTTGGCAATTTCTTACAAAACTAAACAATTCTTTTTTTTTTAAATATATTTTATTGATTTTTTTACAGAGAAGAAGGGAAAGGGATAGAGAGTTAGAAACTTCAACATCAATGAGAGAGAAACATTGATCAGCTGCCTCCTGCACACTCTCTACTGGGGATGTGCCCGCAACCAAGGTACATGCCCTTGACCTGAATCGAACCTGGGACCCTTGAGTCCGCAGGCCGACGCTCTATCCACTGAGCCAAACCAGTTAGGACAAAACTAAACAATTCTTACCATATGATCCAGCAGTTGCACTCTTTGGTATTTAGTTACCCAAATGATTTAAAAACTAATGTCCATGCTAAATCTATACATGGATGTTACTGTAGCTTTATTCATAATTGACAAAACTTGGAAGCAACCAATATGCTTTCAATAGGTAAATGTATAAACAAACCATGGTACATCCATACTATGGAATGTTACTCAGCAATAAAAATCAATGAGCCCTGGCTGGTGTTGCTAAGTGGTTAGAGTGTCAGCCCACACACGGAAGGGTCTCAGGTTCGATTCCTGGTCAAGGGCACATACCTGGATTGCAGATTTGATCTCCTGGCCCCCGTCAGAGCACGTGCAGGAGGCAACCAAGTAATGTGTCTCTCTCAGATCGCTGTTTCTCTCTTGCTTGCTCACTCTCTCTTCCCCTCTCTCCTTTCCACTCTCTCTAGAAATCAATGAAAAATATCCTCAATTGAGGATTAACAACAACAACAAAAGAAATGAGCTATCAAACCACTAAAACCTTGGGAACCTTAAGTGCATATTGCTAAGTGAAAAAAGCCATTATGAAAAGAGCACAGAAGATTTTTAGGTGATGAAACTATTCCACAGGATACTCTAATAAGGGCTATATGTCATTATACTTTTATCAAAATCCATAGAATGTACAACACAAAGAGTAATCTGTAATGTAGACTATGGACTTTAGTTAATAATATAGCATTATTGCCCTAGCTGGTTTGCCTCAGTGATAGAGCATCGGCCTGCAAACTGAAGGGTCCTGGGTTCAATTCCAGTCAAGGGCACATACATGTTTTTCACTCGCTCAGAAACAGACAATTCTGAAAATGGAACAGAACCAAAAGTTATAAAGTGGACCCTCATATAAATGGGAATTTCATATATGACAAAGGTGACACTCAAAAGTAATGGGGGGGCCAAAACCGGTTTGGCTCAGTGGATGGAGCGTCAGCCTGCGGACTGAAAGGTCCCGGGTTCGATTCCGGTCAAGGGCATGTACCTGGGTTGCTGGCACATCCCCAGTAGGAGATGTGCAGGAGGCAGCTGATCGATGTTTCTCTCTCATCGATGTTTCTAACTCTCTATCTCTCTCCCTTCCTCTCTGTAAAAAATCAATAAAATATATTTTTTAAAAAAAAGTAATGGGGGAAATGTAGGTATTTAGGGGATAGTTTTGGAAAAACTGGCTCTTTATAAGTAGAAAAATAAGACTGGATCCTTACTTCACACTATATACACAAGTGGATTCCAGATAGATTAAAGATATAATTTTGAAAAGAACAACTATAAAGCTAGTTGTGAAATAGAAGAGAAGAAGTGTAAGAGAGTTTTTGTTTGTTTGTATATTTTTACTTAGAGGAAGGGAAAGGCTTTTAAAGCTGAAAACCAAAAATGTTTCTGTCCAATAAAAGATAACATAGATAAAGTTAATAGACAGACACAGACTCTGTAAATATGTTTACCACACCTAAAAACCACAGAGGATTATTATCAAGTATATATATGGAATTTCTGCAAATCAGTATAAATAAGATCCCAAATAAAAATATATTATTATAATGCAGTCATAGAAGGGAAAGCTTGAATTACTAAATGGGACATAATGAAATGAATAATTTATAAAGCATAAAACAATAAAACACCATTTTTATTTCATTGGAGTAACAAAAAAAGATAAAGTTGCAAAATAAAAAGTATTTACAAGTATTTGGAAATATTAGCACCCTTGTGCATTGTTCACAAGAGTATAAACTGATTCAAGTATTTGGAAAATGATCTGAAGTACTTAGCAAAACCAAATAATGCTTACACACTGTAACACAGTACTCCCAGTTTTAGGTCTATATTACAGAGTATAGTCTTCATAGCTTTTTTGTTGTTATTAATCTTCACCTGAGAATATTTTTCCATTGATTTTCAGAGAGAGAGTGGAAGGGAGGGGGAGAGACAGAGAGAGAAACATCGATGTGAGAGAGACACATCATTTGATTGCCTCCCACATGTGCCCCAACCAGGGTCAGGGATCAAGCCTGCAACTGAGGTACATGCCCTTGACTGGTATTGATCCCAGGACCCTTCAGTCCATGGGCCGATGCTCTCTCCACTGAGCAAAACTGGCTAGGGCTCATAGCTTTTTGTTATTGTAGAGGAAAGTAGAAAGCATCCCAGATATCTATTTATAGGGCAATCTTATATAATAAAAGCGTAGTATGCAAATTGTCCCCTTGACCAGAGTTATCCAGGAGTTCAACTAGGGGGTGGGTGGCCTGGAGAAGGGAGGGAGGCCCCGGCCAGCAGCTGGCAGCTACTAGGGACCCTACCAGTGCATGAATTTTGTGCACTGGGCCTCTAGTGGAAATATAAAAGTAGCAAATTCCAACCTTGGAACACTGTGCTGCAATGAAAAGCAACAACCCTTATATACCTATAACAATATGAACAGATCTAGAAAACAATGTGTGAAAATGGAAGCACCTTAATTAAATTTATAGCATAATGACATTGATGTAAATTACAAACCCATACACATGCCACTTCTGACCATAATGGAGTAACTACAAAAACCCCCCTCACTGTAAACAATTATAAAACTGGACAAAATATATGAAGTATCCATTTTCAGGTAAAGGAAAAGAAAATGATAGTGTAAGGCTGTAATCCCTGAGAGAAAAGGAACTAACAAAGTACAAAAGTAGGTGTACAGTTGTTCCTATGGAAAATAATACAATAATTAATAAATAATAATACAAGAAGAAACCTTATTTTGTGTACTCACAAAACAGATCTGGCTACTGTACTGAATGAATGCCCAACCTGTTAGTAGAAGAGATGGATGCTATGCCCTCTGTATTATTCCATCCATTGAGACCAACCAGATACTTAGTGGCAGATTGATTATATCAAAGCCCTTCCTCTCTGGAGGGCAGCAATTAGTTCTTACTAGTATTGACAACTACTCCAGAAATGGAGTACTGATACAAACATGAAACTGATATTTCCTGAGTAACAAAGTCCTTTGTTTCTGACCTAAGAGTCTCATACCTTCTGTCAGCATCCATGAATTATGGCTTGCAACTACAGTTCTTTACATATACCCATGCAATCTGTTTGTGACTGAGCCTCACCTCAGGCCTGAGGCACAGGCCTCTCACTCCCTACCTCAGGGTTTCTCTGATGCCATATGCAGAATGCCCCAAAAAATATGTTTAGCTCTTATGCATGTGCAACCTGAAAGTTTGTGGAAGTTAATCATCTGTGAGGCAACCCTTGACCATTGGGCAATGATTGCTGAGTCTTCTCTCCCTTCTCTTGGTCAGATGGCCCTGAAATACATTTCATAAATCTTCACAGTTCTATAGGACAGTTTCCCGTAGTAGTAGACAACGAAAAGCCTTTCCCTGTGTTAGCACTTTCTCCTTCCTATTTTCAGTTCTCACTTCTGCTCTCTGGAATTATACCTCCCGATAAACTATTGGCATTATAAATCAGGTTCTACTTTTGGGGAAACCCAGACTATGCCAGGAAACTTTAGATGTGGAATCAAGACAACCTAAAGTTTTTAAGCCTAAGTGACTTGGAGGGTGGTAAAGCCATGAGAAACAGAAACATCAGTGATGAGAGAGAATCATTGCTCGGCTGCCTCCTTCATGCAATACAGTGGGAGATGTTTACTACGGAAAACATTTAATTTGAAGTATTTGGGTATATTCTTGTGATGCCCAGGGCATAGGACATGATGCTTACCTAGATATCAAGTGAAAGTTAGATCTTCCATTTAGCAAACATGTATTGAAATCCTTCTGTGTGCAAATCAGTTTTGGTTCGATGCCATGTTCTTTTTTTTTTTTTTTTTTTGGTACAAAAACAAGCAAGAATTTATTGAATGCAGCAAAAACATACTTAGGACAGTGAAACAAGGACCATTGCTCCCATGGTTGCAAGTCTCATGGGGTCCCTTTGAGGTTAGGGGCTAAGTGCCTGTGGGGAAAGGAGAAGGGTTAGGGAATGGCACAGGTGTGCTCCCTGGAGAGAGAATGCCTCAATGCTATGTTCTTAAAGATAACTGGCACCGAAAAAGAATTAATACCTGAGAAATGGGAGAAGATAGGCAACATATCAATAGAAGTAGCAGTAAATAATTAAGCACCTATTCTGTTCATGGCCCCATGCTTAGCTCTACTATGAAGGAAACAGAGAAGACATAGAGTGCAGAATCTCAGAGGGAAGGCGGAGGAGGGTGGGTGAGTGGGAGGTAATCAACCAAAGACCTTGTACAGCATATAAGCATAACCCGTGGACGCAGACAGTGAGGTGGTGAGGGCCTGGGCGAGGGGTAAGGGTGGGCTGGAGGGGGTCGCTGGGGGAAGGAAGGGGACATATGTAATACTTTCAACAATAAAGATTAAAAAAACATGAAATAGTCATTGTATTTAAGATACTAATACTCCAATAGTGATGATCTTTTTACATTATACAGAGTTGTAAGTGAGACACATTCTTAAAAGAAATAGAAATATGAACTTTGAGGAGATAGGGAGTCATAAGTTGCAGCTGAAATAATCAGGGTGGGTGGATGGAGCAGGTGACGTCTGAACTGAACTCTAGCTAATTCCAAGATTATGAAGGCAGAACACTGCAAGTAGAGGAGATGCCAAAGGCACAGAAATGAGAGAGCGTGGTTTGAAGAATGCTGGAGTTAGGAGCTTTGGTTGCAAAGATCACATTACTTTAAGTGATAAAGATTTCTTCCAGGGCTATGTGGGAAAATGAAGACAAGAATCTCAATCATGTAGAGTTGAGGCCTCATGGGGGATTAAATTCATTTTGGGAACTGGGAGGCGATACTGTATATAAGGCAGCTTTTAAGGATTAGGTATTTTGTCTGGATCCCTTTATATGGTTTGTCACTAAATAGGGAAGCTCTTTCTGCATTTACTGCGCATGCTACTACCACTTCTCGTTATGTGTCTGCATACTCAAGACTCCTGGCTTCTGTTGCGTCATAACTTCTAGTTACATTTCTCTGTGTGCTTCTGACTCTGCTACTAACAATTTTACTGTCTAGGTCTCAAATTCAAACTTTGCAAGAGAAAATTTGATTGACCTGGTTAATTATTATCATTCCTATTGAACAACTCTCTTGGGCAATTTGACAGACTCTGAATAGATTGGTCAATTAGATGTGTCACAGGTGACAGAGTCCTATGGTATAGGACAAGGTGACCTCAGAGTTGTGGGAGTGGAAAGCACTGCTCCAATCCTGGGAATAGCAAGTAAACAACTAGGCCTAATCTTCGGTATAGCAAAGAGAAATAAACCTGAGACAAGACACTGATGGCCATAAATGCCAGGATAAGGCATTTCGGTTTCTTTGACTAGGCTGGTAGTTCTCAGCCCTATCAGACCTCTTTTTGTAAAGCCCTCTCTACTATTCTTTTTTTTTTTAAAGCCAAATATCTTTTTAAAAATATGTTTTTATTGATTTCAGAGAGGAAGGGAGAGGGAAAGAGAAATAGAAACATCAATGATGAGAGAGAATCATTGCTCAGCTGCCTCCTTCACGCAACCCCAGCATGTGCCTTGATCAGGAATCATACCGTGACCAGCTGGTTCATTGATCGACACTCAACCACTGAGCCACATGGGCAGGGCTCTTCTTCTTCTTTTTAAAATTGTTCTTAAAGAGAGGAAGGAAGAGAGAGAGAGGGAGAAATGAGAGAAACATCAACAAGCAAGAGAAATATCATCAGTTGCCTCCCATACACACCTTGACTGGGGATTGAACCCAAAACCTGGCTATGTGCCCTGACCAGGAATTGAACCCACCACCTTTGTGTGTGGGACAACACTCCAACTAACTGAACCATACCAGCTAGGGTCTCTCTGTTATTCTTTCTATTTCCTTTTCTTTTTGCCTCTCTACTGTTTGTTTGTTTTTTTAATTAATCCTCACCAAAGGATATTTTCCCATTGATTTTTAGAGACAGTGGAAGCAAGGGAGGGGAAGAGAGAGAGAGAGAAACATCAATGTGAAAGAGACAAATCAATTGATTGCCTCCTGCATGTGACCCTGGTTGGGGCTAGAGATGGAACCTGCAACCCAGATACGTGCCCTTGAACGGGGATCGAACCCACGACCCTTAGGTGTGCAGGCCAATGCTTTAACCACTGAGAAACATCAGCCAGGGCCTCTCTACTATTCTTAAATGAGTTCCATACATACTATAGTCTAAATACATACACATATTTTTAAAAAATCAATATAATGCTTTAAATGTAACCCAAGGAAAAAATAAAAGGAAATGATTTATAATAATATGTATTTCAGTATGCAATTGCTCATGGACAACTACACTAGAAGGTATAAAGCAATTAGTCAGATGCTTGCAACTATACATAGCAAAATTATAATGTTACAGCCACAAATGCAGACTAATACAAGTGTGTTGTGTTGATGAGTCAGATGCCATAATTGACATTTCAATCAGTAATGTAATTCTTTGAAATGGTATCCTCAATCCCTAGCATGGTACATATTTAAATTTAGTGAAGGCTTTTTTAGATGAAAAAAAAATCTGAAAGCAAAAGAGACCCATTAAAGATTTTAAAAAGACAAGTGTCTGGATTAGAACAAATTTTAAGTCTCTTAAGAGATGATGAGTTTCAAGGTCTGGGTTGTTTTCATCTTTGGCTCATCTCCCACTCCTACCTCAGTGCTTATAAGTAGTAGACACTCAATATATAATTTTGAATTGAATTGATTTGAATCAAATAATTTCTCCAGCAAAGTGCCCACAGGGCCCTTTGGTATAACATTATCTTCAGGCAGAGCTCCAGAAAAGCAGTATTTAGTGAAAGAGACTTCCTTACCCCAGGGCCCAAAGTCAGCCCTATCTTTATTTCACATGCGCCAGACTCTGGAATTTGAAATAGAATGTTCTAGGTCCAGCTCTGTTGCAAAGGAAACTGCATTCTATTACATCATCTCAAGATTCACTAACATGCCCACAGACCCACAATCACAGAAGTCTATATCAAAAATCCATTCTATGTAGCTGGTGCACACCATGTTTCAAATTTGGGTTGGCTGTTTGAAGAATGTCTTCAGGACCTAGCATAATGCCTAGCAGATAGTAGCCACTTAACACATATGTGTGTTGAATTGGATGAGTAGTAGCAGTTGAAAACAGTACCTAAGACAGAACAGTGAAAAAGCAAATCTCTAGTTTGTATTACACCAGAACCAGATCTGGGACTGTTTTCAATTTGAAGAATCATCAAGCAAGCTGACTCAAAAGCAATTACTCAGGTCACACATCCAAAACAACAAGCAAACAAACAACAACAAGCAAAGCAAAAGTAAAGAATATGTGTGCATGGTTACAAAGTAGTGCAAAAGAGCTTAAATTGAAAAGCAACCATTTCTTGATCTCCTTCTCCTCACCACCCCTGCCACCCCCCGACCCCCCCACCACCCCCGCACCCCCGCACCCCCCGCCCCCTTCACTCCCATTGCCCCAGAGAGGTCCAAGTTTCCAAATATAAAACCTTTTCCAAATGATCTTACGACATTTGCCCGGCTGGTGTGGCTCAAAGGTTGAGCGTCAACCTATGCGCCAGGAAGTCCAGGTTCGATTCCCAGTCAGGGCACCTACCCAGATTACGGGCTCAATCCCCAGTAAGGGTCATGCAGAAGGCGGCTGATCAATGATTCTCTCTTATCATTGATGTTTCTATCTCTCACTCCCTCTCCTTGCTTCTCTAAATCAATAAAAAAAATATTGTTTTTAAAAGATCTTGTGACATTATATCTATTTTCAGCTTTATCCATTTTCTCTATGAAATTACTAATCTGGGTAAGCAGAATTACACATTAAGTTACTTTTCAAAGGGGGAGAGTTTATAAGGAAATACTTCTACTGTTTAAGCCTTGGTGGCCATGGCAGAGGTGGGTATCATTACTTTGTACAGAGCTAATGTTCTCTTTAATAGCAACAATACCATAATGCTTATTTATAAGTAAACATTTACTGAGCCCTATGTGCAATCATTCTAAGCACTCACTTTACAAATATGACCTCCATTTGCCACAGTTTATTAAGTGTGGCCTATTATTATCATCCCCATTTTTCATATGAGAAAACTGAAACTGAGCTAGTTTAAGTAACTTATTCTGAGTCACAGAGAAGACAGTACACAGAGGCACTTGAACACAAACTGCTTGATGAAAATCTGAAAATGTCTCAGATACAACTCTGAATGCCACTTCTGTCAGACTCCTGTCAGCGGTCTAGCCCTTTTCAATGTGTACTACCACAATCAGTTATAGCATAAAAAAAAAAAAAGACTGTGGTTATCCAAGTGGGATAAAACATCAAAAGAATTTCTGGGGAGCCTGGCTAGTGTGGGTCAGTGGTTAAATGTCGACCTATGAACCAGGTGGTCATGGTTCGATTCCCAGTCAGGGCACATGCCTGGGTTGCAGGCTCCATTCCCAGTGCGGGTGTGCAGGAGACAGCTGATCAATGATTATCTCTAATCATTGATGTTTCTCTCTCTCTCCCTCTCCCTTCCTCTCTAAAATCAATAAAAATATTTTTTTAAAAAAAAGAATATCTGGGGAAATGATGACAACTCTTAAAAAGAAAAGAAGCTTTCCTGTAGTACCACGGTTGGCAGCCACTTTTCCTCATGAGGTTCCACCATTTTGCCCACTGAGAACCTCTCCTGATGGAGGACAAAGGCTGGCAATTAGAAACAAGTAAAGAGCAACTCCAAACAATAAACAGCCTACAAGCACAGCAACAGAAGGATATTTTAGTAGCTTATATTGTGAGCATAATGCAGTTATTTAAAATCATGATCCTGAAGATCTCTGACACATGGGCAAATGCTTATATGACATTCCTGAAAACAGTGAAGTAGAAAATTATAGCTCTGTAATATAAAAACTTTATATAAAAAGTTCTTGTGAACAAAACTGTAAGGAGAGAAGCAAAAGAAACCGTGGTTTCTGGTTTAGGGACTGTAATTACTAGTAGGTGATAGTCCTCTCCCTCCCTCTAAATTTCTTTTGACTAGAAAAGAAACTTGAACAAAACCAACAAAGCATCACTATACAAAAATGGGTTCAGGTCTCAATAGTGTAGGAGTGGGGAGAAACTGGAGAACACCTTTGAATCAAGGTAATCCAGAACCTCTAGAAAGTCCCCCTGCAATGCTCCCATCTTGTTAGAACTTTATCTTAGAACCAAGGTTTATTTTCTCTTGGAGTTCTAGAAGTTTTGCTCTTGCATCTATAATAATAAAAGCGTAATATGCTAATTAGACCGGAGGTCCTTCCCAAGGAAGCCTGGACTGCAGCCAGGGGATGGATGGAGGCAGCCGCTGAAGCTGTGAAGGCATATATATATATATATATATATATATATACTATATATATATAGTTTATTGATTTTTTTTACAGAGAGGAAGGGAGCGGGATAGAGAGAGACATCGATCAGCTGCCTCCTGCACACCCCTAATGGGGATGTGTCCCGAACCAAGGTACATGCCCTTGACCGGAATCGAATCTGGGACCCTTCAGTCCGCAGGCTGACGCTCTATCCACTGAGTCAAACCGAATAGGGCCGAAGGCCTACTCTTGCAGGAATTTCGTGCATTGGGCCTCTAGTTAAAAAAGAATTATGTATAAGTGTTTTGTTTGTTTGTTTTTGTTAATTCTCACCTGAGCATATTATTTTTACATTGCTTTTCCAGAGAGAATGGAAGGGAGTAAGGAGGGGTGAGAGAGAGAGACATTTATTGAGAGAGACACATCCACTGATTGCCTCCCACACGGAAGGGACGGTGCTCTAACCACTATACCACCGGCCAGGGCTATGTGTGAGTGTTTTAATTATTATTTACTGCATTTTGGAACTGAGTCAGGCAAATAAAGTTCGGTCTATAGGGCAAGTCCCTTTGATCTTCAAAATCTACCCAGTCTTTGGGACACTGCATGTCTCCTTTCACAAGAGCAGCAGCTTCCACTGACACCTGCATGACAGTACCTGTTGCTTGCGGCCACTTCAAGATTTCAAATTGTAACCTCAGATTCCAGTCCCCGGTGGGGATCCTGCAAACCTGCGCCTAATCGGGGCTGAGCTGCCTAATGCCTGCGCGCTGACGGGTCGGCGCGGTGCAGGGGGCCGGATGCGCCCGGGCCGGGAGCCGCGCGTCCGCCCTCCCCGTCCGCCTTCGCAGCGTCGCGGGCGCTGAGTCAGCCTTCCGGTCACAGGCAGCGGTGGTTCCCGCCGGCTCCCTAACAGGCTGTGTCCCTGCCCCGCGGTGACTCAGCGGCTTCCGCTCGCCACCGTGACGCGCCTCCATCTGCCCTTGGGTGCGGGTCTGGAAGGTCCTCGGAAGGGCTTGGAAGCTGCGTAAAGAGTCCCTGAATCACCCTTCACCTTACATTGGTTGAGGCCTCCGCTCGGGGAAAATAGTCCTCACCGCAGTGCCGAGAGGGGATAGACAGCTGAGGCCTGGGGCGCTCGGGGTCTGGAGAGATGGACGTTGGAAACTCGGCACCTGCCACTTGCCGGGTCTGAGACTCCCAGCGAGGCTCTTACTCTGGCCCAATCTCACTCTGCCCATGGGTGAAATAGGAGTGATTCCATACCCACCTGGGTGGTGTTGGCACAGCCTAGGAAATGAAGGAACACAGCAAATCTCAGTTTTTATTACTTCGATTGAACAAATAAAAGGTGTAGTTATTCCTGTCCATGCCACTGCAAACCAGCATGTACTCCTAACACCAGTGCAGGTCGCCGCAGTGAGCTCCTAACTGGTTTAGCCACATTCCCATCCAACTCTCACACAATGACCTGGCACCTTTTTACTGTACACTGCGTTCTTCAAGCCATCGTGCTGCTCAAAATGTAACACCTCCCTCTTGTCTTTTGGTTTGAGTTCTTTTGCTGGTATTTAAAGCACTTCAGCACAGTCCGGCTCATCCATACCCCCATCCCTCCCATAAATATTTTATGCCTATTCTTCGTCTTACGTTGTGGTACATAGATTTCTGCCCTCTGGGAGCTGGGGGCGGGGTGGGGAGAGACCGAAGAGATTAACTCATAAGCACATAATTATAATACTGCGTAATACAGGCTCTGATCTAAGTATGAACAGGAGAGGGAACAACTAAGTGAACAGAGAGGGAAGAGGAAAGGAGGGTGGGTGGCTTGATAGATGAGTAGGAGTTTACCAGCACTCTCATAGATGGTGTACAGCTCAGTGTTCTGGTTAGTGGAGAACCCCGAGGTCATGTGGGCTCTGGACTATTGCTAAAACTTCTTTCCCTTTCCCTTGATTTTTTTGGGGTCCAGAAGTACTATGGGAGATAAAATTCGGGTTTAAAAATGAACATGAGCCGAAACCGGTTTGGCTAAGTGGATAGAGCGTCGGCCTGCGGACTGAAAGGTCCCAGGTTCGATTCCGGTCAAGGGCATGTACCTGGGTTGCGGGCACATCCCCAGTAGGAGATGTGCAGGAGGCAGCTGATCGATGTTTCTCTCATCGATGTTTCTAACTCTCTATCTCTCTCCCTTCCTCTCTGTAAAAAATCAATAAAATATATTTAAAAAAATAAAATAAAATAAAAATGAACATGAGCCCTGGCAGGTTTGGCTCAGTGGATAGAGTGTCGGCCTGCGGACTGAAGGGTTCCGGGTTGGATTCCATTCAAGGGCACATGCCCAGGTTGAGGCTGGATCCCCAGTGGGGGTGTGTGCAAGAGGCAGCCAATCAATGATTCTCTCTCATCATTGATGTTTCTATCTCTCTCCCTCTCCTTCCCTCTCTGAAATCAATAAAAACATACATTTTTTAAAAAATGAACAGGATGAAACACAGATTGTAGGAAGGAATAATGGATTCCTAAAAGGGAAAGTCCCTCACTGAGGAAGAAATCTCCATTGGCCACAGGGTCTGAGTGTTAGAGAAAATAATGTCTGTGAGGATTCGATAAAGCAAAGCTGCACTGGAAAAGAGAAGGCTGTGTACTAAAATGGAAACACTGACTTGCCAGGGGCCCAGGTGCTCTTCTAGGCGGTATACTGAAGGAATGGAATTATTATGAACCCAGCACACACTGCTTCAGGGTCCCTACTAAAGAGAATTGTGCATGAGAAACAGCCACGCCTACTAGAGAGAGATGGGTAGTGGAGGTCTGCGAGTTGGCAGGGACAGATTCAAAGTATCAGTAGCAGGGAGCAGACGCTCCAAGAGGTCAAGGGCTTCTCAGTGACACTCTGTAGACGGCCCAGGTAGCATTGGCATGGGTATCTGGAGAGAAGACAAGGGATCAAAGAAGTGGCAAGAGCAGCAGTTCAAACAAGGACTGTGATTACAGTTAATGTCTCTGTCTTTCTTTTTATATTTTTGAATTAAATAGATTTTCCATCGTGATCATGTCTTACTTTTAATATCAGAAAAGGAAACAGTTTTTAAAAGTCATTACCCAGGGTCAGTACAGATGAAATAAAATGGGCTTCTTCTTTTTTTTTTTTTTTTAAATATATTTTATTGATTTTTTACAGAGAGGAAGGGAGAGAGATAGAGAGTTAGAAACATCGATGAGAGAGAAACATCGATCAGCTGCCTCCTGCACATCTCCCACTGGGGATGTGCCCGCAACCCAGGTACATGCCCCTGACCGGAATCGAACCTGGGACCTTTCAGTCCGCAAGCCGACGCTCTATCCACTGAACCAAACCGGTTTCGGCTAAAATGGGCTTCTTATTCACAAGAAAGGAGTCAGATTACACTTTTCAACTTACCTGTGAAAAATATTCATACTGTTCACAAATATTGGTTATTGATATAAGCCAAAATTATGGTTTAACTACTTTGGGAGGATGGGCAAGGAGAAATGGGTTGGGAAGGTGGTACATTTGTAAGAGTGCTACATCCTCATCGACCACAGCAGGAAGGCAATGGAGCATGTTTAACGCAGATACATGAGGACATAAAAACAAACACATCATTTTGAAATATGAAGGCAAATATCCGAAGCAACAGTGAAAAATGGAAAATATTTGTCTTAGGGCTATGCAGAGGAACGAGGCAGAAGACTACTGTTTTTCATTATACATTTTGTAGTGATATTGAAGTATTAAAAACATTTTTCAATATTTAAAAAAATATTTTCAATGAAATATTTTAAAACTTCATTTTTATACGGCAAAAAATAAAAGCACACTGGAGCATTATCTCAATCCCTTGAGATGTTGCTTCCTGACCATTGTTGACATTTTGGCTCAAATAAACTCACAAGAGTTAAAATAAATAAATAAAAAGCATACAAACCTGTTGCCTAGTAATTTTCATTTCTATGTGTATAGTCTAAGGTGATAATTACAGATGTGGAAAAAGATTTATATACAATAGTAATTGCAGGGTTATTTAGAAGCAAAAACAGGCAACGAAGTAAATGTCTAACAATGCAACAATTTTTAAAAATTGCATCCACATGATGCTTTTTAAAATCATATTTTTGAGAATTATTTCATTTCATATTACAATGCTAATTTTAATATGAGTGAAAATAAAAGCAGTGCCAAAGTACATATATTCATAGTAAACAGACTGGAAAGAAGTACTTCAGAATGGCTGTGGTGTTTCCCTCTAGGAATTAGGATGATAGAGTTAAGAGTGCCAGTTGGGTTCTCTAGGAAGCAAATGCTGAATTGAAGTTAGGAATAAAAAAAAGTTAGTTGGGAAGTTACATCTTTGAAAAGAAAGGGGAGGAAGCAGGATTGAGCAGGTGGAGTGGTCAAACATGATACAAACTTTCTGCCATCTCAACAGGGAGTTTTGGAGCAAAGATTGGCTATTGTATGGATGGAAATAGCCAGGCCTTTGTACCAATTTCCACAGTCATTACCTTGGGCCCACTCTGAGAAGAGAGTGAGTTTGGCTGAAAAGCTGAGGATAGACAAGAGATTAACTGTGGAAGGTTGTCAGCTGGCCATACTCCCTGCAGCTGGGCAGTAAGTTCTTTCCAGAAGGGGAATCTGACCAGTGCATTTCTATCTACAACAAAAGGTGATTTTTAAAATATATATTTTGTATATTTTTGTAACCTCCTAATTTTACACCAAATATGCCATGCTTTATAATAAAAATTTTAAATAATAAGTACACTCCATCCCTAGCTGGTTTGGCTCAGTGGACAGAGCATCGGCCTGTGGACCAAAGGGTCCCAGGTTGATTCCAGTCAAGGGCATGTACCTTAGTTCAGTGGTTCTCAACCTTCCTAATACTGTGACCCTTTAATACAGTTCCTCATGTTGTGGTGACCCCCAATTTCATTGTTACAAATTGAACATAATTAAAGCATAGTGATTAATCACAAAAACAATATGTAATTATATGTGTGTTTTCTGATGGTCTTAGGTGACCCCTGTGAAAGGGTCGTGACCCACAGGTTGAGAACCACTGCCTTAGTTGCAGGCTCCTTCCCGGCCTGGGGCCCTGGTTGGGGCTCCTGCAGGAGGCAACCAATCGATTTGTTCCTCTCTGTCTTTCCCTCTCTGTTACACTCTCCCTAAAAATCAATGGAAAAATATCCTCAGGTAAGGATTAACAATAAACAAACAAATCTACTTATATAAAAACCATGGGTGGTGTTCATCAGGACCACAACCACAGTGACCAAGCGGAAGGAAGTCAGTCCTGCAGGGGTTGTCTTGGCAATGGCTGCGCCCTCCCTGGAGCTGTTTCCTGTAAGGGCGGGGTTTGAGGCAGGAACCCGCCCTGGGAGCTTGGAGGCATATCTTTCTAAAGTGTGCCGCACCAGCACAGTCAAGGGTGAACCTGAGTGGGGGCGGCTGAAAGGCTTAGAAAAGACAGACAAGAGAATAAAAGCCGGGTCTTGGTGGGACGCTGCTTCTCTGAGAGACAGCAGCCATGCCCCCAGCCATGACTTTATTTTATAGCAGATGCTACGAGGCAAAGTAAGGGCATGACCAAGATGTTTATAACATTCTCCTGGGTTTCAATCCTACCCAACTACATGCACCTGAACTTTATCAAGCCCACATCACTCAGGCACATGGGGCCATGTGTTCGGACCATAGGTTCAAGCTTACAACTACAGATGTTGGCTATAATTGTGCTGGGTGGGCCCTGCCCTCCAAGCTGGGACTTGCACATGGCAATGAGAGGACTGTGCCCTCTCATCAGTCCAAGGCTTGAACCTGTCCAAAACACTGTAGCAGCTCCCCACAATAAAGTTTTAATTCTGTTTCTTTGTTACTAAGTTGTGGCCCCACCCCATAACAAAGAAACAATTTCCAGAGGACGAGGCCCAGAAATCAGGATTTTAAAAAGATTCCCTGGTGATTCTAATGTGTAGCCAAGGTTGAGAACCACTGCTATAGATAATATTAAAAATATATCTAAACATGCAATTCTTTGTCCAAAAAATGAGCATGTTCAAAAATTAAATGAAGAAAATTTGGATATACTCAATGGAGATTTTCACACATATTTGAGTGATGATTCCATTGATTCCACAGATGATGCTGAAAAGGAAAATTTTCCCATCGAATTTCTTAATAGTATTACTCCTTTGGGAATGCCGTTTCATAAATTAAAATTGAAAGTGGGTGCAATCATCATGCTATTGAGAAATCTCAATAGTAAATGGGGTCTTTGTAATGGTACCAGATTTATTATCAAAAGATTACGACCTAACATTATCTAAGCTGAAGTATTAACAGGAGCTGCAGAGGGAGAGGCTGTTCTGATTCCAAGAATTAATTTGCCCCCATCTGACACTGGCCTCCCATTTAAATTGATTCGATGATGGTTTCCCATGATGCCAGCATTTGTGATGACTGTTAATAAATCACAAGGACAAACTCTAGACAAAGTAGGCATATTCCTACCTGAACCCGTTTTTGCACATGGTCAGTTATATGTTGCTTTCTCTCGAGTTTGAAGAGCATGTGATGTTACAGTTAAAGTTTAAATACTTCATCACAAGGGAAATTAGTCAAGCACTCTGAAAGTGTTTTCACTCTTAATGTGGTGTACAGGGAGATATTAGAATAAGTTTAATCACTTTATCAGTCATTGTTTGCATCACTGTTGTTTTTATATCATGTTTTTGTTGTTTTCATATCTTGTTTTTGTCGTTTTTATATCATGCCTCTGTTGTTGTTATATCCTTTTGTTACTGTTTATTTATTAATAAATTTATATATTACTTTCATATATATTTTACTAATTTCCTTTCATCTCTCACACTTCTATTATAGAGAAAGGGCAAATAGCAATATTAAAATATCTCTGCTAATTAATTCCCTTTTATTAAAAAATATATTTTATTGATTTTTTACAGAGAGGAAGGGAGAGGGATAGAGAGTTAGAAACATCAATGAGAGAGAGAGAAACATCGATCAGCTGCCTCCTGCACACTCCCCACTGGGGATGTGCCCGCAACCAAGGTACATGCCCTTGACCGGAATCGAACCTGGGTCCCTTGAGTCCGCAGGCCGATGCTCTATTCACTGACCCAAACCGGTTAGGGCAATTAATTCCCTTTTAATGTGCACGAATTTCGTGCACCAGGCTACTAGTAAATAATAAGTATACTCCAAATAAAAGTCCCAAAGGTATCTCCTAAAGCAGTGGTTCTCAACCTTCTGGCCCTTTAAATACAGTTCCTCATGTTGTGACCCAACCATAAAATTATTTTCGTTGCTACTTCATAACTGTAATGTTACTACTGTTATGAATCATAATGTAAATATCTGATATGCAGGATGGTCTTAGGTGACCCCTGTGAAAGGGTCATTCGACTGCCAAAGGGGTCGCGACCCACAGGTTGAGAACCGCTGCCCTAAAGTAAAGTACATATGCTTTAGAGCATGAATTATTTGCGGAGGGGGAGGTCTACTATTTTATCTGTTCAGAAGTCATTGCTGTCCTTTTTTGGCTTGCAGGCTATGTTCCAAATAGATGAGGTTGCCAGAGCTGAGTTCCAATACCTCATCTGTGTAATGAGGAAATCTCATCTCACTATAATTGTGAAAATTGTATTATTCCTCTTGATTCATTGATTCTTTTCACTTAACAAACATTGGTTTGCATCTGTGTGTTAAACCAGTGGTTGGCAAACTCATTTAGTCAACAGAGCCAAATATCAACAGTACAACGATTGAAATTTCTTTTGAGAGTCAAATTTTTTAAACTTAAACTATATAGATAGGTACATTGTTATTAACTTAATTAGGGTACTCCTAAGCTGGCCTTTGCTAAAAACGTCCTCAATCTGATTGTGGTACGTTCGCTGAGGTCGACCCCTTCCAACTTTCCCATCCACACTCATCTTGTATACTTGTTTCGTCTATCTCCTTTCGTTTATCCTCTCTATATGTCCAAACCATCTCAACAGACCTTTCTCAATCCTCAACACTACATCTTCTTTTACTCCACAACGTTCCCTAAAATTAACTTAATAAACTTTACTTAAAGTTTTAAGTCTTAGTTAAACTATAGGTACATTGAATAAAACTTGATATTACGCCGAAACCGGTTTGGCTCAGTGGATAGAGCGTCGGCCTGCGGACTCAAGGGTCCCAGGTTCGATTCCGGTCAAGGGCATGTACCCGGGTTGCCGGCACATCCCCAGTGGGAGATGTGCAGGAGGCAGTTGATTGATGTTTCTCTCTCATCGATGTTTCTTTTTTTTTTTTTTTTTAATATATTTTATTGATTTTTTACAGAGAGGAAGGGAGAGAGATAGAGAGCTAGAAACATCGATGAGAGAGAAACATCAACCAGCTGCCTCCCACACATCTCCCACTGGGGATGTGCCCGCAACCCAGGTACATGCCCTTGACCGGAATCGAACCTGGGACCCTTCAGTCCGCAGGCCGACGCTCTATCCACTGAGCCAAACCGGTTTCGGTTCATCGATGTTTCTAACTCTCTATCTCTCTCCCTTCCTCTCTGTAAAAATTCAATAAAATATATTTAAAAAAAAAACACAAAAAAACAAAACTTGATATTATACTTAATAATGATATTATTTATTGATAAAATTAAATTCCTTACAATTTACCTTACAATATCCATAAAATTAAATCATGACAATGACTGACAAACACTAATGTGAACAATGGCCTTGCATCTCCTTGGAAAGTTTGGGTAAGTCAGGTTTGTATGTTGTTGTTTTTAATTTTAGGCACGATTCCAGGTTCTCATCAATAAGACGACTTCTCAATTTACTCTTGATAAGGTTCATGCTTGAAAATGATTGTTCGCATAAATATGTAGACCCGAATAAGGAAAGAACAGCAAACGCTAGTTTTTTCAGTTGATTCTATGAGTCAGGAATACTATTCCAGGTGTTAAAAATCAACATATCTTCCTTCTCCAGGTCTTTCAAAGCAGACCACTCGTGCTGTGAACTAAGTTCACATTTGTTTTTCTCCAATATTTCTATATCAGCACAAAGACATTCAAATTTCGAGCTCCACAGTTCTTTGTTTTTTAAATCCAGCAGTTGCATTTCAAAGTTGCCAATGTCAATATTAAAGGGAGAAAAATTTAATTCTGTTACAGTAGCATTGAGAGGTTTTTTAACAAAGGCTAACGTTGCTTTGCTGTTTCTGAATTCCTGAAACCTGTTGAGAAAAGCTTCCCTCATATTTAAAATACCGCACGTGGTATTTTGTGGAAGAGCCACACTCAAGGGGCCAAAGAGCCGCATGTGGCTCGCGAGCCGCGGTTTGCCGACCACTGTGTTAAACTATGGTGAAATGCACTTTGCTAGATGTAGAAAATAATGAGATGTTGATTACACATTTATAAAGTTCACAGTTTTTCAGGTGAAATGTCATGCATGTAATTATACGTTAAAATGTATATACCCTTAGAGTTTCCGTTTTACAAGACGTTTAGAGTTTTGAAGACGGGTTGCACAACAATGAATGCATTTAACAGTACTGAACTATACACTTTAAAATGGTTAATATGGTAAATTTTGTTATGTGTATTTTACCAGAACTTTAAAAATCTTTAAATGTTCATACAGTATAACTTAGCAATTACAGTTGGGGGTATGTATCCCAAAGAACTCCCACTCCTGTGTACAAAGAAACAAGCGTGAGGATGTCTTCTGCAGCGTTGTTTATAATAGCAAAAAGGTGGAAGCAACCTAAGTTTTTATCCAAAAGTGGATAAATAAAATGTAGTTTATGCATATATCACCCTGAATTGGTCTCAAAAATTTGGGGAATAATAAAAGCAAAATCCAAAATGATACATATACCATTTATACCGTGAATATAAATTTAAGAACACACAGAACATCACAATCTGTTGGTGATAGATACATATATGTATACAAATAAAATGATAAAGAATGGAATGGAAAGATACACACCAAACTCATAGTGGCAGTTGCCACTGGACATTGAGAGGGGAAATGGAACTGAGTGGGAGAGTGTGTGGTTAAAGGAGACTCAATTTTACCTATAATGTTTCACTTCTTTTAAAAATATGGAAGCAAATATGAAACTTAATAATTGGTAGTCCTGGGAACATGTGTGATTATTATTTCATTTATTACATGATTTTATATTTTAAATTTTGATTTTTTAAAGATAAAGATGAGTAAAGCAAATGAGACACACATAAAGATATAGGTAAAGTTCTATGGGAGTTCAGAATGGAGAGACATTATCAAAGGCAGGGGGGGAGAGAGAGGGGGTCAGGAAAGGCATTTGAACTGAGCCTTCAAGGATGGAGAAGATGAAGATAGATGAGAAGGGAAATGTGGAGTGGTATTCCAGGCAGAGTGTGCAGCATGAAGAAGGCATGGAGACAGGAAAGCAAGGGACTCTTGAGTTGTTCAGCTGGACCAGGAGATTCCTGATGACAAATAGCAGAAAGCAAGGTCTGAAAGGAGGTTACAATCTCATAAAAAAAAAACACACACACACCAAAGAATTTCAGTCTGTTCTGTAGATTGTGGCTTATCATGAAAGGTTTTGGAGTTGGGATGAAAGGATCAGAACGAGAAGATTAATATGGTCATAAAAGCCCTGACTGGTTTGGCTCAGTGGATAGAGTGTCAGCCTAGGGACTGAAGGGTCCCAGGTTCGATTCTGGTCAAGGGCATGTACCTTGGATGCGGGCACATCCCCAGTGGGGGGTGTGCAGGAGGCAGCTGATCATTTCTCTCTCATCGATGTTTCTAACTCTCTATCCCTGTCCTTTACTCTGTAAAAAAAAATCAATGAAATATATTTTAAAAAAATAAAGCTGATCATAGCATTAAAAAAAATATGGTCATAAAATATAAAATAGTTTGAAATGGAGAGGACTGGAGGCAGAGAGAACAGCTAAAAGGAAATGATTGTAGAAGTCTACAGGAGGGATGAATACAGCTCCTCCCCCATGTGTGTACAAATCCTGGGGCCCTTTTGACACAGAGACAATAATCGCCGAAATAGTGTTTCTGCCTCAGGGCTGATGTTTTCCAATCGTTTTTATGTTTCTACACAAGGCTGAGGGTTATAGCAGGCACTGACTAGTTATAGTTGTTTCGCTGTACCAGGGACAAGTGGTCAGTTTGTATTTTGAAAGAGGACTGAAGTGATTTTCTGACCAATTATTACTTTCATCCTGTACAAACACTTGTCCAAAATGTTTCAAAGGTTCTCATCGCCTGGTTCTATTCAAAGATTCTGTTCTCTGAGAAGAGAAGAGAAGCCATATTCTTCAGCACACCCACCACCCCAGGTCTGGAAGGAGGAAACTTCTCCAGCTTTAGCTCCTCCTCCTATATGGAGTCTGTACTCCAGCCACGTGGATATGTTCTGTAATCCCATAGACATAGCCATGCATTTTTTTGTCCCTCACCCCACCCATTTTTTTCTGGGATGCTCTTCCTTCCAATCTCTGCTTATCAAAAATTCTGTTTATTCTAGGGCCCAGATTCCAATTGTTCTTTCTTTCTTTGTTTAAAATATATTTTTATTGATTTCAGAGAGGAAGGGAGAGATAGAAACATCAATGATGAGAGGGAATCACTTACGGGCTGCCTCCTGCACGCCCCCTCCTGGGGATTGAGCCTGCACCCCAAGCATGTGCTCTGACTGGGAATGGAACCACAACAGGTCCCACAACAGGGTCTAACAAATTACCGCTGTAATTTTGCTACTGGTTCATAGGTCTACACTCAACCACTGAGCCACGCCAGTTGGGCTTCACTTCTTTCATGAAGTCATTTTGGATCACCTGAGAAGAAATGATCTCCTTCCTCTGCTATGAAGGTTTTTTACAAACACATGACAGTTTACACTGCCCCTCACTCTCTTTAACATTGTGTCTCTTCTTGCACTTAGATTTTCACTCCCTGGAGGTGGTGACCAAGATTTTTTGCTTTTTTAAAAAAATATATTTTTTATTGATTTCAGAGAGGAAGGGAGAGGGAGAGAGAGACATGAACATCAATGACGAGAGAGAATCATGGATTGGCTGCCTCTTGCACACCCCCTACTGGGGATCAAGCCCTTGACTGGAATCAAACCCTGGACCTTTCAGTCCACAGGCCAACACTCAATCCACTGAGTCAAACCGGCTAGGGCTATTTTTGTTGTTTTAATCCCTCTAGAACAGTGGTTCTCAACCTTCCTAATGCCGTGACCCTTTAATACAGTTCCTCATGTTGTGGTGACCCCCAACCATAAAATTATTTTCATTGCTACTTCATAACTGTAATTTTGCTACTGTTATGAATCGTAATGTAAATATCTGATATGCAGGATGTATTTTCATTGTTACAAATTGAACATAATTAAAGCATAGTGATTAATCACAAAAACAATATGTGATTATATATGTGTTTTCCGATGGTCTTAGGCGACCCCTGTGAAAGGGTCGTTCGACCCCCAAAGGGGTCGTAACCCACAGGTTGAGAACTGCTGCTCTAGAATATAGTAGCCCAAGGTCCTTGTAGTCAAGGTGTTTGATAATTAAAATAACTACTATTTTTTGAATGCCTTTTAGTGCCAGGTACCAAGTACATTATATCTATTTCTTATAATAACACTAGGACATAGGTAGTGTTATTCCCATTTTACAAAAGGAAAAGAAACAGATTCATTCAACTGTTACATAAGAACAGTAGCATAATGCAATAAAAACAACACAAGCTTTGTAGCCTATCAGAGCCCTGTTCAAATCTTAAATCTTGCCCTAGCTGGTTTGGCTCAGTGGATAGAGCGTCAGCCTGTCAACTGAAGGGTCCCAGGTTTGATTCTGGCCAAGGGCACATGCCTGGATTGAGGGCTCGATCCCCAGTAGGGGCCATGCAGGAGGCAGCCAATCAATGATTCTCTCTCATCATTGATGTTTCTATCTCTCTTTCTCTCTCCCTTCCTCTCTTAAATCAATAAAGAAATATGTTTTTTAAAAAAAATCTTAAGTCTTCTCTTTTCTAGCTGTATGCATGCCGGGAGCCGGTCCATCCTTGCTGCTTGACACAATCGCTGCAGGGAAGAAACATCTGCACAGCATATGTTTCAAGGGACCTGGCGTATATGGCATATTGTTCTTAATATGTTTGCTCCCCTTCTTGGCGCTATGTGTTTTAACCAAGGTCACCTCTCTGAGAAAGGTTGTTTCCCCAGGTAGGGATTTTTCCCTGAAGTTAGGGAGGGAATAAAACCCCTTAACTAAGTGCCAGGTGGGTAGTTAATCACTTTAACTAAGAACAATCATGCTTAAGCTACATAATCTTTACTCCCTGGAATGGAGATAAGAAATGCCCTAACCTTTGGAATAGAAATTGACAGGATTAAAATCAACTGGTATAAATACAGACGTAACAAGACAATAAAACACAGAACTTGGCTGGAGATCCTGGCTACAGAACCTGGCTGGAGAACCTGGACAGAACCTGGCTGGAGATCCTGGCTAGAGGACCTGGCTAGGCTGCTGATCAACTGAACGCTGTCTCTGTGTCATTCCTTCTTCGCCAACTCCGTCCACACCTTTGGGGACCCCTGGACCTGGTGGGGCTGGACCCCAACATATGCATATACTGGACATGTTAATTTATATTCCTGAGCATGTTTTCTTCAACTGGCAAAAGCAAGTTGTGTATTTCCTTCCTGCAGGTTTACCCAGCTGGTAAAGTAGAAGAAAATATCAGTCAGTCTTTCTTTGCTAGCTGCATAGTTTCAAGTAACAGAAATCCAACTCATGCTGACTTACGCAATAAAAGTAAATATGTTGGTTAATAAACCACAGAGTCTATTGGTGGATTGCTGGCTTTAGGGATTGGTCAATCTTGTGACAAATTTGCCTCTCTGTTTCAGTTTTGCTTTCCTCTGAGTTGACTTCATCCCCAAGCAGTCTCTCCCTATGTGGTGACAAAAATGGCCCCCAGCAGCCCCAGGTTACAGTCTACCAAATTATTAACCCCAGCAGAGAGTGCGGGGGATCAGGATACTGGGCAGGGTATCAAGATTGGATCTAAGGCAGTAGGCTGAAATCCATGGATGGGGTCTGGAGTCCAAGGCGGGGCTGAGTCTCAAGAATGAGACTGAAGGTCAGCTATCTGATAAAATTGGAACATAATTTCAGACCAACATCCACCTTGATAGGAAATGCTAGAGTGAGGGACTAAAGTGCCATACATTCCTCCTGCCTCTGCACAGGATTACATCCAGTGACTAAGTCATGACTGAGTCTACAGGAACTACTGAATGGTCTCAGATAAGAGGAAGATGGGAGAGAGAGGTTGTTCCCACAACAGGGTCTAACAAACTAAATATTTCAGCTGGATTATAATAAGAAGCAGAGAACTGGGAAAGAAATAGAAGCAATTGTTAAAAGGATAACCAAAGGACACAAGACACTGGGGGGTAGGAGAGGCCAGGGGAACGTCAAGGGGGAGAAAAAAGGAGACATATGTACTACTCTTTGTAATACTCTAAGCCAGTGGTTCTCAACCTTGGCTGCACATTAGAATCACCTGGGCATCTTTTTAAAATCCTGATTTCTGGGCCTCATCCTCTGGAAATTCTGTTTCTTTGTTACTAATGTTGTGGCCCCACCCCAAAACAAGGAAACAGAATTTCCGGAGGATGAGGCCCAGAAATCAGGATTTTAAAAAGATGCCCAGGTGATTCTAATGTGCAGCCAAGGTTGAGAACCACTACTCTAAGCAATAAAACAAAATTAAAAAAAAAAAAAGAAATAGATGCAATTGTAACAGGATTTTTGAAAAATCCTAACCGAAGGATATGTTTTACTGATTTTAGAGAGAGGGGAAGGAAAAGAGAAAGAGAGAATCAAACTGGCAACCTTTAGTTGCACAGGACTACACTCCAATCAACTGAGCCATAGCATGGCCAGGCCTGTGACAGGATTTTAAATGAGATATCCCTGTTTTCTGTTTCAGAGATTAGCATAATTGGAGGCAAGCACCCCACATTCTAAGGAGATGTGTCAGTTCGTTTATGAAAGACTTGCTCAAAAATTGGCCCCCAAATTGATTCTAAAACCTGTAGTCTGTCACCCACTTTTGGCCTAAGAAAAGAGAATCAAAGAGGAGGTTTGAAAAGTGAGGATTTTTTTTTTAAAGAGAATTATCAGAGTGCTGTAGTTTTCTCACTCTTTGGTCAAGATAAGGTAAAGAAGTGGGGACCTGCCAGGCGGAAAGACAAACTAACATCTTCAGGTGGGTGTGTGCTGAATGGAAGAAATGCTGTTAAGTGGCTGGGAACTAGAGCAGAGTATGGTGAGAGAGTTCTGGGACAACCTGACCTGAGTTCCCTGAGTAGTGGGGTAGAGAGACTGATGTCTTATCTCACCTGAGAGCTAGGTGAGAGGCTGGCAGGGGGACCAAACACAGGTAGTTAAGCAGTTAGGAAGGGAGAATGAACAGAGTGATTTTGAAAGACCATAGTAGGAATAAAAATTGTTCCTTTCTTTGGATAAATGGTAGAAGGTTGAGTTCTTCTTTGGACTGCCACAAATTAACTGTGCTAGTGTGGAAAACTGCTGGATCTCTCCAGGTCTCCACTTTTACTTCTATAAAAGGAAGAATTGAATGAATGAATGAATGAATGAATGAGTCCTATATAATAAAAGCCTAATATGCTAAGTGTCTAGTCTACTGGTCAGCTGTTCAACCAATCAAAGCATAATATGCTAATGATATGCTTAGGCTGCTCAACCACTTGCTATGGAGTGCACTGACCACCAGGAGCAGACACTCCAGCCGGTAGGTTAGCTTGCTGCTGGGGTCTGGTCCATTGGGACTGAGCAAGATGGGCTGGACACACCCTGGAGTCCTTCCGCGCTCCCTTCCCAGCTGGCCAACCTCCCACATCCTTCCCCGGCCCCAATCATGCACCAGTGGGGTTCCTCCACCTGGCCTGCACCCTCTTGCAATCTGAGACCCCTCAGGGGATGTCAGAGAGCCGGTTTCAGCCCAATCCCGAAGGCCAGGTCAAGGGACCCCACTGGTGCACAAATTCGTGCACCAGGCCTCTAGTGAATGAATGAAATGAAGAATTGGACTATACTGTTTTTAAGGTACCCTGAAGGGACTTCTATGACTTTCTATTTCTATGGGTGTATTCAGATAAGCTGTGACTCATGATGGGCTATTGTGATATATATATATTATATATATTATATATATATATATATATATGCACATTCCATTATACTAGGCCCTAGAAATTCAGGTCCTAAGAGTACAGCATTCTCCCCTTTCTCTACCCCCTCTTCTCTTCACAAGTATTGAAAAGATAAACTAATCAAAAAAATTTAAAGGAAAAAGTCATCCATAACACCACTAACCTGACACAACTTCTATTTTGCCATATTTCTTCACAGACCTTGACCACCCATCTGAGTATTTGCCCCAGCTGCAATCACTAGCACACACTTTTTATGTTCTCACAGCACGCCAGTTCAATAAACTGTGCATGACCAAGAGGATTGAAAGCTTGGGGTGCTTCCAATTATTGCACAATAATTGCAGTCAAAGAACTGCTGGCCTTTGATAATACAGCTTTTTGGGGCATAGAGCTTCTCTGCTGTGGCCTCTTTTTCTCCTTCTCCCCTCCCCACTTTTACTTCCTGATCCTTCAGCAACAACAGGAACTCAAGAGGCTCAGCAGAGTTAAGCCACAGCAACCTCTGATCTATATGACACCCACTCTGAGGCTGCTTCCAGGTTAGAAATGCCAGGTAATCCATTTGGCAGACATCACAGAAGCCACCAGAGAGTTATGTCAAACTCATGAAATCACAGAGAAAACCAATGTCAAGGGGATGTGGGGATGTGCTGGTGATTCTACTGTTGTTAAGATAGGAATGAGGAGATGTTCACAGTCAATCAGCAAGGTGACGACACTCCACCTGCCTCAGTACCGACCCTTGTGTCTCAATCTCTATGACCTCGATCCTACAGATAGGAGCACATCTGCATCCAGCCCCAGCAAATCAAGCATTTTGGAGAAGTCTTTGTATATCCTCATCTAGGCAGAGATGGAGATGGTTCAGACTGGGCCTTGAGATGCTGTCCCTTAGAACTTAGTTTGATATTGTGGAAGCTTCAAGAGTAAGGTGAGAAGTAAAGGGCAATGGGGCTAGAGGAGCAGGTAGGTGAGGACTGGTTCAGGGAGTCTCTGAAGCTTTCGGGGGAGGAGGAGCCTTACATAATTTGCAGCAGGGATGTGTCAAGTTCAAATCTGTGTTTTAGAAAGATCACTCCAGTAACAGTGTGGGGAATGATTTAAAAAGGGCAAGACTGGGCCGTGACTGGTTTGGCTCAGTGGATAGAGCGTTGGCCTCCAGACCAAAGGGTCCCAGGTTCGATTCCGGTCAAGGGCATGTACCTTGGTTGCAGGCACATCCCCAGTAGGGGGTGTGCAGGAGGCAGCTGATCGATGTTTCTAACTCTCTATCCCTCTCCCTTCCTCTCTGTAAAAAATCGATAAAATATAAATTTCTTTAAAAAGGGCAAGACTGGGAGCAGAGCCTTCAGGTTATTATAATAGTTTAGTTAAGACATTAAAATAATAGAAAAGCATAGAATTTCATCATGAAAAAAAGATCAAAAGAGGACAACATGCACTAGAATATGGAGAAAAATGCCATCGTCTCCTTAGCGAGCTCCATAGGTAAAATACCTTTCTTTCCTGTGGGGTTGCCTTTGGAGGGCATTGGACATTTTAAATATATATTCTTATTGAGTTCAGAGAGGAAGGGTGAGGGAGAGAGAGGTAGATACATCAGTGATGAGAGAGAATCCCACACTAGGGGTCGAGCCTGCAAACCGGGCACATGTCCTGACTGTGAATTGAACCGATACCTCCTGGTTCATATGTCGATGCTCAGCCACTGAGCCATATCGAGCTGAACATTTTTTTAAAAGTATGTGTTTATATATATTTTCTGATTACAAAAGCAAGCCATACTCATTGTAAAAATGTCTAACAATTCAGAAATAGTTAATTTAGGAAGTAAACATCTTGCACAATTCCATCTCCTACTCCCCAGGGTAACAGATGTTACTTAGTAAGATACCTTCCTCAAGGTGGGAAATCTGCTCTTACCAAAGGACTTGAAATGCTTCACGGCCCAATTAAAAAAAAAAAATGCAATGCTCAGATTCCCTGAGGAGTAAAATGATGAAAGATTATTCAGAGGAGGACAGGTGAACAGAAATAACTGGGTGAAAAAGATTAAATGCTAAAGGAGCTGATTAATTCCCAATCATATTTTCTGCTCAGAGGTTTATTTGCCTGAAACTATCCAAAGTGCTTGACTAAGCGGATGGCTGGTATTTTTGTGTGTTTTTTTTCTTTTTTCAAACAGCAGAAATTTATTTCTTTCAGTTCTGGAGGTTAGGAAGTTGAAGATCAAGGTCCTGGAAGATCTGGTGTCTGGTGACAGTTTGTTTGTAGGTAGCCTTCTTTTTCTCCCTGCATCTTCACATGGTGGAAGGGCTATGACTGGTTTTTACTTAAGTGGAATACCTTCCTTCTGGTTTAACTGTTCCTATTTTGTTGTTTTCTTTCTTTTTTTTTAAAGTATATTTTTATTGATTTCAGAGAGGAAAGGAGAGGGAGAGAGAGAGATAGAAACCTCAATGATGAGAGAGAGTTATTGATCAACTGCCTCCTGCACGCCCCACACTGGGAAACTGAGCCGGCAACCCAGGCATGCGCCCTGACCTGAAATTGAACTGTGACCTCCTGGTTCATAGGTCAATGCTCAACCACTATGACACACAGGCCTGGTATTTTGCTGTTTTCTTTTGAAAATAGAAATTGTTGTCCTGAGGCTGGAAAAGGTTTTCCATTCATAGCAGGCCTCATGACATGGTGGAAAACAACAAGGAATAAGTCAGTAGTTTTTGTGCCCACATGTACATACCTGGTATAAGATTGTGATAATTATACCTGCCTGACTACCCAGGGAGATGATGGAGCAATTGAGTGATTTCTTTTCCGTTGCTTGCTTTTGAAATCATAGAAAAAAAATCTAGACTTAAGATATTTTAAAGGAAAGAATTGTCTTTTCTTGGCAATTCTTGGAGAGGTGCATGCTCAGAACTTATGGAGTGCCCCTGTTTGGCCATATGCATGTCAAAACATTAAAAGCTAGTCTTCAAAGACAGAGGATGCCAAAATGGTGCCCAGAGAAATGGAGACGAGAGAAGGTTAGAGGACTACCAGGATCACGATCCCTGATGGTGTTCCAGATCCTGTTTCCTTTCGCTTTGTATCCTGGCTACCTGTGAGGTATTTAAATGAAATGATGAAGGTGGAGGCCCCAGGATGGGATTACTGCCTTTCAAAGGAAAAGAAGAGATACCAGAACTCTCCTCTTTTCTCTGTTATAGGAGGACACAGCAAGAAGGTAGCTATCTCCAAGCCAGGAAGAGATTTCTCACCAGGAACTGAATCAGCAGGCATCTTGATCTTGAACTTCCCAGCCTCCCAAATTGTGAGAAACAAATACCTGTTACTGAAGCCACGTAGTCTGTGAGTATTTTGTTATAGCAACCAGAGCTAAGACAATGAGATAATTAAGAAAATTAGTGATAACCTTTGCTGTGTACTTTCTGCAAGATACAAGGAAAACATCTCCCCTGTACTGAAACTTCCCACTCAAAGGTCACCGATTTCTAACTGTCAAACCCAGGGACTTTTACTCAGTTTTCATTTGTTTTTACCATGGTTACTGAGCTTGCCTTCTTGAATCTCTGTGATCCCCCCTCCATGGGTTCTCCTTTTACTTCTCTGACAGTTCTTTTTCGGTATCCTTCTCCACTTGCCCTCCAAGTCCCCTCGACTTAGGTGACCTCTAAGATTCTGTTCTTGGCCATCTCCTCATCTTCATCTACTCTCCTTGCTGAATAAGTCTATCTGCTACCACAATTTTCTTTCTCACTCATAGGCTGATGACTTCCTTATTTATTATTCATAGCCATAAAGTTTGCTGAGCTTTAGGTCCTAATTTATACTCTCCTGGTGTTTAACCCCCCTAGGTAGTCTGCAAACACTGCAAAATGTCCCAAACTGAATTTCTCCTAATCGTCCCAAATTTTCTAACCTCAACCACCAATACCTCCCACATTGAGCCTTTCTTGCAAGCCACACTCTCTATAGTCACTACCACTCTGTAGCCTTCTTTTCCTAATTGTCTCCTGCCTCCTAGGCTCCTTTCTTGGTATGTTAGCCTTGCCCACATTTCTACATTAGCCTTGCTCCCATTCTTTTTTGTTTAAATCCTGCCTTATCCCAATATCTATCCTCCTTCCAGCCTTGCCAAATATTTTTTCCCCAGGCAATGTTCAAGGTGCTGGGATACTGTAATACCCAAGGCAAACATGGTGCTTAGGTCTTATCTAATGAGACAGACAATAATAAAATAAATAATATAATTTCAGATGATGTGATGTGAGAAAAATAAGACTAAATGTCATGAAACAGAGGGATGGGAGGAGGGCAACATTAAATAGGATAGTCAGGAAGGACTGACCTTTGGCTGAAACCTGAATGATGAGGAAGCAGCCACTCAAAGATTTGGGAAAAGAGTTTCTCAATCCAAGGGGCTAGCAGGTGCAAGGGCCCTAGGACTTATTTGGCAACGTTTAATGCTTTAGACACTGATAATACAGTCCTCTCTTCATTTCCCAACCCGTCCCCTGCCCCCTGTGGTAGCAGATAGACTTATTCAGACTAAGAGAACCCAGCAGTAAGTACAGTGCAAGACTGAAAGATTTTGCTTAACTTCTGGAAGATAAAGGACCTGGTGTGGAAATAAGCAGAAGTCAAGAAGAAAATAAAAGTGAATTGGAACCTAAAAGTGTACCAGGCCTACTAAGAAGTTTTTCTATCATAAAAGTGAATTCTAGGAAAGTTGACTTAGTTTTGTTGACTCAATAAAGTTATTAACTAGCAAGGATTCCACCCTGAGTCATATTTCTATGCTTAGTGCATCACTTTATTTATAACTAAATGCTTTCTGAAGTAAAATTGGAAACAACCACTTTGCTCTCTGAATTTATGCTTCTCAGCGGAGATCCTGTAGTAGACTTTCCTACATTTGTGGTAAACTACTTTTAACCATGCATCTAGGCAATAAAAATAGTTTTCATGTGATTATGTCTTTGGAAGTCTGGCACAAAATGTTATTTCACTTAGTGAGTGTGGTGTGACAGCTGTAAATTGCCACATACCAGCTTAATGCTTCAATATTGTATTTTCAGCGTGACTGAATCACTGACTTTTCTGGCTTTAACTACCTTTTCCACAGAAAAGCTGGCACTCAGGCAAATCTCCTGTGACATCGTCACAAAGAGATGCTGACAGGTCTCTGTCTCTCAGAGGTTCTAACTTGGCAGAGGTCCATCCAGACGTGCTGGGCATGAGCATGGGTATTTGTGGACCCCCATGGGAGGGGCCTCTCATTCTATCTTGCAAGCAGCAAAAAGGCATAGAGAGCCTCTTGGGATGGGAATTCTGCCTTGGCCAGCACGCTATGTATGGTAGGAAGGCATTGGGCCAGTTTAATAGGGCAGGGAGTTCTTATGCAAGGAAGCCAGATGTCGTGTAGCAGGCTAGAGAATCAAATTTCCCTCCTCATTATTTGGTTGGGTCATTGAGGAAGTGCTGAATAAATAATTGGCAGTGTTCAGGCACTCTCCATGATACTTGCGATATATAGATGAATGCCTAACTCAAGGAACTCACCCTAACTTGTGTGGGGAACTAACCTATAACTGCCAACCTTTTTTTTTTTTTTTAGCCCTCCCACCCTGAGACTTTTTACAACTAATTCATCAGATTTTCAACTAGTTTTTATCAAGTATTTCTATGCCAGGCACTGTGGGCTGCTTAAGTAAGAGATACAGAAATAAACAAGACAGAAAATTGTTTTAGGATTAATATTGTACACATAAAAATGTTATAATGGTTATCTTGGGGGAGTAGAATTCGATGCAGATATGGGCAAACTCAATTCATACCTTTTTTACCTTTACTATTTGAATATTTTGTAACAATTTGTTGGCAATATTGTTTTTTTTTGTAACTCTACAAGAATCTTCTGAGCAATTGCTTGCATCAGGCTATCTTCTGAGCTTTGAGAAAACGGCAGTGAATGGAGCAGAAAAAGCCCCCTGTCCTCATGGAGCTTCCATTCTTATTGAGGAGGCAACACAAAATCCAAACAAATATTCCACATAATATAATGATGGTTGATGACATATTCTACGGGGGGGGCGGGGGGGAGGATTAAAAAAAAAAAAGTGTTCATTTAAAAAAGTTAGGATATTCTGATTTGTCCAGATAATCTTGAGTCTGTAGAGACCGGAGTTCTTCACTGGCCTGGGCAAAGAGCAGCACAGAGAGAAATGGGCCAGAGGGCCAAGCCTCAAAGCTTTGAACTATTTGGATTCTTGTCCAGCACGCTTTCCATCCAGCACAAATGAAAAGGCAGTCTGAGCCGCCTGTGTTCTTTTGGCACGAGAGTGATGTCAATCCAGAGACTGACCTGGCTCGTTGCCTTTGACCAGAGCCCAGGCCTTTCCCCTCTTAGTGTGGGTACAGAATTCACCGCTGTCAGTATTTGAAGGTGCTGACCCTGCCTACCCCACATCCATAGCCAGCTTCTTCTTTCCAGCTTCACCAGCTGGTTTCCAGCGACATGATCACACTGGCTTCCGCCAGCCTTTGTCTGACAGTTGCCTGAACACTGGGACTTAAAAATTAGTTCTGAAATGCCTGAGTCCAGTCATCACATTCCAATCTATATTTAGAATGACATCCTCCTTCTTTGGCTCCCTGAGAACCTGCTCTTTTCTTTCTTTCTTTCTTTCTTTCTTTCTTTCTTTCTTTCTTTCTTTCTCTCAATATATTTTTATTGATTTCAGAGAGGAAGGGAGAGGGAGAGAGAGATACAAACATCAATGATGAGAGAGAATCATTGATCAGCTGCCTCCTGCAGGCCCCCCGCTGGGGATCAAGCCGCAACCCGGGCTTGTGCCTTTGACGGGAATCAAACCCAGGACCCTTCAGTCCGAACAGGCTGTGCTCTATCCACTGAGCCAAACTGGCTAGGACTTCTTTTCTGTTTCTGAAGTGCTTCCATTCTCAGTTCAGGCAGAGGTCTCACCTGGGAATGCAAAACTTAGGATTTCCAGTTCCTGCTCACAAACAAGGAGAAGATACTGTTTTCACTGAATTCCTCTAGTCAAAGAAGAGGTAAAAGTTGATATGATATTAAATCTTAAAGACACAAGAAAAATTGTATACACACGAATATGACAAATATTAAAAAATCTTTTTGGGCCTAGCCGGTATGGCTCAGTGGTTGAGCATGGACCTGTGAAACAAGAGGTCACAATTCGGTTCCTGGTCAGGGCACATGCCAGGTTTGGGGCTTGATCCCTAGCAGAGGGCATGCAGGAGGCAGCCAATCGATGTTGATGTTTCTCTCTCATCAATGTTTCTGTTTCTTCCTCTCCTTTCCTCTCTCTAAAATCAATAAAAACATACCTTTTTAAAAAATCTTTTTTATTGTTGTTGTTTTGTTAGTCCTCACCCAAGGATATTTTTTCATTGATTTTTAGAGAGAGTGGAAGGAAGAAAGGGAGAGAGGAAGAGAAGAGAGAGAGAAAGAGAGAGAGAGAGAGACATTGATGTGAGAGAGACATAACGATTGGTTACCTGCCAAACGCACCTGGAACTGGGCTGGGGATTGAATCTGCAACCCAGATAACGTGCCTTTGCCTGGGAGTCAAACCCAAGATCCTTCAGTTCCCAGGCCGATGCTCTAACCATCGGCCAGGGCTGGTTTTTATTCCAATCATGAAGGTAACACAAGCTTATCGCAGGAACATTAGAAAGTGCAGCACAGATAATTTACACTTTAATATATTATTTTCCTTTTGATCTGTTCTCATGCTCACAAGTTTGTTGTTACTTGTTAAACGTATTACTCATGCATACAAGACAAAATTCAAAAAGTAAAATCTCACTGTTCCCCTGCCATCTAGTTCCTCTCCCTGAAGCAAATTGTTCATAGTATTCTCTTATGCTCCTTTTTATTTCTATAAAATCTATAGTAATGTCCTACTTTCTTTTCTGATTTTAGTAATTTGATTTCCCCCACTTTATATCTTAGTCAATCTAACCAATATTTGTCAATTTTGTTGATTCTTATAATGAACTGGCTTCTGGTTTTGTTGATTTTCTCTATATTTTTCTATTTTCTATTGGGTTTGTCTCCACTCTACTCTATTATTCTCTTTCTACTGCTAACGATGGGTTTAGTTTGCTCTTCTTTTTCTAGTTCCTTAAGGTGTAAAGTTAGGTCATTGATTTACTTTGTAATGACACATGTTCTAATCTTCCTCAAACACCTCTAAGATCTGCCCCCTACCCCCAAAGAACTTCATCTCTCACATGTTCTGATCTTTCTCAATCACCCAATCTCACTTTTTTTTTAATATATATATTTTTTATTGATTTATTACAGTGAGGAAGGGAGAGAGATAGAGAGCTAGAAACATCGATGAGAGAGAAACATTGATCAGCCGCCTCCTGCACATCCCCTACTGGGGGATGTGCCCGCAACCCAGGTACATGCCCTTGACCGGAATTGAACCCGGGACCCTTCAGTTCGCAGGCCGACGCTCTATCCACTGAGCCAAACCGGTTTCGGCTCCCAATCTCACTTTTGAAATCTAAGACCCCATTCCCTCCTTTTCTTCTTTGTCCAAAATAACATATACCCCATTTTACATCACTGCCTTGAAATTTTCATGCATATGTGAATTCCCATGCAGATGTATTAAAATTTTTATTTTCTCCTGTTAATCTGTCTCTGTTAATTTGATTATTGTCCACTTGGCACTTAGGTACTTCCATATCTTGGCTAGAAGAATTTAGAAGGTGGAGGGAAAAGCATGATTTTTTTTTAGACTCCACACTTAAAAAAAAAAAAAGTTATTTCACTCTGACCAGGTAGCTCAGTTGGTTAGAGCATCATCCTGAAAGTCCAAGGTTTCAGGTTCGACCCCCTGGTCAGGGCACATACAAGAATCAACCAATAGCCTGGCTGGAGTGGCTCAGTGGTTGAGCATTGACCTATGAATCAGGAGCTCACGGTTCAATTCCCGGTCAGGGCACATGCCCAGGTTGTGGGCCCCCTCCCCAGTAAGGGACGTGCAGGAGGCAGCTGATCAATGATTCTCTCTCATTATTGATGTTTCTATTACTCTCCCTCTCCCTCTCTGAAATCAATAAAAATATATTAAAAACAAAACAGCCGAACCGGTTTGGCTCAGTGGATAGAGCGTCGGCCTGCGGACTGAAAGGTCCCAGGTTTGATTCCGGTCAAGGGCATGTACCTGGGTTGCGGGCACATCCCCAGTAGGGGATGTGCAGGAGGCAGCTGATCGATATTTCTCTCTCGTCGATGTTTCTAACTCTCTATCTCTCTCCCTTCCTCTCTGTAAAAAATCAATAAAATATATTAAAATATATATATATTAAAAACAAAACAAAACATTCTCTCTAAAAGTGGAAGAAGAATCTGACTTTAAAAAAATTGGTAAAAACATTTTTTCTGTAACATTTGTTGAATAATCTTTTTCTTTTCTGATTTAAAATGCTACCTTTTTGCCCTGGCCAGTGTGGCTCAGTTGGTTGGAAGTTCTCCCGTGCTGTTTGGAGGTTGCTGGTTCAATTCCTGGTCAGGGCACATGCCTGGGGTTGTGGGCTTGATTTCCAGAAGGGGGTGTGCAGGAGGCAGCCAATCCATGTTTAGGTGTCACATCAATGTTTCTTTCTTTCTCCCGCTCTCTCCCTCTCCTTTACTCTCCTAAAAATCAATTTTAAAAATCTTTTAAAAAATGGAATTGCCTTATGACCCAGCAATACTTCAGGGTCATACATCTGAAGAATCCCAAAACACTAATTGGAAAGAATATATGCACCCCTATGTTTATTTATAATAGCCAAGATAAGGAAGCAACCTAAGTGCCAAGTGGATAATAGACAAGTGGATAAAAAAGTGGTGGTACATATATTCAATGGAATATTACTCAGCCATAAAAAAGAATGAAATCATATCTTTTGCAATGGTATGGATCAACCTAGAGCAAGCATGTTAAACTCAAAGGCCAACACAGGCCAAATAAACAAGGTTTAAGTTTATGTGGGCCGCAAAAAAACAAAAGCTTCAATTTTCATAGAAATGTAGGTTTATTTCGAAAAGTATAGCATAAAAAAAAAGAACAAGAGCAATGATAAAATTAATGTTTTCTTCCTGACACTTGGCATCTCTTCTTTGCTGCTAATTTTCCTACTTCGGGGGAAATCTTGCTCGCAGTGATTTCTTTCAAAACTAACCCAAGGTGAATGTCAGTAATTCTGGATCTGATAGGAGACTTATTTCCTTTCATAATCTATACTAAATGTAATATGCTAATTAGCTGGACATCCTTCCGGACGTCCTTCAGGACAAAGCCACGGTGGTGGGGGCTGAGGCAGAGGCGGTTAGGGGCAATCAGGCTGGCAGGGAAGAGAAGTTAGGGGCAATCAGGCCAGCAGGGGAGAGCAGTTAGGGGCAATCAGGCTGGTAGGAGAGAGCAGATAGGGGCGATCAGGCAGGCAGGCAGGTGAGCAGTTAGGAGCCAGCAGTTTCGGTTTGTGAGAGGGATGTCATGCAGTGTCAGGCCTAAACCAGCAGTCGGACATCCCACGAAGGGTCCCGGATTGGAGATGGCGGAGGCTTGGCTGAGGGACCTCCCCCCTCACCCCCGCCTGCACAAGTTTCGTGCACCAGGCCTTTAGTTGTACATAACTGCTCACACCATTATATTGGCAGGGCCGCAAAATATTTGTGTGGGCTGCATGTGGCTGGCGTTTGACATGCTTGACCTAGAGAGTATTATGGTAAGTGAAATAAGTCAGACAGAAAAAGGCAAATACCATATGATTTCACTTATATGTGAAATCTAAAGAACAATATAAATGAACAAACAAAATGGAAACAGACTAAGAGTACAGAGAACAGACTGATGGTTGCCAGAGAGGAACGGGTATGGGGGACTGGGTGTAAAAGTAAAGGAATTACGAAGTACAAATTAGACCCTAGCCAGTTTGGCTCAGTAGATAGAACGTCGGCCCTTGGACTGAAGGGTCCCGAGTATGATTCCGGTCAAGGGCACATACATTGGTTGCATTGGCCCTGGTCGGAGTGCATGCAGGAGGCAACCAATTAATGTGTCTCTCTCACATCGATGTTTCTCTCTGTCTCTCCTTCTCCCTTCCACTCTCTCTAAAAATCAATGGGAAAAATATCCTCGGATGAGGATTCACAATAATAAAAAAGGAAGTACAAATTAGTAGTTACAAAATAGTCACAGGGATATAAAGTACAGTATAGGGAATATAGCCAATAATATTGTAATAATTATGTATGGTGCGTGGTGAGTACTGGAAATATCAGGGGGAATACTTTGTAAAGTATGTAATTGTCTAACCACTATCTGTACATCTGAAACTAATACAAAATAATATTGAATGTAAACTGTCATTGAAAAGTAAAATAAACAAACAAATAAATAAATTAGCTCTGAAAAGGCACTCAGAAAAAAAGTTCTTCAGTGGCTTTGGATGTTGGAGGGTTTAGTTCAAACTTCTAGCACTTTGTCATAAGGTCCTTGGTCTTATCTCTTTCATCTTATTCATTTCCATTCTCCTTCTCCTTACTTGCAGCTTTTTAAAAAATAAGCAGTAGTTTTCCTTCCTTCCTTCCTTCCTTCCTTCCTTCCTTCCTTCCTTTTGTTATTAATTCCCACTCAATTCTGCCCAGGCTGGGTAGCTCGGTTAGTTAGAACATAATCTCACCAAGGTTGCAGGTTTGATCCCTTGTCAGGGCTCATACAAGAATCAACCAATGAATGCATAAGTAAGTGGAATAACAAATTGATGTTTCTCTTTTTCTCCCTCTTTCTCTCTAAAATCAACTTTTAAAAAAGATCTTGAAAAAAAATTGCACTTATCCTGTAAATCAATTTAAAAATAATTCTTCACTGCAGCCCCATTCTAATTTAAATATGTCTCTTTCTGCTATTGCAATCCATGCACCTATTAGTGTTATCACACTGTATAAATGAGATTATTCATCCGTTTTTGGCTATTTAGTTTTTTCTCCTGGGAATTGACAATTTATATTTTGTTCACTTTTCTGTCGAGTTGTGATTTTCTTATTAATTTATAGAAATTCCTATTTATGTGACAAATATTTTTTCTCAGTCTGGTCTTAGTTTTAGTTTGTTGGGTTTTTTGTGTGTGTTTTTCTCATACTTAATTTTTGTGTGTAGTAAAATATATCTAGAAGACCTCTACACTGGTATAAATTTACTTGCTTAAATATGTCTTCTAATATATATATATATTTTTATAATTAGCTCTTGGAGTTCTTGGAATAAGCATTTTTGAGATTATTAGTTTCTTCATAAATATCATTTTCTATGGCTGAAAATTTATTCAATAAATTTATCAAATGTCCACTTAGCTGCTGAGGAATACAAGATGAAAAAAAGACAAGGCCGCTACCTTATAAAGCCTACATTCTAGAGGTGCAGGCAAACAATAAACAAGCAAACAAATAATCCAAGTAATTATTGCTTTTAAAAACAACTATGAAGGAAATAAAATGGGTATCTACTTCTTAGAGTGGTCACTGAAGGCCTTAATGTTAGTAGGCAGAGGACGTGACGTGCACATAAAACACTTCCATTAAATCAGTGGTTCTCAATCTTGGCTGCACATTAGAATCACCTGGGAATCTTGTTGAAATCCTGATTTCTGGGCCTCATCATTAGTAACAAAGGAACAGAATTTCCAGAGGATGAGGCCCAGAAATCAGGATTTTAACAAGATTCCCAGGTGATTCTAATGTGCAGCCAAGGTTGAGAACCACTGCATTAAATGGATCTCCCATAATTTACGTAACCATTTAAACTTATTTTTATTTTAGAAAGAGAGGAAGGAAGAGAGAGTTTGAAACATCAATTTGTTGTTCCACTCATCCATGCATTCATCAGTTGATTCTTGTATGTGCCCTGACCAGGCATGGAACCCGCACCATTGGCGGGTTCTGGACGATGCTCTAACCACCTGAACATCCGGCCAGGGCCTGAACCATTTTTCTTTACTGTTGCGTTTTTAGATTGCTTCCACATTTACCATTACACTAATAAATAATAAGAAACAACTCTCTTTGTATATTTCCAAGGATTAGGTTCCTATAAATGTAATTGCTGGATAGGAACAGTACTTTTATACACACTGTCAAATTGCTTTCAAGAGGTAATTCCAATACACTCTCCAGTGAGAAAACCGACTACTGAAGGGAGAGGTAGGAATGGAAAAAGTAACTAAAAAAATGGCACGTTTGGGCTCAGCAAAAGGAAAAGCTAACTGTAATGAAGCAGACCTGGGTTTACAAGCCAGGGGCGCAGGGTGATGACAAAGGACAGCACTCCCTTGGGAACAGGAAAACTCCGATTCTAAACCCATGTCTGCCACCCAGTGACCTTCACAGGTTATAGCTCCTCCCTCAGCCTTAGTTTTCTGAAACTCGGTAGAATCGCCCCAGGTTTCATGTCCTCCAACATCTGCATACCAAGCATTCTCTCTAGCCCCTCCCAATTCCAGACAATAGCGTCGGAATTGGTGGAGATGGGAGTGGGCTGAACCAGCCCCCGCGGCAAACCGCCCACTAGTCATTCGCGGGCACTTCCGGCGGCCGGGACAAAGGGTTCGCAGCCGCAGGAACTGCACTTCCGGATAACTCAAGCTGCGCACTGGAAGTCCGGGTCCGCGAGTCACACGGGGTGACTCCGGTGCCGCCACTGCGCATGCTCCCCGCAGTCGCGAGGCGGGGCGGGTCAGTGGATGGGGCGGGCCGGCACCCTGACTGGTCTCGCGGTCACTGGGCGGGCGCGCGAGCGCCGCGGGGCGGAGCCTAGTGCGAGTGGGCGCTGCAGGTCTCCGCGGAGCGTCACTGTGCCGGCCGACTGAGGGCGACTCAGGTTAGGCGGTCGCCCCGGAACTGTCTGTGGTTGTGGCCCTGGGTGTTCCAAGGACCTGACGCGGAGTTGTGCTGAAGGAGGCGCGGCATCACCCCGCTCCCTCCACCTTGGCTGCAATAGCCATGGCGAAAGGCAGAGTCGCCGAAAGATCGCAGGCGGGGTCACTCCAGTCGACCCCGGCGGGGGACCGGGCTGCGGGGACGCGGGCTCCCACAGCGCCGGGCAGCAGAGACCACTTGAAGGGTGAGTGGATCCAGGGACCAGAGCTGGGCCTGGATCTGAGGCGGGAGGGTGCCGGTAGGGGTTCCGGGGGGCGGGGGGAAGGACCCCAGCTGGGTTCCGGGGGGTTGCTGGGGGGTCTGGGGCCTGTTCTCTCCAGGCGAGAGGAGGGAGAATGGGGCACCTGCGTTTGGGCCGCTGCCCAGCACCAGGCGGGACACCTGGTAGGTGAGCCGTAATAAATAGTGTTTTAGTTAAATTCAGCTAAAAGAAGGAATGGCACTGGCTGGTTGACGCTAGGGAGACTGTAAGGTTGATAATACTGGAGCTAGACGGCTGTCAGAACTCTGGCATTCCTTGCTTTATTTTCGTAGGTGAGGAGGCTGAGGCCCTGGGCGGCTGTATGACTTGCGCAAAGTGACAAAGCCAGATTAGTAAGGTCTCGTTAGGAGCAAGGACTTACCTACGTCCAGGTGTGACTTCAGGTGGCAGGAACACTTGGGTTTGAGTCCCTGCTTTACTACTTACTTATGACTTTGGACTTGTTATCTTTCAAAGCTTAGTGTCTGAACTGTGCAGTGGGGATGATGATAAAATTAATGGTGTCTATTTAGACTGGTGCGTGGATTAAACGAAGTAATTCACGTAAAGGATTTAGGGTAATGCTTGGCTTGTATGAAGTAAGGGCTAAATGTTAGCGATTACTATTGTAGCTATAAGAGCTCTCTCTCAACCCCTTCCCCTCCCCACAAAAAAGAAGCATACCTAGAAATTACATATTTTGATTCCACCTTGGCATAAGGTTTTTCATTGCTTCCCAGCAACTAACATGATCAAGTTCTTTAGATGCTTTTAAAGCCCATTACCTTGTAGAGATCCTATCAAATGGCCATTGTGTTGTCTGCAGTTTACTCACACTATTGTGTTTCACAACCAGTGATGGGTAAGAAGAGGGACTGTAAGAGTGTCTACCAGCACTGTAACTATAGTCAGTAATAAAGTATTGTACACTTAAGATTTATAAACATGAAGCTACTATGTTTAACATTCAGCTGAAATACTTTTTTTTAAAAACAATATATATTTTATTGATTTTTTTACAGAGAGGAAGGGAATGGGATAGAGAGTTAGAAACATCGATGAGAGAGAAACATCGATCAGCTGCCTCCTGCACACTCCCTACTGGGTATGTGCCCGAAACCAAGGTACATGCCCTTGGCCGGAATCGAACCTGGGACCCTTGAGTCCGCAGGCCGATGCTCTATCCACTGAGCCAAACCGGTTAGGGCATGAAATACTTTTTGAGTCGAGTTTAAAATGTATTAAATGAAAAGAGTGTCTAGCAGAAAATGATATTTTATTTTTAAATGTCTCCAGTGTACTTTGGCTTTTTAAGCTCTATGCATAGACAGTAAAGCCAAATAACTTTAGTAACTCAGAAATGAATTGCTCTCAATGTATAAACCCACTCAGATGAAATAAATGTTGTTTTGAAGATGCTGCTAGTGAGAGTGACAATAATCCAGGGTTTTCCTGAAAAGTGTTTTCCAGGTAGCGCATCCCAAAAGATTGTCATTTGCTTTGTGATAGCAGTCAGTTGATTTATTCCTTTTTTAAAAAAACCTAATTCTGTTCAGAAAATAAAAACTTGAAATCTCCAAAGTACTTTTAAATTGTTTATCTTATTTTATCATTTGAACAACACATTCAACACAGTTATTTTTTATGATGCTGTCAAATGACTTCTGTAGACTACACATCTATAGGAAGATAGAGGGAAGAGAAGTGAAAGCATGCCTTCATGGACTCCTTGGGTTTGGATAAATAGGTTTTGGAAAAGAGAAGGGAATGGAATTGAAGTTAAATGTGAACCCTTTATGTGTGTCAATAAAGAGAGTAACTTATCAGGAGTGAAGAATTTTTGTAATTAGTAGGAAATAAAGTTGGCCATGGCATGGTCAAAATTATGTGATAATATGGAGGACTTTAAAGGGCTAGGCAAACCCAGCTGGCGTGGGTCAGTGGTTTAGCAATTGACCTAGGAACCAGAAGGTCATGGTTCTATTCTTTCTCATCATTGATGTTTCTATCTTTCTCTCACTCTCACTTCCTCTCTAAAAATCAATAAAAACATATTTTTTAAAAAAATTTCTAGTTTTTTCTTTTTCTTGTCTTCCTTTCTCTGTCAGTTTGTCTGTCTCTAGTTAGTGTTAGGATTCTCTGTACCTTTCGTGGGTAGGAAATTTTACATAAGAGGTTTTGATTTACTTGCTGGTGGAAATCAGCTTGTGATGTGATGTCATTCGAAATACTTAACCACCGATTTTTCAGGTTATAAAAAAGGAATTTTTGTTCACTGCAGGTGGTAACTTGACATTCAAAAAAGAAAAGATTTTAGAGAACAGATAAAATTGTTAGTAACTCTTAATTGAAAAATATATACTAATGATAGTAAATAAATTTGTAGTTTTATTAATTGACATATCTACCTAACTTTGACAAATAGTTGTCATTGTGTGTATGCTTGCAGTATTTCACACAGTATATGCAGTGTTTGGTACATTTGGTGTGTGCCTTGCCATGACTGGTCTCTAATCTAACATCTGAACCTTACAGACTAAGGACTACTGTGAAGACTTGAGAAAAGCAATGACACTGAAATCTAATTCTTTTTTTTTTTTTAATACATCTTTATTGTTCAGATTATTACAGTTGTTCCTCTTTTTTCCCCCCATAGCTCCCCTCCACCCAGTTCCCACTCCACCCTCTGCCCTTACCCCCACACTGTCCTCATCCATAGGTGTACGATTTTTGTCCAGTCTCTTCCCACACCCTCCAAACCCTTTCCCCCCTGGAGAATTGTCAGTCCACTCCCTTTCTATGCCCCTGATTCTATTGTATTCACCAGTTTACTCTGTTCATCAGATTTTTTATTCACTTGATTTTTAGATTCACTTATTGATAGATATGTATTTGTTGTTCATAATTTTTATCTTTACCTTTTTCTTCTTCTTCCTCTTCTTAAAGAATACCTTTCAGGATTTCATATAATACTGGTTTGGTGGTGATGAACTCCTTTAACTCTTTCTTATCAGTGAAGCTCTTTATCTGACCTTCAATTCTGAATGATAGCTTTGCTGGATAAAGTAATCTTGGTTGTAGGTTCTTGCTATGTATCACTTTGAATATTTCTTGCCACTCCCTTCTGGCCTGCATAGTTTCTGTTGAGAAATCAGCTGACAGTCGTATGGGTAGTCCCTTGTAGGTAACTGACTTTTTTTCTCTTGCTGCTTTTAAGATTCTCTCTTTGTCTTTTGCCCTTGGCATTTTAATGATGATGTGTCTTGGTGTGGTCCTCTTTGGATTCCTTTTGTTTGAGGTTCTCTGGGGTTCCTGGACTTGTAAGTCTATTTCTTTCACCAGGTGGGGGAAGTTTTCTGTCATTATTTCTTCAAATAGGTTTTCAATATCTTGCTCTGTCTCTTCTTCTGGCACCCCTATAATTTGGATGTTGGTACGCTTGAAGTTGTCCCAGAGGCTCCTTACACTATCTTGATATTTTTGGATTCTTTTTTCTTTTCCGGTTGGGTATTTTTTGCTTCTTCGTATTTCAAATCTTTGACTTGATTCTTGGGATCCTCATGTCTGCTGTTGGATCTCTGTATATTATTCTTTATTTCAGTCAGTGTATGCTTAATTTCTAGTTTGTCTTTTTTCATGTCCTCCAGGGTCTCACCAAATTTATCGGCGGTTTCCAGAAAATTCTTGAAAAACCATATAACCGTGGTTTTGAACTCTATATCCAGTCGTTTGCTTTCCTCCATTTCTGTCATTTGTGACCTGTTTCTTTGTCTCCGCATTTTGGCTACTTCCCTGTGTTGGTAGAGTGGCTTTGTGTGTTAGGTGTCCTATAGGGCCCAGTGGCTCAGCCTCCCCAATTACCTGAGGTGCACACTCTTGGCGGACCCCTTTTTGGGCTGTGTGCACAGTCTTGTTGTAGTTAAGCGCAGGTATCACTGGGAGGAATTGACCTCCAGGCCAATTGTCTGTGAGAATCAGCTGTGTCTGCAATGGGAGAACTTCTGTGCTGAAGACACCCTTATGGGGCAAGACTTGCTTCAGTGGGGTTTTGGTGCTCACTGAGTTTTCCCCCTGAGTGTGTCCCTTATGGATCTGAGGAGTTGTAATCTGGATGGTCCCACTCTGACCACTAGGTACACTGGCACTTGGATCTCTAAGGAGGTGCTAATTTAGCCTCTGCCTGAGGCTACCCAGCAGGGGCTACGGAGAGATCTGCAGATTCCTCTTCCTTGTTTGGGGTTTGGAGGTGCCCAGATGAGGCCCAGCTGTGAAGCAATGCAAGCTGCTGTGGGGCCTTGGGCCTTCTTTTGGATGTTCTGGGTCTCTCTGACCCAGCTACAGTTGGTTAGGTAATTTTAGATCTCAAAGGGCCAGCCCATTCATATGCAAAAGCCTCTGCTAGCAGCTTGGGTGGGGCGGGGTCTCAGGGAATCACCAGGGCGGAGCAAACAGCTATGGCTGATCCTCAGCCCTGTCCTAAGAGGCCCTCGAGTCTCAGTGACCCGTCTCAGTGTCCCACAGTAACCGCTGCAAGCACCTCTGAGAGAAAGCCGCCCTCGAGTTCTGCCTGTTGCCAGACAGTCCAGTTTCTCCCCATATGAGTCTGAGTCCCCAGAGACTTCCCGGAACTGGAGTTCAGAGCCATCGAGAGCTTGTGACTCCCTCCCTATTGAAAAAGACACCAGCGTCCTCCATTGCCAACCCTTTCCCCACACGCCTCCGTACCTCTGCACTTTACTTCCGCACCTCCTCTGAGTCTCAGTGTGCTTTTCTCTTTCCTTCTAGTTGTAGAATTTCCACTCAGCCAGCCTTCCTGTGGTTCTGGATGATGTCTGTTTTGTCTTTTAGTTGTAGTTTTGAAGTGGTTGTGCAAGGCAACAATTTCAGGTGTTTACCTATGCCACCATCTTGGTTTCTCCTCCCAGTTTAATATTCTGAAATCTAATTCTTGCATGATGAAGAAGGGTGAGAAACAGGAGGTAGAACCACTTAAAAAGCTCTTGACCTAATCTGTATGCAATCGTGCTTGGAACAAGGTATTTTCTTTTCTTTTGTGTTATTTGTCCTCAATGATCTGTTTACTAGCAAGTCGTAGAAGTTCCCCATTTTTACTTAAGAGAATTCCTAAAATCATGTTTTTTCCACATGTAAGTTATTACCCTTTTGAACAGTGTGAAATCAATTTGATCAGTAAAGATGAGCCATTTAAAAAAAGAGAGAGAAAATAGAGTGCTTTACAGGTAGCAGGGGATGTTTTCTTTGAATTTCTTTTTAGTTATATAGAATATATACATATATATTGATTTCAGAGAGGAAAAGAAAGGGAGGGAGATGGAAGAAAGAATTATTGATTGGCTGCCCCCCACTGGGGACTGAGCCTGCAACCCAGGCATGTGCTCTTGACCAGAATCGAACCCAGGACCCTTCAGTCCACAGGTCAACACTCTATCCACTGAGCCAAACCAGCTAGGGCCAGTTATATAGGTTTTGTGTGTATCAGATCATGATATAAAATATATTGCTTATTGTGGAATGCAGGCAAAAATGTTTGAGAAACACTGTCTTGAAGTTGTTTTTTTGCTTTTAGAAGATAATATTGCTAGAACTTGGACAATAAATCCCTCTTAAATGCTTATTCTAGATCCTGCCATGCTAATTTGTTTAAACAAATACTCTTTGAGGATCTGCTATGAGCAAGGTACTAGCTAAGAGGAAAAAGAAAGCTCTGGTTACTGATAACTGGGAACTAAAGTTAGATTAAAATTGGCAACTGGACATTAACCAATGTATTATTAGCCTGATTTGTTGATGCCAGTCTCAATCCAAATATTATGTATCAGGATTCTTTTGCTTATAATTAATAGAAAACACAATTTAAATCCTTGCTAAAAGGAAGTTTATTGATTCATAGAATTAAAAAGTTGAGAGATTAAGTGGGATTCACTGGCTTCAGTGTGGAACCAGTGGCTCAATGGTAACATCAGGATTAGATTTCTTTCATGTCGTGGTCTGCTTGCTTGATGTTAGCTTTACTTTAAGGTTGATTCCTCTTGAAGGTAGCTAAATGCTATCTTGTTAATTTTGAGAATTATTTTCTTAACATTAACAATAAAAGTCTAGTTATTCACTCTGATTAGATTGTCAATCAAATGCACTGTTGTCAGAAGGTAAGAATAACATGATTGGGCCAGCCTGATCCTACACCTAGAAAAGAGAGTAGGAATGAAGAAAGTGAACTTGTAATTCCTATTTTGGGTTAGAGTATATATAAGGAAAGGATAAAGATTCCAATCAAAGGTGCTGCTTCAGATGATACACTATCAAGTCCAGGCTGTTTTCATGAAAGGAAGAGAAGTGAGGAATCCAACAGAAGGTAGAAAATGAAGTGAGTAAGCTCAAGAAAGAATACAAGCGATCAAAGAATGACATACTGGAGTTTAAAATGTCCATGGTGGAGCAGTCTCAGGTGATGTGAGAACTTAGTGTACCCTGGAAGTGGTTGGCTAAGGTTGAATAGAAATGAAGGTCTAAAAATTTTGAGGCTGGATGGATCATAAAAATGGATGATGAATCCTTTAGGATTATAAAGAAGTTTGCTATAAACTTGGTCTCAGTCTTCAGTGATGGGGGGAAGTGCCTGAAAGGCACATCTAATCAGATGATAGTGAGTGAGGGTGTGTGGGTTGAATGGTAGCAGAGTTGTAGGGCATAAGCCTTAAGAGAATGAGCTTTTATGCAAAATAGGTAGTGCTGTTTCTTCTGCTACCTACAAATATACTTTCTTTGATTTTTAATGGTTATTTTTTTTTGGTAATTTATAGTTATTTTAACTGTTTAAATTTATGCTTGATGATATTACCACTTTTTTTATTTTTTTTATTTTTTTATTTTTTTATTTCATTTTAAATATATATTTTATTGATTTTTTACAGAGAGGAAGGGAGAGAGATAGAGAGCTAGAAACATCGATGAGAGAGAAACATCGATTAGCTGCCTCCTGCACATCTCCCACTGGGGATGTGCCCGCAACCCAGGTACATGCCCTTGACCGGAATCGAACCCGGGACCCCTCAGTCCGCAGGCCAACACTCTATCCACTGAGCCAAACCAGTTTCGGCACACTTTTTTTTTTTTAATATATATTTTATTGATTCCCCACAGAGAGGAAGGGAGAAAGACAGAGAGTCAGAAACATCGATGAGAGAGAAACATCGATCAGCCGCCTCCTGTACATCTCCCACCGGGGATATGCCCACAAGCAAGGCACATGCCCTTGACTGGAATCGAACCTGGGACCTTTCAGTCCGCAGGCCGATGCTCTATCCACTGAGCAAAACCAGCTTTGGCACCACTTTTATTAATAATTTAAAAACTTGAAAGTCCTTGAAATAAAATCTACTTCCAACAGTACTACAGTAAATTCTTGTGAACTTAAAAACTTGTTAGAGTCCCTGTAAAGTTATATTCTCAGGAGATATGTATTTTGCTTCCTTCATGTTAGGATTAAGTAGGTCTAACGGAAACAGAATATTGAAAACTAATGGACTAGATGACCATTAAGAGTCATTCCTAAGATCTTAGAGACATAGGAAGATTTTGATTTGTAAGTAATAAGAGAAATAGGAAGTTAGTACAAGGGCATTAAGGTTAAATTAGGCTTTTTCAGGATGTATATATACATATTAGAAGTTGGAGAAAAGGTACTTGTAAGAGGGAGGAATTAAAGATACTACCTGAATGGAGAAATAATTCTGAGAGTAAGATCTGAAAGGGAGTATTCTGGCATTTAATGCAAAGATAAGGGGAACGGGACAAGGCAAGATAATTTTGTGAGCAGATCTTGAGTTAGAGATTGGGAGCTCACTAAAGTGTGGAGGCAGTGTCATTGGTTGATAGTAGTGGAAGGTAAAATTAAAGACTTGAAGAGATTTGAAATAGCCCTCATGGAGAGTGCTGTAAAAGAATTATTGTTTGCCAGTGATAACCTTAATTAAAGATAGAAAAACATCTCAGAGAAACCAAGATGGCAGCATAGGTAAACACCGGAGTTTGCTGCCTCGCATAACCACTTCAAAAATACAACTAAAAGACGGAACGGACATCACTCAGAACCACAGGAGGGCTGGCTGAGTGAAAATTCTACAACTAGAAGGAAAGAGAAAAGCATACCAAGACTCAGAGGAGGTGAGGGGCGGAAGTAAAATACTAAGGTACAGAGGCGCACTCGGAGCGGGCTGGCGGCTGAGGGTGCGGTTGTCTTTTTCAATCCGGAGGGAGTCTCAGGCTCTGAGCTCCAGTTCCGGGCGAGTCTTTGGGGACCTAGACTCATACGGGAGAAGCGGACTGTCTGGCATCGGTCGGAACTCGAGGGCAGCTTTCTCTTGGAGGTACTTGCAGCAATTGCTGGGACACTGAGAAGCCGGGCCTCTGAAGGCAGGACTGAGAGCAGCCATAACTGCTCGCTCCGCCCGCCCTGTTGATCCCTTTGGACCCGCCCTGCCCAAGCCTTGCACAGAGGCGTTTGCTGGATAGCCTTAGGCAGAGGCTAGATTAGCACCTCCCTAGAGCTCCAGGACAGAAGTTCTCCCACTGCCGACACAGCTGATTCTCACAGCCAATTGGCCTGGAGGCCAATCCTCCCAGTGTTACTTACAACAACCAAGGCTTAACTACAACAAGACTGTGCACAAAGACCACAAGGGGGAGCACCAAGAGTGTCCTCCTCAGGTAATTGGGGAGGCTGAACCACTGGGCCCCAGAGGACACTTAGCACAGAACACCACTTTATCGACACAAGGAAGCATAAAAAATGCGGAGACAAAGAAACAGGACACAAATGACAGAAATGGAGGAAAACAAACTGCTGGATATAGAGTTCAAAACCACACTTTTAAGGTTTTTCAAGAATTTTCTAGAAACTGCCGATAAATGTAGTGAGATCCTCAAGAAATCTAGTGAGACCCTCGATGTTGTGATAAAGGACCAACTAGAAATTAAGCATACACTGACTGAAATAAAGAATATTATACAGACTCCCAACAGCAGACCAGAGGATCGCAAGAATCAAGTCAAAGATTTGAAATATGAAGAAGCAAAAAACATCCAACTGGAAAAGCAAAATGAAAAAAGAATCCAAAAATACGAAGATAGTGTAAGGAGCCTCTGGGACAGCTTCAAGTGTACCAACATCCGAATTATAGGGGTGCCAGAAGAATAGAGAGAGCAAGATACTGAAAACCTATTTGAAGAAATAATGACAGAAAACTTCCCATACCTGGTGAAAGAAATAGACTGCCAAGTCCAGGAAGCGCAGAGAACCTCAAACAAAAGGAATCCAAAGAGGACCACACCAAGACACATCATCATTAAAATGCCAAGAGCAAAAGACAAAGAGAGAATCTTAAAAGCAGCAAGAGAAAGAAACTCAGTTACCTACAAGGGACTACCCATATGACTGTCAGCTGATTTCTCAACAGAAACTTTGCAGGCCAGAAGGGAGTGGCAAGAAATATTCAAAGTGATGAATGCCAAGAACCTACAACCAAGATTACTTTATCCAGCAAAGCTATCATTCAGAATTGAAGGTCAGCTAAAGAGCTTCACAGATAAGAAAAAGCTAAAGGAGTTCATCACCACCAAACCAGTATTATATGAAATGCTGAAAGGTATCCTTTAAGAAGAGGAAGAAGAAGAAAAAGGTAAAGATACAAATTATAAACAACATCTATCAACAAGTGAATCTAAAAACCAAGTGAATAAATAATCTGATGAACAGAATGAACTGGTGATTATAATAGAATCAGGGGCATAGAAAGGGAATGGACTGACTATTCTTTGGGGGAAAGGGGTGTGGGGGATGCAGGAAGAGACTGGACAAAAATCGTGCACCTATGAAAGAGGACAGTGGGTGGGGAGTGAGGGTGGAGGGTGGGGTGGGAGCTGGAAGGAGGGGAGTTATGGGGGGAAAAAAGAGGAACAAATGTAATAATCTGAACAATAAAGATTTAATAATAAATAAATAAATAAATATAAAAAAAAATAAAGATAGAAAAACATGTGAACTTGTTCTAGGCCAAGGGAGCACAATGATCTGACTTTTTCTAACAGTACCTTTGGCTAGGGAGGGGTTGGAAAGCAGATAATAGGATGATTCTGATTGTGAATTGGTATGATGGAAGAGTTAGAGGTTAATGAATGTACAAAGTACTGGTGTGGATAGCTCTAAATGCTTAATGACACGTGTCTAATGCAGCCAGAAGAAGGCACATTATAAATATAGGGTGTCCCCCCAAAATATATACGCACTTTAATAGCTGATAACTCACTCAATTTTCACAGTTGCACTGGTTTTAAATAATGGGTGAAGCCAGACTACACTTTGAACGAAGAAAATTTATCCTAACTTGCCACTAGACTTGTTTTTATGGGGATAAATAAAAGATAAAGTTTACAGTATAAAACCAGTAACAGTTGACGAAGTGAGAGCACACAAATACTGAATGAAATTATTCTTAATGTTTGTGATTCCATTGCTTCGAGTTATCAGCAGTGCCTGGATCAGAACAGGCATTGATTAAACAAACAAAAAAAAAGACATTGATTTAAAAAATTTATTCATTTGAAAACACGCATTGATAAAAACAATATTCATTTCTGTAGAAGCTTTTAAAATTTGAAAATGAACTGTATATTAATAAATACTGACTTTTATAATCATTCAAAGTGCATATACATTTTTGGGGACACCCTGGATTTATACTACACATTTAGATGTAGAGTTATCCTTAGAACAAATTCTTTACCTTTTATCTGTTTAGAAGTAAATGAATTACATGCTAGTATCTGGGTTTATTAGGATTATATTCAAGAAGGATTTTTGAATCCTAATAGCCAGTTTTCCCTATTTACCAGTTTGTTTGAAAGGGGGCTTCAAAATGGAATGTCACTTAGTTTTATTGTATTCTTATCAGTGTTTGTATTACTGTTGAACACAATGTTTACACAAGTTTGCCTAATTTTAGAAAGTGAAGAAAATGAACTTGGAGGTTAATTTGTTCAAGTGTCTATCTATTTCATCATCCAACTGTAAGACGGGTAGCAATCAGAGATGTGTAGTTAAAAAACTGTCAGGGTAGTTAGTGTTCTGTAGTCCTGTTAAATGTTGTCTGACACCTTTCTCACCTCTAACTCTTTACTTAGGACTGGTGAGTTCATAATGGAAAGAAAAATATTACAGTTTAATTTTAGGACTAGCATGCTAAATGTCTTATTTAATTTTTTTAAAAAATATGTTTTTATTGATTTCAGAGAGGAAAGGAGAGGCAGAGAAAGATAGAGACATCAGTGATGAGAGAGAATCATTGCTTGGCTGCCTCCTGCACACCCTCTACTGGGGATGGAGCCAGCAGCCTGGGCATGTGCCCTGACCGGGAATTGAATCCTTGGTTCCTGGGTCAACACTCAACTGCTGAGCCACACCCGGTTGGGCTAATTTTTAATTTAAGAGAACTGTGTTACCTGTTGAAGTCTTCAAAATATGTTTAGCCATGGCCGGGTGGCTCAGTTGGTTGGAGTGTTTGGCCCATATACTAAAAGATTGCAGGTTCCATACCCAGTCAGGGTACATACCTAGGTTGCGGGTTCTATCCCTGGTCAAGGTGCATATGGGAAGCAACTGATCAATGAAGGCTGTATATTCTTTTATGCATTTTTTTTTATTGATTTCAGAAAAGAAAGGATAGAGAGATAGAAACATCAATGATGAGAATCATTGATCGGCTGCCTCCTGCATGCCCCCTACTGGGGATTGAGCCCACACCCCAGGGATATGCCCTTGACTGGACTCGAACCCGGGACCTTCAGTCTGTAGGCCAACACTCTATCCACTGAGCTAAACTGGCTAGGGCAAGGCTGTATATTCTTTTCTCATCTTTTAGTCTTCAACTAAATTTCCACCTGTTCTTTGAATCTTGCACCCATCACTCAAGCCCAGTAATCTTGCTTTTCTATAAACTTCGAAGCCCCTTTTAACATTCCTTGGGGGTCTAGCTAAGAGAGCAGCATCAGATTCTTAAGAATTGAGATTGAGCAAAATATTTGGTACATAATTGATGTTCAGCAGATAGTTCTTTTTTTAATTTTATTTAATTTTTTTTATTAAATCTTTATTGTTCAGATTATTACATTTGTTCCTCTTTTTTCCCCCCATAACTCCCCTCCTTCCAGCTCCCACCCCACCCTCCGCCCTCACTCCCCACCCACTGTTCTCATCCATAGGTGCACGATTTTTGTCCAGTCTCTTCCCGCATCTCCCACACCCCTTTTCCTCCACACCTCTTTCCCCTCCAAGAATAGTCAGTCCATTCCCTTTCTATGCCCCTGATTCTATTATAATCACCAGTTCATTCTGTACATCAGATTATTTATTCACTTGATTCTTAGATTCACTTGTTGATAGATGCATATTTGTTGTTCATAATTTGTATCTTTACCTTTTTCTTCTTCTTCCTCTTCTTAAAGGATACCTTTCAGCATTTCATATAATACTGGTTTGGTGGTGATGAACTCCTTTAGCTTTTTCTTATCTGTGAAGCTCTTTAGCTGACCTTCAATTCTGAATGATAGCTTTGCTGGATAAAGTAATCTTGGTTGTAGGTTCTTGGCATTCATCACTTTGAATATTTCTTGCCACTCCCTTCTGGCCTGCAAAGTTTCTGTTGAGAAGTCAGCTGACAGTCGTATGGGTAGTCCCTTGTAGGTAACTGAGTTTCTTTCTCTTGCTGCTTTTAAGAGTCTCTCTTTGTCTTTTGCTCTTGGCATTTTAATGATGATGTGTCTTGGTGTGGTCCTCTTTGGATTCCTTTTGTTTGGGGTTCTCTGCGCTTCCTGGACCTGTAAGTCCATTTCTTTCACCAGGTGGGGGAAGTTTTCTGTCATTATTTCTTCAAATAGGTTTTCAATATCTTGCTCTCTTTCATCTTCTGGTACCCCTATAATTCGGATGTTGGTACGTTTGAAGCTGTCCCAGAGTCTCCTTACACTATCTTCGTATTTTTGGGTTCTTTTTTCATTTTGCTTTCCGGTTGGTTGTTTCTCTCTTCTTCGCATTTCAAATCTTTGACTTGATTCTTGTGCTCCTCTGGTCTGCTGTTGGGAGTCTGTATAATATTCTTTATTTCAGTCAGTGTATGCTTACTTTCTAGATGGTCCTTTATCACACCATCGAGGGTCTCATTAGATTTCCTGTACATCTCATCAAGTTTATCGACAGACTCTAGAAGCCTCTTGAGAGACCTCAAAAGTGTGGTTCTGAACTCAATATCCTCCCTTGATAGTTTTGTCCTGTTTCTTTGTCTCCGCATTTTTTACGCTTTCTTGGTACACCCCCTAGTGGTCTTTGTGCGCAGTCTTGTTGTAGTTAAGCCTTGATTGTTGTAGTTAATACTAGAGGGATTTGACCTCCAGGCCGACTGGCTGTGATAATCAGCTGTGTCTGCAGTGGAAGAACTTGTGTCCTCTAGGGAGGTGCTAATCTAGCCTTTGCCTGAGGCTAACGGGCAAATGCCTCTGTGCAGGGCTTGGGCGGGGCAGGTCCCACGGGATCAACAGGGCAGAGGAGGGAGCAGTTATGGCTGCTCTCAGTCCGTCCCCAGGGGCTCTGCCTCTCTGTCCCAGCAACAGCTGCAAACCTCGGAGGGACGGTAGCCAGACAGTCCTGCTTCTCCCGATTGAGTCTGGGTCCCTAGAGACTCACCCAGATCTGGAGCTCTGAGTCTGAGGCTCCCTCCGGATTGAAACAGACAACCATGCCCTCAGCCACCAGCCCGCACCTCGCGCACTCCGCACCTTAGTATTTTACTTCAGCACTGCGCCTCCTCTGATTCTCAGTTCCTCCTAGTTGTAAAATTTCCATTCAACCAGCCTTCCTGTGGTTCTGGATGATGTCTGTTCTGTCTTTTAGTTGTATTTTTGAAGTGGTTGTTCAAGGCAGCAAACTCCAGCGTTAACCTATGCCGCCATCTTGGTTTCTTAGCAGATAGTTAGTTCTAAGCAACAATACATTTGAGGGCACACCTTGCATAGTAGAAACCCTAAGAGATGTTCCAAGAAAGGGGAGAAAATCAACCATTTATTCTTAGAAGTTATTCTGTGTACACAAATATCTATTCTACAGGATGAAAAAACAAAAAATCAAGTTATTGGTGGTTTTGAAGAGTTTAAAAGATACCCTTAATATTAAATTATTTGTATCAATAGTTTTTGTACTCTGGACCTGATTTTAGCAAGGAAGTAAGTGGAAAGTAAGGGCTAGGCAAATTAATTCCAGATAGATTTAAAAGTACCATACCTTGAAGAGGTAATAGGCCTCCAGAAAAATCATACAGACTATACACCTATGTTAATTTGGTATTTGTTGTTGTTATTGTTTTTAGAGAGAGAAGAAGGGAGGGAGGGAGAGAGAGAAACATCAGTGTGAGGGAGAAAGATGGATCAGTTGTCTCCTACCCACCCCAACTGGCTATTGAACTCACAACCTAGGTATGTGCCCTGATCTGGAATCGAACCTGCAACCTTTTTGGTGTAGGGGACGATGCTCCAACCAACTGAGCCACCTGGCCAGGGCAATGTGTCTTTGCTTTGATGTCAACCTATCAAAAACTATGTCAAAATACTCAATATTTATATACTAGAGGCCCGGTGGACGGATTCGTGCACTGGGGGGGGGGGGGGGGGGGGGGGGCATGGCCTGCAGGGATTGGCCCGCTGTGGGAGTGCCACACATCCTGGTCAGCCGAGCGGCTGTGGACCCGCCCTCTGAGTGGCTGTGGATCTGCCCTCTGAGTGGCTGTGGACCCGTGCTCTGAGTGGCTGCTCCTGCTGTGGGAGCGCTGCTCATCCCGGTCAGAAACGTAGCTTTATTTCGATAGAGACATGCTAAATACAAAGGGCTGACATAAATGAGTTAATTGTTAACATAAAATAATAGGACATTTTAATAAAAATCAACTTTTTCTTGAACATTAACTTGCCAGACACTGAATAACTGCACAAATTAATAAGCATAATGCAAAAAGTCTATTTTTCTTGTTCTTTGAAAGCGAAATATTTCCTATTGCGCACACCAAACAACTCAGTACAAGACTAGTGATGTGGCAACCTGCCGCTAAAATATTCACTGCTTATATTAGTGGGGAGAAATGGTGCACCTGTGCATAAGGCGCATAAGGGAAATGGATACAACATGATTATAGTTATTAGTCATGAGCAAAAGTTGTAATTTGTTATTAATAACTAGTGGCCTGGTACACGAAATTCGTGCACAGGGGGGTGGGGGGAGTGTCCCTCAGCCCGGCCTGCACTCTCTCTAATCTGGGACATCCCTCTCTCAATCTGGGACTGCTGGCTCCTAACCACTCACCTGCCTGCCTGCTTGATTGCCCCTAACCACTCTGCCTGCCAGCCTGCTCACCCCCAACTGTTCCCCCCACTGGCATTCTCGTCCCCAACTGCCTCCCCCTGCTGGCCTGATCTCCCCCCACTGCCGGCCTGATTGCCCCTAACTGCCTCTGCCTCAGCCCTGCCACCATGGCTTTGTCCGGAAGGACATCCAGAAGATCTCCTGGTCTAATTAGCCTATTACCCTTTATTGGTATAGATTATGTATAACAGGATATTGTAAAAATTAAGCTATGAAATTTTTATTAAAACGTTTCTTATACACCGCTATATTGGCTGGGCCGCAAAAATATTCCTTGTGGGCTGCATGCGGCTCATGGGCCATAAGCTTGACATGCTTGAACTAGAGTATTAAGAGACAGGCATGCCGCTGCCCTGACTGGGTGGCTCAGTTGATTTTTCTCCTGTACACCAAAAGGTTGCGGATTCAGTTCCCAGTCAGGGCACATACCTAGGTTGTGGATTTGATCCCCGGTCAAGGTGTGTGCAGGAGGCAACCAATGGATGTTTCTCTCTAACATCAATGTTTCTCTCTCTCTCTCTCTCTCTCTCTCTCTCTCTCTCTCCCCTCCTCCTGCCCCCTACACTTCCCCTCCTCTTTTCCCCTTACCTCTCTCCCTCTCTCCTCCCTCCCTCTCTCTTTTCCTTCCTTTCTCTAAAATCAATTTAAAAAATACACACACACACACAGCATATCTTCTGGTGAGGATTAAAAAAAAAAAGGCAAGTATGCTTGGTTTATTTTTCATTGAAGGTATCTTTTGTATTATTTTATGGTCCCACTCGTGGCCTGGTGCATGGATTCATGCACATTGAAAGGAAATTAATTAGGAGAAATATTTTAATATCGCTATTCGCCCTTTCTCTATAATAGAAGTGTCAACCAAATTCATGATTGATAATGACAGATCGAAACACATGCGTTCGATTGGCGCCAGTGAGAGCTTTATATGTATCTCACATGCACAAGTCAACTTAGCCTTTTATCTATAACTAGAGGCCCGAAGTACGAAATTTGTGCAAGGGGCTCGGCCCTCACAGCTGTGGTGGTTTGTCTCGGTCCTCGCCCCGGCTTCATCCAGAAGGACGTTTGGCTATGACACTCTTCCAGATGACCTTCCAGATGAAGCCGGGGCTGCGAAGGAAGTCCGGGTCCCAGGTGCCAGAGGGAAGCTGGTGCTGGCAGCCGGGGAAAGGAAGGCCTACTCTTGCATGAATTTCATGCATCAGGCCTCTACTATATATAGAATAAACTTGCTTAATTAGACCTGTTTTAGCTAAACTTTTTCCAGCCCAGTGAAGCACCCCAACTTCTCTTTCAGGTAATTGTCAGCAACACAGCAGTAAATATCAACATGAAGCAGATTATTATTGTAGATCATGCAGGGAGAGCAAACGGTAAACTATTTAACTGCAGCAGCGTTTGACTATATTCTGCACAATGAGAAACCGGAAGTCATTTTCAAGGTCCACCATTTCTTACTTCTTTTCAGTCGGGTCAAGTTTCTAAACTTTCTAATTCTCTGTTTTCTGGCTAATGAAAAGAAAATAGGTTTCCACCAAGTCTTCTATCTACCTACTCCAGGACTTCTGTGAGGATCAAATGAGATGAGGCATGGGAAAATGCTTCACAGACATTTGGTTAAAGGGTGAAATGTTTCCACCTGGCTATAAAGCAAGTCATATTCCTGGGCTGAAGAAACTGCAAGGAGGCTAGTCGTTGCTAGGGAGAGGAAGCCAGGCATTGCTACGTGATGTCATTACCCAGATGGACACTTAGCATATTAGCCTTTTATATGTATAGATTTTTTTTTTTCCTGCAGTGCATTTTAGAAGTATGATATGAGCAAATAAATTTCTATTTTTGTCTTGGTTTTTGAAGTAAAGTTCTTTTTGAGATTAAGATGAAACATAACAAAGTTAAAGTGATAGGTACTAGTTAAGAGGTTAGACTGATTTGTGATATGTATACATTATAGAAAGTTGGAAAAGAACATTTTTTAACCTTAGTGTTCACATACTAGAACTCAATAAACCTTATATTATCTTTTAGAAAACCTGCTTTAATGAACAGGTAAGAATAATTTACATTTAGTATATTAAAGCATTAACCTAAGCAATTGGTGTTTCAGCAGAGATTATGAGTTAACTGTAAATTGATAGTAAAATGCCTTGGAGATATACTTAACACTATTTGGTTGCTTAGTACTTTTTTTTTTAATAGTATAACTTCCTTTGGGCCTCTATTTACTTACCTTTAAAATAGGTAGGGTGAATCAGATTGTTGTTTCTTAAGCTTTAATGTGCATGCAGATCTACTGGGTATCTTATTAAAATACAGATTCTGATTTAGTAGGTCTGGAATTTTGGCCTGAGAATCTGCATTTTCAACACCCTCACTGATGAAGTTGATTCCTGTAGTTCACAGAACATGCTTTGAGTAGGAAGGGCTTGATGGTTTCTATTGCTTTATGTTCAACATAGGATTTAGCAAAATCTTGCTAATTCAATTGTAACATAAACTCCTAATGAGACAAAAGATAACATGAAAGTTAAAGCTTTTAGGTTGAAAAGGAACAGTAATCTGTTTAAACCAGCACAAATAAAAAGGGAAGTTGGCCCTGGCTGGTTTGGCTCAATGGATAGAGCGTTGGCCTGTGGATCAAAGAGTCCCGGGTTCGATTCTGGTCAAGGCATGTATCTTGGTTGCAGGCTCCTCTCTGGCCTGGGCCCTGTTCAGGGTAGGAAGCAACCAAACGATGGTTTCTCTCACATCAATATTTCTCTCTGTCTTTCCCTCTCTCTTCCACTCTCTCTAAAAAGCAATGGAAAAATATTCTTGGGTGAGGATGTAAGTAAGTAAATAAATAAATAAGGAAGTTGTTCTAAGAATATGAGACAATCTCACTGGTATCTATGAGCAAAAAATAATTTAGCCAGGTTTCAAGTGAAGTGGAAAGTTAAAAATCTAGTAGCTGATCTATATCTCCCATTTCTGCTCTTTGGATTTCTTTTCCAATCTCCCCTCTTATGTTTTCTGATACATGTCTTTGGCTTGCCATGTTATTGACTGTGGCCTATATTGTTTGACTTCTCAGCCTCAAGACCTTGACAGCAGTATCTTTTTTTCTTAGTTTAGAATTCAGCGGTTCTCAACCTGTGGGTCGCGACCCCTTTAAATACATCCTGCATATCAGATATTTCCATTATGATTCATAACAGTAGCAAAATTACAGTTATGAAGTAGCAACGAAAATAATTTTATGGTTGGGTGTCACCACAACATGAGGAACTGTATTGAAGGGTCACGGCATTAGGAAGGTTGAGAACCACTGGTTTAGATGCTTAGGAATGAATTGTTTCTACTTGGGTCAGGTGTCCAACCTTGATTGAGCTAGCCTATGTTTGGGATCACATGGTAAGAATAGGGCCAATGAGATTAGCCTCTTTGGAGAGGGGGGTGGACATGGGAAAGGTGCTTGTTGCCAGAGAAGGGGAGTCTTACTAGAGCAGGCAATAACATTTGCCTGATACACCTTTATAAATTTTCATGAAGAATGATTTGCTAAATTGAATAGAGTAAAAGCATACTTCATAAAAGCATGAATAAAAGTTATATAGACAGTGATTGGGTGGGGCATAGTGGTAAATCCATTCTCAGAGAACTTAAAGTAATAAATCCTAATTATAGTATACATATATTTTTTAAATCTCATGAATGTTATCAGTATATACATGGAATAATGTATCTCCCTCTTCCCCAGTGAGTACTATTAAGGTGTACTATTGACTGCTTCCAGGGAAAAACAGCCTGCTCATTCTTCTGCTTATTGTTTCCTGGATCTCATTTCATACTTTTATCTTGCATAAAATTTTAAAGGTAACAGTAAGATTAACTTGTGAGGGAATGCAAACAAATTGTCCCATTCTTGGAATCGCAGATAGAGCCACCCAGATACATTTGAGGTTCAACTATATTCTGAAGCCTTTGGTGTAGAGAGAAGCATTAACCAGTTGTATTAGCACAGCAGTTTTCATTCGGTGTGCCATGGCAGTGCTGCAAGAATTTTTAAAACATGCCATACCTGACTATTTAATCAGGGGCACTGACCTATTTTCCCTTAGATTGTTAAGTAAAATAAAAAAATGACAACAATCAACATAATAGCTGTCTGGTGTGAATGAATCAAAATTATACTTAATTTTTTGTCAGTGCCACAGAATTTTAGTAATTCATTAAGGTGTGCCATGAGATTAAAAAAGTTGAAAATCACTGCATTAGCAAAATCTCTAGGTTTTTATGACAGTTGATGTAATTGCCAGAGTACCTCATTTTTCCTGAGGTTATTTTGCCTATGCTGTCACCTCCCAATATTTTTTTTTTTTTTTTTACCTCCCAATATTTATATATGTAAAAGGCTAATATACAAATGTCCCCTCTGGAGTTCAACCAGGAGACCAGGAGTTTGATTGCTTGCTATGACATGTGCTGACCCACAAGGGGGCGGTGTGGAATGAAGGAAAGCCCTGGCCGGCATCCAGAAGGCCCCGATAGGCCCTGATCCCCGGGCCAGGCCTGGGGACCCTGCCCGTGCATGAATTTCATGCACCGGGCCTCTGGTAGATAATAAAATTGAAAGTCAGTGATAGCACTTAGAGCAATACCCATTTTCCCCCTTTGGCTTATCAACAAACCAGTGCTACAAATTCTGGTGTTTTGTTTTTGTTTTTTTGTTTTTTTATGCTTCTAAAACGGATATAGGCCAGACCTGGCTGGAGTGGCTCAGTTGGTTGGGTATCGTCCCTTCCACCAAAAGATTGCCAATCTGATTCCTGGCCAGGGCACATGCCCGTGTTGTGGGCTGCCAATTGATGTTTCTCTCTATCCCTCTCTCCCCCTTCCCATCTCTAATATCAGTAAAAACATATTTTAAAAATAAATAAATAAAAATAAAATAAAATGGATATAGGCAGAAAAGTACTATGCCTGGTTAATAACTACCTAAAATTTAATGTTACAGGTTTTTTGGGGGGGCAAAAGTGTGAACAGCTTTTTGGGAGTAAAGCCTTTAAGGAAATTATTTGCTGGTTTGGAATACTGTCTTCCTTTATATTTATTATAATTATAACATCTTTTTTTATTTATTTGTTTCAGAAAAAGCCTGTGTAGAAGCTGGGTCAGCAAGAATGTCACTTCTTATATTGGTGTCCATTTTCTTATCTGCGGCTTTTGTTATGTTTTTGGTATATAAAAACTTTCCTCAGCTTAGTGAGTAAGTATACTGAAAGAAACTGAAAATATCTAGACATCTGTAGATTAAAAGTTAAACTAATTTTAAGCAACAGAACTGTCATGGTGATTGTATATCAGCTCTCACGGATTGTGGCAAGTTCATATTGATATTGACACTGTTATTTAAATACTTCTTGCCCTGGCTGGTAAGAGTTGGTTGAGCGTTGTCCCATGTACCAAAAGGTTGGTGGTTCGATTCTTGGTCAGGGCACATGCCCTGGTTGTGGGCTTGATCTTCAGTAGGGGGCATGTAGGAAGCAGTGGGTAGATGTTTCTTTCTCATCAATGTTTCTCTCTCTAAAATCAATTAAAACCTATTTTTAAAAAATTACTTCTGCTCTAGCTGGTTTGGCTGAATGAATAAAGCATTGGCCTGCAGACTGAAGGGTCCCAAGTTCGATTCTGGCCAAGGGCACATGCCTGGGTTGCAGGCATCATCTCCAGTAGGGGGCGTGCAGAAGGCAGCCAATCAATGATTCTCTCTCATCATTAATGTTTCTATCTCTCCCTCTCCCTTCCTCTCTAAAAGAAAAAATCAATAAAATATATATTTTTAAAAAAATTACTTCTGTCCAAATATGCCTCTTGATTTTCTATGAAAGATTTTTCTAGCACTGCTCCTCTAATTAAGGTGTAATGTTTTTAATGATCTTGCATATATGTATGTGCTTATTTACCTCCTTCTCCTCTTCTCCCTTCACTTGCATACATATATACATATAAAACTAACTTAAAGTTTTGTGAAACAAGTGGTGGTTTCTGATATTTTCTAAACTATTTGGTTTATTGCATTTTATTTTTTAATGATAATAGTGATCAAGTAAGTTTATTTTACAGTCTATAATAGATATTGACCTTATTTTGTAAAATAGTGATGATCTTCTCTGCTTTCCCCTTTTTATCCATCCCTGTTTTCTCCCTTCTTACTTTTCTTTATGACCAAATTTTGTCTTCTGTTTACTCGTTTCCTCATCCATTAGTTCTGTGTCTCCCAGCACTTTTTCTTTTCCCTGTTTTATGGAAATAATATGGTCTCAATATGTACTTTTCACAGTGAAATGGACCTTGCAAAAGAATTCTGAAATGTAGTTAGACTTTCAACCAGGGCCAGCCTGGTGTGGTAACAGATAACTGAAATGTGATTTCATAGTACCAGGAAGTTACTGTTTCCTCTAAATTCCTCACTAACAATTTCTTATGCTTGAAAATGTATAGTTAAACTTATATATATTTTAATACTTTGATTTCTTGAAATGCCTTTGGGAAGATAGCATGTATTATGTTAATACTAGTGTGTTTGAATTTTAGATTCTGTCTGGTTTTGATCAGAGATTAGGAAATAGAGAACTGATTGAAAGAGGGAAATAGAGTATAGATTAAGGTTGTCTTTGTTTTCACTCTGCTTTAAGAATAATATTACATGTATATAATAATGTGTTATTATAAACCTGTTGTTCTGCTTATTTCTTTCTATGTGTTATGTGTGTGTATAAGCATGCATATGGCAGTGTTTAAATTTATAGTGAGAAAACCCATTTTAGTTTACCTGCTATTTTCCCTTTTTTATTTTTATTGATTTCAGAGAGAGGAAGGGAGAGGGAGAGAGGGATAGAAACATCAATGAGAGATAATCATTGACTGGGTGTTTCCTGCACACCCGCTACTGGGGATGAGCCTGCAACCTGGTCATGTGCCTTGACCGGGAATCAAACCGAACCGTGACCTCCTTGTTCATGGGTCGACACTCAACCACTGAGCCACATCAGCTGGGCATTTACCTGCTTTTTAAAAAAATATATATTTTATTGTTTGTTTTGTTTTTTACAGATAGGAAGGGAGAGGGATAGAGAGTTAGGAACATCGATGAGAGAGAAACATCAATCAGCTGCCTTCTGCACACCCCCTACTGGGTATGTGCCCGCAAAGAAGGTACATGCCCTTGACCGGAATCGAACCTTGGACCCTTCAGTCCGCAGGCCGACACTCTATCCACTGAGCCAAACCGCTTAGGGCTTACCTGCTATTTTTATAGGACTTAAGCAGTACTCTATCATTTTTCTGCAAGGTCAGTTACATTTTATCATGTAAACAAATGGGCACAATATACACTAAATGCAAAGGTGATTATTTGAGGCTTTTATAAGCAAGGAATTATTCAGTTCCAAGCAAGAAACCAAATATAAAGTAAAATTAATAGAAAGGGGGAAAATGTTAAAGTTTTTTGAAATTTATTTTCTAATTATAGTTGACATATAATGTTATGTTAGTTTCAGGTATATAACAGAAAATGTTTTTTGTTTTTTTTTTAATATATATTTTATTGATTTTTTACAGAGAGGAGGGAGAGGGATAGAGAGTTAGACATCGATGAGAGAGAAACATCGATCAGCCGCCTCCTGCACACCCCCCACTGGGGACATGCCCACAACCAAGGTACATGCCCTTGACTGGAATCGAACCTGGGACCCTTTGGTCCGCAGGCCGACGCTCTATCCACTGAGCCAAACCAGTCAGGCAACAGAAAATGTTTTAAGTTTTCTGGATTCTGAGCTGGAATATTTCAGAAAGGGTACAGATTATAAATTTAATAAAATGCTTACTTAATTTCAGTTGTAGTTGATTATTAACTTTAGCTTATCGTGAGGATTGCCCAAAATGATGTTAAATGTGTTTTAAATATTGCTACTATCAGTGGTTTATTTCTTTTCTTTTTTTTTTTTTTTTTAATGTATTTTATTGATTTTTTTACAGAGAGATGAAGGGAGAGAGATAGAGAGTTAGAAACATCGACCAGCTGCCTCCTGCACATCCCTCACTGGGGATGTGCCCGCAACCCAGGTACATGCCCTTGACCGGAATCGAACCCGGGACCCTTCAGTCCACAGGCCGACGCTCTATCCACTGAGCAAAACCGGTTTCAGCAGTGGTTTATTTCTTAATTCAAAATTTATACCAAAGTTGGAACAAATGCTTTAAAAAACCCATATAGCTTGGGTCACTTTGAACTTTCATATGTAGAGCACATGTCTCATATTAATTATATTAAAGCATTAACAAACGTATGGACTTTTAAAGTTAAAATTTATGAATTTATGCTTAATATAGATCAAGGCATCATTTTGGATAAAACTTCATGTTTTGAAGTTGACTGACTGTAATGTTAATTATCTTAGCAAATTTCTGCTTTAAAATGTTTCACTTTGATTTTGTTTTTTTTAGAGAAGAAAGAGTGAATATGAAGGTTCCCAGAGATATGGATGATGCCAAGGCTCTAGGGAAAGTTTTATCCAAATATAAGGACACCTTTTATGTACAAGTACTTGTAGCTTATTTTGCTACATATATTTTGTATCCTTTTAACTGAAAAATGTCTTCTAGTTTTGTTCAAGAGAATGGTTTTTTTAAAAATCTGCTGCTCCGTTATACATAACTATTTTTTCTTTTAAAAATTATTACTGCAATATAACAATATTAAATAGAATATTGAAAAATTAAAATGCAAAACTTTCCCACTTTAATCCAATCTCTTCAACTCAATTACTATTTTTGGATATTATGTTTTATTATATTCTGCTTATTTCGCTTATTATAAACATTTTCCTTCCCTCTGTATTATTTGAGATAATTATTTTATTTATGATTATTTGTTGTCTTAATTTAATTTAAATAATAATTTTGAATTACTAGTTACCATACCATAATTTTAAAACATTCTCTTAGGTTTGAAGATATAATTTGTGTTTAATTTTTTTTTTAGATTTTGTGTTATGAATCTTTTTGTGTGTGATATTTTTTCTTCCATTTAATGGTTTTCTTTGTCAAAAAAAATTCTAAAAGGATAATTATTCAAAGGATATGGATTTTTAAAAATAGTACTTAGTATTTATTTCTTTGTTTTATAGACATTTATGTTATATTTTTAACTAGTCAGGAAAATAACTTTATTCTTTCTAAATATTTTCAAGTTGCTTAGGCTACTAGTGATTAATCTTCTTTTTATTAAATCTTTATTGTTGAAAGTATTACATATGTCCCCTTTTCCCCCCCATAAGCCCCTTCTAGCCCACCCTGCCCCCTGTCCCAGGCCTTCACCACCTTATTGTCTGTGTCCATGGATTATGCATATGTGTATACAAGTTCTTTGGTTGATCTCTTCCCACCTACCTACCCTCTCCCACTTCCCTCTGAGATTCTGCAATCTGTTCTATGCTTCTATGTCTCTGGGTCTTTTTTGTTTATCCGTTTATTTTGTTAATTAGATTCCACATATGAGTGAGATCATGTGATAATTGTCTTTCTCTGACAGGCTTATTTTGCTAAGCATAATACTCTCCAGGTCCCTCCATGCTGTCTCAAAGGGTAAGAGATCTTTCTTTTTTTACTGCTGCATGAAATAGTGTAAATGTACCACAGCTTTTTTATCCACTCATGTACTGATGGGCACTTGGGCTGTTTCCAAATCTTAGCTATTGTAAATTGTGCTGCTATGAACATAGGGGGTGCACATACATTCTTTCTGATTGGTATTTCGTGTTTCTTAGGACAAATTCCTAGAAAGTGTCTATTAAGACCCTTTGCCCATTTTTTAATTGGATTGCTTATCTAACTTTTGTTAAGTTGTATGAGTTCCTTATGTATTTTGGATATTAACCCTTTATCAGATGTATCATTGCTAAATATGTTCTCCCATACAGTGGGCTCCCTTTTCATTTTGTTGATGGTTTCTTTTGCTATGCAGAAGCTTTTTATTTTGATGTAGTCACATTTGTTTATTTTCTCCTTAATTTCCTTTGCCCTAGGCAGTGGCCGGCAAACTGCGGCTCGCGAGCCACATGCGGCTCTCTGGCCCCTTGAGTGTGGCTCTTCCACAAAATACTGACTTCTGCGCATGGGCCACGAAGTTTTAATCGCACTGTACATGTGCGCCCACACATGGTATTTTGTGGAAGAGCCACACTCAAGGGGCCAAAGAGCCACAGTTTGCCAACCACTGCCCTAGGAGATGCACCCATAAACATTGCAATGAACGAGGTCTGAGATTTTGCTGCCTATGGTTTCTTCTAGGATTTTTATGGTTTCACGACTTACATTTAAGTCTTTTATCCATTTTGAGTTTATTCTTGTCTATGGTGTAAATTGGTGGTCTAGTTTCATTTTTTTTGTATGTATCTGCCCAATTTTCTCAACACCATTTATTGAAGAGATTGTCTTGACTCTGTTGTATGTTCTTGCCTCCTTTGTCAAATATTAATTGAACGTAATGGCTTGGGCCGATTTCTGGGGTCTCTGTTCTATTCCACTGATCTATATACCTGTTCTTGTGCCAGTATCAGGCTCTTTTGATTACAGTGGCTTTGTAGTATAACTTGATATCTTTTATCGTGATTCCTCCAACTTTGTTCTTCTTTCTGAAGATTGCTGCAGCTATTCAGGGTCTTTTTTGGTTCCATATAAATTTTTGGAGTATTTGTTCTAGATCTGTGAAATATGCTGTTGGTATTTTAATAGGGATTGCATTGAATCTATAGATTGTTTTGGGTAGTATGGACATTTTAATGATGTTAATTCTACCAATCCATGAACACTGTATATTCTTCCACTTGTTTATATCTTCCTCTCTCTTTTTTTCAATATCCTATAGTTTTCCGAGTACAAGTCTTTTACCTACTTGGTTAAGTTTATTCCTCAATATCTTAAGATGTTGTTGTAGTGGTAAATGGGATTGTTTGTTTAGTTTCTCTTTCTGAGAATTCATTATTGGTGTATAAAATTGCCACCGATTTCTGAATGTTAATTTTGTATCCTGCCACGTTGCCAAACCCCTTTATTAAATCTAGTAGTTTTTTGATGGTGTCTTTAGGGTTTGCTATGTACAATATCATGTCATTTGCAAATAATACTACATATTGGATTACATATTATACATATAAAATATATGTCTTAGTAACAAATACATTTACAAAAGCTTTTGCTGCTAAGGCAAACATTGCTTACTTAGTGTGCTTTGTGTAGGCCCTTTGTCATTATCTTTCCTATTTATCAGTGTAAGAGAAAAGAAATACCAATCTAAACAGAGCTAGAAAGTTAAGCTCGAATGACATTCCCATGCAGAGAGAATAGCTTTATTAATACTACAAGATAAAGGACAGGGACATATTAAACCATTCTAAGAGACACAATAGGCAAAATTTAAAAGGTGGTTAATTCTACAAATGACTGGTTTCTTCAACAAATACATTGGAAGAAGGAAAAATGGAAGCTATATTTAAGTGATAAAGTAAGCAATACCATGTTTGAGCATTTTTTTAAATACTGATTTAATCAAACTAGCTGTAAAAGAAAAAAATTATGAGGTCTTTGGGAAATCTGAATACAGACTAAATAGATATTCAGAATAGTAAGGAATTATAGTAAGAAATCTCTGGAAGTCTGACAGCGGTATTATAGTTATGGTAAAAAGAGAAGGAATCCTTATCCTTTTAAGGTATTAAAGTAGTTGCACATGAATTGATATGTCTCGGATTTTCTTCAAAATAATCCAGTGTAAGGGAAAAAGACAAATTAAGATTGGTTGAGTGTTAATTGTTGAATTTGTGCATAGGTATATAGGGCATCATCATACTAATTTCTATACTTTCATATGTTTGAAACTTTTCCATCAGGTTCTAAAGAACCCTGTAATAAATAAATTGATAAAATTTATTTTTAATGGAGGCATCCAGTTGATAGATAGAAAATTTGAGACTTGTGTTTGATTAGCAAGATTGAATCAAGATAGAGAATTCAGAGTTATCAACATATATGGCCATATACTTGAAACCATGCAAATCGCTGAATTTATTGAAGGAAAGGGAGAGAAGAGTATGGTCAACAGAATGGTAGAAAAACCTTAAGAGTTGAGGGTGAGAAGAAGAAAAAAGCTAGAAATGTAATGATCTGTAATGTAGAAGAAAAGTGCTTTGTTTTTTTAAATGAGAGAGGATGTTTAATCCTATGCAGGAATTGCTAAAAAATGAGAAAAGTCATTTATTTTGGCCAGGAGGAAGTTTCAGTGGAGTGGTGGATGGGTAAGCCAGTTTGTAAGGGAAGAGGAGAGAATGTCTTGCAAGGAAGAAAGATGAGAGGCAGTAATTGGGTAGGATAACCTTGGTCAAGGAAAGCCTAGATTTTCTTTATAGGCATCTGAGTGGTTTTAAACAGGACAGCTCTTGTGGAAGAACAAGAGGTTTAAGAAACACATGAGGAGGAAGAAGATTCAAATGAAAACATGAGTAAAGTGGAAACTAGAGAAAGAAGGAGAAGGAGACTTTATGGATGAAGACAGAAATTTTCAAGTAGGAAGGAGAGATGTTGAGGGAGTTCACTCAGTTTGACTGACCTTGTAAGTAAATCATGTGAGGGCTTAAAAAGGGGTCCAAGCCCAAACTGGCAACTAAAGGAAAACACATAATTGTTTTTAAAATAAGATTTGTGACTTTTATTACATTTTGTAACCCTTATCTTTTTTCTAGATTAATGAATTTAGGCAAACGTGTATAAGTTAAATTACAAATAAGGAATTATTATACCTTATATGTACCTAGATTTCCACAGAAATCGTATTTCCTGAAAATATTTTGGAGTAAGTGCAGTGCATTAGAGAAGCATATTTACAAGATTACTGGACACTGGGGCGGTGGGGGCGTCAATTGGGGAAAAAGGAGACATATGTAAAACTTTAGACAATTAAAAAAAATAAAAATAATGAACAAAAAAAAGATTATTGGAGACCTCTTTTGTTTTTTTTTCTTTTCCTCCTCTTTTTTGTTTGTTTTTTTGCCAATGCCTGATTCCTGGCTTGTATTAGTGAACTTCGAGATAAAGGAATTACAACTGAGAAGACATATATTTTTTAAACTTTTGGATATAATTTTACTTTATTTTTAATACTGAAATGTGGATGTAATCTTATTAACATGATTACTTCTGTACTGATATTTTTTCCAGAAATGTTGGCTATGTCTTGAAAATTCCACTTAATTATGTTTTAATCCTTAACTTAAAAGTTAACAGCTTGCAAACATTTGCTATTCCAGGTTCTATATTTCTCAGTATACTCTCAGGGTTTCTTTATCCATTTCCACTGGCCTTATTTCTTGTTTGTTTGGTAAGTATATTAAATCAAATTGGAAAACTATAAAAAACAGCTTAAAATAGAAGGAAGAGGAGGAGGGGGAGGGGAAGGGGGAGGAGGAGCAGGAGGAGGAGAAGGAGGAGGGCATTACTAGTCCCACTTATTTATATAAATGTAAACTCATTCGTTTTAAGAGGAGTTTAATGTTAATTTGTTAAGTCCCTCCATAAGGATGTATTATGTTAGATTAACTTAGGTTCTTTTTTTTCCTGGAACAGGGGTATCATAGACTTGATTGCATTTATAGGCTCTGTTTTAACCTTTTCTTCTTCTATTGCAATGGTTCTCAACCTTGGCTGCACATTAGAATCACCTGGGAATCATGGGGCCCAGAAATCAGGATTTTAAAAAGATTCCCAGGTGATTCTAATGTGCAGCCAAGGTTGAGAACCACTGTTCTATTGTATTTTGTAATTCAAATAGTCCAAGAGTATTGACTGACAATGAATTAAGTCGAAGAGCTAGGGATGGTGTTTTCAAGCAAAACAATTGAAAGAAAAAATTGGCTCTTGAAGTTTTATTCTTAGGCTAAAGGCTAACATTAACTATTTTGATATAGTCACTAAATTTAATTGTAAGTGTCAGTTAGTTTTAGCTGATCTTAGTTTAGTTATAATTTGGTCTGTGAAAGGACTCGATCAAATGGGTTCTTGCTCTCTGCACAAGAGATGGCGTGCAGAGTATCCTTCCCAGCCCCCAAAGAAGTAAAGTAGTTCAGCATTTCCTTAGGTGAATATATCCATATGAATAACTACAAAATGCTCATGGCTTCTTATTGTTTTCTAGTGTTCTGGACTTGGTGCCTCATTCTGCTATATGCTCTCCTATTTAGTTGGGAGACCAGTTGTATACAAATATCTAACAGAGAAAGCAGTAAAATGGTCACAGCAGGTAAACATGTGTTTTTAAATTATTTAATGTAAGTCTTTGGCTAATTGGGAGGTCAATATATAGTCCTTACATAAATTAACTCAGACTCAAGGCTTTAATAAAAATGATCTTTTGGCCAAAATAAAATCAAGTGGGAAGCAAATGATAAATGTTAATAATTTCAAAGACAAAGTTTTTGTACCCATAACAATAATTTTAATTCTTCATTTCTAGTAAGTTCAATTAGAGCAGAGAAGTCAAAATGTCAGTGTAAAGGCAACCACATACTTAGATGCTTCACCTGTTTTGTGTTGATGTAGTTATGTTGTCAGTGAAAAACTTGTAATGAAAAACTCCTCTAATGCATTTCACCTGTGGGAACAACTCTTATCTTTTTATGTATATACTAGAGGCCCAGTACAGGGATTTGTGCACCAGCGGGGTCCCTTGGCGTGGCCTGCACCCTCTCACAATCTGGGATCCCTTGGGGGATGTCGGACTGCTGGTTTCAGCCTGATCCCCGCAGGCCAGGCCAAGGGACCTCACCGGTGCACGAATTCGTGCATCGGGCCTCTAATATGCATATAAGATCTTTGGTTAATCTCTTCCTGCTCTCCCCCCTATCCCTCTGAGATTCATCAGTCTGTTCCATGTTTCCATGCCTGTGCATTGAGCGTCTGCCCCCTGGTGGTCAGTGCGTGTCATAGCTACCGGTTGAACAGTTGAGTGGTCCAACCATTGCTTAGGCTTTTATATATATTGGTATATTTCATTGATTTCAGAGAGGAAGCAAGAGGGAGAGAGAGAAAGAAATACCAATGCTGAGAGAGAATCATTGATCGACTGCCTCCTGCATGCCCCTCACGGGCTTAAGCCTGCAACCCAGACATATGCCCTGACAACCGTGACCTCCTAGTTCATAGGTTGATGCTCATCCACTGAGCTGCACTGGTCTGGCACAACTGTTATCTTTAGTCAGGGTCTCTGCAAAGACTAGCAATATAAAGTAAGCTATACTATACAGAAAAATCTAACATAGTATTGCTAAGAAAATTCTATTTTTATAAAGAATCAAAAGAAACACTTAACTCAGAGGAATTTTATAGATTACCTTTGCCTTATCCCTTTGTTTTATGATTAGCATATTAACAGAAATTAAGCATTTGACCTAGAATCAAACATTTATTTACTTGTAAAGCAAGGTGCAGAATCTCAGATCTCTAGACTTTTAGTCCAGTGCTCTTCTCACTTTACCGCATATGTACTGAATATTAAAATTAATTTACATGTGGTCCTGGCTGGATGGCTCAGTTGTTTAGAACATCATACTCATATACACCAAAGTTGTGGGTTTGATCCCCCGTTAGGGCACATTTAAGAAGCAACCAATGAGGCGCCCCTAGCCGGTTTGGCGCAGGGTATAGAGTGTCAGCCTGCAGACTGAAGGGTCCTGGTTTCGATTCCGGTCAAGGGCACATGCTTGGGTTGTGGGCTTGATCCCCAGTTGGGGGCGTGTAGGAGGCAGCCGATCAGTGATTCTCATCATTGATGTTTCTGTCTCTCTACCCTTCTCCTTTCTTCTCTGAAATCAATAAAGATATATTTAAAAAAAGAAGCAACCAATGAGTGCATAAATAAGTAGAACAATAAATCAATGTCTCTCTTGCTCTCAAAATAAATAAAATAAAATTATTTTACATATATTTTTGGAATACCTATTTTTCATAAGTAAGCTTGTTATTCAAAGGAAGTATTAACTAATGTAATCATTGCCTATATTTAATTGGTTAACTATTTCCATATACTTTAATCTCATTTATTTTTATTTATTTTTAAAATATTTTTATTGATTTTAGAGAAGAAGGAGAGGGAGATAGAGATAGAAACATCAATGATGAGATAGAATCATCGATTGGCTGCCTCCTGCATGCCAATGGTAAAATAAAGATCAGAAATTTTTAAAAATTGAAGGCTGGTGCCCTGACCAGTTTGGCTCAGTGGCTAGAGCGTCGGCCTGTGGACTGAAGAGTCCCAGGTTCGATTCCGGTCAAGGGCATGTACCTTGGTTGCAGGCACATCCCCAGTAGGGGGTGTGCAGGAGGCAGCTGATTGATGTTTCTCTCTCATGGATGTTTCTAACTCTCTATCCCTCTCCCTTCCTCTCTGTAAAAATCAATAAAATATATTTTTTTAAAAAATTGAAGGCTGGGTATGCTGATGTGTTATATTAGCCCTTTACATTATAGGAAGTTAAAGGCATTGAAAAGTTGATTACTTGATGTGTTTCTTATATCTAGTCATAAGTTTAATTTTGCCATTTTAGGTTTAAAATGTCATTGTTGATGCATCATTATCTAGGTTGGTATAGAACCATCTTTAGTAACATTAAGCTTTAAGCACAATTTTAAAAACCTCTCATCCCAAGTTAATTTAGCTCTGGTAGTGAGCATTTGACAAGTAGTTCATTGTCATTTTCAAGCTCCCTTTTGATTATTGCTATTGGATAAACTCTGAACTATCAAGGATGAGAATTTGAAATAAGGTATTTTATGTTAAGCGCATTGTTTTCAAGATTGACTTTATCTTGATCCCAATTCTTTTCTTTTTTCTTGACAGGTTGAACGTCATAGAGAACATCTCATTAACTACATTATATTTTTGAGAATAACACCATTTCTGCCTAATTGGTTTATTAATATTACATCTCCTGTGATAAATGTGCCATTGAAAGTTTTTTTTATTGGCACTTTTCTAGGTAAGGTCTCTGGTTCACTCTGTATTAGAACTCATTGTGTACATATCTAGCAGTGTCCAGCTGGGCTGGATTTCATGCTTTGCAGACATGCCAGGACAGTGGCACAGTGCCTGGCCTGTGTAAACAGATACTCAGAAATGTTGGCTGGATTGTCTTAATTTAAGTATTTTTGTGTTGCTTCTTTTAAAGAGGAGCATTCTCTATGGATATTTTTTTAATCATGCAGGATTACTAGTAAGCAGGATTTTTAAACTCCATTTTCTCCTTCAGTGGAGAGAAAAAAGCCTTTTTTGAATAATTTTCTCCTTTGTCCTCTAATCAGGCACTGAAATATTGAACTTTCAGTAAAGAATTGATCCTATTTTTTATTTTATTGAAATCAATATTCATTATGGGCATTACCAAAAGTGTGTGGGAAGCAAGGATTAACAAATATATTGCTTTCAAGGAGCTGCACTTAATTTTGAAATTAATCAGTGGATATAAAGATTCATTTGTATATTTTATGAATTCTAATGGTTCTTTAGTAAGAGTATTCTGCTTTCAAATTTAAGTTGAATTGTTTCGCTACCAACAAAAGGAGCAGATTCCTCATGTAATGAGTACTCATTTAAGTTAATACATGCGAGAATAGATCTTTTTGAAAAAAATAATCAAAATCAATTTTTATTGCTACTTCAAAAATTTATTGTCAAACTTAAAAAAATATCACAGGGTTAATTTGGAATTTTGTAAATTAATGTTAACGTTTATGGAATCAAAAGAGAATTTTTGTCCATATTTTCTTACTTTACAGATTAAATACCTAGAGATTTAGCTAACTTCAGCTTTGGCTGAATTAATTTTTTTGGTTCTGCTTTTTTTATTTATTATAACTTTTATTTTCTTAATTGAATTTTAGAGAGAGAGAAAAGGAGAGGGAGAGAGAGAGAGAGAGAGAGAAACATCAGTGTGAGAAAGAAACATCAATCTGCTGCCTCCTGCATGGCCCCTACTAGGTATTGAGCCCACAACCCAGGCATGTGCCCTGACCTAAAATTGAACCAGCAACCTTTCAATGCATGGGACGACCAGCTGAGCCACACTGGTCAGGGCATTCGGTTCTGGTTTTTAATGAAATATGATCATTTTGTGTATGCTCTTGTATAAATTCTTTTTACTTGTATTTTGAGTCTCATTTCATTTCTGAGTATCCTACCATTTTATTTTATTTTAGGTATATTCTGTCAAGGGTGAATGACAATTTACTCAGTCTTATCTTTGAATATTTAGATTATTTCCAGATTTTTATTATTATAATGCTTTGATGAACATCCTTGAGATTATACCTTTGCTCATATACATTATTTGCGAAAGTTGAAATTGCTGGATCAGAGCACATTCTTTTTTTTAAGGTTGTTCATAATTGTAAAATTTTTCTGGAAACTTTTCTTGGGTTCTTATATTTATTTTCTTAAAAAGTGATTATGAAAATTTTAATCCTTTATATGGAAATAAACTTAAGGGACTTCAAATTAAAAATTTCCGAAATGGAGGTTGCTATATTCTCAAAAGATAATTAATACATGCAGAAAATTATAATGTTAAAAGATGAACAATGATGGTTTTTATTGGTTTTGTCTGTTTGTTTTTTTAGGTGTTGCACCTCCCTCTTTTATAGCCATTAAGGCAGGAACAACACTGTACCAGCTTACAACAGCAGGGGAAGCTGTTTCCTGGAACTCAGTATTTGTCCTAATGATTTTGGCTCTTCTTTCTATACTGCCAGCCATCTTCCAAAAAAAACTAAAGCAGAAATTTGAGTGAAAAATCATCCTAGGTTTTAGTTTTCCTATCATCATCACCATCATCATCTCAGGACTGGCAGGTTTATGTGTTCAAATCACTTCTTCAGTAATTGAAACAAGGAATTTGTAAAATAAGATTCTCTATTAAATAGTTAAAATAATGCATTTAAGTGGCAAAGGAGAGTAGAAAGAATGGAAATTGATACACCATGAAAAGTGCTATCAGTAGTTATGATAGCCATCTTCTAAATTACTTTATTCTAAGAGTAGCTATAACAAATTAAAACCAGCATTAGTAGGAAATTTTTGACCCAATTGGTTAATTTAATTTATTCATGAACTGGCTATAAATACTTATCCTGGGCTTGATATTTTAATATTTTTCTTTTTTATCCCTTGCTAATAAAGTAGATATACAAAAGCAAAAATTCTACATTTTTAAAAATAGTATTGTAGTTCTGGCTAATAGCAACCATCTTTCAGAGCATAAACTTAAAGCCAGTATTTAAAGGAGATTTACATCTTCCTCTTACCTTTGAGGTAATGGATTTGTTTAGAAGTTGCATCTTAGTGTACTACTGAATTGGGAAAGGATATCAAGTTATATCTACTTAGTGAATTTTATTTTATTTTTTTTCTGTTCCAGATTATCATGGATTCGTTTGAAATGTAAAATTCTGACCAATATATTTTCATCTTCTTTTTCTAGCTTTCACAATATTTCCATTGTGCATATACAAAATGGTGATTACATGATAATTGTATCATTTTGGTGTTGATAATTTATATTCAGATAATATTTTGTTACACAGTTCCCTCTTACTATCTCAAAAGGGGATCAAAAAAAGCAAACATTTAACATGCAGGTTTTAGATGTTATATTAATTATATTACCTTATATTTTGAAACAGTGACAGCATAACACTTAAGTGGTTAAATATAGTTTATTTGTTCCAATGACTATGAAATTTACTTAATTTATTTATTAGTCTGGTCTTTAACATCTGTATTATGTAATTATCCTTTTTTATGCATGATATACTTATAAGAATGCCTTGTTTCATTTCTATTAATGCCTCTTTTGTTTGGGGCTACTTTTGGTTAATGCAATTTCCCAATTTAGTGTTTGTACTTTTTATAACTCAAAATATAATTAACTTCTCACATGGTAACTACTATATTTAAATGAAACAGCTTTTTGCTGCTTGCTTAATGGTAATACACTTGATTCTAGGACATAACTGATCTAAAGTAAAGTACTCTGTCAGTTTTACCTTCAGTTAAGACTGTCATGTTGAAAAGTACTGTAACTGTGGGAGAAATCCTTGTATGTTTTTATTGTGAGAGGTATGATCATCCTCAGAGCCTGTTTCTACTACATAATGTGGACTGATTTATTATTTTTTCTATCACAGTATTAACAAATGGATTTATTGTAAATACGAAGAAAATATATTGATTAATATACTATTCTTATGTCACCTGGCCTTTGTGTGAAATTATTTATTGTTATACCTAGCAAGGTTTTCTTCCTTTCTTATTGACCAGAGACTGAGTGATAAGCTTTTGTTATTTTTACATGTGAATTTAAAACATAATATTTTGAACAAAGGTCACTAAATATTACTGTATAAAATGTAATTGAATAAATTTTTATCAGACTTTTTAGAAGAGGTCTCACTATTCACTCCATTGTGTATATATTGTACTTACTCTATTCTCAGAGTATTTTTTCTATCCTTATCATTGATTCTTTCCCTTTGCTGGTTTTTTTTTTCTGTTAGAAAACTGTAACTGTCACTCCAAGTAGGGTATTTTTTCTCTCAAGAGAATAGCCAACCTTCCTAGATTCATCATCATTGACTGCCAAGAAAGAATCCTGTAGCAGGCTATACTCTAAATGCCGTTGGTGCCCATATTCATAGATTCACATACTTGGCCTGATGCCAGATGTAGATTTAAGCTTCAGCCACATCTTGAAGACAGTTACATATAATAACCACAGAGAGTAAGTATGTGTAATAACCACAGATGTAGATTTAAGCTTCAGCAACATCTTGAGACAGTTACATATAATAACCACAGAGAGCTAACTACGAAATTGACATACTAAGTGAGACTGTACCCCTCTTAATAGCCCCTCTCTGGAATTCTATTACCTTGAGTGTAATATTTCTAAGATACTTAATAAATGCAAACTAAAATGTAATAAGAATAAATTATACCGAAAAGATTAAATTTGGTATTTTTTTCATGCTTAGTATTTGTATTAAAACATCTTTCATCAAATAGAAATATATTCTCTTGAAATTCTGATGTGCATTTTCAAGAACAAAGAAAAATTTTTTTTTAATATATATTTTATTGATTTTTTACAGAGAGGAAGGGAGAGAGATAGAGAGTTAGAAACATCCATGAGAGAGAAACATCGATCAGCTGCCTCCTGCACACCTCCCACTGGGGATGTGCCCGCAACCCAGGTACATGCCCTTGACCGGAATCGAACCTGGGACCCTTCAGTCCGCAGGCCGACGCTCTATCCACTGAGCCAAACCGGTTTCGGCAAAAGAAAATTTTTAAAACCTTAAATTTTGTTCTCAGTCAGATGGCCCGGGAGACGATTCTGACTGACATCACCATGGCCGCCCAAGGAGAACCCCAAGTTCTTTCAAACTTGTATTGGTTGGTGACGGTGGGACTGGGAAGACGACCTGACAGGTGAATTTGAGAAAAGTATGTAGCCACCCTGGGTGTGGAAGAGCACCCCCTCGTGTTCCACACCAACCGAGGGCCCATCAAGTTCAATGTGCTGGACACTGCCAGCCAGGAGAAGTTTGGGGGGCTGCGAGACTGCTACTGCATCCAAGCCCAGTGTGCCATTATAATGTTTGATGTAACTTGGAGAGTTACTTACAAGAATGTGCCTAACTGGCATAGAGATCTGGTGCGCGCATGTGTGAGAACATCCCCATTGTCTTGTGTGGCAACAAAGTGGACATCAAGGACCGGAAAGTGAAGGCAAAATCAATTGTCTTCCACCGTAAAAAGAACCCTCAGTACTACGACATTTCTGCCAAAAGTAACTACAACTTTGAAAAGCCCTTCCTCTGGCTTGCTAGAAAACTAATCGGAGACCCTAACTTGGAGTTTGTCGCCATGCCTGCTCTTCCCCCTCCAGAGGTTGTTATGGCCCAGCGCTGGCAGCACAGTATGAGCATGATCTAGAGCAGTGATGGCGAACCTATGACACGCATGTCAGAGGTGACACGTGAACTCATTTTTTTGGTTGATTTTTCTTTGTTAAATGGCATTTAAATATATAAAATAAATATCAAAAATATAAATCTTTGTTTTACTATGGTTGCAAATATCAAAAAATTTCTATATGTGACACGGCACCAGAGTTAAGTTAGGGTTTTTCAAAATGCTGACATGCCGAGCTCAAAAGGTTCGCCATCACTGATCTAGAGGTTGCTCAGACCACGGTGCTTCCAGACGAGGATGACAACCTGTGAGAGGGAAGCTGGAGCCCAGCGTCAGGCAACTGTCCTGTGATGTCAGTGGTGCCGTGTGTTTGCTACTTTGTTATATAGCTAATCAGAACCTGTGCTTGATCCTTGGGATGCTGAAAGATGAATGGGCTTCGGAGAGAATGTGGCAGTTAAAAATACCTTCACTTTTTGGACCTGCATATTTAGCTGTTTTTTGAATGCAGTTGTTTTCTTATTGAGTTTCAACTATAAGAAAGCTGCAGTTGCATCACAATACTCAGTGGTGAAACCTTGTTTGTTACTGTCATTCCCATTCTTTTTCGTTTAGAATCCGAATAAAGTTGTATTTCAAATTTTAAAAAAACTTAAATTTTTTTATAGTTGACTTTTAAAAAAATAATTAGTTTGTTTATTTTTTAATATATTTTTATTGATTTCAGAGAGGAAGGGCGAGGGAGAGAGAGATAGAAACATCAATGATGAGAGAGAGCCATTGATCAACTGCCTCCTGCATGTGCCCTTAACTGGAATCAAACCTGGGACCCTTCAGTCTGCAGGCCGACGCTCTATCCACTGAGCCAAACTGGCTAGGGCTATAGTTGACTTTTGAGAACCTTAAAGAAATTTAATGTTCTCTTTGGCTTTTAGAAAATGGGGCAGAATAAATTAAAAGGGCTGAAGCTTTCCTGGTGTGTAAATGATCATTCATTGATTGTCAGTTAGATGTGTAAAAGGTGCTAATGCAGTAAAGAAAAGACTCATTTAATTTATGAACACTGACTATAAAAGGCTAATATGCAAATTGTCCCCTCAGGCGTTCAACTGCTCGTTATGACGTGTGCTTACCACCAGGGGGTGGTGCAGAACGAAGGAAGGCCCTGATCGCCAGCCAGGCCTAGGGACCCTACCCATACCAGAATTTCATGCACTGGGCCTCTAGTGTGTGTGTGTGTGTGTGTGTGTGTGTGTGTGTGTAATGTATAACTAGAGCCAGCTCTTATATTTAGAAAATACATCAAGAACAGAGTTTATACTCAGACTATTGGGATAGTTAAACATCAGAAAAATGTATCAGTGTCATTTACCACATTAAGAGGAGAAAATATTATCTTGATAGATACAGGAAAACTTTTTGATAAAGTTCAATACCTATATATAACAAAAATTGCAGCAAGTCGGTAATAAGAATAATTTATTTTGATACATTGTTTACCAAAAAACTACATTAAATGTTATTTTTAATAGAAAATTTTAGATGCACTCTCTTTAAGATTGGGAAGTAAATAAAGAATCCCACTATCATTGCTGCAATTGGATATGGTGCTGAAGGCTTTGGCCAAATGCTTTAAGGAAAGAGAAAGAAGTATTAGGTGTAAAGATTGGAAGGGAAAGATAAAACTTTTATTTGAGTTGATATAATCAATTTCATTAAATTTAATTTTTTAAAGCACCTAGCAGAATAAACAAATTTAAACTAAAATGAGCTCAGCTGGTGTAGTTCAGTTGGTTGAGCATCCTCCCATGCACCAAGAGGTTGCTGGTTCAATTCCAGTCAGGGCACATGCCTGGGTTGCAGCTGGATCCCCAGTAGGGGAGGAGCAGGAGGCAGCAGATTGATGTTTCCCTTTCATCGATGTTCTAGCTATCTCTCCCTCCCCCTCCTGAAATCCTTAAAAACATATTAAAAGAAAAAAACAAAGTGAGGCATTGGCAGGGTTTCGGGACTCAACAAATGTGACACCAGTTAATAGGATCTACCATCTTAAAATATAATCTTTGGAATATCAGCCTTACACCACAAGATGGCCTTCACAAGAAATTTTTTTGACAGCTTCTAAAGAAAGAAAAAGTTCTCAATATTGTTAGATTTACTTACTCTTCTACCTCTCTTACCTAACCATTAGCTCTTTGAGGTCAAGACATAGGCTGATGGGAGGGAAGATTGACGTCCTGTGTTGCTTGGAGAAAGGAGCATTGAAGAAATTAGAAATCCCAGGAGGTGGGAGGCAGGTAGTGAGCATGGACGAGGTGCAGAGGGATGAGAAGGGTGCTCAGAGAGAAGCAACTTCAGGGAGGAGAAGTTGGACAAAGGCTGGGTCTGAGCAGATTAGAGCTCAAAGTTTTCAACTTCCTGCATTCAAAAAAGAGAAGTGCTGTTGAAAACGCTCTGAACGTGAAGTCTGGAATCTGAGTTGGAAGAGTCAGGACATGGGTCAGTGTAGTCAAAGAAACTACTCCAGGCTTGTTTGTTTCAAGTCAAGAAAGGGTTTAAAGTGCTCTCCCTCCAAGAAGCACATCCGAGCCTGTCCCCTTCCCTGCTTTTCCCCCAAGGGCGTTAGCTTTTCTCTCCTAAGCTCCAAGGGTCCTCCTTCTTTTTGTCTCTGTAACTTGTTCCCTGAGTCCATGTCTTCCTTCCAAGGGCTTCTTTTTATTTATTTATTGCCTATGTAACTTTCTAAATAAACTTTCTCTTATTAAAAAAAAGGGGACGTTGAATAAATATATACTTACAAATTACTCGTTTTTAAAATAAATATGTTTTTATTGATTTCAGAGAGGAAGGGAGAGGGAGAGGGAGAGAGAAATACCAATGATGAGAGAATCATTGATTGGCTGCCTCCTGCACACCTCACACTGGGGCATGTGCCCTGAACAAGAATTAAACCGTGACCTCCCAGTTCATAGGTCGACCGCTCAACCACTGAGCCACGCTGGCCAGATATGAGTTATTTTTTTAAATTGACCAGATGTTTTAGCTTAGTTTCATCATTATTAAGGATATTATGGTAGAAGTACATTCCATTAGAATGTGTGACATTTTGGAGTTAGTTTCAAGCAACTGTATTCTAGATATTTTAAGCAGAAAAGAACTTCACATATGGAATGTTATTTTTTTTTAAATACGTTTTTATTGAGAGATAGAGAGAGATGCTCTGACTGGAATTGAACTGGCAAGCTCTCAGTTCATGTGCTTCATGGGATGACAACCAGCTGAACCACACCAGCCAGGGCCACATATGGAATTTCAGATTTTACAAAATCACTGGAAAGTTTGGAGGAGCAGGCTTTCGACTGAAGATCCAAGAATGGCTCCTAGAAAAATCCAGAACTGGCAGTAATTGTGTTTAAGAGCTCACCACTATATCTGTGATTCAGAGCCCTTGCTGCTGGTTAGATCCTGAAGAGAGCTGCTACTTTTGCCACTGTAACTCTGTCACATCATCCACAAGGCTGGAGAAGGACCACTGGCATCTCTACAACCCTCCCTGCCCATGGAACACTGACAGAAGATGCAGGAAAACAGTCCCTGTTCCTCCTTTCCATTCAAATTTCTTGTAAGTGCATCTAATTTGTGGGGCCTATTTAGCATGCAGAACTCCTGTTTTTTAGAGTTCATAGCTTTCCAGCCTCTGCAATAAAGAAAAGAATAATCATGGCCAGCTGCATAATTTACAAAACAAAAATACAGCCTTTGTTTAAAAAGCAGGGAAAAAATGCCATTAAAAGAAAACTAAAATATAAAAAATTTTCCTTTCCTCTGGGGTCTTCTTGACTTGTCATGGTGTCTTTATTTTCTATTTAATATTGTTCTAAGAAAAAAGAATTTAAAATGTAAATTATTGGCTTGAATTTTCCATTTGTATTTATATGGTGCAGTGCCAATTTAAAGTGCAAATATAAGAGCACTTAACTGTCTGTGGAGTTGCTACTGGTGAGATGATGAGATCTGGGTTCTCGTCTTGAAGGAAAAATTTCAATCAAGAGACAAAGTGCAGCAAAGCAAGGAAGAGTTTATTGGCCACAGCAAAAACACACTCAGGACAGTGAAACAAAGAAGGGTAGCATAGAAGCAACAGGAGAACCTGGGCTGGGCTGCTTTGATTCACTGGAAAGTCAGAGAAAAGAGGGCCTTGGAGACAGGTTCAGGGAGTCAGGCCAGGACAAGCTGCAGCTACCCATAACTCCCTGGTTGCAAGGTCTTTTGGGGTCTTTTAGAGCAGTGGTTCTCAACCTGTGGGTCACCAACCTGTGGGTCGTGACCCCTTTGGGGGTCGAATGACCCTTTCACAGGCGTCGCCTAAGACCATCGGAAAACACATATGTAATTACATATTGTTTTTGTGATTAATCACTATGCTTTAATTATGTTCAATTTGTAACAATGAAAATACATCCTGCATATCAGATATTTACATTACGATTCGTAACAGTAGCAAAATTACAGTTATGAGGTAGCAACAAAAATAATTTTATGGTTGTGGGTCACCACAACATGAGGAACTGTATTAAAGGGTCTCGGCATTAGGAAGGTTGAGAACCACTGTTTATATATGTGTTTTCCGATGGTCTTAGGCGACCCCTGTGAAAGGGTCATTCAACCCCCAAAGGGGTCACGACCCACAGGTTGAGAACCGCTGTTTTAGAGGGAAGAAGAGGGGAAGGGAATGGCACAGGCATGCTCACCTGGGGTATTTATCTCTCTCTGGCAGGTGGGAATCTTAGGGGAGCTCTCAGGGGAGGGTTTCAATAGAATGTTCATCAGCTTTCCAGGTGTGCTCTTTCAGGGTCATGGTTGCCAATGATTGGTCAGTGCCAGGGCAGGCGGCCATTAGTCAATGTAGCTGGTCCTGAGGCAGCCACAGCATCACTTGTCTGGTTTTGCTGCTTTTCTGGGCCTGGAGCTGAACTACAGCTAAGGCCTAGATGTTACTCTTTGGGAGGAAAAGGTCAGGGGGGCCAAACTGAATGACCAGTGATATGCTAGGGGAGAATAGATTACCCTGAGACAAGGTCCTTGTTTTCCCAGTTTTGCCCCTTGCTAGGCACCCAGGTTTTTCTGCCCTGGTGACCTTCTGTACCTGGCCCATCGTATTTGCTATGCTCATGTCTGTCTAACTGCCTATGACAGAATCACTGAAGTTATACATTTCTACTTTGAAACTCAAATACGCATATGTATTTCATCCTTACATGAATAGTGGAAATGCTGCAAAAAGTAACTCAGCTGTTTTTAGTTTACTTCTACCAACTTTCTCTACCTTTGACTTATGGATGAGTAAGGCAGGACTGAAAGGAAAGGAAACGATGTGTTGCTTTTCCCTCAATGTCATCATTTTTAGCAAGTGATTGGTTACTACAAGGAAGTCACATAAATAAGAATGAGAGAGGAGCCCTAACTGGTTTGGCTCAGTGGATAGAGCGTTGGCCTGTAGACTGAGGGGTCCTGGGTTCGATTCCGGTCAAGGGCATGTACCTTGGTTGCGGGCACATCCCCAGTGGGGATTGTGCAGGAGGCAGCTGATCGATGTTTCTAACTCTCTGTCCCTCTCCCTTCATCTCTGTAAAAAAAATCAATAAAAAATATTTTTTAAAAATGAGAGAGGATTCCTTGGTCATTTGTATTTCTTAGGATGCCATTGCCTTTTTTCTTAGTGGGAAGCAAGTTCTGGTTTGAATGGAAAGCAACCCTGTCAGGATAGTCAGCAACCCTGCTTATGCAGTTTTAGACATAAAATTTTTGCCTTGTTCTGGCTTTGGAGCTCACTGAAGGAGCAGGCATCACAGGTCCATGGGAATTCTGTGCTCCTGTAGTGCTGCAAACACTGTTGGGAATGAGGGGCAAGGAACAGTGGATGTGCATATTGCTCATACAGCATCTGCTCGTGTGCATGCTCCTTTGCCTCATCAGATTTCACTTACAAAACACAAATTCAAAGATAAAAATATTAAGAATTTTAAGCCTGACCGGTGTGGCTCAGTTGTTGAACGTTGTTGACCCATGAACCAGGAAGTCACAGTTCAATTCCTGGTCAGGGCACATGGCCGGATTGCGGGCTTGATCCCCAGAAGGGGATGTGCACAAGGCAGCCAATCAGTGATTCTCTCTCATCATTGGTGTGTCTCTCTCTCTATTCCTCTCCCTTCCTCTCTCTGAAATCAATTAAAAAAGGGGGGGGGGGGGACTTTAAGACAGCAACAGCAGAGTATTAAGCCAAGTGTGTGGCCCTTCTGAATATTAATCCCCGTGCCTAGGTGGAACATCCATGAAACTAGCCCTGAGCATAATAGATGGAGGTAGAAATGGAGTTGACTTCCAATTACTATATCCAGAATAGACACTTGTGAACAGATGAGTGAGGATGAAAAGTGAGGTGAGAAAAAGGAAGTAGAGGGGCAGGAAGAAACCCTGTGTTTGTGTGTGTGTGTGTGTGTGTGTGTGTGTGTGTGTGTGTCAGAGGGAGAGAGAGAGAGAGAGAGAGAGAGAGCAAGCACACAGCTGGTGTTAACTTCCTAATTCTGTGAGGCCCAGTTATACTTCCGTGTCCTGCATCCTGTTAGGCAATGCAGAGAAAATATAGCTCCACCGTTAACTCATATTGTGGTTTTGGGTGAACTAGGTGTCCCTTTCTTAAGATACTTTACTGCCATCTGTTGGAAAACTGTCATAATAACTATGTAAATTAATAATGACTACAATAAGTGATGTGTCTGGGACAATGATCAATTTGTATAAATGTGAGTGGCAGCCCATCTGTTACCCGCAGGGTCCCCTGGGGGCCAGAGGCACAAATGATAACTCACAAGCTGAGCTTAGCAAAGTTAGTGGGCAACAGACAGGAGCTGAGATGGCAGGCCAAAGGGTGACCTGGCCACACCTCTGAATCCCAGCCTCAGAGCCAGTTAGTTGAGAATCAAAACCAGTAGTTCTTGGCTTTATGTTGTCTTGCTCTTGGCAGCCCATGAAGATTGTTGTGGTGGGGGCTTACGGCCAGTTCCAACATTTGACAAAGCCTAGCAGATGGGCCTGATATTTTTATCCAGGAGAAGCCTACTAGTATATAGGTGAAAAAATAAAGTTGTGTGTTTTTTCTTGTTTGTTTGTTTTTGGCTTTTGGCTGGAGTTACATTAATTCTTTGAAGTTCACAAATCTGGTGCTAATTAAAAGGTTTGAACATCAGAATAATGTATCTTTTTTTTTTTTTAAATATATTTTATTGATTTTTTACAGAGAGGAAGGGAGAGAGATAGAGAGTTAGAAACATCGATGAGAGAGAAACATCGATCAGCTGCCTCCTGCACATCCCCTACTGGGGATGTGCCCGCAACCCAGGTACATGCCCTTAACCGGAATCGAACCTGGGACCTTTCAGTCCGCAGGCCGACGCTCTATCCACTGAGCCAAACCGGTTTCGGCAAATGTATCTTTTATTAATAAGAAATGGGTAAACTGGCCCTGGCCAGGTAGCTCAGTTGGTAAGAGCATCATCCAGATATGACAAGGTTTTGGGTTCAATCCCTGGTCAGGACACATACAAGAAGCAGTCAATGAATGAATGCATAATTAAGTGGAACAACAAATCGATGTTTCTCTCTCTCTCAAAAAAAAAAAAAGGTGGGAAAACAATTTGTTTCAGAGGTTTCTTTCTAATTAAAGGGTCCTTGGGGATGGAAAACAATAAGAGAACGCTCAAAGATGCCACTATTGGAAACCCTACTCATGGCCAGGACCTTCTTTGTAGATGTGGGTAAGCCAAAGATGGGAAAGTGAGGGACCTGCCTGAGGTCACATCATTTGAGTAAATTGCAGAGCTAGGATTCTACTCAGGTTTTCTGGTACCTAAGCCGGGCTTCTTCTCAATCCCCACGAGTTGGCTTCTGCTTCTTTCTTCTTCCTCCTCCTCTTCTTCCTAAAATGTCATGAACCTTTATTCAGACTCAGAGAAAAAACGTAAACCATTTCATGAATATTTCCCAAAGATGATTGGATATTGTGAATGTAGTGCATTTAATAAGTTATTAGTAATTCTTTTGTAGCCCCTACACTTACTAGTGACCCAATAACATCTCTTTTTTTTGTCACAGAGTATATTAAACGTGGCTCTTAAAAGCAGAGCAACTTCTTATGTATGAATAAAGACAAAATGTTTCCCAGTACAATCTAGGACATAATGCTCTGAACTTTAGAAATTCAGTTTAGTTTTATTGTAGTTAATTCTTAATGTGTTGTTAAAAGTCTTGTGCTGTTTTAATTTTTCAAATTTATTATAAATTTAATCATTCCAATAATTAAATACTGATTTTTCTCTGTCATAATTCTTGTATTTTTTTTTGTCATACTAAAGGCAGGTTGATATAACTTAGAATATTTATAGTATGACTGTATGTTTTTGTTTACAGTCAGCTAGAAAAGTACTAAAATATTCAATGATTAATTATATCTTTTCCCACTTTAAAAAAAATTAAGGTAGCATTTACATACAGTAAAATAGACTCTTTTTTAGTGCATGATTCTGTGAGCTTTCACAAACAAACAATTGTGAAACCACCACCACAATCAAGATAAATAACAATTCCATCACCCCCGAAAAAAACCTTTGAGAGTTCAGCCACATTTAAATATGTCTTCCTTTTGGAATCTGGTCCAAGGGCCTTTCACTCCCCCTTACTAGACCATCTGGCCTTTCCCAGGAAGCTCTTGGCCCTCAAGTTGATGGGAACAGTAAGCCCACTGTGTTCACATTCTAAGGGAGCGGGCTGGATGCAGTACATATAAGTCATCCACCTAGACGAGTGGTCGGCAAACTGCGGCTCGGCAAACAGAGGCTCACAAGCCACATGCAGCTCTTTGACCCCTTAAGTGTGGCTCTTTCACAAAATACCGGCTCTTCCACAAAATACCGACTTCTGTGCATGGGCCACGAAGTTTCAATCGCACTGCACACGTGCGCCTGCATGTGGTATTTTGTGGAAGACCAACACTTAAGGGGCCAAAGAGCTCATGTGGCTCGAGAGCTGCGGTTTGCCGACCACGGACCTACCAGCTGTGGGCAAACTACGGCCTGCGGGCCGGATCCAGCCCGTTTGAAATGAATAAAACTAAAAAAAAAAAAGACCATACCCTTTTATGTAATGATGTTTACTTTGAATTTATATTAGTTCACACAAACACTCCATCCATGCTTTTGTTCCGGCCCTCCGGTCCAGTTTAAGAACCCATTGTGGCCCTTGAGCCAAAAAGTTTGCCCACCCCTGACCTAGACTCTCAAAAGGCTCTAACCTAGGGTGGTAGAGGGGAAGAGGGAACAGAGGGGCCCACCAGCAAGTCACTCCTGGGTTTGTCAAGAGCCCTAGGTACCCCTCTGCTTATCTGGTCTAGCCATCCTGCCCCTCCCAACCTCCTCAGATACACACACACTACACATGCAATTATTTACACCTGCAAATACGCAAACATACATCTAATCTATATAAGCACGTATATATACTTTATCACTCCCATACACAAATGCTCACTTACATATAAAGAAGCTCCAACAGATATGTACATAGATATACACATGCATGGGCTCATGACCTGTTTTGGGGAAAGTTGCACCACTTGTGGACATTATCTGCAATTTGTTCCTCCTGTTGCTCAACTTCATACTTCCCCATGCCACAGAACATCAGATGCTGCTTGATGTGGAGTCTTCTTTGGGGCTTCTTTTTGTTATGGGTAATGGTGGCTGAAGGGTGATGGTTTTTTAACTGATTTAGGCAGCTTGGGTCATTGAAGAGACATGAAGAGCCCAATGCTGGTTATGAGCAAGGTGTTGGGGGCTGGTCGGAAAGCAAAGCATGTGTGACTCCTCTTGTAGAGCTGGATCACTGTGCAGAGAGAGCTGGCTGCCAGAGATGGCTGTGGGTGTGTCTATAGCTAGCTGTATTTGTGTTTCTAGTTTTAAGAAAGCCTGTATTGTGAAGCTTAAGTTTTTCTGTATGATCAGTGGGGTTCATTTGAGTGTGCACATGGCAAACCCTTCATTGAGCCTTGGTGAGGAGCTCCCATAGCTAATAAGAGTGGGAGTAGGGATTTAAACACTAAATCTTAAGAGCATCCAACTTTGTCCCTCCCCTCCCCCCGTCGACTCTGGAAGAAGCAATCATTCTGCCAAACATATTTCCTACTGGGAAGGAGATCACTTTACAGTTGAATATTCTGGGCCTCTGAGCAGTTACATTTTCCAGAGCAAATTAATACAGTCAGACTTTTGTTTCTAATTTGTGTTTTGCAAGTTGAGTTGAGAGGTCCCCAGCACCTGATCACCCAAGACACATTGGATAAAAAGTCTGGACTTTCAATCTGAGGACATTTAAGCCTTTTCCAGGCCTCTTCTGAGATCATTTGAAGATGTGGGTCAGATTTTGTCACTCCTCGGCTTAAATTCCTTTAATTTACCATCCCCTGACTTGCACATTTTACATAGCAAATTCCTTAGCCTGTCATTTGAAGCCTTTCCTCCTCTGTCCCTCTCCTCTTTCCCTGCTTTCATCCCCTTTTAATTCTTCATCTCCCATGAAATGAATTACTTGCTGTTGCTTGAATGTAGTATTTTATTTTAAAACGTATTTTTATTGATCAGAGAGGAAGGGAGAGGGAAAGATAGAAACATCAATGATGAGAGAAAATCATTGATCAGCTGCCTCCTGGATTGAGCCTCCTCTCCTGACTTTTGGTCCAGTGCTCCTCTCCTGAGAATCATTGATCAGCTGCCTCCTGGATTATGACAACCTGGGCATGTGCCCTGACTGGGAATCGAACTACAACCTCCTGGTTCATAGGTCGATGCTCAACCGCTGAGCCACACTGGTCGGGCTGAATGTAATATTTTAATCTGTCACTCCCTGTTGTTGTACATGCTTACTGAAACATCTTCTCCCCTTTTTACCTGAGAAATTAATTTTGATCATCTGGACCTCAAATCAGATTGTACCTCCTTCTATAAGCCTTCCAGACCATCTCCCAATCTGGAGAGATGTCCTTCTTTTGTGCCATGTAACTATTTAGCGCCCTGAACCTCTTCTACTGTCCCAGTGTCCTCAGGATACTACAAAGGGTGGGGCACCACCCTAAATGGGTGTAGAGAGCAGAATTTTTTGGATACCTTTGACAATCCAATTCACTGTCAGTCATGATAGTTCGTCAAGTGTATGTCAAGACTGAGGTAAAGGGGTGTAACTGGATGCCCTTAGGAGGGGCCCCCAACACCCAAAAACACCAAGTCTGGACACTTGGTTAAGGACTCCATCTGGACACGGATATGAGTGGGACTCCCACCCTGAAGGACTTTAAGAACTCAGAGTTCTGACTGCCTAATGCTTGAAGTTGGCTGTACCACGAGTCATGTCCTGATCCCTGCTAGGCTTCCACTCCCCTGGACTCTTGCCGCCACAGTAGCTGCCTGACTTGAGACAAAGGCCGTCCCTCCACCTGCAGAGGCCAACAGTGACGGGGACTTCGTGTTGGACACTGGCTCTGCTCCCTTTGTCGCATGAGCTCCCCACTCTTGCATAACCTGCATGTGACTCTATTGCTTATTGGGGAGATCTCCCCGAACAAACCCGGCGTTGTGGAAAGATAAAAAAGGAACGAGAGTGACTCCTTTCAGGGAATGCTCCCCTGCTCCTGACAGTGGGCTTTGTGAAGCTACCCTCTCCTTCCCACGTTTCTTCCACAAGTTAGGCAGGCTACACACAGGGAGAGGCCGGTGCTATGGTTCCCAGTGACGCAGGCTGTGACCTCCAGGCCATGCTCTCTGAGGGAACCGATGCTTGAGGTACGTACCCAGGAGAGAGCACAGGGCCAGGCCTTGGGGAGGCTAGCTGCCTTCCAGGGCCCGTAGTAGCAGCCTGCCAGAGCCAATCGTGAGCTTACCTCTTGCAGGAATGGTAATGATTTATAACACATACGGACTATTTCTAATACAGGGACGATTCCGACCATTTTACCTGTATGCACACTTATCTTACATGATAGTCACAAACACCGTGGCTGCTCAAGGTTGAACAGTAAATGACCACGTCAGCGTTCAGATCTGAGCGGTCTGTTGTTGCTAGAGCCCATGCTGGCCACCCTCTACTCTATCAGCTCCCTGGCTTCCGATCTCCACGTTCCTGCCTCCCTCCCTCCCGTGGGAAACCAAGTCAGAGGGCCCCCAGACAAGGAAGGGCTTCTGCCCTCGCCCACCCCCCTCCCACTGCTCGCAGGGGGGCGGCGCAGGGACGGGCTGAGAATTCTCAGCGGCAGAGGAGGGGCGCCCGAGGGGCAGGGGCCGCAGGAGGCTCGCGGGGAGAAAAGGGGGCAGCATGGTTCGTGGGAAAAGGCCTGGCGGGGGTGGGGGTGAGAGGGCTGGAAGCTGGCCAGCAACCCAGGACTCTCGCCCAGGCTTTGTCTCTTAGACGACATGACCGTGGAATAAGTTCCTACTTCTTTCTGGGCCTCAGTTTCCCCGTCTGTAGGACGGGCCGATCCACCTCGGCCAAAAGAGGGGGCGTCCTCCGCTGCACCGGGCGAAGGGCCGGGCGTGGGCGCCCGGGAGCGGGCGCTGTCTAGGGTCTCGGCCGACAGCCTGGAGATGGGATGAGGGCTTCCAGCTCAGTCCCGCTGCCTCCCCCCGGCGACAGGGCAGGGTCCGCAGACCCCCGGCTACAGTAAGGGGCGGGGTCGGAGCGCAGCGCGGGCCCCGGTCCCCGCTCTGCGGGGCGCGCCCGCTCCTCCCGCACCTTTCAAGCCTCTCGAAGGCGCGACAGCCCCGAGGGAGGGAGGTTGCCGGCGACACGGTCGCGGCCGGCCGCGCTGCGGCGACGGCGGTGGAGACTGCGGCCCGCGGGGTCCGGAGAGCATCACGTCATCCCCTCCGCCGGGCGCCCGCCCCGCCCCGACGGCGCCTGCGCAGCGCGCGGGAGGGGGCCGCGGGGAGGGCTGTGGGCTCCGCCGCGCTCTCCGCCCTCCTCCAGGCTCGCTCGCTCGGTCCGCGGCGTTCTCGGTCGGCGGCAGCGGCGGAGGCGCGGCGGGGAAGGCGCTCAGGATGCGGCGCGGGGCGGCCCGGTGCCCCCCTGCCCCGTCACGGCAGCCGCAGCGGCCGCGGGGACCGGGCCAGGGCCGGGGGCGGCGGCCCGAGCCGCGGTAGCGGCGGCGGCGGCGGCGGCGGGAGGGGCGGCCTGAGGCCGGGCAGGCGCTCGGGTGCGGGGGCTTCGCGCTCCGCACGGCCTGGCCCGGCTCGGCCCCGGCGCCATGAGCGGCGGCGGCGGCGGCGGCGGCGGAGGGGGCTCGGCGCCCAGTCGCTTCGCCGACTACTTTGTCATCTGCGGGCTGGACACCGAGACCGGGCTGGAGCCGGACGAGCTGTCGGGTGAGTGCGCCCGCCGAGCGCTGGGCCGCTTCCCGCGCCCGCTGCGGCCGGGACCCCCCCTCCCTCCCCCGGCACCCCCCGCTCGCCCCGGCTTTGTCCCGGGAGCCGGGCGAGGATCGGTCGGAAGGACCCAGGGCGGGCGCCGGCGAGGGGGGAGTCGGGCGGGAGGAGGGGACGCGGGGCTCTGAGCCCTGAGGGTCCCGACGGCCTCCCCGCCCCTTGTTTGGGCACCGTCGCCGCTGACCAGGCAGCGGGCCGGGTGAGTGTGCTCAGTCCCGTGCAGGTTGAGTGACTTTAGTATAAAATAAATGGGAGCCCGAACACCCGCTAGGGAGCCGAGAAGGCATCCGCGAGAAAGTAAGTTCCACCCACTTAAAAAAAAAAAAGAAAAAAAAAAGAAAAACTTTTTGAGTTTATCTGGCCTCGTCCCAAGAAGCCTGTGCTCACAGTTCCCCAGAACCGTTCTGACCCAGCCCGGGGCCGGTCCCCGGGGTGGAGAGGACGGAAGACAGTGGACGTGAGCCACACCGGAGGAGTGAGAGCTCTCCTGTCTCTAGAAAGGCCTTGTGCCCGGGCCGTGCACTCTTCTCTGGAGAGTAATTCATGTTCTGTGCGAGGCCGGCGTCATCGGTGCTGAAAGGGCCGTAACTTCGTCGGAGAGAGAGCCTGGGCTGCATAGCGATGCTTCTGAAGTCATCTCTCCAAGGGGAAGTGGCAGGGGAGCCCAGGGCCGGTGTCCCGTCAGGGTGGACATCAGCTGGAGTCGGAACTGTAAAACCCCCATGAATTCCACGGCACCCGTCATCGGAGCCTTTGAATGACAGCAGTTGTGAGAAAGTTTGCGTGTGGAGCGTCCCATGTGCAGGTGTCGTGTGGATCCTCTCTCTAGTCTTGGGTCATGGTGTATGTATGCACTGCAGAGCTTCTCTCCTGAAAGTGGTTATCTTTTGGACTTAATTTACTTTGCTTCAGGGAAGATACACAGGTCTGTTTGTTTGTCTTTGTCGCCAGAAAAATTCCAGTGTTATGAAAAAAAAACTTAGGTGCCTACTTCAGATGACAAAAATGGACTGTCTTTTTAAAAAAATGTGATAAATTGATGACCTTTAAAAGGTCAGAACAAATATACTGTCTCCTTGAAATTAATAGCAGGTGGAGAAAATAAAAATCATGAAGCAGTAACACAGTTAATACGAGGCCACTTGTTGGGAAGCTTTATCGTTTCAAGTTCACTTTTTTTTTTGTCTTCAAAACTCATAGTGCAGAAGTTAATTTTTCCTCTGTTTCACATATTTCAAAGATATGTGACTTTGTGGTGCAGTTGTTGGAATTCGGTTCATGTAATTGAAGGGACCTCGAAGGTGAAAATGAAGCTTAGGAAGGACACAGTAGGGCTAGTGTCCTGTTAGTTAATTGCCTGAGTTTCGGTCCAGTGCTCCTCTCCTGACATTAAACTGCATCTCATTGCCTGGCTGGGTCTTTAGAAAACAGTAATATGTTGAGAAAGACTAAAAATATCATAGTTCTCCCCAGTAAAAGAAACTTTAAGGTGGTGGAATAAACCAGTGTTATATGGTGTGCTTTTGAGTGTTCATTAAATTGTATAGACACGTGAAAAAGGTAAAGTAAATAATTATATAGAATATCTCTGTGATGGGGCAAGTTAGATAATTCATCAATGCAAAAGAGAATGTAAATAAAAAGCATATTACCAAGTGCATCTTCAAAAATGTGAATTCTCTTTAAGTAAATATCTGTTAATTATCTGGCTTTTCAGTGAGCTAAAATTATATTCCTGTGAAAGCTTATTGGGGGTTAAAGAAGGGGGATAAGTTGCATAAAATGTGTAAAGAAGGGTATTTTTTTCTGTATTTTAAAATGTGGTTGCAGCAGTGGAATGTCAAGACCATTTATTCAGTAGGTGGCCTTTGTTAGAATAGGCACTGATTGGAGAATTTCTTTTCTTCATTTCATTTCTGGTGGGTTGGGGAGGGGGGCAATTGAAATCTGGACTACCCAGGGGGAATCTTTGAATAAAACAAAACAGAATACAAATGACTCTATGCAAGTCAGTCTTGAGACCTACAGGGTGCATTTTCTCTGCTGAGCCTGCCTTATAGCTCCCAAATCGGTGATGTCATAGTAAGTAAATGACAGGAAATTGTGAACTGCACCCAGGTGCTCTAGGGAGTTACTGAGGAGTAAGTCTATGATTTTTCCAGCAAATTAAGTTATGTGTGTCAGATAGCCACTATATTCCTTTTTTTTTTTTTAAAAAAAAGATATTTTATTGATTTTTTACAGAGTGGAAGGGAGAGGGATAGAGAGTTAGAAACATTGATAAGAGAGAAATACCGATCAGCTGCCTCCTGCACACTCCCCACTGGGGATGTGCCCGCAACCAAGGTACATGCCCTTGACCAGAATCGAACCTGGGACCCTTGAGTCTGCAGGCCGACGCTCTATCCACTGAGCCAAACTGGTTATGGCTATATTCCTTTTTAAAAAAAATATATTTTTATTGATTTCAGAGAGGGAAGGGAGAGGGAGAGAAACATCAACGATGAGAGAGAACCAAATCATTGATTGGCTGTCTCCTGCACGCCCTCCCCCCCCACCCCCACTGGGGATCAAGCCTGCAACCCGGGCATGTGCCCTTGACCGGAATCAAACCCGGGACCCTTCAGTCCCCAGGCTGACCCTCTATCCACTAAGCAAACTCGTTAGGGAAGCCAATAAATTAAAAAGTGAATCCAGAAAAAGCAAATCAAAGATGCTCAGTGTTTCTTCTGGTTTTGTGGAGGATTAAGATTCATTGTCTTGTTGCAAGTATACAGTTTGCTATGTTGAATATAGACCCAGATCATTGGTTTTTATAGTAGACTAGAGGCCCAGTGCACAAATTCGTGCACCAGTGGGGTCCCTCAGCCTGGCCTGCGGGATCGGGCCAAAACTGGCTCTCCAACATCCCCCGAGGGGTCCCGGATTGCGAGAGGGCGCAGGCCAGGCCGAGGGACCCCACTGGTGCACGATCGGGGCCGGGGAGGGATGTGACAGGTTGGCCAGCCAGGAGGGACTGTGGGAGGGCTCCAGGGCATGTCCAACCTGTCTCACTCTGTCCTGATAGGCCGGACCCCAGCAGCAAGCTCACTTACTGGTCGGAGCATCTGCCCCCTGATGGTCAGTGCATGTCATAGTGACTGGTCAACCAGTCGCTGTCTGCCCCCAGTGGTCAGTGCACATCATAGCAAGCAGTTGAGCAGCTTTAGCATATCATTAGCATATTACACTTTGATTGGTTGAACGGATGACTGGATGACTGGACACTTAGCATATTAGGCTTTTATTATATAGGACGCTCCCTGTCACCTCTTGCTCTTTCTTGCATACTTAAGCATTTAGGCAAGCTATGTAGTTTATTTATTGTGCAAGGAACTGAGGAAGGTGTGAAATTATTTTGTTTTCTTTTCTGGTTAATTGAAGAAGTTCTTTGGGTTGGAAGGATAGAAGGTACTCTATGAGTGAAGCACAAGAATAGTCAATTTTAGGAGATTGTATTTGCTTGTTAGCTTTTTGAGCTTGTCGGGTAGATAAGCAAATTTGAAAGAATCGCTTTTGATTTACATTTTCCATTATTGTTGGCCCATCCTAAGTGGGAAGGCAGATGGTAGTAGAGTCCAGTACCTCTTTCTACCCCTTTGATGGCTGGGTTTCTGTTTCACGTTAAAGAATACTGTGTGTGATTGTCCTGAGGCATATCTTTTTGTATTTTTTAGCTTTAGAAAACAATGTTTGGTGTTAATTTCACACCAAACATTGTCGTGAATAGTACAAAGAACTTCAATACATCCTTTTCCCAGATTCACTGATTGTTAACATTTTGCTCCATTTGCTTTATCATTTATGTGTTCTCTCTTTCTAATATATATAAACAAGTTTATTGAGATATAATTAACATACTATATAATTTACTTAAAGTGTACAGTTCAGTGGTTTTTAGTATATTTCCAGAGTTGTGCAATCATCACTACAATCAATTTTTGAATATATTCACTGTCTCCAAAACCCATACTCCCCATTTCTTCCAATTCCTTAACCTCCAGTCCTAGTCAACCACTAATCTCCTTTTGATCTTTATAGATTTGCCTGTTCTGGATATTTCATAAAAATGCATGATTAATGCATCATTAATGTTACTAGAGGCCCGATGCACGAAATTTGTGCAAGGGGCTTGGCCCTCGCAGCCGTGGCTTCATCTGGAAGGTCATTAGGCTGTCCGGTCTAATTAGCATATTGTGCTTTTATTATTATAGATAGCATGTAGCATGTATTTCTTTTTGTGGCTGAATAATATTTCATTGTATGACTATACCACATTTTATTTACCCATTAGTTGATGGACATTTGGGTTGTTTATACTTTTTTATTATAATGAATAATGTTGCTGTGAATATTTGTGTACCTGCTTTTGTGTGGACATATGTTTTCATTTCTCTTGGAGTGGAATTGTTAGGTCATATGGCAACTCTATGAGAAGTTACCAGACTATTTTTCAAAATAGCTGCATCAGTTTACATCCCCACTAGCAGCATATAAAGGTTCCACTTTTTCCACATCCTTACCAACACTTTTGAATATACTAGTAGATATCCTAGTGGGTATGAAGTGGTGTCTCATTGTGTGTGTGTGTTTTTTCCAAAGTATAAGAGAAAGTTTATTTAGAAAGTTAGGTAGTAGAAGTGAGCCTGCTGGGCTGTGTAGGCTCAGGACACAAGTTACAGAGGCTGAAGAAGGCCTCTTGGAACTTAGAAAGGCAAAGGTAACACATGTGGGTGCGGGGCGGGCGGGGGGCGGGGGGGGGGGGGCAAGAGAGGGGAAAAGAAAAGGCCTCATTGTGGTTTTGATTTGCATAACCTTGATGGGTAAGGATAACTTACTTAAAAGAAGAAAAAAAAAAAAGGGCTGTTTCTTCCCAGAGATGAGTATCTGAAAAGTTTTGATGAGCCAGTTTTAAACAGGGAGTCAGTATGAGCTAAACTTAATTTTTATTTTCCTCTACCAGCCTAGTCAGTTCTGTGCACATCCTCTCATAGTCGCATCTCTGCTCTAAGGCCTAGACTCTTTTCTAGGTGAAGTGAAACTCAAATCCTGATAGCTTACCTCAGGCATACGTGACACTTTCAGAGATAAAGGTTGCTGGGGGGCAAAGGAAAGGGGAGGCCAGGGAAGAGTTCCTAAGTTAGGTGGTGTGTTTCCTTTTATAAAGTAGAGCAAGTAAGAAGTCAAGAGAAGAGACCAACATACAGAAACAATTACAGAGCAGCCCAAGGCATTTATTTTAAATTTAGTTGGAGAGACTGAATATTCTTAAACATAAGAGAACCCCACTTCACACTCCCTCAGGTAGGGAGGATCACATTGAAGGATCACATTTTACTTGAATGACATTGGGGCCCTGATCCTCTCTTCTTAGGAGGAAATCCTGAGTCAGTGTTTGATGGTTAAACCAAATTCTTTTAGACTCTGCTCAGCCCTTCCTTCCTTCCTAGATTAAAAATAAAATTTTCTTTGCTTAAGGCCTCCTTTGGCAACACCCATTTCCAGTGCTATAACCTTTCATAAGCTTGTTTTTTGGCTAACTCTGGTGGAAGGTGTATTTGGATTTGGCTGGGCTCCTCAATTCCTGTTGCCATGCCTGGATTTGAATTACTATCAAGCGGTTTTAGAGGTCTTTCAGGAACCTAGGTACACAGGAGGGTAACTATACTTGATCTGTTTTAGGTTCCTATTACCTAGCATCCAGTGGAAGAGAAAGCCTTGCCTTTTAGAAGTTGATCACTTATTTATATATATTACTAGTGGCCTGGTCCACGAAATTTGTGCACATTAAAAGGGAATTAATTAGAGGAAATATTTCAATATTGCTATTTGCTCTTTTTCTATAATAGAAGTGTCAGAGATGAAAGAAAATTAGTAAAACGTATATGAAAATCTCCCTCCTGTCAGAGTCTGGGGTGCGCTGCAGGACCCAGAGTCAAGTCCCTGCCCACCTGCGCGCACCTCGAAATTGTGCGAGACCCAGACCCGGTCAGCCCCACCCCTGTCAAGCCCCTCCAGGCAGGGGGTGCAGCCTCAGGTCCCCCGTCAAGCCCTGCTGGGTGGAGGGGGGGCGCAGTTTCAGGTCCCCTGTCAAGCCCTGCCAGGTGGGGAGCACAGTCTCAGGTGCCCCATCAAGCCCCGCTGGGTGGGGGGGTTCAGCCTCAGGTCCCCTGGCCTGGCGCCGGGGCGGGGGGCGCAGCCTCAGGTCCCCCGGCCCTGGTGTGAGGGCACGAGGGCGCGATGACCATTTGCATATTAGCTCTTTATTATATAGGATTGATTTCAGAGAGGAAGGGAGAGGGAGAGAGAGAAACATCAATGATGAGAGAATCATCAATTGGCTGCCTCCTGCACACCCCCTACTGAGGATCGAGCCTGAAACCCGGGCATGTGCCCTGACTGGGAATCCAACGGTGACACTCAACCACTGAGCCACACCAGCAGGGCTAGAAGCTGTTCACTTCTTCTTTTTTTTTTTTTTTAAATATATTTTATTGATTTTTTACAGAGAGGAAGGGAGAGGGATAGAGAGTTAGAAACATCGATGAGAGAGAAACATCGATCAGCTGCCTCCTGCACACCTCCCACTGGGGATGTGCTCGAAACCAACATACATGCCCTTGACCGGAATCGAACCAGGGACCCTTCAGTCCACAGGCTGACGCTCTATCCACTGAGCCAAACCGGTCAGGGCGAAGCTGTTCACTTCTTAAGAAATTCAGTGGTTACATACATGGTATCATTGCCAGATTTTTAGATTTGCTTTTCAAAAGTTATTAAGTGAAGCAGATATTGGTCAAATGTCTGTTTTCCAAATGTTCTGTGATGGCTGATTTTTAGTTTAGAGTGTATAGAAGCTTGGACTGGATGTGAGTGTCATGGGGAAAAATGAGATCAAGTACCTGCTCTCAAACTGTTTAGAGTATGTTTCCAAGGGATCTGGTATAAAACTCCAGGAAGTAAGATGGGAAGGGTTATGGCTTAGACCAAGTTTCTCAGATATTATAATTAGGATATTTGCTTGATTGTCATCCATGGGATCTGTCATAATGTCCTATTAAAGCAGTGGTTCTCAACCTGTGGGTCGCGACCCCTTTGGCGGTCGAACGACCCTTTCACAGGGGTCACCTAAGACCATCCTGCATATCAGATATTTACATTACGATTCATAATAGTAGCAACATTATAGTTATGAAGTAGCAATGAGAATAATTTTATGGTGGGTCACAACATGAGGAACTGTATTTAAAGGGCCAGGAGGTTGAGAACCACTGTTAAAGATAGCCAGGTTAGTAAATTTTTTTGTTCATTAGTTAGGGCAAAATTTTAGTAGGCCATTTGTGATCTATTGTATGGGCTGAACTAACTGGGTTAGTCTAAAAGATTTTCCTGGAATGCTGAGTCCTAAGCAGGGAGAAGTTATGTGGAAGTTCCTTCATTCTTTTGTGAGTGTGGGAGTCCCTGATTTCTAAACCATTTCCATTTGGCAAAACATAATAAGAGGGTGCATTTGTTTATACTGGTCACAGAATCAAAAAATGTCAGAGCTAGAAATCAGTCCAGCCATCACTTTTGACAGATGGTAATCTACACTAATAAAAGAAAACATGCAAATTGACTGTACCTTCGCTATGCCTTAAGCCACGCCCATCAGCCAGTCAGAGCGACTATATGCAAATTAACTCAACCAAGATGGCGGTCGGCAGCCATGGAGCTGGAGTAAGCAGGAGGCTTGGTTGTCCCAATGATGGAGAAAGCCAAGCTTCCCGCTTGCCGCGGCCTGGCTCTGAGCTCCACTCAAAGCAACAAAGTTTCAATTATAAAAGGTAAATAAATCCCAGAATAAAAAAAAGAAAAAGAAAAAAAGGAGAGGCTGGGAGCTTCCGTTGCCTGGGGGCTTGGCCAGCCTGAAAACGGCCCTCAGCCCCTCACCCAGACTGGCCAGGCACCCCAGTGGGGACCCCCCACCCTAAAGGGGGTGTGGCCAGCCTGCAAACAGCCATCAGCCCCTCACCCAGGCTGGCCAGGCACCCCAGCGGGGACCCTCACCCTGAAGGGGGTGTGACCAACCTACAAACAGCCGTCAGCCCCTTACCCAGGCTGGTCAGGCACCCCAATGTGGACCCCCACCCTGAAGGGGGTGTGACCAGCTGCAAACAGCCATCAGCCCCTCACCCAGGCTGGCCAGGCACCCCAGTGGGGACCTCCACCCTGAAGGTGGTGTGACCAGCCTGCAAACACCCATCAGCCCCTCACCCAGGCTGGCCAGGCACCCCAGCGGGACCTCCACCCTGATCCCGGACACCCTTCAGGGCAAACCAGCCGGCCCCCACCCATGCACCAGGCCTCTATCCTATATAATAAAAGGGTAATATGCAAACTGACCCTAACAGCAGAATGACTGGGAATGACTGGTCACTATGACATACACTGACCACCAGGGGGCAGACGCTTAATGCAGGAGCTGCCTCCTGGTGGTCAGTGCGCTCTCACAAGCCAGGCTGATGGCTGCCAGTACAGCAGTGGTGGTAGGAGCCTCTCCCGCCTCCTCAGCAGCGCTAAGGATGTCCGACTGCAGCTTAGGCCTGCTCCCCGCTGGCAAGTGGACATCCCCTGAGGCTGCTGGGCTGCCAGAGGGATGTCTGACTGCCAGCTTGGGCTCGATCCCCCAGGGAGTGGGCCTAAACCAGCAGGTGGACATCCTCCGAGGGGTCCCAGACTGCAAGAGGGCATAGACCCCCCCCCCCCCCCACCCCGTGCACAAATTTTTGTGCACCGGGCCTCTCGTGATTTTTAAAAAAATATATATTTTATTGATTTTTTTTACAGAAAGGAAGGGAGAGGGATAGAGAGTTAGAAACATCGATGAGAGAGAAACATCGATCAGCCACCTCCTACCCACCCCCCACTGGGGATGTGCCCGCAACCAAGGTACATGCCCTTGATCGGAATTGAACCCGGGACCCTTCAGTCCACAGGCCAACGCTCTATCCACTGAGCCAAACCGGTCAGGGCTCTCGTGATTTTTATAAATGACTATATAGTTTTGCAATACACTTTTAAACAGTTGGATTTTTTTTCAGTCCTACTTAATATACAAATTTTTGTTCTGCATCACCCAGCAACTTAGAAAGAACTGTTAGAATCCAGGTCTTCTATCTGCTGTCTCACCATTGATGAGATTATTTTAAATTATAGATTTGGGAAAACCAAAGCAGCGACTTAATCATTAAATAGCAGAGTTGTGGCATGGCCTCTTTAATTCAGTCTCCAACCCACATTTCAGTAGAGGAGCTCTGTCAGGAAAGGAGTCAGGTCACTCGTTTTCTGAATTGTAGTTAAGGCTGGATATTATTTTGTGTATATTTTTTCCTGTTTCCCCACTCTTATCAGTTCTGGAAATGTTTTTCTTAGAACAAATAGTTATTAGGGGTTTGTTTCTCTGAAGCTCCCTTTTTGTGTGTGACTGTTTCAGGATGTTTTATGCTTTTTGTTTGAGGTCTGTTTTCTTTGAGAAAAAAAAAAAAGGTTTTGCATTTGCTAACCTCAGAAATTCCTCAGTGTAGCCTGCAGTTTGCATCTTTTGTGGTTGTAGTTTGGAGCTGGCTGTGACTTCTGGTTTACCAATTTTTATAATGAAATGATATGGGAAGCAACTTTCAGGATTTTTAAAGGCAGGAAGAGAGAGGAGGTAATGATTTAGAATTAATAATTATAAATCACGATTTACAGGCCTACCTCAGAGATACTGCGGGTTTGGTTCCAGAGCACCATAATAAAGTAAGTCATTTTCTGCTGGTAGAGGATCTTGCCTTTAATTTGAAAAACACACAACCTCAGTGAAGTACAGTAAAGTGAAGTACAATAAAATGAGGTATGCCTGTGTAAGTGAGTAAACCCAATTTAGAAAAAGCATGCACTTTTGTTATAATGCATTAGAATTACTTTCCAGGAATGTCACAGGGTTTGGTTCTCAGTTGTGTCATCGCTGATGCCCTTTTCTTTCTTTGTTTTTGTAGTTGTAAAATAATGGCCCTCTAACAATGTGTTAGTCTTGTTATAAATTTAGGGATTAAAGATAGTGCTTTACATAGTAGTTGCTTGATAAGATTTGTTGTATTAATTATGAAAAAATCAAGATTACCTATTCAGATTTTTAAAGAATTGTATATTACCTCCTCTTTTTTATATATGGTATAATACTTAACTTTTTAGAATAAATAAGCCAAATTTCCACAGCTTTTCAAAGTTCTAAGTGAAGAATGTAGCAGAGGGGAATGGCAAAGATTGTTTTTTCATACTCAATAAGCTGAGGGCCAGAGTCAGATTTATAGGTAAAATGGTGTGATGGGAAAGGCATTTTGTGCTGCACTCTGATTATTTTATAATTTTTAATTTATACAGGTAAATTTTATAATAGTTCAGATGAACCTGTACATTTTTTGTTTTTTAATGAATCTTGTTTTAGTTTATTTAAGCATTTCTATTAACTCAGGATCATAATCTCTTATTGAGAACAATAAGACAAATATTTAGAAGTATTATCTGCCAAACTGATTCATCAGTTTTGCTTAACTTTGAGGTTTTGTTTGTCCCAATAATTTTTAATCCCTTTTTTTTTTTGCTAAGTAATTACCTAATCTTCTCCCACCCCCATTTTCTCACATCATCTGTCTGAAACACATTATTTCCTCTGCATTTCTATTGTGTGGAAGGTGATATTTAAGCATTTGCTCGTTTTATCTTAGAGGAATGTTTAATGTTTTATTCAGCTGATCCAGCTCTGTTGGCTGCTTAGCTCAGTTGATTATGAGTGTTGTCCATTTAATGAGGCCAAGGTCATTGAGTCCATTTCCATATGGACCAGTTAACTTTGTTCTACCCACTTTTATGCTAGCCTCAACTGACCATCCCACTTGCAAGTACACTCTGGGGCATAGGGGACAGGGACATAGGCAAGAAAGTAATGCTAGAGTAGCACTTCATTCCTGTTATTTTATAGACTAGAGGCCTGGTGCACGAATTTGTGTACCAGTGGGGTCCCTTGGCCTGGCCTGCAGGATGGGACTGAAACCAGCTCTCTGACATCCCCCGAGGGGTCCTGGATTGCGATAGGGTGCAGGCCATGCCGAGGGATCCCTCCAATGCACAATCGGGGCTGGGGAGGAATGCAGGAGGTTGACCAGCCCGGGGTGGGGCAGGGGGGAGGAGGGACACGACCGACCGTGGGAGGGCTCCAAGGCATGTCCGGCCTGTCTCACTCAGTGCCAATTGGCTGGACCCCAGCAGCAAGCTAACCCACCGATTGGAGCATCTGCCCCCTGGTGGTCAGTGCACGTCATAGCGAGTGGTTGAGTGGCCTTAGCATATCATTAGCATATTACGCTTTGATTGGTTGAACTGACTGGACACTTAGCATATTAGGCTTTTATTATATAGGATGATAATTATATTACTAGACATGTATTGTTTATTAAATACACTTCAGTGTCAGGTCCCAGATGACATTATTTCCGTTTTATAGATTAGAAAACTGAAATGCAGAGAATTTAAGTAATATGACCTAGATCAGCGGTCGCCAACCTTTCGGACTTCACAGAACACCAGTGACCACTGGTTGGCAATTGCTGCTCCAAAGGTTTCCTTAAACCAGCGGTCGCCAAACTTTCGGACCTCACGGACCACCGGTTGGTGACCGCTGACCTAGATCATATAGCAAGAATGGGAAGCCTGTTTTCTCTGTCTCAAAACCTCTTCCACATAACTTTCTGTTATTGAAAGACCAGCTTAATGATGGCACATTGTTTGCATAGATGTATAGATATAGTTGATGTCCTTGAAGAGCTCATAGTCTTCTGAGTAGTCATACATGTAAACCAATAACTGCAGAAAAGGATCAGCTCAGCTGGTGTGCTCAGTGGTTAAGTGTTGACCCATGAACCAAGAGGTCACCAGTTCAATTCCCCGGTCAGGGCATATGCCCAGGTTGTGGGCTCAATCCCCAGTAGGGGGCATGCAGGAGGCAGCTGATCGATACTTCTCCCTTATCGATGTTTCTATCTCTCTATCCTCTCCCTTTCTCTCAAAAAATCACTTAAAAACATATTAAAAAGGAAAAAAAAGAGGAGCAGATAATGGTTCAGGAGAGGGAAAGAGTTCTTTTCTTCAGCTTTTTAGTTTGTCTTGCAGTATTTACTATGAAGTGCTTAGCTCTGGATATGATCCTGAACAAAAACAATACTCGGATTATTTATTGATTAATTCAGTGCTCATTTAATATGTGTAAAAATACCTATGAGCCTATACATAAATTATAGAATCTGAGGGTTGGACCATGTAAGAAATAGTATTTTTCTCTCTCTAAAAATAAAACTGAGTTATAAAGTACGTATTTCCTATAGGGAACTTAGAAATTATAAAAAAGGTCTGGCCAGTGTTGTTCAGTGGTTGAGTGTCGACCCATGCACCAAGAAGTCATGGTTTGATTCCCAGTCGGGGCACATGCTGGGGCTGTGGGCTTGATCCCCAATAAGGGGGCGTGCAGGAGGCAGCCAATTGATATTTCTCTCATCTACGTTTCAATCTCTCTCTCCCTCTCTCTAAAATCAATAAAAACATATTTTAGAAATTATAGAAAGATACAGAAATAAGTCACTCAAAATTCTATCCAGATTTAAGCCGTTAGCATTTGATGTCTTTCTGTAGTACCTTCTAGTTTAAAAACGTTTTTATTGCAGTATATCTTAAATACAAATCGTAAGTATGTAGCTTGACATGTTTGTAACCATCACCCAGATTAATTATTTTCAATTTTTATCATACGTGGGTTTATGTGTGTATACTTTTACATGTGAGTCTGTCAGTGATATGTATTGAAAATATATTCTCGTAACCTTTGTGTATTCTCATTCTCTATGGTGACTTACTTTTGAGGAACAAAAGTTTTTAGTTATAATATTGTCCAATTTTTCAGTCTTTTTTTTTTTTAAATATATTTTATTGATTTTTTACAGAGAGGAAGGGAGAGAGAGAGAGAGTTAGAAACATCGATGAGAGAGAAACTTCGATCAGCCGCCTCCTGCACACTTCCCACTGGGGATGTGCCCGCAACCAAGATACATGCCCTTGACCGGAATCGAACCCGGGACCCTTTGGTCCGCAGGCCGACGCTCTATCCACTGAGCCAAACCGGCCACTGCGAATTTTTCAGTCTTTTCTCTTTTTTTTTTTTTTTTTTTAATATATTTTATTGATTTTTTACAGAGAGGAAGGGAGAGGGACAGAGAATTAGAAACATCGATGAGCTGCCTGCCTCCTGCACATCCCCCACAGGGGATGTGCCCGCAACCCAGGCACATGCCCCTGACCGGAACCGAACCTGGGACCCTTCAGTCCGCAGGCCGACGCTCTATCCACTGAGCCAAACCGGTTTCGGCATCAGTCTTTTCTCTTTATGTTTAGTGTATTTTGTTTTCTATTTAAAACATCTTTGTTTCCTCGTAAAGGTTTTATTGTTTCACCTCTCACATTTAGACCTGCAATCCCAGAGCTAACTTTTAAACACTATGCTATAGCACTACTTTGTACTGCTTGAAAAAAGCTCCCCAACTTCTTTTGTGTGGGAGAGCTATTTTCAGCACTCTACAGAGTGAAAGAGAAACATTTCCATTGCTCTCACAGCTGGGCCTGAAGTACAACAAAGCTTTTGATATGACCAATACAGTGCTTTTAGGGCACATTTATTAAAACAAATGCTAGTCTTTGTGCTTTGATTTAGTATCAATTGGTAAAATTTTAGTGATTAGGAAACTCTGTACAAAAATAATTTATTACTATAAAAAGTCTTAAGGTTAAAGAAAAATTTCTTCTGTTATTGAGGGTATCTTGACAGGAGGCTCCCAGATTCTTAAGTCTGTGCGCTCTGGGGAAGAAGAGGCTGTTGGGGCGGGTGGTGGGTGGGGTGGGGGGAGGTCCCCTATTTTAAGGTGTGGATTGAAATTTGGATGTATGGACATGTCAGTGTTCTGGGTACAGCCATATTTGCTGCTCTGGGCTCTACTTTGGTATGCATTCTGTGAAACAGATAGATGTTGTCACTTTCATGCAGCAGAGGCTTCCTTCTTGGGAAGCATTTGGGAATTTCCAGGGCATTTCTGTGTCTTGTTTTTCTAGTTATAGATTTAGAGGAGACTCTTGCATGTATGGCTGTTCTTTTGGGAGGAAAAGATCTATTTGTTGAGTACCCTATTTGTTGAGTACCTTGTGTGCTCCATACAGTTAGGTCCCATATAGTTTACATATGTTAACTTGCTCAGTCCTCTCTATAGGCCTATGAAATAGGTATTATCCCCATGTTACAGATGAGAAACTGAGATTTATAGAAGAGAGACCTTGAGCAGGTTACGTAAAATTCAACGAGACATGGAACTAGTATTTGAATCTAGATTTGCCTTGTGTTTAAAGTCTTCTCTTCCATTATAGTGTATATACCACAGGATACTAGTATACTGTAGTACCTTCCTGGCTTTATCTGGGTGAGAGGGCCTTCAGATTTGTGAGGTCTGTTTCACCTGAAAGAGATACAAGTTTACTCAGGTGTGTTCATGAATTCTGGGAGAGGTTAGCTTTGAAAGATAAATTTTTATGTCTCTTTAGCACTTAGCATAGAGCTGTGTACATAGTAGGAATTTGCTTGAGTATGGAATAATGTAGTAATGTAGCAGAATGGCTGAGTGTGGGGTAGACAAGGTCTCAATCCCACGGTGGCTGGGTGGAGAAAACATCACTCTGACTGCATATATTTGTAGCTTGGATTTGAGGTGTTGGATGAATTGTTTTGATTAAGTCTTGCACATTTAATAAATATTTGTAGATTGATATGGTGATGAATTGTGGGGATATTTTCTTTTTTTAAAATATATATTTTATTGATTTTTCACAGAGAGGAAGGGAGAGAGATAGAGAGCTAGAAATATTGATGAGAGAGAAACATCGATCGGCTGCCTTCTGCACACCCCCAACTGGGGATGTGCCTGCAACCAAGGTACATGCCCTTGACCGGAATCGAACCTGGGACCCTTCAGTCCGAAGGTCGACACTCTATTCACTGAGCCAAACCAGCTAGGGCTGTGGGGATATTTTCACCTTTAGGGATAATTTAAATTTTTGGCTTGGCACATTTTCTTCTCTTTCTCTATGGTTGCAAGATACATTCATTTTCAGAATTCTTTAGCCTTATTCTGTAATAGATTGGCTAGTTTGGTTTTTGCTGCTGTTGTAAGAACTGTTATAATTAGCCCTAGCCGGTTTGGCTCAGTGGATAGAGCGTCGGCCTGCGGACTGAAGGGTCTTGGGTTCGATTCCGATCAAGGGCACATGCCCGGGTTGCGGGTTCAATCCCCAGTAGCGGGCGTGCAGGAGGCATCCGATCAATGATTCTCTCTCATCATTGATGTTTCTATCTCTCTCTCTCCCTCTCCCTTCCTCTCTGAAATCAATAATAATAATAATAAAAAAGAACTGTTATAATTAGTATCTTTGCTTTCTCTAACAGTCTTATGGGTTTGTTTTGAAAAACCTAAAAAGAAAAAAAAAAGCAGAAGAAACTTTTATTTTGCTAAATATTTCTTCAAGAAGGGTATTTTATGCTGGGCGGTACTCTAAACGTGGAATCCTAAATAACCAAATTTTTCAAATATCTCCAAGATTGAAATGGCCTCAGAAGCTTTCCCCCCCAAAATGTAGGAAAATTGTTTATAAATTGGAAAGGATAGAATTGAATTAGTAAGAGGACACTCAACTCTGAGATCATTAAGTATTTATACAGGGGCATTTAATTCCTTTGAATGAATTCATGTCTCCTGACCCAGACAAATTACAGCTCAGAGTTCTGAAAGAATTTTGGGATGAGATCATTTGCTCTTTGTCAATAACATTTAAGGACTCATGGAATTACCACAAAAAGACATATTTTAAAAACTGAGACTGGAAGAGCTTTATGTATTCCTAGTCAAAATCTAGAATGGCTTAAATATATGATATGGGGATTTAGAACAGGAAACTGTAATTATGAAGAGCCAACATGGGCCTGCTAAAAGTATGTTAGGTCAGACTAACCACATTTTCTTTATTAGGGGAGTTCACTGGTAGAAGAGGGAAATACTGTCAGCTATCATTTTTGAATTCAGGAATGTTTTGATGGGAATGATTAGGATATACTTGGGGATACGAGAGAAATTTCAATTGTTTGATGAAGCAGGTGCTGCAAAAGTAAAAGTATAGAAAGGAGATGGGATTTAATAGCAACACTAAAATGTAAGGATTGCCCTGACTGGTGTGCTCAATGGTTAGAGCATTGGTCTGCACACCAAAGGTCCTGGGGCTCATTCCTGGTCAAGGGCACATACCTGGATTGCAGGTTTGATCCCCAGCCCGGTCAGGGCATGTGCAGGAGGCAGCCAATTGATACGCCTCTCACATTGATGTCTGTCTCTCTGTCTCTCTTTCTTCCCCCAACCCCCGTCCCTTCCACTCTCTCTAAAAATCAATGGAAAAATATCCTTGATGAGGATTAACCCCCCAAAAAGACAATAAAATGTAAGGCTTTTATAGTTGGTCACAAGTTTGATTTATGGCAAAAGTGTGATTTAGTTGACACAAAGTTGTGAATTTTATCTGGCATTAATATATATTGTTTAAAAAGAGTGGACAGTCCTGTTTTAAATTATGCTAGTTAGACCACACCTAGATAGAATACTAATTTTAGTACTAGGAGTCAGGGTGGTGAGGGAACCGAAAACCATGTCATATGAATTAAGTTCAAAGGAGCAGATTTGTTTTATCACTAGTAAATGACTCTGACAATAGCTTCCACAGAAGAGTCCCAGAAGAACTTGGAGAATTCTGCAACATTGTTGGAATACCATAGATTTTGATGGCACTCACTTGAATAATTGTAGATTGGCTAACAGGCACAGAAGTGTATGAAGTTCATTCTAGGGAGAGGATAGCATCTGCAAAAGAATGAAGGCATGAAAAAGCATGCCATATTTAAGGAAATACAGTGAGTTAGTACAGATAATGTATAAAGATGGAGAGAAGGGGTTTGGTGGGTGAGAACGGGGAAGTTAGCAGGTGCTTTATATGAAGGTGTAGTAACTGGACACCCATGAGGATAAAAATCTATGATAATAGCCCTGACCGGTTTGACTCAGTGGATAGAGCGTCGGTCTGTGGACTGAAGGGTCCCAAGTTCAATTCCGGTCAAGGGCATGTACCTTGGTTGCGGGCACATCCCCAGTGGGGGTTGTGCAGGAGGCAGCTGATCGATGATTCTCTCTCATCGATGTTTCTAGCTCTCTATCCCTCTCCCTTCCTCTGTAAAAAATCAATAAAATATATTTTAAAAAAAGATGTTTAAAAAAAAAAATCTATGATAATAAAAGCATAATATGCTAATTAGACCAGACAGCTGAACGACCTTCCAGACGTCATTTCGGATATCCTTCTGGACAGAGCTGCAGCGGTGGGGGCCGGGGTGGTTAGGGGCGATCAGGCAGGCAGGTGAGCAGTTAGGGGCGATCAGGCAGGCAGGCAGGCAGAGTGGTTGGGGCGATCAGGCAGGCAGAGGTGGTTAGGGGTGATCAGGCAAGTAGGTGAGTGGTTAGGGCGATGAGGCAGGCAGGCAGAGTGATTAGGAGTGATGAGGCAAGCAGGAGAGCGTTTAGGGGCGATGAGGCAGGCAGGCAGAGGCGGTTAGGGGCGATCAGGCAGGCAGGCGAGTGGTTAGGGGTGATCAGGCAGGCAGGCAGAGGTGGTTAGGGGCGATCAGGCAGGCGGGCGAGCAGTTAGGAGCCAGTGGTCCCGGATTTTGAGAGAGATGTCCAACTGCCGGTTTAGGCCTGATCACCATAGGGATCAGGCCTAAACCGGCAGTTGGACATCCCTGTAGGGTTCCTGGATTATGAGAGGGTGCAGGCTGGACTGAGGGACATCCCCTTCTCCCCCCATGTATGAATTTAGTGCACCAGGCCTCTAGTGATTTATGTAAGTCTTGATTGTAGTAGGCCTAGAATTCCAGGCTTTTTCACTTATTTTCAAGAGCTCTTTCTCCTTTCCTTTCATCAGGTTTTTTTTTTTTTTTTTAATAAATCTGAATATTTTTATTTGACATGTTAAACTTTGTAAATTTAAGGTATACAGCATGTTACTTTGATACATTTATATATTATAATATGAGTGCCATTGAAGCAATATTTGTCACATTACATCTTTGTACAATGTTATTATCTACTAGAGGCCCGGTGCATGAAATTTGTGCACTGGTGGTGTGTGTGTGTGTGTGTGTGTGTGTGTCCCTCAGCCCAGCCTGCACCCTCTCCAATCTTGGATCCCTCTCACAATCTGGGACTGCTGGCTCCCAACCGCTCGCCTACATGCCTGCCTGATTGCTCCTAACTGCTTCTGCCTGCCAGCCTGATCGCCCCCTAACCACTCCCCTGCCAGCCTGATCGACTCCTAACTGCTTTCCTGCCGGCCCGATTGCCCCCAACTGCCCTCTCCTGCTGGCCTAGTCACCCCTAATTGCCCTCCCCTGCCGGCCTGGTCCCCCCCAACTGACCTTTCTTCCCCACCTGGTCTCTCCCAACTGCCCTCCCCTGCTGGCCTGGTTGCCCCTAACTGCCCTCCCCTGCTGGCCATCTTGTGACCACATGGAAGCGGCCATCTTTGGCCACATAGGGGCAGCCTTCTTGTGTGAGGGTGTGCTGGTCAATTTGCATATTACCTTTTTATTATGTAGGATGTTCATTATACTGTGCATTAGATCTCTATGACTTATTTACTACTTGTACAAGTTTGTATCCTTGAACACCATCAATCTTATCTCCTCCTCTTCCCCCCTCCCCCCAGTCCCCTGGTAACCATCTTTTTTTTTAATGGTCTGACTTTTTTAGGTTCCACAGATAAGTGATAACTTACAGTACTTGTCTTTCTGTGTCTCACTTATCTTACTTAGTATAATGTGCTCATCATGGTCCATCCATATTGTTGCAAATGGCAGGATATCCTCCTTTCTCACGGCTGATTAATATTTCATTGTGTGTTCATACCATGTCTTTTTTATCCATTCATCTGTTGATGCCATTTTGGTTGTTTTCATATTTTGGCTATTGTGAATAATGCTGCAATTAAACATTGGTGTGCATATATTCCTTGAAATCCTGTTTCCTTTGGGTATATACCCAGAAGTGGAATTGCTGGATTGTGTGGTAGATATATTTATTTTTAAAAAATATATTTTTATTGAATTTCAGAGAGGAAGGGAGATGGAGAGAGATAGAAACATCAAGGATGAGATAATACCATTGATTGGCTGCCTCCTGCACACCTCCCACTGGGGATCAAGCCCAAAACCTGGGTTTGTACTCTGACTGGAAATCAATCATGACCTCTTGGTTCATAGGTTGACACTCAACCTCTGAGCCACGCCCGTCAGGCTATTTTTAATTTTTTGAGGAACCTCCGTATTGTTTTCCATAGTGGTTGGACTAATTTATATTCCCACCAACAGTGTTCCCTTTTCACCACATCCTTGCCAGCACTTAGATGTTAGCTTGACAGATGTGTGCCCTGCAGGGTATTCAGATGGGCTGAAAGGGAGGCAGTATCTATACTTGATGTCTTGCTACCAAAGTTCTGTCCTAGCTGTGGTTTGGAGCAGTCCTATCTGGATAGGTTCTCAAACCTCAGTCTCATGTTAAAATAGTACATTTTGGAATTAGGTACATGAGTTGGACTAGGTTGGTGCCTGAAAGATGTCAAGCAGAAGGCAAATTATCAATAAAAGTAATGGCTGAATATACAAATCTAAACTTATCTTACAAAGAAAATATGTTGAGAAAGTGAACAAATCTGCCTCGAGGGGAAAACATGGCAGTAACAGATGGTTTCTGTTCCTCTTCCATTGAAAAGCCTGGTGAGCAGCTTTCCTGCGTTAGTGCCTTAAAGAGGCCTTATGGCCTGTCCAAGATAGGGGCAGCTCATTGCCTGTGTTCTGGGTATTTGTTTGTGAATGTCTGACTCCTGAGCACCACAGTCAGCTAGTGATGTGGGGCCAAGGTACAGGCTGTCTCTTCAGGATGCAGTTTCCTTCTTCACTTTATGCTGCAGGAGCTGTAATATACTTCAATTTCATATGTAGAAGAAGTGAGGGAGAGTCATGAATAGAGTGTAGTGTCAGACAGTTTTCTGTAGCTACCAAAAAACTCTGCTAGCCTTATTGTGTTTTTAAAAGATGTCTTTATTTAAAAATGGCTGATAATAATGAAGTAGTCACCCGAAAGTAGCAGCAAGATTAATTATCATTTAGTTAGAAATTGGCCTTCGCTTCTCTTATTACGTGTGCCCCACCGATCAGATGGCAGGAGATAATTTCTGATTTGTACAGGGGCTCAGAAATTATCTGGAAGACAAAGAGAATTGAAATGCTGGGGCAGCAAATGAGTTGAACACAAAACACAAGTTGGTTCTTCAGCATGCACTAGAAATAGAAGTGTGACTTGATAGTACTGCTATTCCTATGGACAGTCTGTTTCAGGAGTTTGTAACAGCCAAGATATAGTGACATCTTTTAGTGCAGAAAGTAAACTGATTATAGCATGAGTGGCACTGAATTGGTGACTGATGTCACCAACAGGATCAATTCTAAGATATCCCAGAATGCCAGTATGCAAAGGATAGCATAATAATCTGGCTATATCCACTTGCAAGAAAAAGAATTTCATCACTCTTGCTATAGGTAATGTGAATGATGATAGGATTGATGTTGATGTGGTGAGGTAAGGCAGTTCATGTAACATTTTCAGGTCTGGAGAGAGGGATAGTTCAGTTGCCTTCAACGAGCTTTGTCTAGAGTATAGCTTTGAATGCTTGAAACCTCTGCTTTAAAACATTGACAGATTGTTAAAAACATTATTTTTTATTTAATTAATAATTTGCTTTTAAAAATTAAACTTTTACTTTTAGATAATAGATTCATATGCAGTTGTAAGAAACAGTACAGAGATTCCCCTGTATTCTTTATCCAGTTTCCATCAATGGTAACATTTTGCAAAACTATATATTATCACTACCAGGATATTGACAATGATACCATCAAGATACAGAAGTGTTCCATTACCACAAGAATTTCTGGGGTTGCCCTTTTATAGCCCCTCATCTCTGACCTCTGGCAATCAACAATCTGTTCTTTATTTTTATAATTAGGTAACTTCACAAATGTTATATAAATGAAATTAGACAGTGTATAATATATTGGGATGGTCTTTTCTCACTCTTGTACTAGTAGTGCAGGTCTGCAGGTGATGAATTCTCTTAGTTTTGCTTTACTTAAAAATGTTTTTATTTTTGTCTTCATTAAAGAAAAAATTCTCAACTAAGGATATGCTTTTATTGATTTTAGAGAAGGGGAAGGAAGAGGGGGTGAGAGAGAGAGAGAGAGAGAGAGAGAGAGAGAGAGAGAAGAAAGAGAGAGAGAGAGAGAGAGAGAGAAAAGAGAGTGTGAAAGAAACATGATAGGTTGCCTCCCATTTCGGATCAAACCTGCATTGCTGGGTCTGTGCCTGGACCAGGAATTGAACAACTACTTTTAGGGAGTTCAAGAGTTCAAGACCACGCTCCAGCCAACTGAGCCACACTGGCCAGGGCTTGTCTTCAATTTTTAAGGTTCTTTTATTTCTATTAATAGAATTTTGGATTGACAAGATTTTCTGCCCCCCCCCCCCTCCCCCTTATTACTTGTAAGGTGTTGGTCCATATTTTCTAACCTCCATTGTTTCTGATGAGAAGGCAGTGGTAATTTCAGTTATTTTCTTCTCCTTAAAGTAATGTACTCTTTTTTTCTGGCTACTTTAAAGATTCTTTTTCTTTAGTTTTTTTTCTTTTCTCCCCCTCCCTCTTTTCTTCCCAAAATCTGACTATGATGTACCTATGTATGTTTTGTTGTTTGTTTGTTTTGTATTTATCCTGCTTGGGATCCACTGAAATTCTTGAATCTGTAAATTTAGATTTGAAAAGGAAAAAAACCAGCCTTTTCCTTTGTAGGTAGGGAAAAACCCAGTTCTTCTATGCTGTGTATTTTGCCTGTGTATCTCCTTTACTACTTACGAAGAACACTTCACAAAAAGGAAAGGAAAAAAAAAGAATATTTCACTCTGACACTTTTGGTCACCAACAAGCAATTCTCTGATCAGTAGCTGGGTGCCCTACAGTCCTGACACTGTCAACCTGGAGATAGCAACAGATCCTATAGGTTGAGGACTCAGTCTCACAAGACTGCCTCCATTCAAACAGCAGTCTCAAATATACCAGGTTATCACCTGTGCTTCTGACCATTGAGCTTCCAAAGACAGCCCCGCCTGGGGTTTGATTAATTTGCTAGAGTGGCTCTCAGAACTCAGGGAAACATTTGTGTTTACCAGTTTATTAAAGGGTGTGATAAAGGATACAGATGAACAGCCAGATGAAAAGATACATAGGATGAGGTCTGGAAGGTCCTGAGTGCAGGAGCTTCTGTCTCTGTGGAGTTTGGGTATGTACGGATGTGTTTGCCTGCCTGGAAGCTCTCTGAACTTCACACTGTTGGGATTTTATGGAACCTTCATGTAGGCATAATCAATTATTAACTCCTTTTCTATTCTCTCTTCTCTCTATGGAGGATGAGGGGTGGGACTAAAAATTCCAAGCTTCTAATCAGCGTTTGGACTAGCCCCTATCCAGGAGCCATCTAGGTGCTTTACACAGAGTCACCTCAATAGAATAAAAGATGCTCCTAATGCTCTTATCACTTAGGAATTTTTTTTTAAAAAATATATTTTATTGATTTTTTACAGAGAGGAAGGGAGAGAGAGAGTTAGAAACATCGATGAGAGAGAAACATCGATCAGCTGCCTCCTGCACATCTCCCACTGGGGATGTGCCTGCAACCCAGGTACATGCCCTTGACCGGAATCGAACGTGGGACCCTTCAGTCCGCAGGCCGACGCTCTATCCACTGAGCCAAACCGGTTTCGGCATCACTTAGGAATTTACACGGGATTTAGGAGCCTTATGTCAGGGACGAGGTCAAAGACTAATATTAGAATAAGAGATGCTGTTAGTGTTTTTATCACTTAGGAAATCACAAGGGTTTCAGGAACTCTGTGCTAGGAACTGGGGCAGATACCTGTCTATTTCAATTATTTCACAATATCTTTTACCAAATTTGGGAAAATTTTGTGTTTTGTTTTTTTCCCACTACTTCTAAAAATATTGTTTTCTATCTCATTTGCTCTCCTTTCCTTCTGGGGCTTCAATTATATGTATGTTAAACTTGTTAACCCACAGATTTCTCAGGTCCTCTCTGCTGGGATTCCCCCCACACACCCCCTCAGTTTTTTTTCCTCTGTTTTCCAGATTGGATAATTTTTGTGAATTTATTTTTAAGTTCACTAACTCTTCTGCATCTTTAATCTGCTGTTAAGCCCATCTACTGAGTTACTGTCTGTTTCTCTGTTGAGATCTATTTTTTCATTATTATGATCTAGCTCTTTTGAAATCCTGTGTGGTAATTCCAATATTTGGGTCAACGCAGGGTTGGTTTCTGTTGATTGACTCTTCAAGAGATTAATGTTTTCCTGTTTCTTTATATGCTGAGCAGTTTTGGACTGTGTTCTTGATATTGAGATACCTATGTTGTAGAGACTCTGGATTCTGTTAACTTCCAACAAAGAGCATTGAATTTTGGTTGTTTTGATAAACTCTATTCCCCTGTAGTAAGCAGCAGCTTAAATCTCTATTAGTTTTTTTAGTCCTAACTTGGTTGCTTGGGGTCTGCTCCATGCATGCATGGTTCCAGGATCATCCAGAGACTTGGACAGTTTATACATGGGTTGGGGCATCTCCTTTCTGACTTTCTCTGGAATTTCCCACCCTCACTTTCCAGCTGCAGTGGTTGCTTTATAGTCTGTATTCAGGTTCTTCAAGCTAGTAAGACTGTGGGCTTTTGTCTGAATTTTAGCCACCTCTCATGGTACAGACTGAGACTTCCTTGGCCAAAAGCCATAATAAGGGAAACCAGTGTTGTTACCTTCTTCCAAGTGTTGACCCTCCTTCCTACTTCAGAATCTGCATGCTTTTTCTTCTTCAGTACCTTTGGATAGTTGTTTTTAAAAACAATATTTTGTCCAGAGTTCATATATATGTGCAAGAGAGTTGGTTTCATAGGAGCTACTTTGCCATAACTGGAAGCAAAACCTTCATCATAGATAAAAATTATTCTATTGACAAAGTCAATTATTATTTTTTGTTTACCTAGAAAGTTATTTAGTAGTACATACGTTCTATTTTAGATTCTATGAAAACCTGCCCATTTAGGTTAATCTGTAAGTGATCAAAATGTTTCCTGCCCAAATTAGAAGAAACACTTGGAGCTGTGGTTTCTAACCTTTCTGGGTCATGGGACTCTTTGAGACCGATGAAAATTGTGTTCTCTCCCCAGAAAAATGCACATATTAAATATAAACTTATTTATATTTAAACAAAATTTATATTTATACAAATTTTTATAAATCTTCAGAGACTTTAGGCTTTGAAGCTTTTCAGCATAAGCATCTCTCATTTAGGGTTATTCAAATCAAACAAGTACCAACAGGCAAATAGCAATACAAATGTCAGTTTGTTTCTGGCTTGGTCAAAGCAGAACAAGTAAACAAAGAACCTTTTAGAAAGTCTTTGCAAGGCATGCAAGCTTAAAAAAAAATCTGCAGTGATTTATCTGAACTGTACTTTCCTGGTGGCAGATTCACAAAGATAGACACCTATTTGACTAATTTTAATCCTAGAAATGGGCCTTAGTTTCGATATCCAGACCTACCAATATTTGTATACTCTGTATGTGTTGGGCAAATAATAGCTTATTATTTCTAGGACAATAGGACAGTTGTGGTTGTGATGTCATATTCCTAATATTGTTTAACTTTTTTCAAAATATGTTTTTATTCCTTTTTTGATAGGAAGGGAGAGGGAGAGATAGAAACATCAACGAGAAACACATTAATCGACTGCCTCCAGCACGCCCCCTACTGGGGATTGAGCCCACACCCCGGGAATCGAATCTGGGACCTCTTGGTCCATGAGATGACTCAATCCACTGAGCTACACCAGCCTGGCTTGTTTACTTTTTCAAAGCTCTAAATAATTGAGGATTAGCTTGTGATATGCATACAGGTTTCAGGAGTTAGGGCTAAGGTTGGTGTTCTTGAGGCATTAAGTTTCTAGTAGTTCTCAACCTTGGCTGCACATTAGAATCACCTGGGAATCTGTTTAAAATCCTGATTTCTGGGGCTCATCCTCCGGAAATTCTGTTTCTTTGTTATGGGGTGGGGCCACAACATTAGTAACAAAGAAACAGAATTTCCGGAGGATAAGGCCCAGAAATCAGGATTTAAAAAAGATTCCCAGGTGATTCTAATGTGCAGCCAAGGTTGAGAACCACTGCTCTAGTGCTTATTCTCAAAACTCAGCCCTCAGTAAAATGATGAAAAATTCAATTTAAAAAAAATATTGATTTTTTTACAGAGAGGAAGGGAGAGGGATAGAGAGTTAGAAACATCGATGAGAGAGAAACATCGATCAGCTGCCTCCTGCACACTCCCTACTGGGGATGTGCCCGCAATCAAGGTACATACATGCCCCTGACCAGAATCGAACCTGGGACCCTTGAGTCCGCAGGCCGACACTATTCACTGAGCCAAACCGGCCAGGGCCAATTGTTTTTTTAATAAAAAAAATTCTTAGTTTTGTGAATCTCTTTTGTCTATTACTTTTCTCACACTCTTTATAGGGTGGCTATGATAAACATGATTTGTTCTCAGGGGCCTCATAACTCGTCTTAGTACACCTCCCTTTTCCCTCGCAGTGAAAATGCTATGCTCCTGTTGATAGGCCCAATCTAATACACAGAAGGATTTTTCTTTAAGGTTGGCACTCTCTGTGGTGCCTCTACTCAGAACCGGACTCTTTATCTTTAAGACTTCTTTATTCAGCTTGTTTGAAGAAGCAGCAGGAGGTGGAGAGGTGGTGGTGAGGACAGAGGATCTAAAGACCATTTCTCCCTCTAATTCATAGCTTCCCCTTCTTCTTTGTCTATGCAACAGTTCAGCTCATCATGTTTACCTCTGCTTCATCTTTTTTTTTTTTTAATTATCTCCTTAAGTAATCCCCTTCATCATTTCAATGCTCATTATTTCTTAGGAGGCACTTCATTGCCATCTATGAAAATATCTTTTTCTAAAGGCTTTCAAATAGGGCAGTGGTAACTGCCCTGATTCCTATATACAGCATGTCCTCAAATAACGTAGTTTCATTCAATGTCATTTCATTATAACATTGATGAAAAAATAATTGATTTTGGGCTGGGGCTACTGTCTGTGTGGAGTTGGCACATTCTGCCCATATCTGCATGAGTTTTCTCTGGATACTGTGGTTTCCTCCCATATTCCAAAGATGTTCATGTCAGGTGAATTGGCTTGTCTACATTGTCTCAGTCTGAGTGAGTATGGGTGTTAATGCTCCCTGCAATGGAATGGCGTCCTGTTCAGGGTTGGGTACTGCTTTGCTCTGTCAGATGGCCACCTGCAACCCAGAACGGGAATAAGTGGGTTGGGAAATAATGATCTTACTTGTTTGTATTAATCTTTCATATATACACACATATATACATGTATAGTCACACACATACACACACACACACATATATATATATTTCACATTTCAGTGTTTAATATTAGAAGTGTCTTGGGTCTTTATTTAGAAGTTTAGTGATGTTTTTGTGACCAGAAATATGCAAAAGGAGCTTAATTCTAGTTTATATCAATTGTCCTATTGTAAAATTAGTTTCATTATACGTCTTTTTGCTTAAAGTTGCAGTTTCTAAGAACCTATTGATGACATTGAGGACTTACTGTAGGTTCATACATTTTGTGGTTTTTGATGAGGGGATTTTCTAGTCTAATAAGGAAGAAATGAGCAAACTGACAATTAAAAGTGAAGAAGCTTAGCAGGAAGAAATTCTTATCTTCTCTCAGAACTGAATACAGTTTAAAAATACATTCTGAGAATCTCAGACTGTAGACAAGATCATTATGTCGTCTGCTTGCTGTTTAATTACTTTGTACTATAAGTGCAGATTGGAATGGGTGGGCTCTTTGCAGGTGTCACTGAAAGCTCCGAGACCAGCTCTGCAGTGTTGTAGGGCTTTATTGCTACTGCTGGTACCAGCTGCCTGCTGATTTTGCCAGTGTTCTTTAGTGACTATTACCAAATGTCATTTAAGAGATGCAATTTATTGGAAAAGAGTTTCAGAAAAGTCAGTTTGGAAGAAGGGATCAAGAAATGGGAGGAATTGAAATTGTGGTACTTGCTTTACTAACAGAAAGAAAGTTGAAAATTGTCAGAAGTTGAAAATTATAAATAAGTGGGCTTACAATGATGATGGACAAAACCTGAGAGAATGGAAGTGAAGGTTTTGTTTTAAAAGCAGTAACATTATTAGTTTCTGGAACAGGTGCCTTAGAATTCTTACAAAATATTCTTTAAAAAATGTTTTTTAGAGAGAAAAAGGGAGAGGGAGGGAGAGAAAGAGAGACAAGAAAAGAGAAGAGAAGAGAGAAGAGGAGAAACATCGATCGGTTGCCTCTCACACACACCTTGACTGGGTATTGAACCTGAAACCCCTTTGGTGCATGGGATGACACTCAACCAACTGAGCCATACTGGCCAGGGCCAAACTATACTTAAAAAAATTTTTTTTCAATGTCTCTGGGATGATTTAGAGTGAAGGACTGTCTGACTTTAGGTCACCCCAATTCAGTATTGGTGAAGAATGCATCTTTCTTAGTAATCACCAGCCCCTTTGGGTTTCAAACCAACGTATAAAAACTATAGTTGGAACACAATTTATTATATCAACTAGGGCATGTGAACTGGATCCTACAAGTTTGTCTGAATAGTTAGACCAAATAAGCTGAAGATTTGGAGCCTCCCTGATAAGAACCTCCCTGTGAATGGTTATTTGTATGTTATTTTCCCTATATATATTTGATAGTAAGGTCCTTAAGAATAGTTGCTCATCTGGATTATTTTTAACCCCCACAGTACTTAAGGCCCTTGAATAGCATAAATAAATAGATATAGAATTCAATTGCTCAACAAACAGATATAGAATTCAATTGAATTGTCCTTGATCATATTTCCTACATATTTTTCTATGACTCCTAATAAATTTATTTGTTTGACATATTTAGGCACATTTAATTTGTTCCCTACTCCATAACCCCTAAGGAAAAGCAATATTTTGGGTAGCATACTTTTGGATAAATCACTAGTGACTTTGTAGTACTTTGATACTGGTTGAGCCCTTCATCCCATTATACTATATTGTAATGTTTTTCAAATTGAATTGTAACCATTAGTAGGTCAGCAATTAGCATATTTAGTTTTAATGATATAGAGCAGAAATTATGAGAGGGTAAGTATTTTGTGAAATTTTTGTTTTAGGTAAATATAGATATACACATGTGTGTGTTTATTGCTTCATGATGAAAAATTTATTTCATACTGGAGTCATGGTCAAAAAGTTTGAATCACACTACTTTATTGTAATACTCTGTTATTTCATTTGTCATATAGCATTATGCCAGTACATACAGGCTTCTAAAGCCAGGGACGGTGCCAGCCCTTTCATTTCCAGTACAACTGAAGGTAAAAACAAAACAAAATTGAGACTACCCAAAGCTTTCTGGTGCCTCTAAATATGTCTCTCTGGTGGCATTTTGTGCCCTTTGACCTTCTAACTTTCTTGTGCCTATTTGACTAGTAGATTTTTCACATTTGTATCCCTCTAGGTGGTGGGTTCTTTGGTTCTTCCTCTTTTCACTGTAATGCTCTGTTTTCAATATGCTGTAATGTTTTTAGGAGGAAGAAGGGGGAAACAAAGGAGAATTTCAGAAATTTCGAATGATTTTGAATTGATAAAATAGCTTGTTAGATTTTCATTAAAATCTGCTTTCTTGCTGTTCTTGAATTTTTTAGTTCCTTTGTATTTTTAAAGAGAGCATAGAAATGCATATTTCATTCTGACCTTAAAAACATTTATGCTTCAATGCTGTTATTAGTTAACTTTAAGCAAACTAAATATGGCATTCAGAAAAAAAGAGATGGATATAATTCTTTATCTTTCCTTGTGCTTTCTCCCCTCTCTCCCAAGAAAATTAACTGTAGGGTTTGTAGTAATTATTTTCATTTTAATGAAAAGGAATAATAGCTAGTGGTGTCCAATATTAACCATGCTAAACTTTCAGCATCTTTACTTACCTAATAACTTTAATACCTTTCCTATTCTTAGATGGCTGGCATTTCTGTACTTGCTTTGCCTTTATTTCTGTACATTGCTGGACTACCAAGCTCAGACATTCATAACCCTGAGATTGCAAGGGACTTTGTGGAGATGATTTACTTCTTTCTTTTTCTTGTAGGTGAAAATTTTGAGCAGACACCATTAAGACGAACATTCAAATCTAAGGTCCTGGCACGATATCCTGAGAATGTAGAATGGAATCCCTTTGACCAAGATGCAGTGGGAATGGTTAGTATTTGTTAACCACAAATATGAGAATTTACAAGAGCAAATTTTAAAAAGGGGGTTGTATGTATATTGCTCATGATTCTGCATTTTGATCAGTATATCAGATATTCAGAATACATATATCAAAATACTAAAAGTCACAGTGTGTTTCTGTTGTGTCAGACAAACATATAGTAATGGGTCAGCAAATTCTTTTTGTGTGGTACTGAACTGTTGGTTGCTTATAGCATTGGGATTACATAAGAGTTAGGTTTAAAAGTAATCTCAATCTGTGTTATACATGTCTGAGTTATATGACAGAAATGACTATTTTTGTTTCATCATCATTTTAGGTAGGACATATATAAAAACACTGTTACTTTTAACAGTCTTGGAGAGCCTCAAGTTTTCAAATGCCTAGTCCAGTGCTTATTTCATGTTATATTCTAAAAACACCTAGGCTTTGGGAAGTCAAGGTCAAGGCTAATGGATATAACATAATGTAGGTCCTTGTATTTGTTAATCCAGGCTGCTGGTAGTTCGTTTGTATAGCCAGGATTGTGTAAAATGTAAATGGGGACTGATTGATTCAAGTCAATTTGATTAGCTTTCCAAGTTTCTTTATATAATCCATCTGAGTTAAAGTGAAAAAAGTACATCTTTATCCTGATTATGTCATCTCCTTGCTTTGTATGAAATGAGCACCCTTTTTTCTATGAATAGAAAGAAGGTTTTATTGATGACAAAATTCTGTGAGCTGATAGAGTCTAAAAGTTTATTTTATTTTTAGATACAAAGTTATATCAATCTGATTTTTAGATATATTTCTAGCATTATCTCTCAATATGTGCTATCATGCTGCTTTCTTTTTCCTCCTTTCCTGTGTGCATTTTTTCTGTCCCTCAGTTACACTTCTTTTCCTTGTCTACCTGATGAATTGTAACATAACCTCATCTGTGAAGCCTTTTCTGATGTTCCTAGACTGAGTTGTCTTCTTTCTTCCCCTAGCACTTTGTATATACTTCTCTATAGCCCTGATAACTGCATTATCATTTTATTTACTTGTATATCTTACTTAGAATGGGAGACCTTTAGGACAGGTATTTAGCTGTGTGATCTTGATATCCCAAACACCCAGGAAGTGGGTGCACTATAAGTAAAGAAATAGTGGTGGGTGTTCTGAAAAGAGGGTCAGCAGTGAGTATTCTCACCACTTGTTCCCTTGTCTTTGCAGCTGTGCATGCCCAAAGGGCTAGCATTCAAGACCCAGGCTGATCCCAGAGAGCCACAGTTCCATGCCTTTATTATCACAAGGGAGGATGGCTCTCGGACATTTGGGTTTGCCCTCACATTTTATGAGGAGGTGACTAGCAAGCAGATCTGCAGTGCAATGCAGACGCTCTACCACATGCATAATGCTGAGTATGATGTCATACATGCTCATCCTGCTGATGGCCGAGACCACAGTGACATGGAGGATGGTGAAGGCACTCCTGGGACCAAGCTGCAGCGCTTCAACTCCTATGACATTAGCCGGGACACGTTGTATGTCTCTAAGTGCATCTGCCTCATCACGCCCATGTCCTTCATGAAAGCATGTCGGAGTGTTCTGGAACAACTTCACCAGGCAGTCACTTCACCTCAGCCCCCTCCACTGCCCCTTGAGAGCTACATATACAACGTACTCTACGAGGTGCCACTCCCACCTCCCGGCCGGTCCTTGAAGTTTTCTGGGGTCTATGGGCCAATAATCTGCCAGAGACCAAGTACTAATGAGCTTCCCCTATTCGACTTTCCTGTCAAAGAGGTCTTTGAACTGCTTGGGGTGGAGAATGTGTTTCAGCTTTTTACTTGTGCTCTTCTGGAGTTTCAGATTCTGCTCTACTCACAGCGTAAGTCAGTGCTTACTAGATCTCTCTTCTTGCATAGGGCCTCCCTTTTCATATCGGATACAGTGGGGCTGACTGTAAAGGTCTAGGGTTGTTACAATTTGAGCAAAACTCAGATCTTTTACAGGTATGTGTAGATGGCAAACCAATGGACCATGAGAGGGATACCAGTTCTTTTTGTTGTTAATCCTCACCCGAGGATATTTTTCCCATTGATTTTTAAGAGTGGAAGAGAGGGAGGGCAGGAGAGAGAGAGAAAGAGAGAGGCAGGGAGAAAGAGAAACATGGATGTGAGAGAGAGACATTGATTGGTTGCCTCCCGCTCTGGCCCTGACTAGGGCCAGGGATCAAACCTGCAACCCAGGTATGTGCCCTTGACGAGGAAGCCATGAAGCCATGACCCTTTGGTACGTGGGATGATGCTCTAACCCAGCGGTTCTCAACCTGTGGGTCGCGACCCCTTTGGTGGTCGAATGACCCTTTCACAGGGGTGGCCTAAGACCATCCTGCATACCAGATATTTACATTACGATTCGTAACAGTAGCAACATTACAGATACGAAGTAGCAACGAAAATAATTTTATGGTTGGGTCACAACATGAGGAACTGTACTTAAAGGGCCAGAAGGTTGAGAACCACTGCTCTAACCACTGAACAACAGCGGCCAGGGTGCCAGATATCTTTTTTTTAAAATTTAAACTCTTTATTGTTTAAAGTATTACATATGTCTCCTCCCCCCTCCCCCATTGACCTCTCCCTGTCACTCCCACTCCTAGCAGATCCCGTTTTTAAAAAATGGAGCTAGAACTTAAGAACATTGCAAAAGAACCAGGATGGAGGCTACCTGTGGATTGTTGCAGTTTTCCCTAGTTTGCACTTTATTGCCTCAAGATATTCCTAATTCACTATAGTACTTTAGCGACTTTTTTTGTTTTTTGTTTTTGACTTTGTATTACTGAATCTTTTTAAAGCATTGACTTTTGTTTTCACAGAAACTGTTCTTTCTTTTGCCCTTGTATTTCACCACTTTTTTTGCATACTATTTGGCTAAATTATATAATCCAGTTATAGGTTCAACTAGTACAAACAAATCGTTGACACTAGTTTTTTATTGCAAAAATAATGTATGCTCAAGGCATATACTTAAAACAATTCTAAAGGTAGTAAAAAGAAATCTTCCCTCTTTCTCTCCTGTGATTGCCACAGATCAAATTTTTTGTGTATTTCTAATGAAAATTATAGTTTTAAAAAACAAACAATATGTGGACAAACAATGCAGAGAAAGTTGTAAGTTTTCCTCTTTTTTGATCTAGAGTTCTACCCCCATGATCTTTTAATTATTTTAATGCCCTCCTTCCAAATATTTTTAAATAATGCCACTATTTTTATGTAAGCATTGAGTACACACATGTGTTAATTTAATTTTAAAATTAAATTTATTGGGGTGACATTGGCTAATAGGGTCAGATAGATTTCAAGTGTACATTACTATGATACATAATCTGCATATTGCATTGTGCACTCACCACCCAGTCAGATCATCTTCCTTGATGCACTTTTCTGTAGTGTAATAAAAATGTTAGAGACTATGGCCTTGGCCGATAGTTCAGTGGTTAGAGCGCTAGCCTGTGAACTGAAGGGTCGTGGGTTTGATCCCTAGCCTGATTGGGGTGCGTGCAGGAGGCAACCAATCAATGTGTCTTTCTCACATTGATGTTTCTTTCTCTCCTCCTTCCTCCCTTCCTCTCTCTCTTAATGGAGAAAATATATATCCTTGGGTGAGGATTAACAACAGCAACAAAATGTTATAAACGATGAAGTTTTAGTCCAGAGGTCCTCAAACTTTGTTTTTTAAAATATATTTTATTGATTTTTTACAGAGAGGAAGGGAGAGGGATAGAGAGTTAGAAACATCGATGAGAGAGAAACATCGATCAGCTGCCGCAACCGAGGTACATGCCCTTGACCGGAATCAAACCTGGGACCCTTGAGTCTGCAGGCCGATGCTCTATCCACTGAGCCAAACCGGTCAGGGCGGTCCTCAAACTTTTTAAACGGGGCCAGTTCACTGTCCCTCAGACATTCCACACATGCACACTGCGGGCCCGGGACGAGTCGGATGCTAAGCAGGACAGGCAGCGGCGGCAAAAACACCCGGCGGGCCGGATAAATGTTTTTGGCGGGCCGAATGTGGCTCGCGGGCCGTAGTTTGAGGACCCCTGTTTTAGTCAATAATTGCTATATTTGCATTACTAGTTAAAAAAATAACAAAATGATTTCCAGGTCTTGTTCTTCTTTCCTTAGCCATGAGCAGGGTGATAACTTTCAAAGCATTAGTGAGCAGATATAGGATTCTTTGTTAAACTTCTACCTAGTTGATACATACCAGTTTCTGTTCCTACTCAGTCTTCCTCATTTTCTGGAAAGCTTCTTGTTACTTGTAACTTTTTTGTGAACCAAGCTGTGATTTTAAATGATGGGGTGGGTTTTTAGTACATGAAACCACTAACCTTTATGAAAGCTCATTTGAAGCCAGCCATTCCCGAAGGATGATTTTAAAACGTATGTTCCTGCGTTCCCCTTTTTGCCTGAAAAAGGGACATACCATTTATGAATAGTAATTTTTTTAGTTTCAATTTTAACTGGTCCATTTTATTGGCTTTGCCAATGTATTTATTACTCATTTAAAAATAATAAAACAGTTCTAGAAATTGCATTCTGAAGAAGAGCTAAACTTTGAGCACAAGCCTTTCCCTCCACTCTGTCTTTGACCTAAAACAAGAATTTTGAGTCATTAAAGTCAAGTCTTGTGGGTCTTTCAAGTTCTAGGGAAGTGTTAAAATAACCCCTTTGTGCTGTTCTCATTCAGGAAAGGTTGTAGCTTCTTATAGAATGCAGACATATCTGAGTGCTAAAAGGCCTGTTTGGGCTTCCATGCTGAACGAACGGAGACCCAGACTACTGTTCTTTTCATTTCACTTCCACTTAAGAGAATCTACTTAACATTCTGGTTTAACAAGGTGCTATTTATGATTTCTATAATATTTTCACATTAAATTTTATTATAAGCAGGGACCTGTATGTAGGAGGGTATATTTCAACTTGTGATCTGTTGAGGTCTCTGACACCCACTAGGGATTCACACGCATACCCTTGCTGAAGTTTACTCTGATCCTTTCTAAATGTGAAATTGTAATTTTAACTTACTATTTGAGAAGCAAGTGCTTCATTTTTGACTGTTTGGTTTATGTGTGTTTTTTTTTTTTTGGCCTAGATTACCAGAGACTGATGACTGTGGCGGAGACAATTACAGCTCTCATGTTTCCTTTCCAGTGGCAGCATGTCTATGTCCCTATTCTCCCGGCTTCTCTCCTACATTTCTTAGATGCTCCTGTTCCATACCTGATGGGCTTGCATTCCAATGGCCTGGATGACCGGTCAAAGCTGGAGCTGCCTCAAGAGGTGAGAGAAATGTGGAGCTTGAGTGCTGATGCCCTTGGCCCAATCTAGGATTGCGAGAGAAGGTCTTTTGGAATATGCCCACTGTGGTGTCACCAAGTTTTTCTTTTATTTTGGGGAACATTAATAACTTTCCAGGAAAAAAGTAAAAAACAATGAACATTTAGCTCGGTTTATATCATTCCAGAAACAATGGTCATTTTTATCACATGACCTATCTCTGTGTTTATACAGTTGTGAATTGCCTTTTTCATACAGGTTTTCAAACACAGTACTTCACACACTTTTAAAGGTATTTATTAGAAACTCTTTTTATTATATAAAACTTTAAACATATACAAAAGAGTAGCATAAGGAATTTGTATGTTCTCAGTGCCCAGAGCTTCAATAGTTATACGTTATATTTTATATTATTTTTTATTTCTATACCTTCTGCCTCTTTTATTTTAAGGAAATCCACAAAATAGAATTCCCATCTAATAAAAGAGCAACATGCAAATTAACCATCACTCTGTCACTCCGTCACAAAGATGGCGGCGGCCACGGAGCTGAAGTGAGCAGGAGGCTTGGGTTGCCCCCGGGCACTGGGCTCTGCTCAAGGCTACAAAATTTCAATTATAGAAGATAAATAAATCCCAGATACCTGCTTCTAGCCGACTCAAGGAGGGACTGGGAGCCTGGGTTACCAGGGGCAACCCAGGCTTCCAGGAGACCTGTGCTCCGCTCAAGGCTACAAAGTTTCAATTATAGAAGATAAATAAATCCCAGGAAAAAAAAAAGAAAGAAAAAAAGGAGAGGCTGGGAAGCTTGGGTCACTGGGGGGGGTGTGGCCAGCCTGAAAATGGCCATCAGCCCCTCACCCAGGTGGCCAGGCACCCCAGCGGGACCCCCCCACCCTGAAGGGGCTGTGGCCAGCCTGAAAATGGCCTTCAGCCCCTCACCCAGGCTGGCCAGGCACCTCAGTGGGGACCCCCACCCTGAAGGGGGTGTGGCCAGCCTGAACACGGCCCTCAGCCCCTCACCCAGGCTGGCCAGGCACCCTAGTGGGGACCCCCACCCTGAAGGGGGTGTGGTCAGCATGAAAAAAGCCCTCAGCCTCTCACCCAGGCTGGCCACACCCCCATGGGGTGAGGGTCCCCACTGGGGGGCTTGACCAGCCTGCAAACAGGCATCAGCCCCTCACCCAGGCTGGCCAGGCACCCCAGCGGGGACCCCCACCCAGAAGGGGGTATGGCCAGCCTGAAAACGGCCCTCAGCCCCTCACCCAGGCTGGCCAGGCACCCCAGCCGGCCCCCACCTGTGCACCAGGCCTCTATCCTATATAATAAAAGGGTAATATGCAAATTGACCCTAACAGCAGAATGACTGGGAATAACTGGTCACTATGACACTGACCACCAGGGGGCAGACGCTGGAGCTCTGCTCAGCCACAAGCCAGGTTGACCGCTGCCAGCACAGCAGCGGTGGCGGGAGCCTCTCCCGCCTCCTCAGCAGTGCTAAAGATCTCCGACTGCAGCTTAGGCCTGCTCCCTGCTGGCAAGTGGACATCCCCCGAGGGCTCCTGGGCTGCCAGAGGGATGTCTGACTTCCATCTTAGGCCTGATCCCCTGGGGAGCGGGCCTAAGCCAGCAGGTGGACATCCCCCGAGGGGTCCCAGACTGCGAGAGGGCACAGGCCGGGCTGAGGGACCCCCCTCCCCCGAGTGCACAAATTTTTGTGCACCGGGCCTCTAGTTTTATATATACTCTAGTAATCAGCTGTATATTAATAAATCAGTGGTTTTCTTTTACAGGCCACAGTTGATCTATAAAAGTTGACTTGATCATTGTGATTCTTGTAGTACAGAGTCAGCTTCATAAACTTTCCTTGTTCTGTATAGGAAGGCCTTGAGAGAATGCTTCTCTTGCTGTGAGGGTGGCCTGCTCTTCTTCCCTATTTTAAATACCAAAAGAATTGATTAAAAATTTGTATTTACATGTTTATTTCCTGGTTCATTTTAGGTAGATTTAAAGCATGCTTTTAAATAAGATTGTTTTACTTTTTATTTTCCTACAATTACCAATGGAACTGGCTTACCTTTTTAGGTCATTTTGTGACTGGTATGAAACTAGCTGGGAAGATGGCTTTCCTACTGTGACTTTCTTTTTTTAAAATATGCTTTTATTGATTTTTAGAGAGAGAGGTAGGGAGAGGGATAGAGAGATAGAAACATCAATGAGAGAAAAACATCAACATCGATTGGCTGCCTCTTCCCCACTACGGGGATCAACCCGAACATGTGCCCTGAATGGGAATCTAAAGGGTGACCTCTTATTTCCTGAGTCGACACTCAACCGATGAGCCACATCAGCTGGGCCTTACTCTGATTTTCTTAGATATTAGAAAGGTCTGGGAAGAAGACTTTGGAACATGACTTTCTCTCCTCCATCAGAATTTTTTTGGGGAGGAAATTTTTGGGGTGTAACTGAAGAATATGAGTAAGGGGACCTCCTGTATCTGAGCAGTATTCAGGTTATTAGGCATATCTGGACAGCAGGCTTGATGAAATCGCTGATAATTAGATCACATTTATGATATTTAAATTATAGTCGAATGCATCTCTGTACTCTTTTTTCCTCTCCTTTGGTTTTAGAATTAAAATGTCTTCTTGTAGCTTTTTATTTTTTTTTTTATTTTATTTATTTATTTTTTAAAAAAAATATATTTTATTGATTTTTTACAGAGAGGAAGGGAGAGGGATAGAGAGTTAGAAACATTGATGAGAGAGAAACATCGACCAGCTGCCTCCTGCACATCTCCCACCGGGGATGTGCCCGAAACCAATGTACATGCCCCTGACCGGAATCGAACCCGGGACCCTTGAGTCCGCAGGCCGACGCTCTATCCACTGAGCCAAACCAGTCTCGGCTTCTTGTAGCTTTTTAAATTTCTGCCTTTTTTGCTCCTTTGATTCTGTAGAGCTTTGTGCTATTTTGGATGGGACAAGATTAATTAATAAAGGAAGAAAATATCTAAATGATGGGGAAAACTATTGGGAGTATTGAGTTTTTATATGTATTTGTCTACTCTACTGATAAATATAGGGTGTTCCAAAAAATGTATATACACACTTTGAATAATTATAAAGGCAGTGTTTATTAAAATACATTGGATTTTCTTTTTTTTTTTTTTTTTTTCCGCTTAAAGTATTACAAAGGGTATTACATAAGTGTCCTTTTTTCCCCCCCGCCCTTGACAAACCCCTACCCTCCCTTACCCCCCAGTGTCTTATGTCCATTAGTTATGCTTATATGCATGCATACAAGTCCTTCGGTTGATCTCTTACTCCCCTCCCTCCTGCCCCCCAACTCTCTCTGGCCTTCCCACTGCAGTTTGACAATCAGTTTGAGGCAGCTCTGCCTCTGTATCTATTATTGTTCAAAAGTTTGTAATGGTCTTTATTATCCATGAATGAGTGAGATCATGTGGTATTTTTCCTTCATTGACTGGCTTGTTTCACTTAGCATAATGCTCTCCAGTTCCATCCATGATGTTGCAAATGGTAGGAGTTCCTTCTTTTTAACAGCAGCATAGTATTCCATCGTGTAGATGTACCACAGTTTTCTAATCCATTCATCTACTGGTGGGCACTTAGGCTGTTTCCAGATCTTAGCTATGGTGAATTGTGCTGCTATGAACATCTGGGTGCATATATCCTTTCTGATTGGTGTTTCTGGTTTCTTGGGATATATTCCTAGAAGTGGGATCACAGGGTCAAATGGGAGTTCCATTTCCAATTTTTTGAGGAACCTCCATACTGCCTTCCATAGTGGCTGCACCAGTCTGCATTCCCACCAGCAGTGCACAAGTGTTCCTTTTTCTCCACATCCTCTCCAGCACTTGTCGTTTGTTGATTTGTTGATGATGGCCATTCTGACAGGTGTGAGATGGTACCTCATTGTTGTTTTGATTTGCATCTCTCGGATGATTAGTGACTTTGAGCATGTTTTCATATGTCTCTTGGCTTTCTGAATGTCCTCTTTTGAAAGGTGTCTATTTAGATCCTTTGCCCATTTTTTGATTGGATTGTTTATCTTCTTTTTGTTAAGTTGTATGAGTTCCCTATAAATTTTGGAGATTAAGCCCTTATCAGATATGACGTTGGCAAATATGTTTTCCCACGAGGTGGGTTTTCTTGTTGTTTTGTTGATGGTTTCTTTTGCTGTGCAGAAGCTTTTTATTTTGATGTAGTCCCATTTGTTCAGTTTCTCTTTAGTTTCAACTGCCCTAGGAGCTGTATCAGTGAAGAAATTGTTTTGGCATATGTCTGAGATTTTGTTGCCTTTGTATTCTTCTAGAATTTTTATGGTTTCCTGTCGTACATTTAAGTCCTTTATCCATTTTGAGTTTATTCTTGTGTATGGTGTAAGTTGGTGGTCTAGTTTCATTTTCTTGCATATGTCTGTCCAATTTTCCCAACACCATTTATTGAAGAGATATCTTGGCTCCATTGTATGTTCATGCCTCCTTTGTCAAAAATTAATTGAGCATATTGGTTCGGGCTAATTTCTGGACTCTCTATTCTATTCCACTGATCTATATGTCTGTTCTTGTGCCAGTACCAGGCAGTTTTGAGAACAGTGGCTTTGTAATACAGCTTGATATCTGGCATTGAGATCCCACCTACTTTGTTCTTTCTCAGGATCGTTGCAGCTATTCGGGGTCTTTTTTTATTCCAGATGAATTTTTGGAGAGTTCGTTCTAGATCTTTGAAGAAGGCCATTGGTATTTTAATGGGAAGTGCGTTGAATGTATAGATTGCTTTGGGTAGTATGGACATTTTAATGATGTTGATTCTACCAATCCAAGAACATGGTATGTTCTTCCATCTGTTTATGTCTTCCTCTATCTCTTTTTTCAACGTCCTGTAGTTTTCTGAGTAGAGGTCTTTAACCTCTTTAGTTAAGTTTATTCCTAGGTATCTTAATTTTTTTGGTGCGATGGTAAATGGGATTGTTTTTCTGATCTCCCTTTCTGAAAGTTCACTATTGGTGTATAGAAATGCCTCAGATTTCTTGGGGTTAATTTTGTATCCTGCTACATTGCCAAATTCATGTATTAAGTCTAGTAGCTTTTTGATGGAGTCTCTAGGGTTTTGTATGTATAATATCATGTCATCTGCAAATAAGGACAGTTTTACTTCCTCTTTTCCAATTTGGATGCCTTTTATTTCTTCTTCTTGCCTAATTGCAATGGCTAATACTTCCAGTACTATGTTGAACAGGAGCGGTGAGAGTGGGCATCCCTGTCTTGTTCCTGTTCTTAGGGGAAATGGTGTTAGTTTTTGTCCATTGAGTATGATGTTGGCTGTGGGCCTGTCATATATGGCTTTTATTATGTTGAGGTATGATCCTTCTATTCCCACCTTTCTGAGAGTTTTTATCAAAAATGGGTGTTGGATTTTGTCGAATGCTTTTTCTGCATCAATTGATATGACCATGTGGTTTTTTTCTTTCAATTTGTTTATGTGATGTATCACATTTATTGATTTACGGATGTTGTACCATCCTTGCATCTCTGGGATAAATCCTACTTGGTCATGGTGTATGATCCTTCTGATGTACTGCTGGATCCGATTTGCTAAGATTTTGTTGAGGATTTTGGCATCTATGTTCATGAGGGATATTGGCCTGTAATTCTCTTTCATTGTGATGTCTTTACCTGGTTTTGGTATTAGGGTGATGCTGGCTTCATAGAATGAGCTTGGAAGCGTTCCTTCCTCTTGAATTTTTTGTAGTAGTCTGAGGAGGGTAGGTTTTAGTTCTTCCTTGAATGTTTGATAGAACTCCCCTGTGAAGCCGTCTGGCCCCGGGCTTTTGTTTGCTGGAAGCTTTCTGATGACTGCTTCAATTTCTTCCATAGTTATTGGCCTATTGAGGTTTTTAGATTCTTCCTGATTGAGTTTTGGAATGTTGTATTTTTCTAGGAATTTGTCCATTTCCTCCAGGTTGTCTAGTTTGTTGGAGTAGAGTTGCCCGTAGTATTGTTTAACAATCATTTGTATTTCTGTGGGGTCTGTTGTTATTTCGCCTCTATCATTTCTGATTTGGTTTATTTGGGACCTCTCTCTTTGCTTCTTGGTGAGCCTGGCTAGGGGTTTGTCAATCTTGTTTATCCTTTCAAAGAACCAGCTCTTGGTTTCATTGATTTTCTGTATTGTTTTTTTGGTCTCTATTTCATTGATTTCTGCTCTAATCTTTATTATCTCCTTCCTTCTGCTCACTCTGGGGTTTTCTTGTTGCTCTCTTTCTAATTCTTTGAGTTGTAGAGTTAGATGATTGACTACCATTTTTTCTTGTTTTTTGAGATAGGCCTGTAGAGCTATAAACTTTCCTCTCAGGACTGCTTTCATTGTGTCCCAGAGGTTTTGGATTGTTGTGTTTTCATTGTCATTAGTGTCCAGGATGTTTTTAATTTCTTCTTTGATGTCATCGGTAACCCAATCAATATTTAATAACATGCTATTCAGCTTCCAAGTGTTTGAGTATAAAATACATTTCATTTTCAAAATTGAGCTCTCAGCTGTTAAAATGTGTATACATTTTTTTAGGGACACTGTGATACATAAAGAGTAGATACCAAAGATTGGAGAACAGGGATTTTTGTTTTGTTTATTCTAAACAAATGCATATTTAATATTGACATTTCTTCCTAGTAAACCTAATTATAATTTTGTAAAGTCAAAATAAAAATAACAAAAATGGTTGAAACTGTAAAGCCAAAAAGGCATGATACATGCATAATCCAATAAATAGGTCACTAGGCAACAAGCCAGATTTGTCAGTTTTATTTTAATCTTTGGCATTAGCTTGCTGTATACTTAGGGCAAGTTCTGTTCCCTCTAGGATCTCTCAGCATAATTTTTTGTTTTTAATGGAACGTTTTATTTATTTATTTTATTTTTTGTTAATCCTTATCCAAGGGTATTTTTCCATTGATTTTTAGAAAGAGTGGAAGGGTGGGGGAGAGACAGAGAGAAGCATTGATGTGAGAGAGACACATTGCCTGGTTGCCTCCTGCACGCACTCTGACCACCGGGCTGGGGATCTAGCTTCCAACCGAGGTATGTGCTCTTGACTGGAATAGAACCTGGGACCCTTTAGTCCATGGGCTGACTTTCTATGCACTAAGCCAAACTGGCTAAGGCTCAGCATCATTTTTTGTGTGCTTCATATATATGTTTGTATGAAGATATTGCGAGGACATTAGCAGTTTTCTTAGCAGGATTGTTTGAGAAACCTGAGAGTTCACACTGTTCTGGGTATTGGGGCTTTAACTTTTGCAGTTTTCACCATCATTGCTGCATCCTTTGATTCTCCCTGTGGTCTATTTGGGAAGAAGTGGTGACACTGGGACTATAGAATACATGTCTGTACTTAATAAGCAATTATAGGGTTTCAGAGTCTCACTTCATCATAACTGGATATTTTCTACATTGATTTTTAGCAGATGACCTCTGGGATATCTGTGTATTACCGATGGGTACACATAATGAATGGAGAATGATAATATTGCTGAAAGATAACTTTGGGATGTCTCATAAGTGGTATATCCAATATAATAAAAGCCTAATATGCTAAGTGTGTAGTTGTCCAGTCAGCCGTTCAACCAATCAAAGCATAATATACTAATGATATGCTAAGGCCACTCAACCGCTTGCTATGACATGCACTGACCACCAGGGGGCAGACACTCCAACTGGTAGGTTAGCTTGCTGCTGGGGTCCGGCCAATCGGGACTGAGTGAGATGGGCTGGACATGCCCTGGATCCCTCCCGCAGCCCCTCCCCATCTGGCCAACCTCCCATCGTGCACCAGTGGGGTCCCTCGGCCTGGCCTGCGCCTTCTTGCAATCTAGAACCCCTCAGGGGATGTCGGAGAGCCGGTTTTGGCCCTATCCCGCAGGCCAGGCTGAGGGACCCCACTGCTGCACGAGTTCGTGCACCGGGCCTCTAGTATATAGTAAAAAATTCTAACAGTGCACAAAAGCATAAAGAATAAATTAAAAATTACTTATAATTTTACCACCCAGAGATAACTACTTTCAACATTTTGGTGGGCATCCTGTGGTATATTTATGCTGCTAGAAGGAAGCTTTGAGGCAGTACTAGGGAAATTCACCTGGACTTGTGCAAAAAGGCATTATCAGGGTACTGGGATAAGGCAAGCTTGATCTGTAAAAGGGACTTTATCACAAGGGTGGGGAATGTCCAGCCCTCAGGCCAAATAAGGCCCGAGAAATCATTTGGTCTGGCCCTGCCAAGGCATTAAGGGTGAGTTATTTAAATGTTTGACAAAATATAATAGGCTAATTTTTAAGTTGATAATTTTGGCCTGTGAATGATGTTATAAATATCCAAATGGCCCTTGGCAGAAAAATGGTTCCCCACCCCTGATCCAGAGTGTAGAGTGTACATTCCCTGACCCTCCTCTATGTCAGAATTCATCAGTTGCTGCTCCATCTTTGAGCATCAAAAGTCTGAAAAGCCCTTTGTTTCTTTTTACACCAACACATGATCTCAGCTGGCCCTGAGCAAGTGAGAGTGCTGGGTGCCTTTGTGAGGCATCCTTTGTCCTGTCCTTCCCTTCTGGGTTTCATTGTCTGAGTTCAGGAAGGAGGCAGAAGATATGAGTAAAGAAGGGGGTGCTACTTCTTTCTATCTTGTGCCCTTCTTTCTCTCCTACTTTCCCCCGTCTTTCTCAGGATACTCCTTCAGTGTCTTTACCCAGTAATTTGTGGATTGGGCTTCCCTTCAGTGAATAACATGGAGAGAGACTAGGACAGTGATGGCGAACCTTTTGAGCTCGGCATGTCAGCATTTTGAAAAATCCTAACTTAACTCTGGTGCCGTGTCACATATAGAAATTTTTAGATATTTGCAACCATAGTAAAACAAAGATTCATATTTTTGATATTTATTTTATATATTTAAATGCCATTTAACAAAGAAAACTCAACCAAAAAAATGAGTTCGCGTGTCACCTCTGACACGCGTGTCATAGGTTCACCATCACTGGACTAGGAGGTCAGGCTGGCTGTGATTTGGTGTTAGGAACTTAGGGCTGGGAAAGGGCATTGTGATCTCTTGCAGGAAGAGATTTGGGAGAGATTTTGGGATTTGGGGGATCCGTGTGGTCACTACCTCAGAGCAGTTAAGTCTTCACATGGCCTTTCCCAAGAAGGCAGGAGGTTAACTGAGGAAAACCGATCGCTTGGATTTAGTGCCTCTTACAGAATACTTTTGTCTGCCAGTTTGTTTTGCAGTACTCCTCGTCTCAGCTGAGGAAAGGGGTGCATGAGGAGTTTGAGGCACACTTTTGTTTGTCAGAGCCCTCCCTGTGCGGCAGGAAATAGCATGAGGCTATTCTGTGAGCCTAGCAAGTGAATGGCCTCCTTTTTTTTACTTTGGTTTCTTATCTTTATCTCCTTTAAGCCAACTCTGCAAAAAATGGCTAGTGGAATCTACTCATAGGCACCTATCTTACTCTGCATCTGTGAGGTGTGCCTGAGTGGCTTCCTCTCCTCTAGCCACCTCTGATCAGGAGTGTATCTTCAATGTGTGGATATAGCATTTGGAGTTCATAAAATTCTTTACAGACATTCTATATTTGGCTCACAGCATTGGGAGAAAAGCCAACCAAGCATTGTTGAGCGGATGCAATTATTTTTAGCTACCTCTGTGTTTCCTATTGCACAAACTGCTTTTTTTCTTCTAAAAAGAGGAGAACCCATGGGGTACATGCATTGTGTCTCTGGTGGGTCACAGTGCTTTCTTCTGTTAGCTGTATGGACAGGGCTAAGGAAGCAGCTAGGTTATTTTTATGCCTAGATAATTTAATTCTGTCTTTACTATCTTTTTAAATTATTTGTTCTGAAAGCATTTATAATTTTAAAGTCTTAATAGAATAAACAAAAATAGCCTATTTTTAGATCTTAAACATTATTGGCCTTTTAACTTAGGCAGGGCTTAAAGTTGTTATTTTGTGAGATACTCTAGAAAGCTAAATTTAAAGCGATTCTTATCCTAATCTTTGGATCATGGATATAGGAAAGTTTTCTTTTTTAGTTATAGATTGCATTGAGCAAATGTTTATTGAATGAATGCATGCACAGACATGTTAAAACATACAGTTTTGATAGATTGAGAGTTTGTGAAATAGTTATATTAAGCTGGACTTATGTTACCCTCCTGCCTTTCTTTTAGAATGCAAGACTTAATAGGCACAGGGATAAACAAAAAAATCAATGGACCATCACTTTGTTATACAATAGAGGTACCATGCCAAAGGAGGGACTGCTTAATAACAGAGCTGGAAAAATTGCTTGTTCAAAGGGGAAAATAGTAGAAAAGGATCCTTACCTCACACCATAACAAAATAAACTTGAGATGGATTAAGAAGTTAAATGTCAAAAGCAAAACTCTAAATCTTCTGGAAGAAAATATTAATAAGTACCTTTCTGACATCTGGGTAGGGACTTCATAAATAGGATACAGAAAGCATAAAATAAAATATTAATAAATTTGATTTTATAAATTAAGAAAAAGACATCTTAAAATGAAAAGATAACTATGACAAGATATGTGTAATACATATAACCTACAAAGTATTAGCATCAGCAGATAATAAAGAACTACAAATCAGTAAGAATGATGATAAGTAACCCAATAGAAAGCGGGTTAAAAACATGAAAAGTATTACATAAAACATACACATTTTAAAATTTCCTAGGGATCAGAAGTGTAAATTCACTCATTTCAGTGGCAAAATTAAGAAATCTGATGATACCAACATTAGCATCTTTTATTATGGGATTTTCCTATCTAGTAGTACTGTATTTATACATCTATTGAAGTTTTATATTCTACATTAACAATGTTGATTAACATTTGTTATGTACTATGGGCCTGGCACTGTGCTAAGTCTTTGACATTTATTGTTTTATAATCCTCAAAACAAACCTGTGATATAGGTAATATTCCTCTTATATGAATGAAAGAGACAAATTTTTAAACAGCAGTGCAGTTCAATGAAGGAAATGACACCTATCTTGGCTAGAACAGGTTCATGGACATAAGATAAATACAAAGTAATAGGCATTTCTGATTTACAGTTGCAAGACAATTCCAACAGGGACAGGAACTATAAAATATTTCAGTTAAACCGAACAAGAAATATATATGACCACTAAGGGGAAGAGTGGATGGTTAAGAGCTTGAGGGTATGACTGAAGTCAGGGTAAGCGGAGTTCAAATCCCAGCTCTACTACTTACCAGCTGTGTGACTTTGGACAAATTTATCTCTCTGTGTCAGTTTTGTTTGTAGAATAAGGATAGATAGATATTGCCAAATTGTTCTTTGTTAGTCTAGATTACCCACCTCACCAGCAATGTATGAGAGTCTCTCTATCCAGAAGCAATCTTAAAGCCAGAAGGAAGCACAGAAAGCATCATGAGCAGCCACTAAATCTTCCAAATCAGGACAGAGGCTCAGAAAGAGATAATGGTCTGCTCAGGGTCATGTAGAGAGATAGTGACAGAGTCAGGTCTGAAACCTAGACTTTCTGACTTACTCCTGGTGTTCTTTTTACTATTGTAAGAATTCATGAATTAAACATTTATGAGCATTATTTGTGAGACTTCAGGATAATAATCCTTACCACTCTGATTTTATCTCTTTATTTCCATTTTATAGCTGAGGAAGCAGAATCAGAGAGGTTAAATAAGATCTCAAGATCATACACCTAGAAAGTGGCAGGGTAAGATGGGAACCTAGGTCTGTTTTCTTCCTGAGCCCCATCTTCTTTTTTAAAAAAGACCCTTATTGAGGATATGTGTCACTGATTTTTAAAGAGAGGGGAAAAGAGAGAGGGAGAGAGAAAGAAAGAGAAACATTGATCAAACATTGATTGGTTGCCTCCCGTACACAGCCCCACCAGGGATCAAACCTGAAACTTAGGTTTGTGCTCTGACTGGGAATCGAACCCATCACTTTTGGTGTACGGGATGATGCTCCAACCAACTGAGTCACACCAGCTAGGGCAAGCCCCATCTTCTTTATACCGTACTTCATATGTGCCCATGTCAGATGTTTTCTCTTTCCTATTTGTTCATTATCCTTCCTAAAACTATTTCTTAGTGCTTTGTTTACACTCCTCATCCTTTTTTTGACTGCCAGGCTAACCTCTGCTTTGTGGATATTGACAACCACTTCATTGAGCTGCCGGAGGACTTGCCTCAGTTTCCCAACAAATTGGAGTTTGTCCAGGAAGTCTCTGAGATTCTCATGGCATTTGGCATTCCCCCTGAAGGGAACCTTCATTGCAGTGAGAGTGCCTCCAAGCTGAAGAGGCTCCGGGCCTCTGAGCTTGTCTCTGACAAGAGGAATGGGAACATTGCAGGCTCCCCTTTGCATTCCTATGAGCTCCTCAAGGAGAATGAAACTATCGCCCGGCTGCAAGCCTTGGTCAAGAGGACTGGGGTGAGCCTGGAAAAGGTAAGATGCTGCGTATGAATCTGTGACAGGTTTGGTCTGTGCTAGGGTACTGTCCTGGTAAATAAGTTGTGGGGTGAGAAAGCACTCAGTTCAGGAAAAGGCACATTTGTCAGAGTGAAAGAATGCTCTGGTATGGGAGACTGGATTCAGCTTTGGAAAATATTATCCTCGTAAAAGCTACTGGAATCTAAGTTGGGGGTTAAATCTGGGTACTTTCTCACTTGGGCATTAAAGAGAGTTTGCTCTCATCCTATGTGAACACGCAGCAGAGCGACTCAGAGAGATGATATTGGTAATCTCTGTGTTCAGCCCTCTTTCTCAGCAGCCTAAAGCATACAGAGCAGGTATTTTTAACTTTTTTTTTTTTTTTTGGTTAATCCTCACCTGAGGATATTTTTCCATTGATTTTTTTTTTAGAGAGAGTGGAAGGCAGGGGGAGAGACAAAGAGAGAGAAACATCGATGTCAGAGAGACACATTGATTAGTTGCCTCCTGCACGTGCCCCAACCAGAGCCAGGGATTGAGCCTGCTATTGAGGTACATACCCTTGGCTGGAATCGAACCCAGGAACCTTCAGTCTGCGGGCTGACAGACCCTTCAGTCTGTCCACTGAGCCAAACTGGCAAGGGCTTATCTCTCTTTTGACTCAAGGAATCGAGGAGAGCCTGAGTGCTTTGCCTAACATTGGCCTAGTAAGTGGCTGAGTTGAGGACCCTGGTCCCCTTGAATTCTAGTCCTATGCTCTTTCCAGGGATGTACTTAGCTTTCCCTCGTTTGACTTTGATGAGACTATCAGTTTTTTTTACCCATCTCTTCACCCTCCCCTATCCTCATTGTTAAATTATATTTGTAAATTACATATAAGCAAAATGTGCCAGTGTAATCATTTTGTTGGGCTATTTTTGTTTTATTTTTTTAAGAGAGAGAGAGAGAAAGAGAGGAGAAACAGAAACATTACCATTGATGTGAGAGAGATATATTAATCTATTGCCTGTCCTATGTGCCCTGACTGGGAATTGAACCTGGGACCTCTCAGTGCATGGACAATGCTCCAACCAACTGAGCCATACAGGCCAGGGTTTGCTGGGCTATTTCTTAATGAAGTGTGAAACATTTCATTTTCCTGCTTTATTTAGTTAGTTGAGCAGATATTTTAAAAAAATCATGGCCAGTTAGTAGTAACTATGTATGATGCCAGTTGGATACTGGAAATATCAGGGGAATACTTTGTAAAGTGCATGATTGTCTAACCACTATGCTATACACTTGAAACTAATATAAAATAATATTGCATGTTGACTCTAATTGAGAATATTTTTAAAAAATCATGGCCAGGCCCTAGCCAGCTTGGCTCAGTGGATAGAGCGTCAGCCTGTGGACTGAAGGGTCCCAGGTTCGATTCCAGCCAAGGGCACATGCCTGGGTTGCAGGCTCGTTCCCCAGTGGGGGGTGTGCAGGAGGCAGCCAATCAATGATTCTCTCTCATCATTGATGTTTCTATCTCTCTCTCCTCCCTTCCTCTCTGAAATCAATAAGGAAATATATTTTTAAAAAATACTTAAACTAAAAAAAATCATGGCCAGTTGTAGAGCAGAGAAGTATTGAGATATATTAAAAAGGTTAAAGAAAAACACAATAAGGAAAAATTCTTAGGGAGAAAGATAAGGAAAGTGTTATGTGGGAGAAAATCAAAAAGATGTAGGTAGAGCTAGAATCTAACCATGTTGCTTTGCATTATCATTTTCTTACTGACTTCCAGATTCCCTCTTTCCCCAGACCCTTGAGATAAGTTGCACCTTTCTCTATTGCTGAATCTCTCTCTGCCCATAATGATTACTTTCACTGAGTTACTGGGTACCTGCAAGTGAAACATCTCATTTATCTCTTCTCCATGTCAGAATTCCTTTCTTTTTTTCCTCCCATTTTCTCTTTTTCCCTCATTTCCATTTGCTGCAAAGTAAATGATAAGGGGGAAGGGAAGAGGAACGAACCAGTTGCATTTCTTAGGGATAAAAGAAAAAGCTTGTGTGTTCTCAATTGTCATTTCTCTTTTTTAATAGTTGGAAGTGCGTGAAGACCCCAGCAGCAATAAGGATCTGAAAGTTCAGTGTGATGAAGAAGAACTCAGGATTTACCAGCTAAACATTCAGATCCGGGAAGTTTTTGCAAATCGTTTCACTCAGATGTTTGCAGATTATGAGGTGTTTGTCATTCAGCCCAGCCAGGATAAGGAGTCCTGGTTTAATAACAGGGAACAGATGCAAAACTTTGATAAAGTGAGTGTAATCTGCTGGGGAGGAGGGTGAGGAATGAAGATTTAACTGATAATGAGTTTTTCTTTCATAATACAGATGACCCTTGAACAATGTTCGAGTTAGGGGTGTCAATCTCCTTCATAGTCAGAAATTTGTCTATAACTTTTGACTCCTCCAAAACTCCAGATGTCCTTTGGTATCTGTTGGTGCTTGATTCCGGGACCCCGTGGATACCAAAATTTGCAGATGCTCAAGTCCCATTTTTATTTTTATTTACTTATTTTTAAATATTTTTATTGATTTCAGAGAGGAAGAGAGAGATAGAAACATCCAATGGTGAGAGAGAATCATTGATTGGCTGCCTCCTGCATGCCCCACAACTGGGGAGGGGATCGAACCCACAACCCAGGCATGTGCCCTGACCGGGAATCGAACCATAACCTCCTGGTACATAGGGCGCTCAACCACTGAGCCACGCCGGCCAGTTTAAGAATGATGTAGAAAAAGGCATACTGTCAGCCCACCACATCCATGGATTCCCAACAGTATTTTCGATCTGCAGTTGTTTAACTCCACAAGTGCAAAATCTAGGGATACGGATGGAGGGCCAATTGTATGTTTATTGAAAAAAAATATGTATAAATGGACCTGTGCAGTTCAAACCTATGTTGTTCAAGATTAAATGTGGGGATTAAATGTGGGAAACAAGTTCATGATCCTTCTGGTGCTGATAAAATGCAAGGTCTTGTTGCTTTAGAACAGAGTGCTGGTTCTTACTATCAGGTGATTTACCTTCATTGTTTTAAAAAAAATGATGAAGAGATTTTGCTGTTGGCTTTTCATAAAGACCTAGGAAGCTTCAGAGAATTATCCCATTAGATCCTTTGGGTATGTTGCCTTTGCTGGTTAAAGGTGACATACCCTTTTCCCTTTTTCCTCTTCTCTGTTGATGGATGACTGTCTGTTTCCTTGTCTCACCAGGCATCTTTTCTATCAGATCAGCCTGAGCCCTACTTGCCCTTTCTCTCAAGATTCCTGGAGACCCAGATGTTTGCTTCTTTCATTGACAATAAAATTATGTTTCATGATGATGATGATAAAGACCCTGTGCTCCGGGTGTTTGATTCCCGAGTAGATAAGATCAGACTGTTGAATGTTCGGACGCCTACTCTCCGCACATCCATGTACCAGAAGTGTACCACTGTGGATGAAGCAGGTGAGGCCTCCTTGTTGCTGTACTTCTAGCTTCTTGGATTATGTCACTAATGTGTCCCTCCTCCTAAACATGCCAGCGTCTTTCCGTTTCTGCTTTTGCTTAAGTTTTCCCCATAGCCTGAAATGCTCTTTCCTTTCTTTTTTGCCTGGTTAGCGCTTTTCATCCTTTAACACTGTGTCAATTGGGAATGGGTCCTGCTGTAGGTAATAGAGAAGAGAATCTAATTAGCAGTGGGCTAGAAACAAGAGATATTTTCCCCAGATTAGCAAGAAATGCAGAATTGGTGGTTGCTGGTGTTGGTTCAGCTGCTCGACAGTGTAATCAGGAACTGAGGTTCTGTCTTTACCCAGCTATCCTTAGTGTATTGACTTATATTCATGCTGGGAATTTTAAAAAATATGTTTTTATTCATTTTATTTGAGAGAGAGAGAGAGAGAGAGAGAGAGAGAGAGAGAGAGAGAAAGAAAGATCAATCAGCTTCTTCCTGCATGCCCCCTGCCTGCAACCTGAGCATGTGCCCTGACCAGGAATCAAACCTGCATCTTGGTGAATGGGACAGTGCTGAACCAATTGAGCCACACCGGCTTGGCCTACAAGAGGCTTTTTATGTTCATATTCAGGGTAAGAAGAGGGGAGGCTGCTATCAGCCAAAGCTTTCTGTTGTCTCATAGGCCAGAACCATGTTATGTGACTATACTTAAGTGCAAGAAAGACTGAAAGGGAGTAGTGAATTGGATGTAATGTTACCCTGAACAATGTTGGAGTTTTATTAGCAAGAAAGAAGGAGCGAATGAGTTATGAGTAAGCAATTGATAGTGTTTGCCACAAAGACTTACCTGGTATGTCATCTCTGTGAAGCCTTCTCTGATGCCCTCAGGCTGAGTTGGTGGATTCCTCCTCTGTCCTGTGGTGCTTTGTTCTTAACTCCCCTCTGTAATCTCTGTTCTTTTGAGCTGTCATTAATAGGGAACAACTTAAGAACAGAGACTGTATTTACTTATTTTCTTGTCCCAACTTCTAGCATTGTATTTATGACAGATAGATGTTAAAAGTGGTTTGCTAACCCTCGCTGGTTTGGCTCAGTGGATAGAGCATCAGCCTGCTGACTGAAGGGTCCTGGGTTCAATTTCAGTCAAGGGCACATGCCAGGTTGTGGGCTCGATCCCCAGTAGGGGGCATGTAGGAGGCAGCTGATCAATTATTCTTTCTCATCATTGATGTTTCTCTCTCTCCTTCTCCCCCTCTCTGAAATCAGTAAAAATATATTTTTTAAAAAGTGGTTTGCTACATGCATGATTGAAAAGGCCTTTTTGTTCATAGAAGCCCCATCTAGATGAGTATAGCTAGAGAATAGTCTCAGTTTGAGGTGCAGATTAAGTAGTTCCCTTTCATATAGGATGTTCAGTGTCTTTGTGGCTATTTTGTATATATTGTTCATTCATTTACTAAATATTATAAACTAGAGGCCTGGTGCATGAAATTCATGCCGGGGGGTGGGGGTCCCTCAGCCCAGTCTGCCCCCTCTCACAGTCCAGGAGCCCTCAGTGGATGTCCTACTGACGGCTTAGGACCGTTCCTGGAGAGGGCCCATGCCACAGTCTGGCAGCAGAGGCTCGGAGCAGGCACCCCATGTGTGTGTGTGTGTGTGTGTGTGTGTGTGTGTCCACTGGTGGCTGCCCCCAGCCACTCCACTGAGGCTTAGAGCAGGCGCCCTGTATGTGTGTGTGTGTGTGAGTGTGTGTGTCCACTGGTGGCTGCTCCCAGCCATGCCACAGAGGCTCGGAGCAGGCGCCCCGTGTGTGTGTGTGTGTGTGTGTGTGTGTGTGTCTGCTGGGGGCCTGCCCCCACCCACGTCGGAGGCTCGGAGCAGTCGCCTCGTGTGTGTGTGTGTGTGTGTGTATGTGTGTGTGTGTGTGTGTCCCTGCTGGGGGCCTGCCCCCAGCTGCATCGGAGGCTCAGAGCAGTCACCCCGTGTGTGTGTGTGTCCACTGGTGGCTGCCCCCAGCCATGCCACAGAGGCTCGGAGCAGGCACCCTGTTGTGTGTGTGTGTGTGCGCATATGTGTGTGTGTCCACTGGGGGCCTGCCCCCAGCCGCACCATGTAGGCTCGGAGCAGTTGCCCCGTGTGTGGAGGCTTGGAGCAGGTGCCCCTGTGTTGATCTCTCAGGCTCCTGACTGTGCCTGCTGTTGTTCTCTCCCTTGAGTGGCGGCCAGGGCGGGCTGGAAGCTTGGCTTCCTCCATTGCTGGGGGCAACCCAAGCCTCCAGCTCCGTGGTCGCTTGGCTTCTCCACTGCGGCCGCAGCGGAGAAGCCAAGCCTCTTCAGTCTTCAGTCTTCACTCAGGCCAGAGCCTTCAGTCTTTGCTCTGCACCTGTGTATGCAAATTAACCGCCGTCTCTGTTGGGTTAATTTGCATACTCATCTGATTGGCTGGTGGGCATGGCGGAGTGACACCAATTTGCATGTTTCTCTTCTATTAGTGTAGATAGATACCTACTACATGCTTAACATATGGTAAGTGCTCACAAATATATGTACTGAATGAATAAACATGTCAAGCATTTTTCTAGGTTTTAAACATATAGCTTTTTAAATTTATTTTTAATCTTCACCTGAGGATATGTTCATTGATTCTGAGAGAGAGAGAGAGAGAGAGAGAGAGAGAGAGAGATCGGTTGCTTTGAGACGACTCTCCAACCAACTGAGCCACACAGGCTAGGGTGCATTTTTCTAAGTTTTGAAGATACAACTGGTGACAGTTTGGACAAAATCCTGCCTTCATTTGCCTTCATTGAGTACATTCTCTAGCCTTCTATCTTTACCTTTCAGCTCTCAATTCAGTTCTTTCATTAAGATGACAGCCCTCTTGGTTAAGGCTTTTATTGGGATAATTGTGTGGGTTTTAGTCTTAGTTTGTTAATATGGCAATTTATTGATTTTTAAAGGTATACTAGTAAACTAACCTTGCATTCTTGAGATAAAGTCTTTATGTGATTATGATGTATTGTTTTTTGTATATTATTGAATTCAGTTTACTACAATTTTGTTTAGAATTTTTGTATCTATGCTCATGAAGGATATCAGCTCATAGTTTGTTTGTAATACCTTGTCTGATTTGGTGTCACTATAATGTTGGCCTGAAAGAAAAGTTAGGAAGTATTCTCTCCTCTTCAGTTTCCCAGAAGAGCTTGTTACTACTTTTTCTTTAGATGTTTGGCAGAATTCATCAGTGAAGCCCTCTGGGCTTGGAGGGTTTTTTTGTTGTTGCTGTGTTTTTATGTGAGAAGATTTTAAACTATAGATTCAGTTTAAAAAATAGGGCTATTCGGATGAGCTATTTCTTCTTGAGTGAGCTTTGGCTGTTTGCATCCTTCAAGAAATTTGTCCCTTTCACCTATTGTCAAATTTGTTGGCATTAAGTTTTTTTTGTAGTATGTCCTGTATTAATATCTGTTGAGTCTGTCACTTCTCTCATTACTGATTTTGGTAATTTGTGTTTTTTTCCTTTCTATTTTTATCAGTCTGATTTGCAGTTATTAGTTTTACTGATCTTCTGAAAGAACAGTTTTTGGATTTATTAATTTGTCTGTTTATTTCATTGATTTCACTCTGGCCTTTATTATTTCCTTTCTTGTACTTTGAATTTAATTTGCTAGTCTTTTTTCTAGTTTTTTAAGGTGGAAGCCATGGTCATTAATTTGAGACCTTTCTTCTTTTTCTAAGATAGGCATTTAGTGCCATAAATTTTCTTTCAAGTAATAATGACATACTACAAATTCTTATATTTTGTGTTCTTATTTTTATTCAGTTCTTATTTCCCTTTTGATTTTTTTGATGGCTGGGTTATTTGGAAGTGTGTTATTCAGTTTTAAGGTGTTCTTAATTATTATTGTAGTCAGAGGATATATTTTGTATTATTCAAATTGTTTTAAATTTATTGAGTGTTATATGGCCCAGAATATGATATATTTTTTAAAAGTTTGAATTTTTTTTTCTTATCCAGAGAAAGCAATTGAGCTGCGTCTGGCAAAAATAGACCATACTGCGGTTCACCCCCATTTACTTGACATGAAGATTGGACAAGGGAAGTATGAACCAGGTTTCTTCCCAAAGTTGCAGTCTGATGTGCTTTCCATTGGGCCTGCCAGCAACAAGTGAGTCAACCCCGGGATTCCCTGATTCAGCTCCCTAACCATCCAGTATCTGGGCCTGAGCTGGTAGAAGACCCCTGAATTTTATAAAGCAAATACAGAGAAGACCAAAACTCTCCAGGTTTTTCACTTTTTGAACAAGAAAATGGGTGACAGAGCATCATCAGCTCCTGTCTCCACTGTGGCAATTGGGATAGCTCCACATGCCCAGGCCCTGCAAAAAGCCAGGCTGCAGATGGGTTGAAAGGATCTCATGACTAAATCCCATACAACATGTAACTGGCATTTTATCTCCAGTAAGTCGTAGTTGAAATGGAGTCTGAACTGGAAGTAGGTAACTTAGCAGGATTACTGGTCTTTAGTTACGTTTGGAGATGGATATAACAAAGCTCAGACAGAGCTGAGTATAGTTTTGGATCTGCATGTGAACTTGATGTAGATGTTTGAAGAAAGATATGTCTGTGTTCCCTGGGGAGTTATTTTTCTTGCCCACTCATTGATCTTTAAGCTGCTCTTCCCCAAGGTCTCTGAGCTATCTCCGGTGACTCTTTGGTGGTTTTCTGTGCCCAGCACTGGTCCCTAGACATTCCAGTTTTCTTCTGTCAGTTGACCTTACTTTTTTTTAAAAAAGAATTTTTTTGTTGTTAATCCTCATCAGAGGCTATTTTTTCCATTGATCTTTAGAGAGAGTGGAAGAGAGGGAGGTGTAAGAGAGACACATTGATTGATTGCCTCCCACACACACCCCAACTGGGAATTGAACCCACAATCCTTTAGTGCAAGCATATCAAACTCGCAGCCCAGCCAATATAACGGTATGTAACTTAATTTTTTCAATATCCTGTTATACATAATTATTAATAACTAGTGGCCCGGTGCACAGATTCATGCACATTGAAAGGAAATTAATTAGAAGAAATATTTTAATATCACTATTCGCCCTTTCTCTGTAATAAAAGTGTCAGAGATGAAAGAAAATTAGTAAAATGTATATGAAAATAATATATAAATTGATTAACAAATAAACAATAACAACATGCTATAACAACAAAGACACGATATAAAAACAAGAAAAACATGATACAAAAACATTGATAAAAGCAATGACTGATAAATTGATTAAACTTATTCTAATATCTCCCTGTATACCACATTAGGAGTAAAAACACTTTCAGAGTGCTTGACTAATTTCCCTTGTGATGAAGTATTTACAACTTTAACTTTAACGTCACATGCTCTTCGAACTCAAGAGAAAGCAGCATATAACTGACCGTGTCCAAAAACGTGTTTAGGTAGGAATATTCCTACACTGTCTAGAGTTTGTCCTTGTGATTTATTAATAGTCATTGCAGATGCTGGCATCACGGGAAACTGTCTTCGAATTAAACAACCAAATTCAGGATCAACAATGACAGATTGAAACACGTGTGCGGTTGGCACCAGCGAGAGCTTTATATGTATCACGCATGCACGAGTCAATGTTTATTTTTAAATTGCCAGTGCATGTCATATGCACCAGCCGGTCAGACAGAAGTATGGTCGGCCACTTAGCCTTTTATATATATAAATGAACTACAACGTTTGCTAATGACTGATTACTATAATTATGTTGCATTCATTTCCCTTACATGCCTTACACACAGGTACACCATTTCTCCCCATTAATATTAGCAGTGAATATTTTATTTTATTTTATTATTTAAAAAAATATATATTTTATTGATATTTTATAGAGAGGAAGGGAGAGAGATAGAGAGTTAGAAACATCAATGAGAGAGAAACATCGATTAGCTGCCTCCTGCATACCCCCCACTGGGGATGTGTCCGCAACCAAGGTACATGCCCTTGACCGGAATCGAACCTGGAACCCTTCATTCCGCAGGCTGATGCTCTATCCACTGAGCCAAACCGGCTAAGGCAGCAGCGAATATTTTAGCAGCCAATTGCCATGTCATTAGTCTTGTACTGACTTGTTTGGTGTGCGCAACAGGAGATATTTTGCTTTCAGAGAACAAGAAAAATAGGTTTATTTGCGTTACGCTTATTAATTTGTGCAGTTATTCAATGTCTGGTAAGTTAATGTTCAAGAAAAAATATTAATTTTTATTAAAATGTTCTATTTTATGATAATTATTTCTTTCAGCCCTTTGTATTCAGTATGTCTCTATCAAAATAAACCTATGTTTCTATGAAAATTGAAGCTTTTTTTTTTTTTTTTTGTGGCCACATAAACTTTAAACCTTGTTTATTTGGTCCGTGTTAGCCTTTGAGTTTGACATGCTTGTTTTATGGGGCCACATAAACTTTAAACCTTGTTTTATGGCCCGTGTTAGCCTTTGAGTTTGACATGGGGAGTATGTGGGCCAGCACTCTAACCACTGTGCCACCGGCCAGGGCTGACCTTACTTTTTACTGGATTATTGTTAATTGCCTGTTTTGATTCTTTTAGATGGACAAAAAGGAATGCCCCTGCCCAGTGGAGGCGGAAAGATCGGCAGAAGCAGCACACAGAACACCTGCGTTTAGACAATGACCAGAGAGAGGTAGGCCACCTTATGATTGACAAGGAATGGGCCTATTATCATGCTACATTCTCTTTCTCTTTCCTATTTTTTTGACCTCTGATCTGATTCAAGTGTCCTAACAGTACAGTGACCACCGAACCAAGAAGGTTATTTGAGGCCAAAAAACAAAGCAGCCACCCCTATAGAACATCCAGCCTTCGGGCTGTATAAGACCAATGAGATAATTTGGTCTGGCCCTGTCAAGGCATTAGGGGTGAGTTAATTACATGTTTGACCAAATATAGCAGCTAAGTTTTAAGTGGATAATTTTGGATGGCCTGAGAATGATGTTATAAATATCCAAATGGCCCTGGGCAGATAAAAGGTTCCTCACCCCTACTATAGATTATAGTGGGATTTGTTGTAGGGAAGTTACTTACAGGGATGGGGTCTAAGCAGAGATTGTCTGTGCAGACTGTTGGGGTTGCCTCTACTCCACATTTAGAGACCTCTCCCCATAAAGAAGGGTTAATAATAGAGTAGTTCCTGATACCTGATACTGGGCCTAGGTTAGGACAAATCCAGGATGTATGATGTTTTTACACATGGCAGCTAGCCACTAACCATGTAGGTCCTCTCTCTGAGCCAGGCCCTGTTTGCAGCCGACTCAGGAATGATGGCAGTCTTAGAAGAGAGCCTTTCACTGTCCTTTCAGTACTCCGCATACATTATACTCCTGGGGGAGTGTGACAGAGCCTCAGGAGATGAGAGCCTAAGACTTGGGAGAAATCCTTTTAAAATTTGTGAGGCTTCTTTTGTGTGTGGTATGGTAGTGAAGAATTAATTCTGTTAGAATTAGAAGGAAGAAAAGCTGAACTTGGGTTAATGCTGTCAATATCTGAACCTGGGAGGAGGGAGTACTTTCCCCCTATTTTTTATGTATCGTAATTTAAAACAGATAATCTTGACTTTTTTTTCTTTGAGGAGCAAAGGAGAGGAATGTTATCTTCAGGTGCCTGGGGTGTTGAGGCTTCTTGAATTGACCTCCTGAGTCCTCATTGCTTATAGGCTGAGTTTTCAGCTCTACTATAACTTGTTCCCAGTAAAGCTTTTAGTTATAAAACTCAAGTTGGAAACCCTGCCTGCCTGACTCAGTTGCAGAGAAGTTGTGAAAATGGGAATTTAACCTTCAGAAACCTGTTTCAGGAACTTCTCTTTGAGAAAATACCTTGCAAATTGTGTTATATACATATAAAACCCAATAAAGCGTATTGTTTTCATATGTGGTTGGCACCTCAGTGAATGGGAAAATTACATATTTTGCCTTTGCTATATTTTAAAGGAATATATTAAGATCACAAGGTATGGTTATAAATTTTTAACTGCTGCTTTATAGGATACAGTTGTGCTTAGAGTTTTTGCGAGTGTGCTGTAAGGGGTGTTAGGTATTGGTGTTTTTTTAAAGTCTCCCCTGGGTTTTCCACCTCACCTTCAGATTACTTCTTTCAGCAGTATTTATTGAGCACATTTTCTTGGTCAAAATCACTGTCGTAAGCACTTTGAAATATAAAGATGACAAGAAGTTAGCCTTGTGCTCAGGGACTACCAGTTTATTAAGGGAGCAAAGTCAGGTACACAAATAACTTCAGTAGAAGAGTCTTGTTAAAGGGTCATATAAGAGGCAAGCCCGTGTGTGATCACCGATTAGAGAGAGCAGACGTCAGTTCTACCTGGGTAGTCATCAAACAAAACTTTTTGGTGGAGTCAAAATCTGTTTGAAGCCTTGGAGGATGATAGGATTGTTATAGAGACAAAGAAAAATATTTTAAGTAGAGGAAATACAGGACCAAAAGCTTGGTGATTGTTGTGTAATGAAGACTGGCAGAATGTTTGGAGGAAGGAGGTATTAGAAGTAACTACATAGCTAGCAAGTTAGGAGGCAGGTAGCAGTAGTCCAGGTAGTAATTGAAGCCTAACCTTGGGGATTGGTAGTAAGGGCAGATTGAGGGACCAGACAGAAATGTTCTACTGGGATAAATATGGGGGAAGAAGGAAGCCTGGGGTAAAAGTGTTTGTTGTGACCTGGAATACTGAGAGGATGTCAGTGTGCAGTTCTCTGCATTTATATGCATTCTGTGTTAAAACAAACAGCATGTGGAGAATCACCAGCACTTTGCAGAAAATGCAGTTGTTGTTTTGTGCAAGGTTGTTATACTTTATGATGACAGCAGTAGTTATCTTTGATATGGGCAGAAGAGTTAAATTCCTCTCAGCTTAGTAGGTAAAATGATTTTTTTCAGTAATACTCTGAGATATGGGTTGACAAACTGATCTATACAAGCTGCAGCTATGTTTTTTTGTATCTTTAAAGAAAAGGTAATTACAGCAGTTACGAAGTGCTTTACATCAGAGAAAACAGAATTCATATTTTCTCAGGTTTTCCCTTTTATATAGAATTGCATTTGAAAAAAAATCTTTAATTGCTTTTAAAGAGAGAGAGAAACACCTATTTGTTGTTCCACTTATTTATGCATGCATTGGTTGATTCTTGTATATGTGCCCTGACCGGGTATTGAACCTGCAACCTTGGGGTATAGGGACAATGCTGTAACCAACTGAACTACCCAGCCAGGGCTACAGAGTTACACTTTAAACTTTCTGCCCCAACTTTATCTGAGCCTTGGAAAGAAGCAGTGAGAAAGCGCTGGGTGGTAGTGCCCTCTTCAGGCACTCACCAGTACTGGTCGCCTGTCTTTTGTGTGCATGGATAGAGCCTTTGATTTTTCTGTTTGCTGTAGAAGTACATCCAAGAAGCCAGGAATATGGGCAGCACCATCCGCCAGCCCAAACTGTCCAACCTCTCCCCGTCAGTGATTGCCCAAACCAACTGGAAGTTTGTAGAGGGCCTGCTGAAGGAATGCCGCAACAAGGTGAGCTGTGGACGCCTCTGTGTGTGTGCTATTTCCCTTGGCAGCCAAGGTGAGACCAAGGCTTGGCTCTGACTGTTCTTTCTTGGTTTTAAAAATATTGTTAATATAATGGGATAGTATGAATTTTAAGATCCTGTTAACTTGGAATTAGGCATATTGTTTTTTTTATTTTTTCTCATCTTTAAAAAAAAATTTTTTTTTATTGATTTCAGAGAGGAAGCAAGAGGGAGAGAGAGAAAAAAATATCAACAATGAGAGAGAATCATTGATCGTCTGCCTCCTGCACGCCCCACACTGGGGATGGAGCCCACAACCCAGGCATGTGCCCTGACCAGGAATCGAACCCTAACCTCCTGGTTCATAGGTTGATAATCACTGAGCCACACTGGCTGGGCGGCATATTTGTTTTACATAAAATAAACCATTAATCAAGATCAAGCACAGTTTGTTGATAAAATATGTGTTCTTTAAAACTGAGTGATACAGTTTTAATTTTAGACTTCTAACATTTTTTGAAATCATTGTAGTTGAATTGTCTTCAGCAGATTAGTCTTACACACATGGAAATGTTGCCTCTATTTTAATTTGATAGCAATGATTTCATATGTCTAGACACAAGAATTTATGAATGCCTACTATGTGCCAGGCTAAAGAGTGTTATTCAGTTTAAGCTGTTATGGGGTGTTTTTCTCAATTCTACAAAGACAGTCATTTAAAAAAAAACTTTATTGAGAATTGATATACAAAAAATTGCACACATTTAATGTATACATCTTTGGATATACACATGCACCCGTGATACTATTACTATGATCAAGGTGCTAAATATATCGGTTTCTTCCCAAAATTTTATGTTCTTTTGTGGTTTTCACTTGTTTGTTTTTTTTGTGATAAGAACACAATATGATATCTATTCTCTTAACATATTTTAAAATGCATAATACTGTTGTTAATTATAGGTACTATGTTGTATAACAGATCTCTAGAACTTACTCATCTGCATACTGAAACTTCATATCTATCCAGCAACAATTCTCCTCCCCCCAACCCCTGGTAACCACTATTCTATTTCCTGCTTCTGTGAGTCTGACTACCCCATATAAGTGCAGTATTTGTGCACTTGAAGTTTTGTTTAGTGAGATCAGTTAAGCAGTGAGAATCAGAATGTATGAAGTGAGCATGACCAGAGGGTTTTATTCAACTCTTTTTATCTCATAAATGTAAAAACAGAATCCAGAGTGATGAAATCACTTGTTCAGGGTCATACAGTAATTGCTATGTTCTTATCTTCTTAACTAAACTTTTAAAGAATGCGTTTCATCATGACCTGACCTATATCTGTATGGTGGAGAAGAAATATACTCTATGTATCTGGGTTTCACTTATCTTGTCCCTCCCAGCCCAACAGATGTGCAGGTGGCCACAACCCTCTCCAGTTGCATGTGACCTTGTTCACTGTGGTTGTCTAATCCTACTGACTGATTCCTTATAGACCAAGAGAATGCTGGTGGAGAAGATGGGCCGAGAGGCTGTGGAGCTAGGCCACGGAGAGGTCAACATCACAGGGGTGGAAGAGAACACCTTGATTGCCAGCCTTTGTGACCTCTTGGAAAGGATCTGGAGCCATGGACTCCAAGTAAAACAGGTAATGAATGTAGAGCCCTTTCTGCTGTGCAAACTATCTTCTTGTTTTCACTTACTAGCTTTCCCATACTCTTCCAGCTGGCTGGCTTTGGAGAATGGTACATAGTATGCATGGAGTGAGATTAGAAATAGGTAAACAAACAATTAAATAGGATCTAAACTATTTTGTTTAAAAAATAAACTTCATAAATCTGTGTGTTTGTCAGACATTTTAAAAGTGGTGCTTCTGTCCTGCAAATAGAGCTTAAGGCCATACTGATAGATCCTGTTTGGCAGCTGGCCCTAGAGATGGAGCACAGAGAAAGAGGGAACGTGAAGCTCAGCAGTACCAAACATACTAGTACCCTAAGAGTCCTTCATTAGCTGTACATTCCCATGGATAAAGGTCTGTCATTAACATTTCTTTTACATGGGGATAGCTTAACTATCTAAAGATCTGAGAGAAGTTGAGTAAGTTTGATTTTTACTGCTTAATACCCAGAGAATGTTCTTATTTCAAAATACTCTAATTTGAAAAGTCAAGATGGACTTTTACTTTTATGCATTTTTTAATTTGAAAAGAACTTGAAACATTATCAGAAGCAATTTTATTTTGGACAAATTAGAAACTATATATAAGTATCCAGCAAATATTTATTGAGGGCCTACAGTATTCCAGGAACTATTGTAGGCACTTGAGATAACCTTAGTAAACAAAACAGATCAAGATGCCCTAGCTGGTTTGGCTCCATGGATAAGAGTGTCGGCTTGCGGACTGAAGGGTCCTGGGTTCGATTCTGCTCCAGGGCCAATACATGGGTTACAGGCCCAATCCCCAGAAGGGGGTGTGCAGGAGGCAGCTGATCAATGAATCTTTCTCATCATTGATGTTTCTATCTCAACAAAAACAAAAACAACAACAACAACAAAAACAGACCAAGATCTCTGCCCTTCTGGAGTTTCCATTCTCATGGTTTGGAGGCAGTCTACAACATCTGCCCTTCAAAACATTTTTTTGTGCACATACTAGTATACCCATATACAGGTGTGTATTAAAAAAATCCAGCAATACCACAATGAGATAACTTTTCACACCCACTAGGATAACTAAAACAAAAAAAGATAAAGTGTTAGTGAGGATTTGGAGAAATTAGAACCTTCATACATTGCTGGTGGAATGTAAAATGGTACAGCCACTTTGGAAAATGGTCTGGCAGTTCCTCAAAATGTTAACCATAGTGTTGTGACCCAGCAAGTCCACTTCTAGCTATGTATTCAAGAGAAATGGGAACATGTCTACATAAAAACATGTACACACTGTTCATAGCAGCATTATTCCAAATAGGCCCAATGTGGAAAATCCCAAATGTCCATCAGCTGATGAATACATAAACTAAATGTGTGTGGCCTATCCATATAATGGAATATTATTTAATAAAAAGAATAAAATATGGATACATGGCACAACATCGATGAACTGTGAAAACATACTAAATGAAAGAAGCAGTCACAGAAGACCACATATTGTATGACCCATTTAGGCAAATCCATAGACAGAAAGATTAAAAGATTCCAGAGGTGGGAGGGAGGGAGGACTGGGGAGTGACTGCTAATGGGTATGTTTGGGGGTGATGAAAATGTTCTAAAATTAAGTAGTGTTGATGGTTGCACAACTCTTTGAATATATTAGAAACCAGATTTTTTGTGTGTGCAGGAAATTATATACTTTATAAGTATGAATTTTATGGTAATATGAATTTTATCTTGGTAAAGCTGTTTAAAAAATCCAATTGGATTATACTGTAAATAATGTTTTATAACTTGCTTTTTTTTTACCTCATTTTTTCCATGTCCTTAACTAATTTTTAGATGATATTACAGTATTTAAGATCTCAGACTATAAATCAGATAGACTTGGGTTTGATTCCCACTTAATAATTTTATGAAACTGATCAAGGTACCTAGCTTTTCTAAGTTTCTGTTTCCTCATATGTATGATGGAATTTTAAAAGTACCCACCTCCATAGGATTCTTGTGAGGATTTGATAATTCATGTAAAGCACTAAGCTCAAAGCCTGGTATCTGGGAGATTCTTAGTAAATGTTTGTGGTTATTATTCTTCTAAAATCTCATTTTTAATTAATGTATTATTGTATAGATGTGCCATACTTGAATCAAACCCTTATCATTGGTCATTTAGGTTATTTTGATTTTTCAGTATTATAAACAACATTGCGATTACAGATTTTTTAAAAATGTTAAAGATTGTGTGTCACATTCCTACAATTTTGAGAGTCCTGTTGTATAATAGCAACACTATGAGCTTTGGAGTCAGAAAGACGGATTTGAATCTTAGCTCTGCTGGGTGACTTCTAGTGATTTGCAGTTTTTGACAGTAACTTTCCTTGTCCAAAATACAGAATTAATAAAACCTACCTTTCAGGGTTGTTATGATAATTAGATGTAATAAAAATAAGTACCTGGCACGTGGTGGGTATGTAACATATGACAGCTATGATTATGCTAGGTTTTACACGAAGGATTTCTGTTTCTTTCCTTTATTTTTTAAAAATATGTTTTTACTGATTTTAGAGAGAGGAAGGGAGAGAGAAACATTGATGTGAGAAAAAAACTTTGATATGAGAGAGAAGCATTGATCAGTTGCCTCCTTATGCACCCTGACCCATGACCAAACCCACAACTTGGGTATGTTGCCCAACTGGGAATCGAACCGGCAACCTTTTGGTGTGTATGATGATGCTCAAGCAACTGAGCACATTGACCAGGGCTCTTTCCTTTTCTTTGTAAACAAATAAGTAAAATATACATAATCATTCTATCATTTTTCTTAAAGTTTAGCAAGCCTGACACTATGGTTATGTAAGCTCTTTGAGCTTTTTGATAAAACATGTCCTCAAAACTTTTTAATATTTGCCATAAAAATCTTGAGGCATTTAAAAAAAAATAACCTTATCATCACATGTTCTAAATCTGTCCTCTGAGGCTTGGCAACATATTCTACAAGAGATTATGGGGATTTCTTTTGGGATTCATTTGATCCCTCTCTCAGTTTGGATGGACAGAGGCTACTTGTTTGGTGAGAAACCAGTACAACATAAATGGGGGCTTTTTTGTTCAGGTTCCGTTTTCTGAGTTCTGCTTTTGGGTCACTAAAGTGTCACTGGAGGGAAGTGAGGGCTTGTGCCTGTGGCAGGGCACTTATGCCCTGAGGGACATATGTTCACTGGAGAGTGACCCTGACTATCTCTGTTGGGCTCCTACAGCATGCTCCTTAAATCTCCATTTTCGTGGTCTGTGTGTAGAGCACCTTTCTTCTGCTGAGACAGTCCTCAGTGATGTTCCAGTCCAAAGGTTATACCTGGTTACCTGGTCTCCTCCATCATGCAGACTGTGCATGATCATGCACAGATTGTGACCAAATTCACTCTCAGAGAACTATCTTATCTCCCTCTTCCTGGGGGCACCTTACTGACCAACTGCCTATTTTATCTACTTATAAAGTAGGGAGAACCAACGGGCAGTTTTTACTGCTAGCTTCCTAAATTTTGTTATTAGCCGTGTTGATCTGCATGGAAGGCTGTCTGCAGCAAATCCTCACCACTCTCTATCACTGTCGATGACATATTCCAAGGAGATGGGTATCCTGCTCTAGGATATTTATCTGACAGTAAGAGATGAGGTTTGATTTTTCATAATAGTTTTATAATTACTGTCATTTGGGGACTGGTAAGTGAAAAGGGGTTGTTTCTCACCCTTTATGCATTGACATTCTTGGAGAATCTGGTACTATCTATGTGTCATGTGGCCACATCAATATAGTCTGAACCTTGCAGTCTCTATCAGTCCTTTTGCAAAAGAGGAAAAAGAGTAATTCATGTCTTTTGCACTAGAAAGACCCCAGTGCCCTCTTACTAAGCTTCAGCCCAGCTGCTACTCTCTCACTTTTGCCCTTGCCCTCCCTCCTTGACTAGTATAATCACTGTGAGCCCGGGCATCCTTCTGGCACAGTGGCCTGGTGTTGCTCTTGCCTTTGGTTCTTCAGCAGCATGGCATGTGAGGGCTCTCAGGTGACCAGCTATATTTAGTTTGTATCACATCCACACAGTCCTATAAGGGAGGCTGCCTTCCAGTCAGTCTAGACCAGGGGTGGGCAAATTTTTTGACTCGAGGGCCACAATGGGTTCTTAAACTGGACCAGAGGGCCGGAACAAAAGCATGGATGGAGTGTTTGTGTGAACTAATATAAATTCAAAGTAAACATCATTACATAAAAGGGTATGGTCTTTTTTTTTTTTTTTTTTAGTTTTATTCATTTCAAACGGGCCGGATCCGGCCCGCGGGCCGTAGTTTGCCCACGGCTGGTCTAGACGCTAGGACTATAGTGAAGAGTAAGTCGAAGTCCCCGCCCTTTTAGGAGCCTACTCTAATGGTTTTGATAAATGAATGGATGAATGGATTTCTAGAAGTTGAATTACTATCTCAAAGAGCATGGCTATTTTAAGCTTTTGTATTCTACATATATTCTATTAATATAACAGTAACAGTGTATGGGAGCTGTAAGTCTCATTGATTTTTGTTGAACCTCTCTTTTTTCAAAATTTTGGTATTTCAATGAATAAAAAAAATGGCCCTCTCTAGTTTTAATGTGTATGTTTGTGTGTGTGTGTGTGTGTGTGTGTGTGTGTTTAAATCGCCATTGAAGTTGGGTTTTGTTTTAAGCTGGTTAAATCTTGTAGGAAATCCAAATATACAGCAAACGTATGATAACAGCTTGCTGATCCATTGATGAGGGTTTTCTCTCATTCAGATGCTTTATTCCCCCCTCCCCCCAAATAGATCAAAGTGATGGGTAGAAACAAAATAGGTTATTGATATTTTCAAGGGAAAAATCTTGAGACCTTAAAGTTTCACATTTATCCCAGAGCATAAAATTTTGTTCAGAAGGTATAACTTCAAAGGTAAATGATCCCTTTCAGAAGCAGTCTGCCTAGCGTCATTATTAAGAGTAGTGGTTACATGGACTTAAGCTTGAATTTCAACACTCTACTTACTAGCTGTGTGATCTCTTACAATCTTTCTGATCCCCAATTTGCTCTTTTCTAAAGAAAATGAGGATAGGGGTACCTACCTTATAGGATTTTGGGGAGCATTAAATAAAATGTTATATTTTAAACATTTAACATAGTTCATAGCACACCTCAAACAAGACATGGTAGCTTCTATCATTATTATTACTTTCATAAAATGCAGAACTAAAGTTATTTATAAAACTATTATAATAAATTCTACTAAAACAAACATTATGTTACATTTATATTGTATCAACTGTATAGGAACATTCACCATGAATCTGAAATAAAGGTTTTATCACATAATGAGAGTCTCTGTACTGAAGGATGACTGGGAAGAGACAAAGCAGTTGCTGGGGGGCTAGCTGGGCTCACTCACTCCATAGGCACATTGCTCCCTTACATCAGGCTTGCAAGTGCTATTCAGATTTGTGTCTTATTAAAAGGACTATGCCCTAGCCCAGTGGTCAGCAAACTGCCGCTCGTGAGCCACATGCGGCTCTTTGGCCCCTTGAGTGTGGCCATGAAGTTTCAATTGCACTGTACGTGCGCGCCCGCACGTGGTATTTGCAGTTTGCCGACCGCTGCCTTAGCCCATAGTGTGGCCCAGAGCTGTCGGCACTTGGAGCCCTGGAGGGGAAAGAAGGGATGAAAGCGGGTTTAGCTCAGTGGATAGAGTGTTGGCCTGGGGACTAAAAGGTCCTAGGTTCTATTCTGGTTAAGGGCACAAGCCTGGGTTGCGGGCTTGATCCCCAGTAGGGGGTGTGGGGGTAAACAGCCAATCAGTTATTCTCATCATTGATGTTTTTATCTCTATCTCCCTCTGCCTTCCTCTCTGAAACCAATAAAGATATATAAAATAAAATAAAATAAAATAAAATGACTAATTATTACATGACTCAAACACAGGGTGGGACAAAAGTAGGTTTGCAGTTGTTCATATGGGAAATAATACAATAATTAACACATAATAATAGAATAAGAAACTGTGTTTTGTGTACTCACAACTGTAAACTTACTTTTGCCCCACCCCATAATTTCAACTGCAAATGCCAAGGTTCTCTTATGCTGACTGCAATATCTCAGCTTTGCAGTAGAGTAACAGCCTACCTTCCTGCAGGCTTCTTCAACTATACTTTCAATAGTAAATCCTCCTCTTAGTGATGATTTATTCTCCCCAGCCTGCACTAAGGGCAGGAATGTCAGTATTTTAGGAAATTCAGGAGCTATCGTACAATCTTGTAGACTGGATATCAGCTTCTCTATGCAAAACTCATGCTCTATCTAAGCTGACCTTCAACCAGCAAACCATTTAGAGGTTATTTGACTTTTTCTCATCCATTGGTTCATTCACATCTCTTTCTGACCATGCCCTCCTCCTTCCCAGTGGGGACCTTTTCTCTTTTCTGTTTTTTTATGTTTCTCCAGGATTTTAGTAGCAGGGTACGTATATGTGTATACATTGCATCTGGTGTACACAGAGGTAAGAAATGGTACAGTAAGTCCTCACTTAACGTTGTTGATAGATTCTGAGACTTTAAGCTAAATGATGTACAACGAAACCAGTTTTACCATAGGCCAATTTATATAAACAAGAGTTAAGTTTCTATGACATCTCATCAACATTACAACAAAATAACATTGAATGAAATGTTGTTTGAGGACCTGCTGTACAGGTCCTTTTTATCAAAAGCTGGAATCTATATGTTTAAATTATCTCTGTCTCTGTCCACTGGATGCCTTAGCCTCTGAAATCTAAACTGATAGATATTTTCCCCTTGTATTGGTTCCAGGGGAAATCAGCCTTGTGGTCCCATCTGTTACATTATCAGGAAAACCGACAGAGAAAACTCACATCCGGAAGCCTCAGTACCTCAGGTAAGATGGTCTCCGCTTCATTGGAGAGAACGCCCTCCACCCACATTCCATCCCCCACTGGAGAGAACAGCGGGAGTGATTCAGGTCACTGAAGCCTTTGGTCTGTGATGTTTTCTTCTTTACATATTAAGCCCCCGGGTCCTTTGAACCACAGAGCATGCCATAGCCATGGAGTTTGCTTTCATTATGTACTCTTTTGATCAGTGAAATAGAAGACATATCAGCAAGGTATGTCTCATTAGAATGAGTTTAAGTTTTAAATGAATTTGGGTGGTACTAATGTCTTGTGTTTGGAGCAAACTGTTTTCAGAGTCTTTTGTTTTATTTCTCTTAGATGGGCATTGAGATGATCTATCCTATCAAGTAAGGGAGCCTGTTTGCAATGTCCTACCTTAAGGCCTGGTGTGAATAATTCCTTACACTTCCTTTCTGTTTCTGATTTAATGAAAATATCAGAGTTGTCAGGGACCCCAGAGATCATCCTAGTCCAGCCCCTTATTTACAAGAGGAGGAAACTGGGATTGAGAGAGGAATTGATTTTACTAGAGATCACCCAGTGAATTGATAGAAGAGGCCAGATTAGGAGCCGTTCTCTTGTCTCCTAATCTTGTGTTCTTTAGACCATTCTACAGTGTCCCTTCCAGGACAGTCCTCCTCCTTCCTCTACTTCTTGTCAACATCTCCCCTTCACACCTCTTTCATTCTTCTCTCTCTGCCCAGGAGTTTGTTCACCTTTCTTGGATGTTCTTATCCTAATGATAAAGATCAGTTTAAATGGGGGTTAAAAGATAGCCATGAACTCAGAGTTGTCTTTGCTCTTGAATTCGTTGACCTCAACTAGCACTGAAAGTGGGGAGAATAATTGACTGAAAGCGAGGTACAAGAGCTTCCTAAGTAGCCTTTTAAGAGTTTTTTGGTTCACTTTCTGGATATGAGAGTCTTCTCAGGAAGACTATTGAAGTTATTGCTAAGGGGTAAACTATAGCCGAAAATTCTCAACAGCCGAGTAATCAGGGTAGTAAGTTTTAAACGTTGGGCCAGATATGCAGATATAAAGGTATTATATCTAGAGGTCTGGTTTTCTGCAACATGTGTTTTTTTACACATCCTGTTGGCTCTTTTGTAGCCTATTTTGAGGCAAGAGCAGGACAAAAGTAGTGCCTCCAAGTGGAAGCACTACCTTCTATGCATTATGATGAGAACGTGTGGGTTAGGAGCCAAGGATCTGACTTTGCCACTTGGTGACTGGGCAAAGCAGCTAACCTGTCTGAATTTCGGTTCCCTCTATGATACTTTCTTTGGTTATCTCATAAGTTATTAAATAATTAGATGTGATAATATGCATACAAGTATTAAATCTGAAACCTAGTGTGTATTTAATAAATATTATGAAATGATTGTTCAAAGTGTTAAAGAAAAATAACTGTTTCCTGTAGAAATATGTGATTTTTAGATTAGAAGGGTAGTTAGCTATTTGGATAGTCCGATCTTAGAAATGACCAGTTTCTTTGTTCTAGGAATACTTGTTGATTCAGAACGGAGGAAGTCCGATGCCAGCTCAGTCATGTCTCCCTTGAGAATCTCCCTCATTCAGGATATGAGGTCAGTGTGGGCTCAGACATAATAAGCCACTGAAATCCTCTTTCTAGTTGCTGCTTAGGTGTCTGCATTATGGAGCAGGGTCTCAGCGACCTGTGCTTCCACAGCATCTCAGTTAACCAGAAAGCCCTTCTCATTGGTCTTGTGCTTAATGATGTGTTTATAGAGCAGGTGGGTTTCCTGACATTTTTGGAGAATTATATCAGAGTATCTCCAGGCCTAAGGGCTCTGGGGTTAACCTGACTTTTTTTGAGAGCTGTACTGTCACTCCCAACCCCCATCCTTTGCCAAGTGAGCCTATCTGGCAAAGCTACATGGAAGCCCAGGATTTATAGAATAAGAGGGATGTACTCTCCCAGGGGTGGATAGAGCTGTCTCTCTAGGTCTCCTTTGGCTTTATGGGGGAGGTATTCGTAGTGAGTTCATCTCCCACCCACCCTCACTTTTTCCCATTTCCCCTTCAGGCATATCCAGAACATCGGGGAAATCAAGACTGACGTGGGAAAGGCCAGAGCATGGGTGCGACTCTCCATGGAAAAAAAGTTACTTTCCAGACACCTGAAGCAGCTTCTCTCAGACCATGAGCTCACCAAGTAAGGCCACTCCACCTGGAGTAGAACAGGCTCTCAGCAATGCTGGGGGGATTAGAAACCCCTGTGTGGGAAGGGGGGGTAGTCAGTATGTCATCACTGCTGTATTCAGCTAAACTCAAATTGTGTATGAAGGTTTTGAAGCATTTCCACTTCTATCTGCAGAAGAATAATTCTGCTGTATTTGTTCTCCCTACCTTCCCAATCTGCATGCCCAAAATGGCTTTCTCATAGAGTAGTGAGAAGGATGGGGTCCTCATTGGCTACCTCAGAGTTTGGGGGCTCCTCCTCTCTATGCACTCTGGTGACTTGTATATCACAGGCATTTTTTCTGTCTCTTTCCTGAAGGATTGGAGAATTACAAGGAAACTTATAAAATATATATATACCCTTATCTCTTCTGTTCTCTCCTGGGCCCAGGGCAAGCCCACAGTAACCAAGTCCTTGCTCTTCCTCGCTGGACCTTTACTTCTAGGGCAAGTTGTAGGAACCTATTATTTGTAGGGCAGATTTGCAGATATTGGCTTAAATATATAAAAATATATTTTACATTTAAATATATTTTTATTGATTTCAGAGAGGAAGGGGGAGAGAGAGAGATAGAAACATCAATGATAAGAGGGAATTATTGATTAGCTGCCTCCTGCACTCCCCACACTGGGGATTGAACCTGAAACCCAGGTATATGCCCCAATTGGGAATTGAACTGAGACCTTCTGGCTCATAAGTCGTCGCTCAACCACTGAGCCATGCTGGCAGGGCCCTTTGGCTTAAATATTTAGGGCCTTCCTTCATTTGACTCTAGCCTAACTTTTCAGGCTCATTGCTAACTGATCACTTTTCTGAGCCCTCAACCCTAGTCAAACTGGTTTACACATTCTGTTATCCTCTTCCTATGTGCCTGTTTAAATTTGTGCTGTCCTTCAGGCCCCTCTTGTTCTAGGAACATTGAAGCTTATGGCTCTTTAAATTTCCAGAGAGCCTTGCATTTGGCAACTCATTATGGGCAGTCTTATACTGTGGCCTTTACCTGATTAATTCACCTATTTGAGGGTAGGTGCTTTCCTCTCTAGCACCTGCACATAGTAGGCCTTGTTTGGTGAAGTATCTATTGAAAGTACCTTATAAACCTGACTAGGTAGAACCTGACAGGTATACTGAATCCCATACCTCTTTGGCCATGATGATTGCAGTCTTGGCAACCAGGATAGTTACATTCTTTTGTTTTTTGTGTGTGTGCATTCCTCTGTGCTGAGGGCCTGTACATTTGGCTCTCTGTGTCCCCTCTCCTTGGAGAAGGTATCATTGCTGAGCAGTTGCAGAAGGCCTGCAATGTCAGACAAAGGAGTTGGTCTTTGATGAGTAAGCAGTGGGGCTGCGGGGTGGAGATGGGAGAAAGTTAGAAAAGGGGAAGGACATGGTCTGCATAGCTCTCCCTGGTCTGTGACCTGGCTCATTCCCTTCATTGCCCTTTATTGTCTCTGAAGGGTCCCTGGCTTACATTCACATTCAGAGCAGTTTTCTGACTCTGGGTCTCAGGTCAGCTGGGATCTGAGACTTGGCCTGGGAATGAGTATTGATCGCAGATCTCCTGTCGTTGCTCCTCCAACACCACACACTAGGTGAAGCCTGAGCAAGATGCCTGAGAGGGCCTGTGTCTTTCCCAGAGAAAATTGCATTTGGGCCCTCAGTTTAAGGAAGGAGATCCCAAGACCTCTGACACTACCTTGTAGTAACATCAACCCTTGGACACAGGGTAGAGTTTGGTTGTTGTTGTTCCTGCTATAGCTTAAGCCACTTTCCCTCTAGCCCTCAGTTAGAGTAACTGGCTTTATTCCTTTTTCAGGTAGCTCTAAAGAACTTAAGGCTTGACATCTCATTCTTTCCCTAGCTGGCTCCTTCCAGAACTGAGTAATTCTAGTCTCTTTCCTCTCCTCTTGGCTGGGAGACTGATGTATTGCTTCCTCTCCGACAGAAAGTTGTACAAGCGCTATGCCTTCCTGCGCTGTGATGACGAGAAGGAGCAGTTCCTCTATCACCTCCTCTCTTTCAATGCCGTCGATTACTTTTGCTTCACCAATGTCTTCACAACTATCCGTGAGTAGCCCTGTGCTCCCCACTAGCCTTCTTAGTTCCTGTCTTCATGAGCCTGCCTGAGGCTAACTCACTGTCCCCTTTTTAAGAAAAAAGATGATCACTTGTACTTTTGATTTGCCTTTTGCTTCTGTGGGAGAGAGGTGCAATGCCCTCCTTGGAGGTTGTTTTTCTCCGAAGCTGCTTATTGTTGCTCGGAACTGGGGAGCTCAGTCTTTTTGGCCATCATGTTGTCACTGTTGTTCTAGGCACTGCCCTGGGAGCCTCAGGTGATGGATCGGATTGGGTGTGATGGGGAAGTTCACTGCCCTCTAGATACCTGTAAAGAAATTTCCCTTTGTTTTGGGCTGAGAGAGTCATTATTCAGTATCACAGAAGGTTTCAGAACTGCCCACAGGGACAAGCAACTCTTCCACATAGCCATGAAGGTTTGGGTCCAGACCCTAACTCATTATGTTTCTGTGAGCAGAGTCTGCCCCTCCTGTGGGCCTCAGTCTCCCTATTTGCAGAGTGAGGAAGAGGGTTCAGAATAGTCTAAGGCAGGCCCCTGGAGCCTCATCTTTCTTTGGTGCCAGGATGTTGGGTGGGGGGTCATCTCTGAATTTGTCCCATGACTAATTGTTTGGCCAGTGACTCAAAAGCCTCAGTGGTGTGGTGTGGACTCTCTTGTTACATATCTTTTTAAATTCAAATACCATTCTGATCGCTCATGGTCCAAGAACATTCAAATAATAGACCAAAAAGAAGCAGATGTTAAAGATTGGTCTTCAGACATTAGAGTCAATGATGCCACGCTTGCCTATGATCTCGCAACATAAAATCACATCCACACCTCAGTGGCCACCAAACTACTCAGCAGAGCTTCCTTAACTGAGCTGTTTGAAGCTACCATTTTGAGTACTAGTGGCTATTTTTTTTTCCAGGCTCTCAGCAAGGGTTAGAGGAATCAGCTCAACCTCGGCACAGTGCCAAAATGTGGTCAAGTAAGGCTTTGAGTCCGTCACAGCAGCATTTACTAGCACAGGGGCCTTCTCCACAAGGTTGCAGACAAATTGGGCCATGGTTCTAGGATGGAAATTCTGTGGTCCCAAATGGTCAGCTGAATGTCACAGTGTGCACTTTTGTTTCTACATGACATCCGTCTTCCTTCTCAGAGAAGAGGGCTGTAGGCTTCAGTAGAAGCAGCACTGAACTAGAATTTAGGAGACCCAAGGGAAACGAATTCCCTCTCAGTGCCTCAGAAAAGGCAACGGAATACCTGCATGTCCTCTCCTGAGATTGTTATTAGAGTGCAAGAGATGATAGATGGAAGTGCTCTGAAAAGCAATTCAGTACAATGTTGAGTTGGTGATGTTATTTAAGGAACAGGTTGACTTAGCTCTGAGCCTGCATATGGGCTTGGATCTTTGATGTTTGGGGTAACCCGAGGGGGAGTGAGATTGATGGGAGGGTTGGCTAATATTCTGAGCCAGCCAGAGACTAGCTCCTGGTGACTTGCAGCTCTGGCTGTGCTGGGGCTGCTATCATGTGAGCATGCCTGGAGCAGGTCAGGCCCTTTCAGGTATGGGAGGGATTCCTGATCCTCCTCCATGCCTTTGTGGCTTCCTCTAAACAGTGATCCCCTACCACATCCTGATTGTACCGAGCAAGAAGCTGGGGGGCTCCATGTTCACTGCCAACCCATGGATTTGCATCTCGGGAGAATTGGGTGAGACACAGATCCTGCAGATTCCCAGGAACGTTTTGGAGATGACCTTCGAGGTACGTGTTGTCCGGGAACCACACTCTAAGCTCTTGAGTTTGCAACAGTTGCTTTTCTGGAGCTTTCTGCAGAGGTTTTTGGAGGCTTTGCTCTATACAGTGTTATGCATCAGCACGGCTGACCTGTCCTGAGATGATCGGAGCCAAGGGCTGACCCAAGGAGCGGGGAGCCTGCCCTGTCTAAATAGTCTCTGGCTGGAAAGCACTTATCTATCTGAACTTTCATACCTCCCTGTCCATGGTGTGCTGAGAAATCCCCAAGAGTTCTTTCAGCTGCTGGGCCCAAATTTTCACAGAGACCTCTGGACCTCAGACTGCTATCCCATTTCCAGAGCTGCGGCCTCCTGGGCCCTGTTCTCTCTGTAGGTAGCAGCCATCGGCCCCTCATGAGATGGTATTGTACTGTTGGCTTTGGTGACAAGTGGAACCATGAGCTCTGTCCCTGCCAGGTTGCAGGCAGCCAGTCAGATGTCTGCCTCCAAGGAGTGTCACTAATTTTTCCTACTTCCTTTTCCTACCTCATCTTCTCTATTTGGCTGTTCTCTCATAGTGCCAGAACCTGGGGAAGCTCACTACTGTGCAGATAGGCCATGATAACTCTGGGCTGTATGCCAAATGGCTGGTGGAGTATGTGATGGTCAGGAATGAGATCACAGGACATACCTACAAGTAAGTGTTCCCTCAGCTGTGCTCTAAAATGCTGGGGCAAGGGTACCACCAGGGGCTGTTGTTTGATGCTTGGGTATGTGGAGTTCTCAAAGAGGCTGTTTAGGCTGTGATACGCTGGGGCAACTTCCTATTTGGCTCTGCTCATGCACCTGAAAAAAAAATAGGAGGAGGGTTTATCAAGGGAAGATGTGTGACATTGCTGTGACAGGTTCCAGGCCACCCATCACTCCCTGATTGTGCACATGGGATGGATGAGCAGGCCCTTGAGGGATCCTCAGGGATGGCTTTGTTGATGGCTCTTTCTGAGCAGTAGGGGGACGGGCATGGGAGGAGCTGGCAGCTCTGACAGGCCATTGCCCGACCTGTAGGTTCCCCTGCGGCCGGTGGCTGGGGAAGGGCATGGACGACGGAAGCCTGGAGCGGGTCCTAGTGGGAGAGCTGCTCACATCCCAGCCCGAGGTGGACGAGAGGCCGTGTCGGACCCCGCCCCTGCAGCAGTCCCCCAGCGTCATCCGCAGGCTTGTTACCATCTCACCCAACAACAAGCCTAGTAAGTGGGAAGAGAGGCTGGGCCCTCATGCTACCCAGCCTGGGAAATGTGGGCAGATCTTTGGGAGCCCTGATATGTTAGCCCAAATCCCAGCCTGTGAGCTGCCTCAGGAACCACCTCTGCCACCAAAGCAGCCTCAGGGGATCTAACACTCTCCGTAGAGGCCTGGAAGGAGAGGGAGCGCTTATGGAGGCTGGCCTGGGGCCTCCGTACTATTTGTATGTGATCCTAGAGAGGTGAGGGGTCTACTGCCAGGCCTTCTCTTTCCTGGTTCCTGGGCTTCACAGCCAAGCCTTGGCCCACATTTGGTTGCCAAATGTTCCAGGGTAAATGGAAAATAAACTTTACCAGCATCTCTTAGAGACAGAACTCGAAGGTATTGACTTTGCTTTCCTCCCCAAGATTTTAGGAAGAGCTAGCTCAGCAAAGTTTGGTGGGTGAGAGCTACTTTTGCCAAGGTCAGGCTGCCCTACCTCTCCCATGAGGAGTCCTCAGTTTCCTGCTCAGGCAGCTAAGCACTGTTAGCCTCTGAGATTGGTGAGGGGTGTCTGCTTGATTTTTATCAGAGCTGAACACTGGGCAGATCCAGGAGTCCATTGGGGAGGCAGTCAATGGCATCGTGAAGCACTTCCATAAGCCTGAGAAAGAGGTAAGCCTTCCTGTCCTCCAGCCCAGGGCCTTACATTGAGGGAGAGAGAATAATACTGTTCTTGGCCCATGTGCTTGGACAGCCTGGAGTGTAGAGTGTGTGCCTCAGTTTGAGACTGAGCAGATTTTTTCCTCTGGGGATCTCTGCTTGGGTTACCCTGTTTTCCTTACACACTAATGGCCCAACAGAGTCCTGGAGCCTCTAGTGAACAGTGTGTATTCCTATTTTCTTCAGGATTTGCCCGTCTCCCTGAATAATGGCCACATTGGCTTTGTCCCCCTGGTGGGAACCCACATTCATCATCTATTCATTTATTCATTTACTCAATAGCTATTCACTGAGAGCTGTTCTGAGCCAGGCACTGTGCCAGGTGCTAGGGGAACAGACAAGGTCCCTGCCTGTCTTTTGCTGCCCTCTTAGCTGTGGGTTGTGGATTTGGGGATGCAGTGGTGGGAGGGCAGCTTGAGGCAAGCCTGTCACTCTCCCGTTTCCTTACTAGAGAGGCAGTCTGACGCTGTTGCTTTGTGGAGAGTGTGGCCTTGTCTCGGCTCTGGAACAGGCTTTCCAGCATGGATTTAAATCGCCCCGTCTCTTCAAAAATGTCTTCATTTGGGATTTCCTGGGTGAGTTGGACTAGGATGTGTGGTGGGAAAGCATGGAGAGACATGGGGACTCACCAGCATAATGTGGGTGCTAACCCCTGGGGTCTGAGGTACAGAAGCCAAATCAGGTAACTCTCAGATTAGATCTGTTGTTTGCCCTGCCTTTCCCCAAAGGTAATGACAGAAGTTCTCCCCACCTTCACCCCTCACCTCTTGAGAACCGGATGGAGAAGATTCTCTGTAAGCATCTGTTGTATAGCACAGGCTTAGTCATGAGTCCTCACACTCTTTTCTTGGAGATCTAGAAGGCCAGCCCAAGCCCTGTGTTGCGCCCACTTAGAGAATTTTTATGAAGGAGCTTCTCCTTCAAGAGTTTTTTAGAAATCTTAAGACTAGAGAAAGTAGCATCTTTATATCAGGGGCCATGTAAATTTTAAAAATAAGGATAAGGAATATAGGAATCATTTTGAAAGGTGATGAGTGACAGAACACTCATGTTATTCTCATTAAGTTACTTACATCATCGACATTGAGATGCCCATGGCTGGTGGCCTGCAGGACAGTCAGAGACAGGTCGGCTTTAAGAGGCTTTGTCATCGGCAAGCTTTCTCCTCTTCACAGAAAAAGCACAAACCTATTATGAGACTTTGGAGCAGAATGAAGTTGTTCCTGAGGAAAATTGGCATACAAGGGCCCGGAATTTCTGCCGATTTGTCACTGCAATCAACAATACTCCCCGGAACATTGGCAAGGATGGCAAGTTCCAGATGCTGGTGTGCTTGGGAGCCAGGTACTGCAGCCTTAAGCCCAGAGTACATAGCAGCCAGCCTTGGAAGTGGTGCTGGAGTCCTAGTGTGGTGCAGGGGTGGGGAGTGGCTGATGACTAGGCATTCTTGGGCAGGTGAGGCCTTAGAGGACTTCCTAGAGCCCCTTAATTTCCTTTATGTACCATGCATATGGGTGGGGATCTGTGGAGGTGGGGGTGAGAGTGTGTGTAGCTGGGGAAGAAGAGCCACATTAAAAATATATATACATCATATATATTGATTTCAGAGAGGAAGGGAGAGGGAGAGAGAGAGAAATATCAATGTGAGAGAGAATCATTGATCAGTTGGCTGCCTCCTGCACCCCTCCCCCCTCCCCACTGGGGATCAAGCCCATAATCCGGGCATGTGCCCTGACCGGGATAGAACTGTGACCTCCCGGTTTATAGGTCAAAGCTCAATGAATAAGCCATACCAACCAGGCCCAAGAGCCACATGTTGATGGAAGGAATAAAACCACCCCACTGGAGAAATTTAAAAGAATATATATAGTCATTCCTTCAACAAGCATATGAATGTGCCAGGCCTTGTGATGGTGGGAATAGAGATGGTGGGAATAGAGCTGAATGAAACATGCCTCTACCGTGTGGAAGTTTACTTGTCCCAATTAAATACAGTACAAGGCAGGAGGTTGTGAGAGCCCAACAAGAGGTACACATTTATATTATACGGTATGCTGGAAATATAGAGGAGAAAGATCAGAGAAGGCTTCAGGGAGGAGGTGCTAAGGACCTGGGCCAGAGGATCCTTCCCTGTTAGGATAGAGTTGTTTAACCAGGGGACTGAAATGATACTAATTTGATATCATGGATGGTGTGCATGAGAGTGGGCAAGATCGTTAGGGGCTAGTCTAGTAGGTCAGGTGAGAGCATGAAGCCCTAATGAACCTAAGGCAATAGTTTGTACAGGCACAAAAGCCAGGGAGTTGGTGTGGGATTCACATCCCACATCAGCCACTTAATAACCGTGTGATCTTGGAGAAGCTATTTAACCTCTATGCTCCTCAATTTCTTCTTGTATAAAGTGGGGATTATAACAGCACTAACGGCATTATATCATGTCATAGGGTGGAATGACGGTTAAATACCTTATAACAGTGCTTGGTGCATGCCCAGCTCTATGTGGATGTTAGCTCTCAGTATCACTCCTGGTGGTGGTAGCTGTGGGGAGGAAGGATTGGCTGCTATTGGTTAGAGACTGGCTGCTGAGAGGGATGTAGTGGTGCTGACTGGACTTGGTGTCTGTTTGGTGGCGGGGTTATCTTAAGAGGAACAGGCCTGGTGGCAGATGTCAGGGCTGATTTGGGTCAGGTTGGGCTGGTGTCCTGGGGCAGGGCAGCCCTCAGTAGGAGTCTTATTGCTGTGTAAGGCCTCTTTCCCAAGCCCTTATTGGAGGAAAAAAGGGGTTGTGGGGAGCTATCCACTTCTCCAGCTTCAGACTTTGTTCAAGGTTTCTTTCCCCTTGGCCTTGCACTAACTGTCTCCCTTTCTTTCCCTCTGACCCACCTGGACTGATCCTGCCCTGCCAGAGATCACCTCCTACACCACTGGATTGCCCTGTTGGCTGACTGCCCCATCACCGCACACATGTATGAGGATGTGGCGCTGATCAAAGACCACACTCTTGTCAATTCCTTGATCCGCGTGCTGCAGACATTGCAGGAGTTCAATATCACGCTAGAGACGTCCCTGGTCAAGGGCATCGACATCTGACTTCTCAGCACCAGCTAGCAACAGGACTGAGAAAGACTCACCCTGCAGCTCTGACCCGTCTTCCCCAAGGACTTAAGCGAGTTGTGCAGGAGACGGAGATGTACACTCACTGTAAAAAGAAAACTAGAGGATTTTTGGAATAAATAATCTATTTTAGAGTTTATTTGCTGATTTGCTTTTTACACACTTTCATGTGAAAGAGTGATAGGGAGAGGGAGACGAGGTTGGTGCCGCTTATTTTGAAGCTGGTGCCCTCCCTCACTGGCCGCGTGCTGGGAGCCTGCGGCCTCCCTGGACTGAGGTTGGCACCGCGTGCAGGGCAGTTCCGCTTCCTTGCCCTGCTGCGTCAGTGAGGCCATTCCACATCGTTTTTAACTAATGTTTTCTATATTAACATTATTATGGATATTTGGCTTTCCTGGGCCACACACAGGTGTGCTGAGTGGAAGCCCGAAGCTCCAATCAAAGGGATTTTTAGTAGTGCCTCTTCAAGCACTGACAAGTCAGTCCACATCTTTTCTTTTCTTTTTTTTTGTCAGTATTATTTGGGAAGGAGACATGCTAAGATGTTTCATTATGCAGAAAAATCACGTTTCCTCTTGGCACGCAGTTGCGCAGAAGTAAACAAGCATGTTTTAACAGGTTTTCCTTTCCCCCCATATTATTTATTTAACCCTCCATTGTGTGTTTTAAGTCTTTCTTTTTTTCTTTTCTTAAGGAAAGAAAAAGCTTGTCACAGTCTAACTGGCTATATTATTGTTAAATTTATGTTGTTTTGCAACTTAGAAACCAGCTACAGTATGGCCCACTTAATAAAACACCTGAAACAAAACTGCATGGTCCCTGATTTTTATGGGGGTTTATGAGCAGTGGGCGGCGGAGGGTGCAGTGTGGTCTCACCACTGAGGACCCGCTTCTCTCCCCTCTCCCCGCTGGCTCGCTGGCTCAGGGCTGTGGGCTGCCCAGGATGCCTCTGAGGGGTGGTGTCTCCTGGGTCCTTCCCGCTGCAGCACTCGGAGCTTTCACAGCTGTTAACTCACATGGTTATTTGAGAGGGATGCACACAGGGGTTATTTTCCTACTCTACAAAGAAAAAGGCTAGACCAGTGATGGCGAACCTATGACATGCGTGTCAGAGGTGACACGAGAACTCATTTTTTTGGTTGATTTTTCTTTGTTAAATGGCATTTAAATAAGTCTTTGTTTTACTATGGTTGCAAATATCAAAAAATTTCTATATGTGACACGGCACCAGAGTTAAGTTAGGGTTTTTCAGAATGCTGACACGCCGAGCTCAAAAGGTTCACCATCACTGGGCTAGACGGGCAAACACCTGGCCAAGGTTGCAAAGATCGTCACTTGACAGGCAGGATGGGCCATTTCTTGAGGGGTAGGGGTGGGAACAGGCCACTTGAGATCCTGTCAACCCTCAGGAAAAAAGCTCTTTCTTGAGACAGGGGCTTACTTTTCCTGGGATGGCAGGTGTAGCTTTATGAGAGTGTTGGGAACCAGCTCTTCAACCAAGCTGCTTTATGGAGGCAATGATCAGGTAGAACACCTCAAACCAATATCTTCTTGTGTTTCCCTGATTTCAGCATGTGCTGTTCACTCTGCCTCCCTTCGTGCCCACTTCCTGTTCATTGTTCAAGGTGTACTTTAGGAGTCACCCATCATAAAACCTTCCTTAATTCCTGTGGGCACGGTTGATCATTCCCTCATTGTGCTCCTATAGTTTCTTTGATGTTGGCATTGCCTTCATTTTTCATTGCTGCCTTCATGTTGGGGCCACTTCCTAGCCTGAGCGCCTAGAGGGCAGAGAGGGTCTCTTGCTCATTTAGTCCCTGGTGTCTGGCAGGTGGTGAGTGCCAGTTAAGGCTTTTTGAAGAGATGACCAAGGGGACTGGAGGCTCCTAAGACAGCTGCAGTGCAGCATCCTGCAGGCAGGGGGCATTAGTGGGCTGCACTACAGCTGTCTAACTGAAGGCTAAGGGGAGTCTTCAGGTTTTTTGGAAGTGGAGCTTCTGGAGCAGGAAGGGGGATTTCTGGCTGGGTGAGAAGGGCAGCATGGACCTCATCTATGTTATGGCTCTTATGGGCCTAGGCCAGAGGTGTCCTTAAGTCATGCTTTACACACACACCTCTTTCCTCACAACTCTGTAGATTATCCCTGGTTTACAGGTGAGGAAAGCACAGCTCAGAGTTTAATCACTTGCCTAAGGCCACACTATTTCATAAGCAGTTTGTAGTTACCAGAACTGTCACTCTAGGCTTGTGGCTTTTCCATTGACCACTACTCCCTTATTTGATGCAGGTCTCTGCTCAGATGTCATCAGAGAGACCTACCCTGACTGCTCTAAAATACCAACAGGTCAGTCACTTTTTACCCCCTCATTCTGTTTTATTTTCCTTCCTAACACAATCATTATACTCATTAATTGATAATTCTAAATGTGTATTTTATAAGGGAGGGACATGGTCTGCTTTGTTCACTAAGTAGCAACTGGCACATGGTAGGTAACCAATAAGAACCTGTGGAATAAGTGAATTCATTGGCAGTGGTTAAGACTACGGAGCCAAAGTTCTTAGGTTGAATCCTTGCTCTGTTACTGTCATCTAGAGCAAGCTACACAACTCCCGAATGTCAGTCATCTATAAAATGGGAATGATAACAGTGCCTGCATCATAGGGTTGTTGTGAGGACTAAATGGCTCTACCTGTATGCTTGCAATAGGATAAGGTGTAGGCTAAGTGCTTGATAAATGTTGGTGGATATAATTAACCTATCGTATTAAGCCCTGTCTGGTTCCTGACTTGAGATCCAGACCTCTTGTCCTTAAGGAGCTGAGAGGCAAGTGCTGTGGGGGAGTGAGATACATGTAGAGAGAAAAGCAGGAGCAAAGGCATGGGTGGAGCTGTGAAGGTGCTAGATAGTGAATATTATAGGAAGTCTAGTGCTAGAGAAGAGTCTGAGACAGACAGGGGAGCACCCCAGGTCAAGAATAGAGCTTTATCAGTCTCCTCAGAACTCCATGTTCCCCTGCTCCCCATCCCAGTCCCAGCTACCTCCCTCCATTCAACTTCTTGACATTATAGTAATAATCACTCACGAGTTTCTTTATTGTTTGTTTTTGTTAATCCTCACCCGGGGATATTTTTTCCATTGATTTTTAGAGGGAGTGGAAGGAAGGGAGAGAGAGAGAAAGAAACATTGATATGACAGTGACACATCGATTGGTTGACCAGGGCCAGGGATGAAGCCTGCAATTGAGGTACATGCCCTTGACTGAACTCAAACCCGCAACCTTTCCGTCCGAGGGCTGATGCTCTAACCACTGAGAAAACCTGGCCACGGCAAGTTTCTTTATTGTTTTATCACCCAAGTGTGTATCCTTACACACTATAGTTTTCAGCCTCATTTTTAAAAAACTTCATACAGCTTTTAAGTTTTGTTTAATCTAAAGGGCCCCTTCTACACAAACACACACACACACACACACCCTTTTTTTTTTTTTTTTTTTTTTTTTACAGTTTTTCTGTTGAGGAACCTGGGCCATTGATCTGTAGTTTTCCAGTCTGGATTTTGCTAATTTTATGCGAGGGTGCAGTTTACTGTGCTCCATCATCTCTGCGTTTTCTGCAAATGAGCAGCTAGATCCAAAGACCTGATCTGCCTCAGGTTTGATGAACTCTAGATGGTCGTATGCTCATTTATCAGGAGGCACGTCATGTCTGGTGTTTACTTTATTAAAAAAAAATATTTTTATTGATTTCAGAGAGGAAGGGAAAGGGAGAGAGAGAGAGAGAGAAACATCAATGATGAGAAAGAATCATTGATTGGCTGCCTCCTGCACACCCTCCACCGGGGATCGAGCCTGCAACCCAGGCATGTACCCTTGACTGGAATCAAACCCGGGACCTTTCAGTCTGCAGGCAGACACTCCATCCATTGAGCCAAACCGGTGAGGGATGGTGTTTACTTTTTTGATGTTAGCAGCCATTGATGCTCAATGCCTACATCCTATAAGTAATTTACTTGGGTGGGGGCAATGCAACATAGAGATAGTCTAACCTATTGTTTTGTTTTAATTTATCAGATGAAGTAATTTTATTAGGAAATGCTACCCCTCATCTATTTGATCTCTCAGAGTTTGTATAGGAAAAGCAGGATAAGTGTGTAATTTTATTTACTCAACTTTTAAGATAATGAACTGGAGTTGGCTCCCTGTTATCCTCAGAAGGTGGCATTTAAAAAAAATACGATGATGAACTCGGGCTTAAATGTAGTTGATGGTTTCATCCCATTGCGATTATTATTATTATTGTTCCTATTTGGCTTTTGGGAGCCTCTTTAAGTTGGCTCCTGAGATGACTAGTGGTTGCTTTCTGGTATTTCAAGATGCTACAAGAGGCTCTTCTTGTACATTTTCTGTCCTAGACTTGGAATCAGTAATTTTTCTAAGAAGCCAGGGGCTTCACATGTGTTTTACCCATCCCTGATGTATAAAGGCAGCCCTGCCACCTTCTGCTGTTCAGGTTTAATGATCTTGCCAAGATGGTGACTCTTTTTTTTTTGGTCTGCTGGTCCTTAGACACAAGTGGTCCAAATGACCCTGATGGCAGGGTACTGGGACCTATAGAACTTAGAGAGTGCGCTTTCTGGGGACCAGCACTTCCAACCCTGCAGAACCCAGAGTTCAAGGATCAGGAAGCACAGTCTCCCTCAATGGGTCTTTGGAAGTGATTATAACTGTGGCCATTCCTGCTTCTTGGTTTTGGGACCTATGTGTTCTTCCTTAGGGGCACACAGTACCACATACAGGTCTCTGATTTAATGCATTAGATCCTGAAGGATGGCACTCCCCAATCCTTGCATATTATTGCCTCAGATTATTGAAGCTAGTGCTTTAGTTGTGCCTTCAGTAGGCCATTCCAGTGCTCTGTGAGGTTGGCAGTTTCCGAATGGTGCAGTATAGAGATAACCAGTAGATCCTAATATCATGGGCCCACTCCCTAACATCCTTCCCTGTGAAATGGACACGCTGGTTGGAAGCCATGCTGGATGGAATTCCATACCTGATGATCCGGTCTGAACTTCTGGATATTGGTGCTGTCTCAGGTTCTGTGGGCAGAAAAGACTAACTAACCTATTCCCAGAATAGAGCTCTGTCCTTGTGAAGATGAACTGCTGGCTCTCTCGGGATGGAAAAGGCCTAATATAGTTGATTTGCCATCAAGTGGCTGGTTGATCTCCTCATATCTGGGACTCGGCGTTGGTCTCTTGCTGGCAGATTGGACATTCAGAGGTAGCAGTAGCTAGAATAGCGATGGTACACGGAGGCCATGCTGTTGGGCCTATGCATAGCCTCCGTCTTTGCCATTGTGACCAACTCCTTGATGTGCCTATTAAGCCAGTTCCAGGATGGCCAATGACAAAGTGGCTGACTCACTTAATCTACTTGTGTGTTCAGGTTTTCTTCTATGGTAGATGCTTTGTGGTGGGTACTAATGTGTGATACAAAAGGCTTTAATGCTTTGTGCCTACTCCTAAAATGTCCATCCATATGCCTCTTCCCAGACCTTGTTGCCCTCAGTCTTCCAGACTTTTCTTTTCCATTCCTCTGACCAGCCAGCTAGACCACTGGCCACTGCCCAGGAATGTGTATATACTCTCCTGCATATAGCTCTCCTTCCATAACCAGGTGCACCACCTGCAGCTCTGCTCATTGGGAAGATTTTTCTCTTGCTTTCCCTGGCTTCCTACTGTCTTTCAAGGCAGCTCCTGGGTGTAACTGTCAGGCAGCCACTGTCCATTTTCAGCTTCCACCCACATACCAAGCTGACCCATTAGCAAACCAAGCTCAGTTACCATTTCCATCTTACAATGAAATACTGCTGGCTGCACCTGGCTTTATGACTTGGCAGGTCTGATAGAATCCAGTTTATAATGGGAAGTTCTTGATGTACTGTCCCTTGATGCTCATGGTCTAATATTTCATTTATTTTTATTTCATTTTTTAAAAAATTGATTTTAGAGAGAGGAAGGGGAGAGAGAGAGAAACATCGACAAGAGAGAAACATTGATTGGTTGCCTCTCGCATGCAACCCAACTGGGGATCGAATCCACAACCTGGGTATGTGTCCTGACCAGGAATTGAACCCACCACCTTTGGTATATGGGACGATGCTCCAACTAGTTGAGCCGCACTAGCCAGGGCTCGCGTTTCATTTAAGCCAGGGCCAAGCCACATGCCAGGGACTGTTTCTCAAAAGGTGCAGATGGCATGGCTTTGCTCCAGAAGCCCAGGGGCCTGCTTTGTGATTCTTTCACTGGGGTTTGCAGTGAGCCCTACATTGCTTCTTTACTCATCACTGACACTTCCAACACTATAGAGTCCACTGGATTATATGACCTAGATGATAAAATATTTACGTAGCAGCTTGAACCTCTTGTAGAACCTTCTTCTGCTCCAGGGTAGCAAATCACTGAGTCTTCTTAGGGTTTATACCAGTGATTGCGAACCTATGACACGTGTGTCAGAGGTAACACGCGAACTCATTTTTTTGGTTGAATTTTCTTTGTTAAATGGCATTTAAATATATAAAATAAATATCAAAATATAAGTCTTTGTTTTACTATGGTTGCAAATATCAAAAAATTTCTATATGTGACACGGCACCAGAGTTAAGTTAGGGTTTTTCAAAATGCTGACACGCCGAGCTCAAAAGGTTCACCATCACTGGTTTATACCCACCTTCTGGATCACATGTGTCTTACCAAGGTTTTCAATAAACTAGCTACCTCCTGCTTTTCCTACTCAATCACCATGATGTAATGGATCTGTAATGCTCTATGGGATGTCCAGATGGTCCAGATCTCTTTGGACATTATTACCACTGAGGGCAAAAGAGTTAACGTAACTTTGGGGGAAACGGTAAATGAATATTATTGTCTGTTCCACATGAGTGTGAACTGTTCCTGATCCTCCTGTTCCATTTGGAATAGAAAAGAACACATTTACCAACTCAGTGGCCACATACCATGTATCTGAGGTCTGAGTGCCTGCTCTAGCAATGATAGCACATCCAGCACAACAGTCAGGGCTACTCCTTGGCTGAGCTGTGATAGCCTATGTTATTCTTCAGGATTCATCTGGCTTTCCAGGGGCCAGACTGGAGAATTAAATGGAGATATAACAGGGTCCACCATCCCTGCGTCCTTTAGGTCTTTTGGTGGCATTAATCTCTCCCAGCCTCCAGCCCCCACAAGTTGTGATTTTTTTAAAATTTAAATCTTGGCTAGGTGGGGGTGGGGAGCAATTTCAGAGACTTCTGCTTGGTGTTCCCACTATGATTGCTCAGATCTCCAGGCTAAGGACTCAGTGTTGAGGTTACTCTAATTGCCAGTATATCAATTCCAATTATACACATGGGGATTGGGGAAATGACCAATTGGACTGATCTGTGGACCCAGGGGACTGCAACTGAGCTTTAGCCAGGGCTCTATTTATCTAGCCCCAGAAGTCCTACTCTAATAGGGCTGGGGTCATGATGACACTTTGGGTCTTTGTATGTTAATAGTAGATCAGACCTTTTCCCCAGTAGTCCTTGAAACACCTTGGCATTCCCCTTTCCACAGTGTATAGTCACCTGGGTAAGTGGTGATAGCCATAGGTCATTCCTGGGTTCCTACAGGAATCTATATAGTAAATAGTTGTCACTAGGTCTTGGGGACTGGCCTTCCCTTTAGTCAGTGAGTTTTGGATCTAAATATTGGCGCAGCTCTGGGAACTGATCATGCTCTCTATTGAGGTGGCCACCCTCTGCTACTCAGTTCTGGTTGTGGAAGTCAAGTGGCTCCCTTGTTGGTGGTCAGTTTTGCTCCTAGGGACGTTATGTTCTATTGACCATTTTCACAGCTCCCTGCTGGTCAAGCACCCTTGTCTGTCTTTCCAACCTTGTAAGGCTTTGAGGTAATTATGGCCTCCTGGCATCTGATGGTTACGTTCTACCAGCTGGCCTCTATTACTTCAGGGCCTCATCATTTCTATGACCATTTCTGAGCTAGCTTGCCTCTCTGTCAGCCCTGGCCTGCTGGAGGTAGTCCAGTAGGTCAGCATGGTGCAGTCTTCTGACTGACACTTAAAAACAATAGTTTTTTAATTTATTCTTCTGTTCATTTTTCCAACAAATATTTATTGAGTCCCAATTATGTGCCAGACACTGTTCTAGGCATTTAAGAAGCAGTAGGGGTGGTGGTGGAATTAGAGGGAAGGGACAGATTCTAGTGTTGCTTCAGAGGCAAGACTATACAACCTGGTGATGGATTGGATTAGGGATAAGGAAGAAGAGTTGTCAAGGTGTCTCCCAGGCCTTAGGGATGTACAGTCTACGCCTCAGTTCACTGCATGGACTTGTGATTTTAGCCAAGCCAAAATGTGTGTGGTGGCATGTATGTCCATGCTCATGGGCTTACATTCACCTGTGGGACACCTGTCAGCTGTTTTGAACTTCCTTCACTCATACTAATTCTGAGGAGGTGGGGCAGGCTGGGCACATGAAAATCCCTGGATCTTGAGGTTCCTTCCTGCCTTTCCCTGACCCTGCTGTTTCCTCGGGTGGGGCAGGCCCTGAACAGTTCAGCCCTGGCTGGGGTCATAATGATCTCAACTTCCGAAAGTTTTATTCTAGGGTCTGACCTTTAACTTGAGCTGCGCAGGCTGGACAGTTGTAGCAACCTCGGAACTACAGGATTAATTGCTGAGAGCCTGGTTTCCATACCTTGATTGCTCATCCCAGAGCTGGGCCAAGGGCATCCCTGGATCAAATTGTGTTACTTTCCATCTTGGTTCAAATTCTTGAATCCCGATCTCTTGCTCTGTCCTTGCTAACTTCTGGCCTCTGGGACAGCCAATACCATCCCTACCTCTGTGGCAGTCACGCATCAGGTGGCTGTTTGACTCCTGATGCTTCACTTTCCCATGTTACTATTCTCAGTGATGTTACAACTGAGAACCAAAACAAAGAAACCTTTAACCAAGATCTTGTAAGATGTTCTAAAAGCTTCCTGGCTTTGTGTGCCGCCTCGTTGTTTTAGTTTTGGCATTTGGAGGCCCCTCTGATGAGAGCTGGAATTGCATGACTTTAGCCCACCACTGTAGCTTACCGGGTTTGTACAGATGTAAAAAACACATTTATTTTTATTGATTTCAGAGAGGAAGGAAGAGGGGGAGAGAGAGATAGAAATATCAATAATGAGAGAGAATCATTGGTCGGCTGCCTCCCACACACCCCACACTGGGGATCAAGCTTGCAACCTGGGCATGTGCCCTGTCCTGGAATCGAACCGTGACCTCCTGGCCCATAAGTCGTTGCTCAACCACTGAGGCATGCCAACCAGGCTGGTAAACACCTGTGGAGTGAGGGGAAGACTGGGGAGGGGATTGGGGATAGGGAGATGTCAGGGTGCCATGCAGGCCAGAGCCAGCATTGACTGATGCCGTCGGAGCTCTGGGGCTAGAGTGGCCCTTCAGAGTGGTTTCCTCCAAGTTTGTTTAGTTTCCTTGAATTAATTACTAATTTAGCCCCAAGCCCTTGCCCAATTGTCAGAATCTCCTTTCTATATTATAGTTTGAGTTAGACATTTTTACCTCTCTCTCTCTCTCTCTCTCTCTGTGTGTGTGTGTGTGTGTGTGTGTTTGTTGATCCTCACCAGAGAATATTTTTTCCATTGATTTTTAGAGAGAATGGAAGGGAGATGGAGAGACAGAGAGAAACATCAATGTGAGAGAGACACATGGATTGGTTGCCTCCTGCATGCACCCCAAGCAGGCCGGGGATTTGTTTGTTTGGTAGTCAGCACTGACTTCCAAGTCCTTCTAGTATGCCTTTCTGCACTGCATAGCCTGACAAGCCAATAAAACCAGCATAAACAGTAGTTCTAGACTCTCTTGCAGCTAGGGTCCTGGATATGATTTACTTTGTGCCAGTGAAATGTTTTCATGTTCAATTTGAGAAATGGGAGTGAAGCAGAGGTATTTTCCAACTGGTTTTGGCTTTATTTTGCTTATAAGAAACACTGGAGATAAGTCTATCATCCAGTTTATAGATATTGAGAAGCAGTTGCTGTGATGGCAACTTCTTCATATCTTGAATCTTGAGAGGTTAAGTACCTTGTACAAGGTTACATAAATAATAAGTGATTGTTCAAGCTCAGATGTCTGAATTCACAGCTACTCAGAGAGTTCTTAAGGTTTGCCTATGTTGTGCAGAAATAGTAGCTTTCCTGGCAGGTTAGGTCTGGTGTCTTCTGGGAATCGTTCCTGAAGGCTCAGCCTAGAGCTCACCCCTGTAGTTATTTCAATCATTTTGTAAGCTTTTAGTTCTTTTCATTTCATACTTTTAGAGCCATTTGGATTTCTGGCACTGAAACCTTCTCACTAGCATAATACAGGAAACATCCTTCTGGGATCCGGACAGGGAGAGCCTATCTCCAAAAATTCCAGGTTTCCAACAACCAGGGGCAAGTACCTGTGCAAGTACCTGAATAGAGGAACTCAGAAAATACGGTACCACCCTGGCTTGGCTTCTACAGGTCCTGCCTCTATTGGGTTGGTGGGAAAATGAGAGTCTCTTTTACTTGCCCATGCTGCACCAGAGCCTGCACTCAGCACGTCACACAAACAGTCTCATCCACAACTCGCTAGAGCCCCGCAGAGCCGGTGTGACTACCCTCAGCTTACATATGGGGAAGCTCAGATTCCAAAAGGCTAATAAACGACAGGATCATAGCTACCATCCATGTCTGTCTACACACTCAGCCTATACTCATTTACATTTTTAAAAATCTTTTGTCATTTACATTTTAAAAATCTCTTTTCCTAATTATAAGTGTAATACCTGTTCATTGAACAAACTTTGTCATTGCCCCTTTGGAGTTATGGGATTATTTTTTTCTACACATGTATTTACATAATTGTAAATTCCCTGCTTCTATCATACAAGCTGCCCAGTTTTTGATATAAGCTGTATTTTTTCTTTTCCTTTTTTTTCTTAAACACTGACATGAACAATATTTCAGAAATAAGAAGTAATTGATAAACTGGCTTGTGTTGACCTATGATTAAATGAAAGAGCAAAATGGATCAACAGATAATTGCAAGGTACCACACGTCACATCTTATGTTATTAATAGGCTCTATGAGCTAATTTAAAAGGGTTACAACACCTCTAATAGTAATCTTTCTGATGATTTTAATGACTGACCAAAGAGTGTGTGTGTGTGTGTGTGTGTGTGTGTGTGTGTGTGTCTTTTGATTGCTGATTATCTTCCTACAGGCTTTAGGCAGTAGTTACCAGTGTTGCCACAAGAATTTAAAAGATGTTATCTGTTGCCTATTTAGTGTAAATTGGTCCAGGATGATAACTCACCATCATCAGGTGTCAACAATTCTAAGGCAGCAGGAGAAATTCAGTTATACTCTGTGGCTGAAAATGAACTACAAACAAAGCGCATATTGAAAATGAGCATGATCTTAATAATTGGTTGGGATCTAGACTTCATTTGATTTTAGGTTCCTCAGGTGGTAACAGTAAAAACACAATAACAAACCACCTCCACTCCAGTTCTCCTCCTCCTCCTTCTATGGCAATATAGTTACATGGTTCAATAGCTAAAAGCTATAAAGAGAGAATCACTGAAAACCTTCCTCCCATTCTTTTTTTAAAAATATTTTAGCCGAAACCGGTTTGGCTCAGTGGATAGAGCGCCGGCCTGCGGACTGAAGGGTCCCAGGTTCGATTCCGGTCAAGGGCATGTACCTGGGTTGCAGGCACATCCCCAGTGGGAGATGTGCAGGAGGCAACTGGTCGATGTTTCTCTCTCATCGATGTTTCTAACTCTCTATCTCTCTCCCTTCCTCTCTGTAAAAAATCAATAAAATATATTAAAAAAATATTTTAAAATTGTTTTCAGAGAGGAAGGGAGAAGGAAGAGAGATAGAAACATCAATGATGAGAGAGAATCATTGATCAGCTGCCTCCTGCACGCCCCCAACTGGGGATAGAGCCCATAACACAGGCATGTGCCCTGATCAGGAATCGAACTGTGCCCTCCTGGTTCATAGATAGATGTTCAATCTCTGAGCCACACCAGCCAGCATTCCTCCCATTCTTGACCTTCATCTACCCTGATTTCCTCTTAATTTCTTATATGTTTTTATAGAAATTATATAAAAGCAAATACAAATATAGATTCTTGTTTTTACAGGAAAAGTAGCAAAATATACATGTTGTTTTGCACCTTTTTTTCATTTAAAAGTATATTTTGGAGATCTTTCCATATTAGAACATGCAGAGCTTCTTTATTTTTTATTTTTAGCTGTATAATATTCTATTTTATGGATGTTGCATAATTTATATTTCTAGCCCCCTATTGATGGCCACTTGAATTGTTTCTAATCTTTTGCTGCCACAAACATTGCTGTGATGAATAGCTTTGTACATGTCATTTTGCACATTTTGTGCTAGTCAATCTGTATTAAATATATATTTAATTAATTGAAATGCTTTAAGATTGTTTTGTAAAATTTATATCAATATACACTCCTACCACGAATGTTTTAAATGCCTATTTCCTTAATCTTACTGTAAGAATGCGTTATCAAACTTTGAAATTTTTGTTTCATATGTTTAAAATTCATTACATATCTTTTAATTCATGTCCTTTGCTCATTTTCTATTGGATCACTGGTCTTCAATTAACATCAGTTTTTTTTGCAGTTTATCATTTGTTCTTTGACTCCATTTATGTTTCTTTAACATCAGAGGTTTGGTGTTTTTTTTTATAGTTGAAATCATTAATCTTTTATGGCAGTGGTTCTCAACCTTCCTAATGCCGCCACCCTTTAATACAGTTCCTCATGTTGTGGTGACCCCAACCATAAAATTATTTTCATTGGTACTTCATAACTGTAATTTTGCTACTGTTATGAATCGTAATGTAAGTATCTGATATGCAGGATGTATTTTCATCGTTACACATTGAACATAATTAAAGCATAGTGATTAATCACTAAAACAATATGTAATTATATATGTGTTTTCCGATGGTCTCAGGTGACCCCTGTGAAAGGGTTGTTAGACCCCCAAAGGGGTCGCAACCCACAGGTTGAGAACTGCTGTTTTATGGCTTCTGGATTTGGGATGATAGAAACACTTTCCATGCTACAATATAAAATTTTTTAAAATTATTTTTTAGTAACTTTGAGATTTTTTAAAAAGTTAACTCAGTGAGGCCTGAGGAATAAATTCAACTTTATTTTTCTCTAGGTGGCTACTCATTTGTCCCAATACCATTTATTTAGTGATCTGTATTTTCTCCAATGACTTGAGATGTCAGCTTTATTATATTGTATCTAGGTATGATTTTTTCTTTCTTTTTTTAAAAAATTCTTTGTTGTTGAGATTATTATGGATATCCCTCTCTTTATCCCCCATTGTCCCCCTCCACCCGGTTCCCATCCCACCCCAGGCCTTCGCCACCCTATTGTCTCTGTCCATAAGTAATGCATATATGCATATAAGATCTTTGTTTAACTCTTCCCGCGCCCCGCCCCCGCCCTCCTTCCCTCTGAGAATCGTCAGTCTGTTCCATTTCCATGCCTCTGATTCTATTTTATTCACCAGTTTATTCTGTTCATTAGATTTCTTATTCGTTTATTTTGATTTTTAGATTCAATTGTTGAAGGTCTGTATTTGTTGCCATTTTGTTGTTCATATTTTTTTATCCTTCTCCTTTTCTTCTTCTTCCTCTTCTTAAAGAATACCCTTCAACATTTCATATAATACTGGTTTAGTGGTGATGAACTCTTTTAGCTTTTTCTTGTCTGTGAAACTCTTTATATGGCCTTCAATTCTAAATGAGTGCTTTGCTGGGTAGAGTAATCTTGGTTGTAGATCCTTGCTATTCATCACTTTGAATATTTCTTGCCACTGCCTTCTGGCCTTCATAGTTTCTGTTGAGAAATCAGCTGACAGTTGTATGGGCATTCCCTTGTAGGTAACTAACTGCTTTTATCTTGCTGCTTTTAAGATTCTCTCTTTGTCTTTAGCCCTTGGCATTTTAATTATGATGTGTCTTGGTGTGGTCCTCTTTGGGTTCCTCTTGTTTGGGACTCTGTACTTCCTGGACTTGTAAGTCTATTTCTTTCACCAAGTAGGAGAAGTTTTCTGTCATTATTTCTTCAAACAAGTCCTCAATATCTTGCTCTCTCTCCTCCTCTGGTACCCCCACAATGCAGATGTTGGTACACTTGAAGTTGTCCCAGAGGCTTCTTACACCATCCTTATATTTTTGGATTCTTTTTTCTTTTTGTTTTTCGGTTTGGTGTTTTTTGCTTCCTCATATTTCAAATCGTTGATTTGATTCTTAGAATCCTTCACTCCACTGTCAAATCCCTGTATATTATTCTTTATTTCAGTCAGTGTATGCTTAATTTCTAACTGGTCCTTTTCCATTTTTTGGAGGTTTCTAGAAGATTCTTGACTAACCTTATAACCGTGGTTTTGAACTCTATATCCAGTAGTCTGCTCTCTCCCATTTCTTTCATACCCCCCTGTCTCCGCATTTTGACTGCTTCCCTGTGTTTGTTTCTATGTATTGGGTAGAACGTCTATGTCTCCTTGAGTTGGTAGAGTGGCCGTGTGTGGTAGGTGTTCTATAGGGCTGAGTGGCTCAGAACTCCCCAGTCACCTGAGCGGGGAGCTCTAGGTGCACCCCTTTGTGGGCTGTGAGCACAATCTTGTTGTAGTTGAGACTTGATTGCTATTGGTGTCACTGGGAGGAATTGACCTCCAGGCCAATTGGCTGTGAGGACCAACTGCAACTACAGTGGGAGAGCTGCTGTGCAGGAGACACCCCTGTGGATCAGGATTTGCTTCAGTGGGGCTTTGGTGCTCACTGAGTCAGCGCCCCTTGAGTGTGTTGCTTATGGATGGATGTGTAGAGTTGTAATCTGGTATGGTCTGACACTGACCACCGGGTACACTAACTCTTTAGTCTCCTGGGAGGTGCAAAGTCAGCCACTGCCTGGGGCAACCCAGCAGGAGCTACAGAGAGATCTACAGATTCCTCCTCTTTGTATTGGAAGTGCCCAGATGAGGCCTAACTATGAAGCAAGGCAGGCTGGTGCTGGTGCAGGGTCTTGGCCTTTTATTGACAGGTTTGGGGCTCCCTGACCCAGCTGCAGCTTATTTGAGAGATTTTATCCTGAGTAAGAAAAGGCTATTCATAAGCAAAAGCTGCTGCACACAGCTTGGGTGGGGTTGTAAATTGGATGAGGCAGGGTCTTAGGGAATCACCAGGGCAGAGCAAACAGAAATGCTGCCAGTTAGTCTTGCAACTGGGGAGGTCACAACATAGGAACAATGATCCCTGCGAGCACCTCCCTCTGGGAGAAAGCTGCACTGAGTTCCTGCCCTGATGCCAGATAATCCAGTTCCTCCTTGTATGTGTCTGTGTTTCCCCAGAGCCTTGCCCTGGTGCTGGAGCTCAGAGGAAGTGGGACCTTGTAAGTTCAGTTCATGTTACTGGCCTTTTATTTTATTTTATTTTTTATTTTATTTTTTATTGTTTTATTGCTTAGAGTATTACAAAAAGTATTACATATGTCTCCTTTTTTTCCCACCCTTAACAATCCCCCGGCCTCCCGTACCCCCCAGTGTCTTATGTCCATTGGTTATGCTTATATGCTTGCATACAAGTCCTTTGGTTGATCTCTTACCCCCCAACTTCCCGCCACTCAACCCTCCCCAGCTTTCCCGCTGTAGTTTGACAGTCTGTTTGAGGCAGCTCTGCCTCTGTATCTATTTTTGTTCATAAGTTTATAATGGTCTTTATTATCCATGAGTGAGTGAGATCATGTGGTGTTTTTCCTTCATTGACTGGCTTATTTCACTTAGCATAATGCTCTCCAGTTCCATCCATGTCGTTGCAAATGGTAAGAGTTCCTTCTTTTTTACAGCATCATAGTATTCCATCGTGTAGATGTACCAAAGTTTTCTAATCCATTCATCTATCTACTGATGGGTACTTAGGCTGTTTCCAGATCTTAGCTATGGTGAATTGTGCTGCTATGAACATAGGGGTGCATATATCCTTTCTGATTGGTGTTTCTGTTTTCTTGGGATATATTCCTTGAAGTGGGATCACGGAGTCAAATGGGAGTTCCATTTTTAGTTTTTTGAGGAAACTCCATACTGTTCTCCACAGTGGCTGCACCAGTCTGCATTCCCACCAGCAGTGCACGAGTGTTCCTTTTTCTCCACATCCTCTCCAGCACTTGTCATTTGTTGATTTGTTGATGATAGCCATTCTGACAGGTGTGAGATGGTACCTCATTGTTGTTTTGATTTGCATTTCTCGGATGATTAGTGACTTTGAGCATGTTTTCATATGTCTCTTGGCTTTCTGAATGTCCTCTTTTGAAAAGTGTCTATTTAGGTCCTTTGCCCATTTTTTGATTGGATTGTTTATCTTCCTTTTGTTAAGTTGTATAAGTTCCCTATAAATTTTGGAGATTAGGCCCTTATCAGATATAACATTGGCAAATATGTTTTCCCACGCAGTGGGCTTTCTTGTTGTTTTGTTGATGGTTTCTTTTGCTGTGCAGAAGCTTTTTATTTTGATGTAGTTCCATTTGTTTATTTTCTCTTTAGTTTCCAATGCCCTAGGAGCTGTATCAGTGAAGAAATTGCTTTGGCATATGTCTGAGATTTTGTTGCCTTTGGATTCTTCTAGTATTTTTATGGTTTCCCATCTTACGTTTAAGTCTTTTATCCATTTTGAGTTTATTCTTGTGTATGGTGTAAGTTGGTGGTCTAGTTTCATTTTCTTGCATGTATCTGTCCAATTTTCCCAACACCATTTATTGAAGAGACTATCTTGACTCCATTGTATGTTCTTGCCTCCTTTGTCAAATATTAATTGAGCATATTGGTTCAGGCCGATTTCAGGGCTCTCTATTCTATTCCATTGATCTATATGTCTGTTCTTGTGCCAATACCAGGCAGTTTTGAGGACAGTGGCTTTGTAATACAGCTTGATATCTGGTATTGAGATCCCACCTACTTTGTTCTTTCTCAGGATCGCTGCAGCTATCCAGGGTCTTTTTTTATTCCATATGAATTTTTGGAGAGTTCGTTCTAGGCCTGTGAAATATGCCGTTGGTATTTTAATGGGAAGTGCATTGAATTTATAGATTGCTTTGGGTAGTATGGACATTTTAATGATGTTGATTCTACCAATCCAAGAACATGGTATGTTCTTCCATCTGTTTATGTCTTCCTCTATCTCTTTTTTCAACGTCCTGTAGTTTTTTGAGTAGAGGTCTTTTACCTCCTTAGTTAAGTTTATTCCTAGGTAGCTTCATTTTTTTGGTGCGATGGTAAATGGGATTGTTTTTATAATCTCTCTTTCTGAAAGTTCACTATTGGTGTGTAGAAATGCCATAGATTTCTTGGCATTAATTTTGTATCCTGCTACATTGCTGAATTCATTTATTAAGTCTAATAGTTTTTTGATGGAGTCTTTAGGGTTTTTATGTATAATATCATGTCATCTGCAAATAAGGACAGTTTTACTTCTTCTTTCCCAATTTGGATGCCTTTTATTTCCTCTTCTTGTCTAATTGCAATGGCTAATACTTCCACTACTATGTAGAACAGGAGCGGTGAGAGTGGGCATCCCTGTCTTGTTCCTGTTCTTAGGGGAAATGGTGTTAGTTTTTGTCCATTGAGTATGATGTTGGCTGTGGGTTTGTCATATATGGCTTTTATTATGTTGAGGTATGATCCTTCTACTCCCATCTTGCTGAGAGTTTTTATCAAAAATGGGTTTTGGATTTTGTCAAATGCTTTTTCTGCATCAATTGATATGACTATGTGGTTTTTTTCTTTCAATTTGTTTATGTGATGTATCACATTTATTGATTTGCGGATATTGTACCATCCTTGCATCCCTGGGATAAATCCTACTTGGTCATGGTGTATGATCCTTCTGATGTACTGCTGGATCTGATTTGCTAAGATTTTGTTGAGGATTTTGGCATCTATGTTCATGAGGGATATTGGCCTGTAATTCTTTTTCATTGTGTTGTCTTTACCTGGCTTTGGTATTAGGGTGATGCTGGCTTCATAATGTTACTGGCCTTTTAAAAGGAACAGCTGGGCCTCCAGTAGCCTCTGTGTCACTGAGCCCCAGTCTGCACTGGTTTTTACAGTCTGTAGTTCTTACTGCCTGTAGGGACGTCTTTCCCAGCTCTGGGACCCTGGGCTGGGTGTCTGGTGTGGGGCTGGGACCCCTTCTTCCTTCTAGCAGACTCCGCAGAGACCAGCCCGTTCCACACCTCCACACTTCCTACTAGTCTCAGTGTGCTGTCTTCTTTACCTCTTTAGTTGTAGGACTTCCATCCAGCCAGCTTCCCAGCAGTTCTGGATGATGGTTGTTCTGTATTTTAGTTGTAATTTTGATGTGGTTGCAGGAGGCGGTGAGTACAGACATTTACCTACACCGCCATCTTGGAGAATCTGTATTAATGTATGATTTTGTGACTATTTCTGAATGTTATGTTTACTATTAAATTAATCTTGCATTCTGAAATGTATCCCACTTAATTATGACCCTGCATTCTGATTAATTTTTTTGTTTAGGGTTTTTAATTATGGTCATAACTGATATTGATCTATATTTGCTTTTTTGTGTACAATATTATAAAGTTTTGGTATTAATTATATGTTTGCTTCATAGAAAGAAGGGGGAGCACCAAAGGTTTTAAAACAAAAATTGTTATATGCGTATTTTGGAAGAGGTGTTGAGAATGAATACTTATTATATATCTTTTCTGCTGACTGTAAGCTTTTTGAGGTAGTCTTTGCCTCACATTTATCTTGTATTTCCCACAGTGCCTAGCAGTGTCTGGCACACATACAAGCTGTATGGAGCAGTGGTTAAGAAGGAGGATCTGATGCCAGATGACTTGGCATTGAGTAGGATTCAATCCTATTCACCTGTCTTTCTCCCACCTCACTCAGAGGACCACTTACTACTCAGAGTTTAATGGAGGATTATGTGGAACTAGATAGGAACATTTTTGGCAGTAAATAGCAGAAAACCCAATTCAAAAAAACCAAAGTGAGATACCATTTCACATTCATTAGGATGGCTATTATTAAAAAGCAAGCAAGCAAGCAAAAAACACCCAAGCCAGGAAATAAGTGTTGGTGAATATCTGAAGAAATTAGAATGCTATTGCATTGCTGGTGGGAGTGTAAAATAACACTGCTGCTATGGTAAATAGTATTGCCCTTCCTGGAAAAAGTAAAAATAGAATTACCATATGATCCAGCACATCCACTCCTTGGTAAATACTAAAAAGAATTGAAAGCAGAGGCACAAATATTTATACACCCATGTTTATAGCAGTATCACTCATGATAGCCAAAGGGTGGAAGCAATCCATCAACAGATGAATGGATGAACAAAATGTGGTATACAATACAATGGAAAATTATTCAGCCTTAAAAAATAAAGGAAATTCTGACACATGCTACAATATGGATGAATGTTGAAGACATCATGCTACATGAAATAAGCCAACTTCAAAAACTATATGATTCCATTCATACGAGGAAGTACTTAGAGTAGTCAAATTCACAGAAACAGAAAGTAGAATGGTGGCTGCCAGGAGCAGGGTCGGGAGTGAGCAATTATTATTTAATGAGTAGAGTTTCAGTTTTGCAAGATGAAAAAAGATCTAGAGGTGAATTGCGGCAATGCTTATACAATATGGATATACTTAATGCCACAAAATTTTACACTTTAAAATGGTTAAAGTGGTAATTTTTATGTTACATATATTTTACCACAATTTTAAAAAGTAAAAATAAAATATAAATGTAAAAAAGGATCAATTAAAAAAATAAGGACGTGTATTGGCACATATCACGAGGTGCTGAGGTGGGGTGTGCCTTCGGGTTGGCGTCTCAGTGTTCCTCTTGGCTTTCCCCTTTCCCCTTGGTATCAAGAAGGCTGTCCCTGTTTCTCATTCTCCACAATAACATCACAGGAAGAACAGAGAACCCCTCCATTCCAGCCTTTCAAACAAAGGGCCCAAGATTCACTCTGATTGGAACATTGTCAAATGCTTATCTTGAACCAATGACTGTTGCAAGGGGAATGGAATGAAAGATATTGTCTGAAGCCAATTCCAAAGCCTGAAGTTGAAGGTTGTGCAGCTTCTCTCCTAGGAACCAGACTGCCTCAGGGAGGGATGAATATCTGTTAGGAAGGAGGAGGGAACAGATAGGGTAAATAACCAAAACATTTACTACCTCACATCCAGTTCAGACATATTGAAAAAGTCTTCCAGGAGATGTGAAAGCCCCTATGGAGGAGAAATTAATGTGTGTGCAAGAGCAGATGGGTTTTCCTTCCTGCGTTAGTCCTCAGGACCTGCTCATCTGCAGATTCGAGTATTTCACCCGTAGCTCATTGTTTTTTTGGAGGCATCTCAGCAAACACCTTTTTCCCTGGGGTAATCAAGATGTTGCACTTCATTTATTCAAATAGTTATTGAGACAGACTTCATATCTTTCAGGCAAAGGGAGCAGCGTGTGTAAAAGAAAAAATGTATAAGGGGGGAAGTGACAAGCTCCTCATACAAGTAATTTGATGTTACTGGAACAGAGCTTATAAGAGAGAAGCGAGAAAGGTAAAATGGGATTGAATCATAAAGGTCTTTGGCGAGGCAGCTCTTGTTTCAACTTATTTATTGAAGTAAAACACTTATGCCCGGCTGGCCTGGGTGGCTCAGTGATTGAGCGTTGACCTATGAACCAGGAAGTCATGGTTCAATTCCTGGTCAAGGAACAAGCCTTGATTTCAGTCTTGATCCCCAGTAGGGGGCATGCAGGAGGCAGCTGATCAATGATTCTCTCTCATCATTAATGTTTCTATCTCTCCCTTTCCTTTCTGAAATCAATAAAAATATCATAAAAAGATACACAATAGCCGTAACCGGTTTGGCTCAGTGGATAGAGCGTCGGCCTGCGGACTGAACGGTCCCAGGTTCGATTCCGGTCAAGGTCATGTACCTTGGTTGTGGGCACATCCCCAGCAGGGGGTGTGCAGGAGGCAGCTGGTCGATGTTTCTCTCTCATTGATGTTTCTGACTCTCTATCCCTCTTCCTTCCTCTCTGTAAAAAATCAATAAAATATTTTTAAAAATTAAACAAAAAAGATACACAATAAAGTGCATAAGGTGCATAATCTTCAGCCAACATCTCAACAAATTTTTATAAATGTGCACATCCATATACACCCAGACCTAGCGGAACATTTCCAGCATTCCAAAGGTTCCTTCATGCTCCTTCCCAGTCAATACCCATCCCCATAAGGAACTACTATTTTGGATTCTATTGCTGTGAATTAGTTCTACCTGCTCTTAAATTCCATAGAAGTGGAATTATACAATATGTACCCTTTTGTATCTGGTTTCTTTCACTCAGTGTAATGGTCATGAAATGCCTCCATGTTGCTTGTTTCAGAGTTTGATCGTTCTATTGCTCCGTGGTATTCCATTGAATGACTATTCCACAATTTGTTCATGTGTTCTGTAGTTGGTGGACATTAGGGTTATTTCCAGTTCCGTGCTAGTGTGAACACAGCTATTATGAACATTCTTGTACATGTTCTATGGTGCACATATGCACTAATTTCTCTGGGGTATATACCTAGAAGTGGATAGGCATGTTTTGCTACAGTAGAAACAACCCAACAGTTGTCCAGAGTGGTTATATCAAGAGACTTTTGACTTTAGCCCAAGGAAGACTGGGAATGGTATGAAATTTACATCTCACTTTGGCAGCCACTGTGGAAGATGCACAGAAAGGCAGTGAGATTCTAGACAGGGAGACGAGTAAGGAACCATGACCAAGGGCAACAGACCAGGTGAGGGGTGATGTGGCCCTGAGCTCAGGCAGCTTGCGTGGAGGAAGAGGATGGTTTTGAGAGATGGTAAGAAGTTGATGTGATTGTTTGGATGTGGTGGGAGGAGAAAGAAGTCCAGGATGTCTGCCAGGTCTCTGAGTTGGTGTTGGCAGAATGGAGGTGGACTTCTCTAAGAGAGAGAGAGCACTGAGAAGGAACAGGTTTGAGGAAGATGAGCTCCCTTTTGAACAGATTTAATCTGAGGGACCTGTGAGGTGGTAGTAGCCAGCAGGAAATTCGAGGTACAGGACTGAAGCTAAGGGGAGAGATCTAAACTGGGGATTTCTATTCTGGAATCCGGGGAATGAGTGAACCATGGGGAAGAGGGTGTGAAAAGGGGATCCCAAGAAGATGATCAAGAAGGCTTTTCCTGCCTGGCCGGTGTGGCTCAGTGGTTGAGCATCAACCTATGAACCAGAAGGTCACAGTTAAATTCCTGGTCTGGGCACATGCCTGGGTTGTGGGCTTGATCTCCAGTGTGGGGGTGTGTGGGAGACAGTCGATCAATGATTCTCTTTCATCATTGATGTTTCTTTCTCTTTCTCCTTCTCCCTTCATCTCTGAAATCAATAAAAATATATTTTTTTTTAAAAGAAGGCTTTTCCTGAGAGGTAGGAAGAAAACCAGGATCTTGCCTGCTGTGGTAAAAACTCAGGGGAGGGACATTTTCTAAAAGGAGTTTCCAGAGACTGCTGAGGAGTCAGGAAGATGGTCATGGAAAAGTGTCCTGTGAACACTGAGCTTAAACTAGTCATTCACCGTCAGGGACATCCAGGATTCTCCGTCTCAACAGTCTGGTGTCAGAAGCGCACACCAGTGAGGCGGGGCTGCTGGCTGGGCTGCCTCTCCCCTCAAGCCTGTTTCACAGCCTCAGTCCAGGGGCAGTGCCTGTGGCCTCTCAAAGTTTGTGGGGACCTCAGCTGGACAATAGAGGGCAGACAGCAGCTGGTGCATGGCCCACAGAGTCCCTCCTGACATCGGAACACTGAAACATTGACATTTGAACACAAATTTCCCCTGGAGCCGTTCTCTATGGGAATTCCCAGTTGTGAGCCATCTTGGCTTTAATCTGAAGTGTCAGGAAGGTTGCCCAGGACTCTGGGAGCACCCAGCTGAAAGCACATTCATGTGAAGGTTGGGGCAAACAAACCAGAATCCAGAACAGTTTAAAGATCTGTGCCCGTGGTGAACTTTTCCAGGAAACATAACAAAAATGGACCCTCTTAGGCAAAAAAGCACTGGGTCTTATCATTATTCATTTGTGTTCTTACTGAAATATAAACTCGGGGAAACGGTGAAGGGAAAGAACACATGTCTTATTTCTTCAGCAGGCACCAGGGGCTGGAGGAGGCGCCCGTGGAGTTTAATAGGCAGCTTTATGTATTTATATGCTTTGACTGGAGCTAAAGAGCTCCATGCCACACAATGGGCAGTTTCTAGCTGGATTTTAAAAGAAAATAACTTTGATCATTTCAAAAGCAATGAAGCCTGATGCAGCGAAGAGAAAAGAGGGCAGTAATTTATGGCTACCATTAAGGACACAAAGACAAAGGCAGAGGGGACGTTTCCCTAAGTGAAGATTTACAAATGTGTAAAATCCACCCTTATGCTTAGAAAAAGCGGAGTGTCTCTGCCCGCACCACACAAAAGGGGGTGGGAGGGAGGGGCGAAAGACAGAACAAGCGATGCAACCTGCCTGCCTTCACTGGGGATGAAAAGGTCAAAAAGAAAACAACACAGAACAGTTATTTTCTCAGGTTCTCCACCAGGCAGCAGCATGAGCAACGGAGGCCCAAAGAGGCAGACTCAGCCTGGGGGCCATGGGTATGGGAGGGGCAAGGACCGCAGAGGGAGGGGTGCAGTGGGGGGAACCCTGGGAGGATGGACCCTAGGAAGATGCTTTTGTGCATGAGCTAGGCGGGGATTTTTTGTGATGTTTCTTTAATTAATTAATTTATTTAATCAAAGGAATGAATAGATATAGACAGACACAGGTATAGACATACATACAGATACACACAAATGCACATGTATATATGTGTATGTGCACAGGAGAAAATTTAATAAATACAGAGACGCTCAAAGAACATAAACATCCTGCGTATGGTGTTTGTTGCATCTAGGAATTGCTGCTACGTTTCTCCCTGGAGTGATGCTGAGTGCAGTGGGAGGCAGTCTTCTGTGCCGAGGGTGGGAGGGCTGCGCAATGTGTTCCCTTAGAACAGTGGTTCTCAGCCTTCTGGCCCTTTACGTACAGTTCCTCATGTGGTGACCCCCAACCATAAAATTATTTTCGTTGCTACTTCATAACTGTAATGTTGCTACTGTTATGAATTGTAATGTAAATATCTGATATGCAGGATGGTCTTAGGCAACCCCTGTGAAAGGGTCGTTCGACCGCCAAAGGGGTCGCGACCCACAGGTTGAGAACCTCTGCCTTAGGAGGATGTTCTGTGTGGAGGGCCAGGCGGCAGGCACTCCCTGTATGGCAGGGGCCGGACCTGCGGTTTAAGAGGTCAGGTGGTCACAGATGCCTCGTGTGCCCCAGGCGACGCTGGGGCTGAGGCTTGTCCCTGGTGGCTCACCCTTGACTCCTAGCCCCCTTCCCCTTCACCTTTTAGATGGCCCGCCCCGAAGAGAGATTTAACTGGTTTTCAGTGATGTGGGCATTGTCTGCTGTGATTCTGGCCCAGGCGTGTCCCTGAGAGACAGTCTGGGGATGCCCCCGGGTGGGGCAGGTGGGCCGCTGCCTTCAGAGTGCGTGGGGCGGGCAGGCAGAGGGGAGAGCGGAGAAAGGGGCAGAGGATGTCAGGTGAGCAGGGACTGGGGCCACCCTCTTCACTGAGTTCTCCTGAGTGTCAGCGTGTGTGGAATTCCCCCATCCCCCCCGCCCTTGCCCCTCCCGAGTGGAGAGGCGGGGAAGCCCCGAAGGTGGCTTTGGGGTCCCCAGGACACTTTCTGGGTGACCCATGTCCGAGCGGTTCAGGGTAGAAGGCTGTTTGTCCTCCCAGGGGGGCCGGGCCAAGTTGTAGGACACCGCTCACAGGCGGGGCAGGAGGCTGAGACCGAGTGGGGTGGGAGTGAGGGGGCAGCGGGTTTGGTCCCGGGCCAGGGGGCGGGGAGGGGGGAGCCCGAGGCCCGCCCGCAGGCTGACAGGCACCCTCGGGCCACCGTGGCCGCGCCCCCTGCGCCCGAGATCGAGGGGGGAGGGAAGGGGCCAGGAGGGGAGGACCGTGTGAAAATGAGGCCGGGGCTCGGGCCGGGCGGGGCCAGGCGGGTGTCAGCGCGCGGCGGCCGGGGCGCCCGCACACACCTCGGAGCCGCTGCCTCGCCGGCCGCCCGCGCCGCCGCCTCTGCCCGCAGCCGCCGCGCCTTCCATGGGGGTCGCGGGCCGCGGCTGCCCCGGGGCGGCCCGGGCGCTGCTGCCGCTGCTGCTGCCGCTGCTGCTGCGGGCGGCGGTGCTGCCCGGACCGGGCCACGTCCCGGCGCCGCCTGAGGGTGAGTGTCCGGCCGCAGGGGCGCACCTGGCAGGCGGGGCGGGCGCGGGAGGGGGGTCCCGGGTTCCCCAGTGGCTTGCCCCGAGCGGCGGGCCCCGGACTGGGCTGCGGAGCTTCGCGTGGCCCCCGCTCCCCTGGGGCCCGCACCCCTGGGCCAGGCCAAGGCGCCACGACCGCGGGGGCTGGAGGCCCAGGGCCGGCCTCGGACCCGGACCCGGGGCTGATGACAGTTCCGTCAGCGTCCCTGCCTCCCGGGCCCCTGGAGAGAGCCTGCCGGTCAGACTCGCCTGCTGAGCAGGGAGCAGGGCATCGGGGTCTCAGGGTCCAGCTCCTCCTCGCCCAGACGGGGACACGGGGGGCCGCGGCCAGGGCACCTCACTCCCTCGCGGCAGCTCTGCTCCTGCTCCCTCCGGGCCCGGGAGCTCTCCTGGGGCTTCTGGTCGGTTCCCTGGATCTTCCATGTGCGGAGCAGCCGCTGTGGGAGGATCCCGGAATCCTGGAAGCAGCCTGGCTGTGGGGCCGGTAGATGAGGACTCTGGACAGTCTTCGCTAACCGAACTTGAAATACTTTCAAAACTTTTGTTTTTAATGAACATCCTGGAGTGATGTCAACCAGGAAATACTTCTGCCAAGGCCTGTGTCCAGGTTGAGAGGGCGAGTAGTGGTGAAGGGGGTGGGTACCATTCCCTCTGCACCATCTGGGAGCTCGGGCAGGCGGTGCGCTCAGAGCCCAGGCCGGCCTTCTCCCCGTAACACACCCCGAGAGAAGGCTGACAGACACTGCTCGCTTCTCAGAGCTGTTGTGCCCACTCGATCACCCGTGTAGGCATTTACTATTGCCCACACCCCTTCCAGGTAAGGGGACGCGGGCCCAATCTGTAATCAAGATGTGGAGACAGGCAGGAAAACAGTGACAACCCTGCCTGCTATGTGCAACGAGAGGAGACAAACATGGGGGAGCACATCTTGGGAGACACCTCCCCTCCCCTCGGGGGTCCTGGTAGGCTTCCTGGAGGGGGTACATCTGAGCCGAGTCTTGAAGGCGCATAGAAAGGGTGGGGAGTATTCCAGTCAGAAGGATCAGGCTGTGCCTGGAACAGTATCGGAAATGGTATAGTTCATCCCAGGGGCTCCTGAGCCGTTTAGCTGGTGAAGAGTGAAGGCGGGTGGGCTGGTGAGAGATGGTGCCAGAGAGGGGCCAGGGTCAGAGCACACAGGGCTTAGGGCACCCGGCCAGGAGCTGCTGTGCTCTTTTGCAGATGTGGACGAGTGTGCCCAAGGGCTGGATGACTGCCACACCAATGCCCTGTGTCAGAACACACTCACCTCCTACAAGTGCTCCTGCAAGCCTGGCTACCAAGGGGAGGGCAGGCAGTGTGAGGGTAAGTGTCTCGGGGACCGTGGTGGGTGGGCCAGCAGGGGAAGCTCCCACCTCCTCAGCTCTTGTGGTGGCCACTCATGTCGGTAAAAGTCCTGCCCCTTCCCCTGAGTCACACCCCCCACTCATCCTTCGGGACTGGGGACAGCAGGCCTTCCCCGAGCTGATCGTGCAGTTTTACATGGCTAGCTTCTACGAAGGAAAAGAGGCGTTTTAGTATCTTCTGGTGCCCCTCAGTTTGGGGGCAGAAAGTCAGCAGTTGATCAGGAGGCTGTGCTAGCCAGAGCAGCAGATCCTGCTCTCCCCTCCGGCGGTTTGCGCCTTCTCTCCGGAGTGTGAGTGCCAGGGCCCTGCCCTCCCCGGCAGGCTCTGAAGCTCCACCTCGTCCATGGCTCTGGGCAGCATTGTGTTGTGACCCGCCACGCTTGAGAGCTACACCCAGGGTCTGCCTCTTTTGGAGCTGCCAGTTCACGCTGGAAAGATGTGTACGGAAGGATCCCATAGAGCTAGCTCCTTATCTGGGAGCCTGAAGTCTGGACTCTGCCACTTTGAGCTCTTGGCCCCTGGGGGTTGGCTCAGTGTCATGAACTCTGGAGTTCAGAACCAGCTGGAGACTGGACCCTCACAGGAAGCATTCCCGGGAATGGAAATCATAGCATGTTGGAGCGGGCAGGGCTTTTCAGGGAGCTCTGAGCCAACCCCACCCTTCATTTTACAGATGAGAATACTGAGGCCCAGGGGAGTTGGGAAAGGGACTTGTGGCTATGATCGCACTATTAGCCCGCAGGTGAAAGAAAGTCAGATCTCCACTCGGACCCTGGCCCTGGCCCCGGCCCCACATCCCTTCTATTCACTCAGCTTCCCAGTGTCCCTCTTTGGTTGGGTGAGAAATCCTAATATTTATGGTCTCTTTTTTGCTGAGGAGCAAAACTCCTGTCTCTTCCATCAGAGGAGGCATGCGCCTGGTCAGGTGCATAGCAAGTGGGGTTGGTGGTCCATCCATAAAGCTCTTCTGTGTCTTCAAATTCATATTTCCCCAGAGACAGACAACCATCTCTCTAACTGCCGTACATCACGGGAAGCCAAAAAGCTACCTCTCCCTGACACGTCTGTCTGTCCGTTCCTCCATACCACACCCTCACCATCTTAAATGTTTTATTGACAGTATTAGAATTCACACGTGTTGGGACCCTGCTTGGGTGGGGGGGCGGTGTTCACTTTTTCACTGTGTCCTCTGGTCACTGTGTCCTCTCCGGGGGCAGGAACCAGGCCATGGCTGCTTCTGGATAAAGTGCATATTTAGTAAGTGATGTCAAATGACAGGTGGCAAGAGTTTCCTTATTCTTAGCTGTTGGGTTATAGACGCAAATAAAATTGAATTGCTAACAGTTTAGAGTTGAAAAGTCTACTATTGAGTTTGAAATAGCAAATGATTTGCTGGCATTGTTGCTTTTATGTACTTAAATTGCTTTTTAACATAATATATGATTAGTGTTATAAGAAGTTAAGCAACACACACACACACACACACAGACACACAAAACAACAAAAAAACAACACACAGAAAATGTATCCACAGGTAATCACCATTAACATAGAGCATATATTCTTTTTATTTTAAACCAAAACCCTAGGAGCACGCTCTTTGAATACTTTCAATATGTATAAACGTAGTGAGTGAGGATGTCCTGGTGAGTTTGGGCTTCTTGGTAGAGGAGTCCAGAAGGAGGACTGCAAGGATTTAAAGATGTAACTCTTTTATGTGTGTTTCTTGGCTTATTAGTTTTTTTTTTGTTTTTTTTTTTAATATATTTTATTGATTTTTTTACAGAGAGAAAGGAAGAAGGATAGAGAGCTAGAAACATCGATGAGAGAGAAACATCCATCAGCTGCCTCCTGCACACCTCCTACTGGGGATGTGCCCGCAACCAAGGTAGATGCCCTTGACCGGAATCGAACCTGGGACCTTTCAGTCCACAGGCCGACGCTCTATCCACTGAGCCAAACCAGTTAGGGCTGGCTTATTAGTTTTTAAGTCTCTTGGGTCCAACCCACAGTCTCATTTGCTCCTAAGTTCAAGGGTGAGAACTGGGTTTACTCAGAGTGGACAGGATTTTATCCTCCACAAAGTTTCTTCTGCCCAAATGTTGGAGATGTGAAAGTATGGGCCCTGAAAAGTCTTTTTTAAATACGGTGATTCATAAGTTGGCTTAAAGTATCAAAAATCTTTTTATAAAGTTTTTTATTCTAAATGATCTTTGCTTTTATCTCAAACTTCAGGGAAGGGATGTTTCAGTGGTCAGTAATCAGTATATGGTCCTTACTTTTCAGTTTAGGGAACTGAATTAAGCTTAACAAAAGTGAATCTAAACTTGACCTATGTATAGAAGCTGTATTTTTAAAAAAATTTTTACTTAGAAATTATTTTAGGCTTCAGAAATTTTGCAAAAACAGTGCAGAACTCACATGTGCCCTTCATTTATCTTACCCAAATATTAACAAGTCATATAAATACAATACAGTATCAAAACCAGGAAATTAACATCTCCACAATATTAACTAAACTATAGACCTTATTCACAGTCCACCTTTTTTCTTTAAACGTTCTTCTCCCCTGACCCCTCCCACCCCCGCCCCAGGATCCAGCTCAAAGTCCCACAGGACCTTTATCTGTTGTCTCTCTGTCTCCTCCAGCCTATGACAGTCCCTCAGTCTTTCCTGATCTTTCCTGTCACGGACACTTGATGAGTACAGTTCAGTTCTTTTGTTTGCCTTATATTTCCTCATAATAAGCATTTATATGGCAGGAATTGAAAAGATAGGAGTTACTCCCTCCTCCTATTCCTATTGCCCTGTTCCCATTCCTCCTTCACTCCACCCCTTTCCCCACACACTGTGGGTCACCATCTCTGCAGTTTCTGTGTTTCTCACGATAAGAATGTGGTTATGCATTTGTAGTAATACCACAGCGAAACTTCGACAAGGCGGCTGCGGAAGTGCTGCTGTGAAGATGGTATATTCTGGGTTTCTCCACTGCAAACTTAGTATTTTTTCTTTTAATAGACACATGTCTTGGGCCTATTACTTTCAGCCTACGCTAATATTCTGTTTCTTCTCAAATCGTTGCCCATGGATTTTAGCATCCAACTGTGGACCTTGTCTGCAACAATTATTATTGTGATGTGTGCCTCTTGGTAATTTTGTATTTCCATTGTTCCTTATACACCTATTACATTGGTATTCCTCTATAAGGAAGATTCCTTCTCTACTATTCATTTATGCATTGATTTCTATGTTTATGTATTTATGCCAGTATGTACTCGTGGGTATTTATTTAATTACTAGAGGCCCTGTGCACAAATTCATGTACGGGTGGGGTCCCTCGGCCTGGCCAGTGATTGGGACCAAAGGGGGGGTGGGCAGCTGGCCTGGGGGAGGGGCTACGGGAGGTTGGCCAGCCACTGGGGGGAGGGACCGCAGGAGGTTGGCTGGCCACAGGAGGTTGGCTGTGGGAATACACTGACCACCAGGGGGTGACTCCTGCATTGAGTGTCTGCCCCCTGGTGGTCAGTGAGCGTCATAGCAACCAACCGGTTGTTCAGTCGCTTAGGCTTTTATATATGTAGATATGTTTTGTTACTTATTTTTGGCTCTAATTGTTTCAGCTTTAGCCATTAGGAGCTCCATCACATTGTCTCCTGTGTCCTTTTTACATGCCCCCATCATTTTATGAGAAATTCCTAATTTTCTGACACTTCAAAATGCTCCAAACTTATCTTCTATTTTCCCCCACCCCAGCCCTGGAATCAACCACTTCTCCTGGGTGCCCTGATTCCTTTTATTGAAAAATGGTGTATAGAAACCAAGATCTGGATGTTTGCTGTTTTTATTGTTACTGGGGTGATTACGCCTGGGTCTTCTCAGTGGACGGAGCTAGAAAATATATGTATGTTTATTAGTCCACGCATACACACATCTCTATTAATTTTTTTAAAGACATGTTTTTATTGATTTCAGAGAGCAGAAGGGGGGGAGAGAGAGAGAGAAAGAGAGAGAGAGAGAGGAACATCAATGATGAGAGATAAGCATTAATTGGCTGCCTCCTGCATGCCCCCTACTGGGGATCAAGCCTACAACCTGGGTATGTACCCTGACCAGGAATTGAACCATGACCTCCTGGTTCATGGGTTGACACTCAACTACTAAGCAACACCAGCCAGACTATTAATGTTTTATATCTATCTCTTTTGTGTGTGTGTGTTTGTGTGTGTGTGTGTAACAGTGAGTTACACTGATACTTTGGATTCCAAAGCAATACTACAAGATTTATTCTAACCTCCTTTTTTGCTTATTCATAACTTTTTTCTCCAATGGTGAGAAACTTGGCTCTTATTATCTAAAATATATTTACCAATCCTAGTTTGTTCAATTCTAGTATACAAATTAAGTATTTAAAGAATTGGCAATCTATAACCCTGTGAGTAAAACAGGTTTAGTAATTAGAGGACAGTCTTTTATACAGCTTTTTTTTTGTTTTTGTTTTTTTACTTTTTAAAAAAATATATATTTTCTTGATTTTTTAAAAAATATATTTTATTGATTTTTACAGAGAGGAAGGGAGAGGGATAGGGTGCTAGAAACATTGATGAGAGAGAAACATCGACCAGCTGCCTCCTGCACACCCCCTACTGGGGATGTGCCCGCAACCAAGGTACATGCCCTTGACCGGAATCAAACCTGGGACCTTTCAGTCCGCAGGCCGACGCTCTATCCACTGAGCCAAGCCTGTTAGGGCTATACAGCTGTTTTTGTTTTTAACCTTAATCAGCCAATCAAGATAATTGTTTTTCAAAGTTACTTAGGCTAGTGCTTTTCTTCCCCATTCTCTTCAGTGTGGTTCTATTATCTATGTTATAAAAGGCCTGTGGCCATAATGCCCTAACGCCTTAACGACCAAACGACTGGTCACCAGGAGGTGCATGGAGCACCTCTCAGGCCCTCCCCCACCCCCACCCCCACCCCCGGGGGACTGGCAGCGTTGGCGGAGCATCACAGGGCACTGACAATGTCCGTGGAGTGTCACGGGGTGCCAGCAGTGTCCCCAGAGTGTTGTGGGGCACTGGCAGCATCCAAGGAGCATTGCGGGGTGTTGGTGGAGAGTCGTGGGATGCTGACAGCAGAGCATGCAAGGTGTCGTGGGGCGGGAGACGTGGCCCTGATGGCAGGGTAGGCCTAGAGGACCCTACACGCACACGATTTAATCGTGCACTGGTCCTCTAGTTCATTTATAATACAGTATATTCATTTCTCCCCCCCCTATTTGTATTCCATTTTTTATCCCTCACGTCACCCCCACCCCTGCTTCTTGGGTAATATGTAAAACATCACTATGGTTCTGAGAGTCAAAGCTATACAAAGATTCAGAGAAGAGTTACTCCCTTCTCCTATTCCTGTTACTCTGTTCCCATTCCTCCTTCACTCCACCCCTTTTCCCACAGACTGTGGGTCACCATCTCTGTAGTTTCTGGTTTAGCCTTCCTATATTTCTTTTACACAAGTCTGTATTTTATTTTTAACTACTTTCTTACTATAATTTACATACCATAAAATCCACCAATTCTAAGTTTACAAATTAATGATTTTGGGTAAATTAGCTGAGTTATGCAACCAGTTTTCAGACATTTTCTCATCTCAATCAGGTCTCTCATGCCCATATGCCCAGCTCCTTGTTCCCAGCTCCAACTCCAGGCAACCACTGTTTTCTGTTTCTATAAAGTTGCCTTTTCTGGACATCCTATATAATAAAAGCCTAATATGCTAAGTGTCTGGTCATCTGGTTGGCCGTTCAACCAATCAAAGCGTAATATGCTAATGATATGCTAAGGCTGCTCAACCGCTCGCTATGATATGCACTGACCACCAGGGGGCAGACGTTCCGACGAGTAGGTTAGCTTGCTGCTGGGGTCCAGATGATTGGGACTGAGCGAGACAGGCTGGACACGCCCTGGAGCCCTCCCCGGTCCCTCCCCGGCTGGCCAACCTCCTGCATCACTCCCTGGCCCCAATTGTGCACCAGTGGGGTCCCTCGGCTTGGCCTGTGCCCTCTCGCAATCCAGGACCCCTTGGGGGATGTTGGAGAGTCAGTTTCTGCTCCATCCCGCAGGCCAGGCCGAGGGACCCCACTGGTGCAAGAATTCGTGCACCGGGCCTCTAGTTTCATATATTAAATGGAGTCATATAATATGTGGTCTTTTGAGTTTGTCTTCTTTCACATAGCATAATGCTTTTGAGGTTCATCTATGTTGTAGCCTTTATTGGCTTTTCATTCCTTTTAATTGTTGAGCAGTATTCCATTGTATAGATATGCATGAATATGTATGAATATGCATTCACCAGTTGATAGACATTTGGGTTGCTTCTACTTTTTGCTATTATTATAATGTTGCTATGAATATTCACCTGCAAGTCATTGTGTGGACATGATTTTACATTTATCATACACACACACACACATACAAACATATACAGGAGTAGAATTTTTGGGTTTTGCAGTAAATTTATGTTAAAAATTTTAAGGAACTTCCAAATTGTTTTCCAAAGTGGCTGTGCCATCTTATATTATCATCAGCAATGTATGAGGGTTCCCATTTCTTCATATCCCTTCCAATATTTGTCTTTGCCTGTCTTTTTATTATAACTATTCTAGTGAGTGTGAAATGGTATCTCATTTTGGTTTTAAGTCGAATACCCTAATAATTAACAATGTTGAGCAACTTTTCATGTGCTTATTAGTCATTCACATATCTTCTATGGTAAAATGTCTGTTTAAATCTTTTGCCCATTCTAAAATGGAGTTATTTTGATTTTTTTCATTATTGAGTCATAAGAGTTCTTTGTAAGTCCTTATAAGACATGTGATTTACAAGTCTTTTCTACCAATCTGTAGCCTGTCTTCATTTTTTAATGGTGTCTTTTGAAATGCAAAAGTCTTTAGTTTTACGAAAGCCCAATTTATAAATTTTAAAATTTATGAATTTTGTGTTTGGTGTTCTATCTAAGAAATCTTTAACTCAAGGTCTCAAAGATTTTCTCATAAAAGCTCTATATTTTCTCTTAAAAGCTTTATTGTTTAAGCTCTTACATTTAGGTTTCTGATCCATTTTGAGTTTGATTTTTGCATATAGTGTTAGATAAGGCCTAAATTTATCTTTTTGCATATGGATATCCAATTGTCTCAGCACCATTTGTTGAAAAGACTATCACTTCTTCTGACAAATTGCCTTAGCACTTTTGTCTGAAATTAAATGACCATAAATATAAGGGTTTATTTCTGGATCTCAGTTCTGTTTCATTGACCTCTATGTCTGTCTTTATGCCCATACCACACACTGTCTTGATAACTATAGCTATATAGTAAGTGAAAGTCCCCCAAACAATTTTCCTTTTTCAAAATTGTTTTGTTTCTTTTTTGTTGCTATTGTTGATAATCCTCACCCAAGGATATTTTTCCAATGATTTTTAGGGAGAGTGGAAGAGAGAGGGAAAGACAGAGAGAAACATCAATGTGAGAGAAACACATGGATTGGTTGCCTCTTGCCCGAGCCCTGACCAGGGCCTGGGCCAGGGAGGAGCCTGCAACCAAGGTGGTGCCCTTGACCGGAATCCAACCCAGGATCCTTTGGTCTGCAGGCCAACACTCTATCCACGGAGCCAAACTGACTAGAGCTATTTTGGTTCTTCTTTTGCATTTCCATATAAATTTTGGATAAGCTTATCAATTTCAACAAAAAAAAAGCATGTTAGAATTTCTTGTGTGTTTTTTTGTATTCCCTTATTTTTTTACACAAAGGTAACATACTACAGAGGCTTCTTTGCATTTTTCTTTTACTTAATAGTATATTCTAGAAACCACGCCAAATCAGTTCATAGAGATCTTTACCTTTGTTTTTTTAACAGCTGCATAGAACTTCATTGAGTAAATGTACCATCATTCTTCAACTACTCTTCTCTGGACGGGCATTTAAGTTGTTTTAATATTTTGTAATTACAAATGCTGCCGGGAATAATTGTTTGCATATTTATTTTCCTGTTGGTGGAGATGTATCTTCAGGGTAGAGTCCTAGAAGTGGGGTGGCTGGTTTAAAGATAAATGTATATCTCTAAAGAAATAGCATCTGACTGGTTTACTTCTCTTTTATTCCTCAGACATCGATGAGTGTGAAAACGAACTCAAAGGAGGCTGTGTCCATGACTGTCTGAATATTCCAGGCAATTACCGCTGCACTTGTTTTGATGGCTTCATGTTGGCTCATGATGGTCATAATTGTCTTGGTAAGCACAACGGTTGGGAACGGCAATTCTCCTTTACCCTCCGGCACCCCCATCCTGGGTTTTCCTTTGATGAAATACTCCTTAAAACAAAAAGGGGATCAGAGACTTGTGTTTTCTGGCCCCCTAGAAATCAGACTCTGATAGAAAACCAGGTAAAATGTTTTAGTTTTTTAAAAATATATATTTTTTTATTGATTTCAGAAAGGAAGGGAGAGGGAGATATAGAAACATCAGTTATGAGAGAAAATCATTGATCAACTGCCTCCTGCACACCCCTCTCTGGGGATCCAGCCCACAACTGACTGGGAATCGAACCATGACCTCCTGGGTCACTGGTCGACCCCAACTACTGAGCCACGCCGGCTGAGCATGTTTAGTTTTCATCGTGATCATTCATAATATAAATCCTCAATTAGTCCAAGGAGCTGGGCAGGTGTCATCATTACTACTTACTGACTTTTTACCATTGACTTGTCACCTTTAAAATCTTTGATTTTGTGTTAAAAGGGTCTTGACTTCTACCCTTATATCTCTTTACTGCTGTAGGTGTCTCTATTCTAGAATTAGGTAAAACTACTTGTCCTGGAGAATCTGAGTGTATGCTTGAATCTCATCCAGGTGGACCCCCCCTCTTTTTTCTTGAAATAGAGAGAAATTCAAACAGAAACCTTCCACCAACATCCTCCTAGTATCCCACTAAACAGAAACATCTGTTGGAGTTTCAGTTCCTGAGTTAGGGACTAAAAATGGTGTTTACATTGGTTTCTTATGCCAGGAATGAAACAGAACTTAGAAATAGCAAGCAGTTGGATAGGGTTGTGTGATAGACAGCCGCAGAGGATGCAGTACACCTGGCAGGCAGGTATTTTGGTCTGTTTGCATTCGAAGGCTGCTGTTACCAGTTGTGTGGGAACACACGAGGGGAGACAGCTGGCATCGGGTTCCTTTGACACTGGTGACCCTGCATGTGGCTGACCCACTGATGTCCACTTGGTTGATCAAGGCCCTGACCCTGTGGGGACAGCTGTTCAGATGCTCCCTGACGGTGCAGTGGGAATAGCCACCTGATCAAATGCTTTGAGATCAGCATAGAAGTCACAGATAAGTACGGGCAGCACTTGTATTTTGTGTGGAGCATTTTTCCTTTGGGACTCACATGTCATATGACCTTTATCCACTTCAATGTCACCTGGAGCCTCATCCTGCCTGTGCCCTGTATAGGAGGTCAGGCTTTGGGTCAGTCCACTGGCTTGATGGAGGGCTGGAGGATCACTGAGTCCTTTTCAGATTTTCTAGGCCATTGGTACCACATCAGAGAGACAATCCTGAGAGCAGCAACATATTGAAATCAATGAAAAACTCAAAAAAAGGACATCACTTTCAATGTATATTTGTTGGGAAGCATACAGTGTGTTTGTGTAGTTTTTTTTTGTTGTTTTTTTTTTTGGTTTTTGATTTTTGTTTTGTTGGTACCATTTTCTGGGGGAAATCTCACATTTCCCTTTGATTTGCCAACAGTGGCATTTTGAGGATTTGGATCTGATAGCAGATCCAGTCATCAGAGTTATGCTCAAACACACAGCCTGGTTGAAGTGTGAGCTTCCTAAGATGCCAAACCATCCAGGAGTTAGGACCTGGGTCAGGGTGGGGTGGGGTGGTTCTGAGCACAGGCCGGCTCAGAAATCCTGAGGCCTGGAGTCCTTCCTGGCCTGGCCGCTAACACAAGATATTTCAGCAGACTATCTCCATTTCCCGGCCTGGGGGGTCTCTCTGAGGGCTTTGTAGCAAGGATCTGCTTTGAAGAAAGATCCTGAGCATCCACTGACCCTACCTGAACAGGCTAGGGATTCTTTAAAACAGTGGTCCTCAACCTTGGCGGCACATTAGAATCACCTGGGAATCTTTTTAAAATCCTGATTTCTGGGCCTCATCCTCCGGAAATTCTGTTTCTTTGTTACTAATGTTGTGGCCCCACCCCATAACAAAGAAACAGAATTTCCGGAGGATGAGGCCCAGAAATCAGGATTTTAAACAGATTCCCAGGTGATTCTAATGTGCAGCCAAGGTTGAGGACCACTGTTTTAAAAGGAAGGCATGAGAAAACAAAATGGTTCACTGAGAAGGGCAGGACAGCACACACGGACCTCTCTGCCAGCTCACCTGGAAGGGGCTGAGGCACCCTGTGACCAGGAACAAGCTCAGAGTCAGGACTTCTCAGGAGTGGCCTTTCCTGTGCTCTGTGGGATGAGCCCTCACCTCTCCTGGCCCCCTCACCTCTCCTGTTCCCCCTAACCACACCTTAGCCACAGGCGTATTAGCCAGAATCTACAAAGTACAAACACCACTTAGCTCTGGCACTCACCCCAGAGTCCTCCAAGATCTGAATTGCCTGTGAGCCTGAAAAATGAAACGCAGCCCTTCCACGCCGCCTGCCCCGCCCGAAGGCAGTCTCTATTTGCTGAGCGTCTGGAAGCAGGGCACAGCTCTTGGTTTTGTGGCAGTGCTTCTCCACTCTGGCTGCACGTTGGAATCACTTGGGAAGTTTTAAAGCAACACCATGGCCACTGTGGCCGGTGTGGCTCAGTTGGTTGGAGTGTTCTCCCAACACCAAAAGGTGGTAGGTTCAAGTACTGGTCAGGGCACAAAATCCCTGGTGGGCGTGCGTGCAGGAGGCTATCAATAGATGTTTCTCTCTTCTCTTTCTTTCTCTCCTTCCCTCTCCCTCTCTCCCTCCTTCCCCCCTTTCCCTTCCTCCCTCTAAAATCAATAGAAATGTGTCCTCAGGTGAGGATAACTAACTAACGAACTAAAACAACACCATGGCCTAGGTCTCACCCACGACTACTTCTGTTAGTGTCTCAGGAGGTAGATTCAGGCCTCAGGGTCCTAACAGGCAGCCCGGGTTGTAAAACCCTGTTCTACGGCCTGGAGAGACTCACCAACCTAGTGATACACACGTGTGCCTGTGAACACACACACACTGTATTAAGTCAATCAGAGCGCCTCACCTCACTTAATGACACGTCTCTAATTGCTTTGGCGAAAAGGAATAGTGGGTTAAACCTGGGGTGGGGTGTGGCAGCTCTGAGGAGAGCACACCTTTCCCCAACAGTAATGCAGGATTTGGGGTTCAGGTAAGCAGATCGCTCCGGCTTCCCGTGAGTCCTCGCTGAGGAACACCGAGGCCAGGTGTGTTCCAGCGTGGCTCATCCTCAGGAATGTGCTCCCTTCGCCCTTTGGCACAAAGAAGGGCAAGTTTGTTAGGCTTTAGGGGATGGCTCACGGCCCATCAGTTTAGAAAGGCATCTGCTCGGTGTGGGAAGACCGATGACGGTAAGATCTGAAGCTTGAAACCAGATAACAGATATTTAAATGTGAATTTTCTTGTGACGAATGTGCCCAGGAGCTAGTGATAGGCACGTGGGAAATCAGGCTGCGGAGGCGGGGGGCGGGGAGAAACGGCTTTCAGATCAGCCTTCTCCCTGAGCCTCTGCCGTGTCTGAGGCGTCTCTGGAAGTTTCCTCCTCTTCGGCTCTGGTGGTGCTGTGCTCGCCTGCTGGCTGTTCATGCACTGGGCAGCCTGGGTGCCGCTGCAGGTTGCAGGCTGTGCTAATAAGACACAAATCTTGGTCCTTAAGGAGTTTGCCATCTGGTGGAGATAAATAAGTAAAAGATTTTGAGGGGTCAAAAGGTACAAATTGAAAAAAAAAGATTTTGAGAATGCAATTCGGTAAGTATATAGATGAAGCCATGTGCCTGTGACTCAGTGGAGGAAAGTCCGCTCTCCCCACCGTGAGGGGCGGCACTGGGGGAGGCATCCCCCTCCCTGCGTTTCTGATGGTCCCATCTCGGGCTCCTGCTGTCTCCTCTACCTCCTTCTGCCCTGGTGTTCTCCCACATTCCACCTCCGGCTCCCTTTCGGCTCCCTCTCTCCCTTCCCTCGCTCCTGTCTCATGCACAATCCCCCGTATCAGGCCATCACAAGCAAATGTGCCGTCTTTGCAACACCAGGCGTAGGTTTCCCACCACCTGCGGACCTTCCCCGGGTGGGGGCCCACCACTCCCCTCCCCCATCTCCACACCCAGTGCTGCTTTTCTCCGTGTTTCTTGGCCACCCCACCACATGCCCACGTGGCTCTCTGCCCTGCAGGCACCTGCCCACAGTCCTCTTTTATTTCTTCCTCCCTCGGCATCCCCACTGCCAGGCCCCAGGCCCAGTCCCCACCAGTACCAGGCGGGGCTATTTCAGGCATTCGTGTGAAGCCGGACCCCCAGGCTTTCGATTCTTCCCATTCCCTGTGTCCTTCCCTTCTCAGCGGCTGGGCTGCCTTGTTCTTCCCAACATGGGGGTCTGACCCCGTCACCCTGCTCCAGTGGCTCCCAACTGCCTCCCCAATAATGTGGGACCTCCTTTGCTTGGTATCCAAGGTCCTTTGCAGGGTGACCCCGAATCTACTTCACAACTCTCTCCTGTACCTCCCCTGCTTGTACCCATGCCCCAGCCCAGGGGGGTGACCCACCGCTATTTGACCAGACCCCATGCTCCCCAGCCTCCCGGCCGGTTCTCATGCTCCTCCTGCCTGGAACCCCTTCTCCTGATTTGTAATTGAAGAAATCCTGCAGGGCCCATCCCTCACCAGCTTTTCCACAAAACCCACCCTGACACCCAGAGCCACACGTGCCCTCTCGGTCCTCTGTGCCACCTTTGACCATGTCTCACGGTTACTTGTACATTTGTCTCTTTCCCGCAGAAGGACGTGCTTCGGGAGGGAAGGCATTTGATCTCACTCCTGTATGCTTTACTGCCTCCCCGAGCGAGCACCGTGCTTTGGGAATCGAGGGTGTTCAATCAATATTTACTGAATTGATTCTCTTGTGTGCCCCTGGGAGGCCTTTCCTTAAGTGAGCCCCAGGCCCGTGAGGGTTGGTTAATCATCTGGGGGTCCCACTGGCTTCAATTCTTAGAGCTTCTGTGGTGCAGGGATGGGAAGAGGGGCCATATCTCTGCTCAGTAGGAATCCCTGAGCTGCCGGGCTGGGTGGGGCATTGAAACAGTTACCAAAGCCAAGGCTAAGCCTTCTCCCCTCCAGACGTGGACGAGTGCCTGGAGAACAACGGCGGCTGCCAGCACACCTGCCTCAACGCCCTGGGGAGCTACGAGTGCCGCTGTAAGGAGGGCTTCTTCCTGAGCGACAACCAGCACATGTGCATTCACCGCTCCGAAGGTACCTTCGCCTGGGGGGGGGGGGGGGGGTTGGGATGGGGCAGGGTCTCGTCTGAGAATCTCCCACCCTCAGTGGCTTGAGAAGGGAAGCTTGGGCCAAAGAAAATCTGGAGGCTGCGGACATCCAGGCTCTGCTGCTAGGTAACGGTGGGCAAGTGACCCTAGCTTCTCCTCCCTCACCTGGCAGAGCAAGCGGCCGGGCTCTGCGGTCTCTTCAAACTTCTCAGTCTCTGATTCTAATCTTTCAAAAGAGTACATTTCAAACATGACTAGATGTCTCAGGAGAAATGGACACTCTGCCAAGTTTTTCAGAAAACGTGCTGCAAACCACAGCACCAAGTGCGAGCCTGCTCTCTGCCCAGGGCGGGTGGGGAAGGGCTGGCGCCTCCCCATGGAGCCTTCCCGGGCTCTGCCCCGTGTGCAGCCCCCGGCTAGGCCTGGCCTTCCCTGTGTTTTGCATTTTTGAACTCTGAGCCTCTGAGGCTCCAGGGGGCAGGGGACCCCCTCTCACCCCCGAGACTTGGGCTCTCTGTGCCGTGGTTTCCTTCACTCATGTCACCACTTACAATTCCTCCATACATTTGCAGAAAACTCCTTTGATGGCCTTCTTTTTATTCTCTCTGCTTTGAGTTGATACCTTGTTTTACTCCTCTCTTAGTTCAGTGGACTCTCGGGAGGGAGGAGGGTTGAGTGCATGTGGCCAGTCAGCCACTTTTAACCGAACGACGGGCTTTTAATTCTGCTCTGCTTTTTCTCAAGCCACATAATCGCATTTTGGTGGCTGCCTTTCTTCTCCCAGGGTTGCCTGTGCCTGTGTTCAAAGGAAGTACCCTACATATTAGACTATTGACTTCTTCTTAATAATGTAAGAATGAGGCCATCCTCAGTTCTCCCATTTCTTACAGATTTGTAGGTTTATTATTTTAATTGTGGTTTCAGTGACTTTTCAAGGGTTTCTTTGTGGAAGACGACTTTTGCCTCATTTTCTAGGCAGGATGGCTCCTTCCTTATACCTAACCGGACAGTCTGTTTTGGTGCTAAGCACGGTCAGAGAATGCCCAGGGGCCATGGGCTTGATGGCTCTCACCACCCGCGGGTTCACCGTCAGTGTCTGAGCAGGGTTTTCACGCTCTGCCTCTAGCATGCAGCTCTCTGTCGCATGCAGGCTAGATGGAGTGGCAGTTGGCTTTCATTTTCCTGCTGGTCTCTCTGGACCCTTAGGTGAGCTCTGCGTCAGGAAGAATAAAGATGCCAGCAGCATAAGTGATCTGGGCTCAGATCATCTCCCCTTTGGTTGCTCAAAGCTGCATCTTGAGCCCTAGTCGGTTGGGCTCAGTGGGTAGAGCGCCGGCCTGCAGACCAAAGGGTCCTGGGTTCGATTCCGATCAAGGGCACGTGCCTCGGTTGCAGGCTTCTCCCCAGCCCGGGCCCTGGTCAGGGCTCGTGTGGGAGGCAGCCAGTGGATATGTTTCTTTCGCCTGCATGTTTCTCTCTGTCTTTCCCTCTCCCTTCCACTCTCCCTAAAAGTCAATGGGAAAATATCCTCGGGTGAGGATTAACAAAACAAAACAAAAGCTGCGTCCTGAGAAGTCACTCTGGGAGGGAGATGGGCACCTATAGGTCAAGCCATTGCTTGCTCAGCACCCCTCCCTCTGTGGGTCCCACCCACTGGCAAGGCCACGCATCCTGAACCCTGGAGCTTCCAGAGGTGGCCTCTCTCTCCCCTCGGGCAAGCCCCCGAGGCTGATTCCAGACACAGGCTCCTCATAACAGAAGTCAACACTAAAGCAGTTCCTCTCCACGATCTGTGTTTCCTAAATTTTCTACAATTCAGACATTCTTGGAACCCCCGAAGAGTACTTAAAACAAACGTATTTGTCTGGAGCTAAAACCAAAATCCAAGAATCTGAGTTGTGGTCTGGAAGCGCTCTGTGACTTTCTGTTGTGTTTCACCCCGATGGCTTGGCAAATGCCTGTCCGCGTGAGCCAACAGGTTATAGCGCGCTGCGGTGGGGACCCCTTCCACCCTGCGGTTTAACTCTTCAAATAGAACAGTCTCTGAACGGTGCTCCTGTAGGATTTCCTCCCTGACACGCACATTAAACCCTTAGAAACGGTATTAAAACGGGCTTTAAAACCCACAGTGGAGACTCGAAAAATGGTGAAAAGAAGGTAGCACTGCAAGCGAGCGTTTTCTAGTACTGCTGTTGTTTTCAGTAATTTTTCACTGAATGTTCTTCAGTCTAGGCCAGTGGTCGGCAAACTCATTAGTCAACAGAGCCAAATATCAACAGTACAACGATTGAAATTTCTTTTGAGAGCCAAATTTTTTAAACTTAAACTATATAGGTAGGTACATTGTTATTAACTTAATTAGGGTACTGCTAAGGCTTAGGAAGAGCCACACTCAAGGGGCCAAAGAGCCGCATGTGGCTTGCGAGCCGCAGTTTGCCGACCACGGGTCTAGGGGATCCTCATAGCTGATTCTGAGGGGGAGCTCAAGCGGTTGATTTAATTCTCAGAGACTGTGTGTTTTCACCCATGTAATGGGGGTGGGCTGGAGAGAGACGTCGCCCGGCCTGCCTTTGTCCCTATTCATGGTGCTCAGGCTCTCAGAATGAGCATTCCTCTTTGGTTTTGTCTGCTCGGAGCGTATTTTCAGATGTTGGTACCGCTGCCTCTTCAGAGGAGTGGGGACGGTGTTAGGGCCATGGGGAAGGGGCTGTGCTCTCAGCAGGGCCTGCGCCCCCCTTTGGGGAATGTTTCTCGCCCTGTTGGCAAGGCATATTTTTATTTGGCTTCCAGAAGTATTCTTCATTGAGAGCCTGAGTCTGGGGATCGCCAGAATGGGGCATTTCCAATGTTTCTGAGCTGTTTCCCTCCTGGGGAGTGGACAACCCTAACTCGACTGCCAGGCACACTTCTAGGGGAGCCAGGACCTCGGATGGCTGGGCCTCCCGGTGCGGACCAGCCCCCCTGCCTCCCCAGCAGTGCGCTTGTTCTGAGTCAGGCTGCTCTGAAAAGCTCCGGGCCACCCCTTAAAAAGCCCAGCACCTCGAGAGCCATTGAAAGCTCCATGGTCTCCTGCTAAGTTTAGGTCTAGCTTGATACGATAGGACATCAGGGGGCAACTGATGTGTAGCTCTGTGGCGTCTGGCACACAGTTCTTACAAAATATTTTTTTGTAAAGGTCGCTTTGAAAATGTCTTAACAGTCTTGTAAGCAGACTTGAAAAGGAAGAAGGCAAAGAAGCAGCTGACCCGTTTGGGGAGCGTCCTTTGCAGGTGTCAGTGCCACCTTTTCTCGGGCACCGTTCCCTGCACCCCTAGGCGCTCCTGGCGCCTGTCCTTTCAGAGGCTCTGCTGACCCAGGGACAGACGTAATGCTTGCTGTGCCTGCCCAGGAAGACAGGACACTGCTTCCAGAGGCAGCTCTTGGCACCGGGAGAAAATAATGCCTTCAGAAATCACCAGCCGGAGCAAACAGCCTTCCACTGACCCAGTGCAAGCCGCTCTGTGTCAATTGACAGCAGCCCCTGGCCTGGGCGTATGAGTCCCAGCAACTTCCAGCAGACAGAGTGCTGGCGTTCAAACAGCTTGGACCCGGCAGATGAAAACCAAGGAGGCTTTAGGAGGCTGTGGGATGGGTTCACTGGTGTGCTGCCTTTGGGAACAGGAATGGCATCTGCTTGTATTGAACATTTACTCCAGTTAAGCGTAGGCCGATGGCTCTGCGGTAGAATTGGAGAGAAATGACTTGACTTCATTAGAACCCAGGGGCTAAGGTTTTTGGGGAACAATACAGAGCAGTGTGGGATCCTAGAGAAGTGGAATGAAAACCTTTCATACTTATATTTAAAACAGTGCTACTTCCAGGATTAAAAAGTATCTTGTTAGTAGAGAGCCAATGAGAACAAAATCCCTGCTCGCAAAGATGTTTTAGAGTTGCGTTGCGCAAATTTGAAGAGGCATCACACGAGTGTGTACTTAATAATGGTGTTGGGAGAATGCTCTCGGGTGTGGTGATAGCTCCCGCGGAGTGCCGGCAGGCGTCCAGTTCTCAGCACAATGCTGCCAACCACAGGGAGTACACTTTGCTGTGGCCCCATCATTTCCATGTATGTCTAACCACCCGGGAAAATAACCACCTGTCCCCCTTCCCGCCACCGTTCCCACAAGATTGGGCCTAATGAAACCTATAATATACCCGACCTGAAAGAATTATACCGCAGCCAAGGCAAACCACATGTAGGAGACCTCTCTCTGTTCTCTGTTTTGTCATGTTGTTGTTGTTGTATGACACTGTTAGAAGCTTGTGCCTCAAGCCTGCTGAGGGAGGGGCCCAGGGACTAACTAAGGAGGTCACAACAGAGGGGCCCCTGGACAGGTGTCCATGTGGTGGTGCCAGAACATGGTGGTCACAGTCACCTCCCAAGTGTGGATTTGGTGGGGGTAGAGAGGAGGGTTGGAATTTCCTGAAAATCGTCTTTGAAAGTATGTGAAAATATTGGGGCTCCTCTTCAGTCTCTCTGCAGGTTTTCCTGGGGACACTCTCTTTGCATCTTCTCTTTGCGTCTTTGACCAGCATTGGTGACCCATTCCTGGGGTCAGCGGGGTCAGCAGGCTCTGACTCCACACTGGTGGGAGCTTTCTTTTTGGAGAATTGAGACATCTTATCTCCTGGGTGACATAAGACATTTTTCATGTCCCTGTTAATTATCCTGCTCTGATTTTAATGAGACATATTCTTTAAAAATATGGGACTGCTGGAGACCTAGGCAGGCAGGCCTGCAGCTCACCGCTGGTCCCATGCTGCTCTGTTTTGCAGAGGGTCTGAGCTGCATGAATAAGAACCACGGCTGTAGTCACATCTGCAAAGAGGCTCCAAAGGGCAGCGTCGCCTGCGAATGCAGACCTGGTTTTGAGCTGGCCAAGAACCAGAGAGACTGCATCTGTAAGTATAGACCGGCGCACACCCGTGCCGGGCACCATCCTGCCCCAACGTTGTCATCTGTCATCGGCAGCCCAGCATCAGAAATGCCTCCTCATGGCACAGCGGCAGCACGGAAGGCTGCGGGCCTGAGACACTGACCTCCACTGAGTAGCCCCCAAAGGGAAGGGAAGTGATGCTTTTTTATGGAACCAATCAGAAGGAAATGAAATTCAGGAGTAAGGAGTGTGAATGTTGGGGGCTGCGTATCCCCATTCCCACGGGATAAAATCAAACTTACTCCTCTGGCAATCATAGTTGGTTGCTACCTGGTCCCTGCTTCTCTTAGAAGCCGTGCCTGCCTCTCCTTGCCTTTCAGATCAGAGAGCAGCCCACATTCTCTCATGCCCACAAGCCTTTTCCCAGCACTCCTCCCTTCCTGGCTTGGTGAACTCTCGCTCAACTTTTAATATCCTGCCTAACTTCTAATCATGACAAAGGTGGTGGCTACCTTTGGGGCGGGGGAGAGGGGGGGCATTTATTATGTGCAAAGTCTTGCCCGAAGATGTATCACGTCCCATTTAATTCTTATAGTCACCATCCTAGGAGCTAAACATCATTCTCATTTTTAGTTGAGAAAATTGTGGAGAAGGTAAAGCAACAAGGTCACACGGGGAATGAGTGAAAAAATTAGGATTCAAGGGTGGGTCCGCCTACCTCTAGGGCTGGCACTCTTAGTGGCCAGGCTCTCCTGCCTCTGAATCCTCCCCATGGCCTCCCACAGCCGAGTCACGCATAGGGTTTGACCCTCTGGGTTAAATTGTGTATTTATGTGTGTCTACCCAGTTATGAGTCCCTCCAAGTCAGGACCTTGTCTTACTTTTGCCTCTCAGTCTTCTCCTGGTGCCTACCACAGGCTGTGCTCAGTCCACATCTTTTAAATTAATGGATCAATAAATGGTGCGCACAGTCCAGACACAGCTGCCACACGATGGCGAGATACAATAATAAAGCTCCGATGGCTAGTAGGAAACAACTGTCCACTCAAGGTGTGCCTCAACCGCTTTTAGGCCCGAGGAAACACTGCGGGGGTCCCTGTAGGAACTCTGCCCAGAGCCCCGCCCTTCTAGAAGTTCCTGCAGTTGGCCAGGGAGGGTAGTTCACAGTGAGTAGACTGTAGTGGTTAAGAGGTGAGGAGACAGCTGTTCGTTTTTTAAAAGTCACTGCATTCCTTTTTATTTTTGTATTTTTAAATTAAAATAAAACATTATATAAATTTCAGGTGCACAATATAATGAGTTGAGATGAGACAGTTTTGCTGGTGAGAGACTTCTTTCCACTGTCCCCATCACAGAGCCATGCAGCCTGGAAGCCTGCCGACCCAGGGCTGGTGCCACCATCACAGACGAGTTCTGACAGGCTCTGGGGGTGGGGGCGGGGTCCCCAGGGGGTGTCCTCACAGTGAGGCTGTCCCCGGGGGGTCCGGGGCTGGGCAGAGCCAAGAGCACCTGTCCTGGCTCCAGGTGTCTCCAAAGGAGGCCCCAGGCCTCCCGAGACCTGTGCAGGGGGACCCTCGGCCTGCCTCACTTTCCCAGGGGCCAGGAGAATCTCTGAAAGCTGATTTTTAAAAATTTAAGATGGTTTTAAGATGCCACTGCTCAAATAACATTATAATTATAAAAGATCCGGAATTTTGCCACATCACCAGCTGTTTCACTTTTTTCATTTTCCTACTTAGTTGTTCACATGCACAACACAATATTGACATGACTATAATCACAGAACAGTCTCTCACATCACAAATATGCATTTCGTTCTCTTAAATTAGAAAAATCACAAATGCTTATGTAAGAATTCAAACCGTCCAAAGTGCGTAAAGAAAATATCACCTCCCCCCTCCCGTTTCCTTTGTTAGAGGTAAGCACTGTTCACTTTGATGAAAGGATAGTGGCTTCTTTTTTTTTTTTTGGCTTTTCATCAATGCACTCATACATGGTCTGTGTAATTACTGATTAATATTGCATTAATTATGTGCAAGGAATCATCATTTCCTCTGCTTAACCACCCTTCCTAACTAATCCAGATGGAATCTGATTTGAACACATACGTACAAATTAAATATTGTACGTAGACATAGAGTGTTGGTACATCTCCCAGAGCCCCGTGCAGCTGCATGTGTGTGCAAACTTCTCCTGACAGAGCAAAGCAGCAGTCTAGAATATTTTGGTATAATTTCCCTTAAACGGTGAAAATCCCCACACACTCCACCCATCTCCACCTACTATACAATTTTGCACAGATCTGTCATTCAGCATTTCTCCATTTCACACTGTGACTACCTGTTCACCTAGACAGAAACAAGGTCTGAGTTAGGCTCTCTTCCATACATAGTGCCTGGCACATACTCTCTCTGTCAGTCATGCTCACGTACTGACTGCATGAGAATCAGAGTTCTCTGGAGCAAACACAGCCCTGGTTGCGGAAATCTCAGTGCTTTATGTATTGATTCGTTTTCCTCTCAGTGACTTGTAACCATGGCAACGGTGGGTGCCAGCACTCCTGTGAGGACACAGCTGAAGGTCCAGAGTGTAGCTGCCACCCACAGTACAAGATGCACACAGATGGGAGGAGCTGCGTTGGTGAGTGGTGACCCCATACCGGGTGAGGGTCTATCCCAGCCTGCCCATCCCTAACCCTAACTAACCTTAACCCTAACCAACTCTAACCCTAACCTTTACCCTCACCCTCACCCTACCCCTAACTAACTCTAACCCTCACCCTCACCCTCACCCTCACCCTACCTCTAACCATAATTAACTCTAACCTACCCCTCATCCTATCCCTAACTCTCACCCTATCCCTAACCCTCACCCTACCCCTAACCCTCACCCTACCCCTAACCCTAACTAACTCTAACCCTCATCCTAACCTTCACCCTCAGCCTCAGCCTCAGCCTCAGCCTCAGCCTCACCCTCACCCTCACCCTCACCCTAACCAATCATTAATGGTGTTTAGCACCAGATGCAGATGCTTGCAATGCATTTGGCCCCAAACGGGTCCCGTGCTGCTTCACACGTGGCAGTGGGCGTGGTAGGGAATGGGGTCCCTCTCTCCGTGTGCGACCTTGGAAAGCCCTTTCACCTCTCCCGGACGAGGCTTCTCCTGAAGAGACTGGACAACACATCCCAAGGGGCTGGGGCGATAGCAAGTTGAAGCTGTGGTGATGACACAGTGGCCTCTATGGTCTGCGGGAGCCAGGATTGCATATTCCTGGTGGGACGCCTGCCCTGTCTTGCATGGTGTGTCCTTGGCTGGACTAAGGGCCCTGGCGTGAATCTGAAGCTTGCATTCCCTGGCCTCTCTTTGGTCAGTGCAACATGCTTCAGAAATCTTTCCGTATTATTCACCAAGGCTCTGCACGCACTTAGCGTGCTGCGTTTCCCACAGAGCCTCGTTACAACACATTATTATCGAGCGAACAGGCGCATTTCTCACATTGTTCTCATGTCTGGGATTTCAGCGGAAGTGGTTATGCCGGCGATGAATCATCTGACTCATTCGTTCTGAGAATTGTGCTCTGTTGCATTTCTTGTAGAGCGAGAGGACACTGCCCTGGAGGTGATGGAGAACAATGCCACCTCAGTGGTGGACGGGGATAAACGGGTGAAACGGCGGCTGCTCATGGGTAGGCGAGAACCCTCACCCTCTCTCCATGGCCCCCTCATTGTCCATTTCCCTCCCAATTTACCACATCAGGACTGAACCTGGGACCCATGTGCTCTCAGACCAGCTGGACTGGGGTTAGCACCTCCTGTCAAGCCAGGGTGAATCTGATCTTCACCCACTGCTGTTTAGTCATCACCCGAGACCCAGCCATCAGAATAACCAGGTTAGCGCCTAGCGCTGCCCCAACTAACGGTGACACCTGGGTAAACTGCCCTGAGCCTCGCCTCCCGTTAGTCTTTCTTTACAATACACGCACTAAGACCTACCTTGTAGGGTTGTCAGGAAGCTCAATTAAGATAACGATATGCACAAGTGCCCCGAATCCAGTGCCTGAGACCTAGTGGGTGGGCAGTAACATGCGGTTCCTCAGAATGTCAGTCCCCATCCTTCGCGGCAACTGTGAGCCGAGAGGCATGTCGGGCAGCCCCTCCGAGGCTGCTGCTTTGTCGGTTATTTTTGTCCACAGCATCTCCTCTTCCTGGCTGCAGCCCATGTCACTGTCAGAGATGAATGGAGAGAGGGGCCCTGGGCTGTGGGACAGGGGAGGGTCTGCAGCAGGTCCCACAGTGCTGCTGGAGATGACAGCGCAAGTCGGGGTGGTGGCTGTGAGCGTGGTGTCAGACAGATCCTCTGACACATTTTTATTCTGGAGGAAGCTGGGCTTGACTTAAAGCCTATCTTTTGATTTAGCAGTCAGCGAAGGTACTGAGCAGCCACTGGTCACCAGGCAGGTGACGTTTCTGAGCTCTCTTCTGCCCTAGTAACATTATTGTGTTTGATTGCCTTAAATCAAAATAGTACATTACACATGAATAATATAAAAACTTTAAAAACTTAATTAGTGCCCTAGCCGGTTTGGCTCAGTGGATAGAGCGTCGGCCTATGACTAAAGGGTCCCGGGTTTGATTCTGGTCAAGGGCACATGCCCCGGTTGTGGGCTCGATCCCCAGTAGGGGGCGTGCAGGAGGCAGATGATCAGTGATTCTCGTCATTGAGTTTCTATCTCTCTCTCCCTCTCTGAAATCAATAAAATATATATATTTTAAAAAAACTTAATTAGCACTACGAGGCTTGTAATGAGATACATCATGTCCTTGTTTCCTAACTCACATTTCCTCAGCCCGTTTGCCAGAGGCAATAATTTTTAAGAAATATTTTTTATTGATTTCAGAGAGGAAGAAAGAGGGAGAAAGAGATAGAAACATCAATGATGAGAGAGAATCATTGATCAGCTGCCTCCTGCACGCCCCCTACTGGAGATCAAGCCTGAAATCCAGGCATGTGTCCTGACCTGGAATCCAACTGTGACCTCCTGGTTCATAGGTCGGTGCTCAACCACTGAGCAACACTGGCTGGGCAGAGGCAATAATTTTGAATTCTCCTAGTTATTTCTTCTCCTGACCTCCCTTCCCCATATTTCTGAAAAGTGGAGTCTATACAGTTATTTCTCTTTTTTTTCTAGTTTTATTGAGATATTTTACAGTTATGTCTTGATGGGTCAATTTTAGATATTAGCTTTTGACTTCCTGCTACAGAACACTAAATTTTCATTCTCTTCTGCCCCATCCCCTAACTCTCACTCTTTGTCTCTCTCTCCCTCATACCCTTAACATGGTTTTATCACGAATTAAATCAGTATTATGTGTTTACATCATAAGACTATGAATATCTAAATATGATTTACCCGAGAGTCACATGATGTGCTATGACTGTATTTTCTTTGTCAGCTTCATTTTCTAAGTACTTCTTACCAGTTCTCTTACACATTTCTGGCAGAGCTCTGAAACGCTTTTCAATGTGTTAAAGTCAATACAGCAGTTAACTTACCGATTCTGTTTTCTGTTTAAAAAGTATCTTCTGAGGCTGCCACCTGCTCTAGGGGGGCCTGACTCTCTGGGTTTCCCCTTCGCACCAGCCTGGCATTCCCTTCACCACTCTCCTGTTTTGGTGGATCCCACGTCTTTTTCGTTAGTTTCCATGTGTAAACATAGATATTTTAACACTTTGCATGCCTGAAAAATGCCTCTATATTCTACTTCTACACTTTATTGAGGCTTTGGCTCAGTATAGAATTCAGCTGGAAAGAATATTCCATCGGAGTTTGGAATAGCGCTCTATTGTTTTCAAGCATTCAGTGTTGTTTCAAAAAGTCTAAAGTCGTTTTTACTCTTCATCCTTTCTATGGAACCTATGAAAGCTTCTCTCCCGATGTTTTTAGGGTCGTCTCCTTGCCCCCAGGAATCTGAAATTTCACAATCATGCCCCTCACTGTGGGACTTCTCCCTCCTCTTATGCTGAGCACTCAGTTGGCTTTTTAATATGGACATCCAAGTCCTCTGTCTGGTTCTGAGTTTTCTCATGTTTTTTTCTTTAATAATTTTCTTCATTCCATGTTCTCTGTTCTTTCTCTCTGGAACGCCTATTAGCTGGCTGTTGTAACTCCTGCATTGATTCTCTAGTTTTCTTCTCTTTTCTCTTCTTTACATTTTTGTTCTACTTTCCAGGAAATTTTTCTTTTCTTTTCTTCCCACCCCTTTTCCCCCTAATCCTTTTATAGGATTCTTTTTAAATTTCTACTTTGGTCTTTTGTTGTAGGAACTTGTTCTTATTTCATGGATGCTCTTCTGATCTCTCTAAGGAAATAAATGATTAAGTTTTTTTTTTAGAACTTCTCTTTTGTTTCCTGTATTATCTTTGTTTCCTCCAAGTTCCCTGTTTGTTTGACTTGGTGTATTTATTTCATATTAGAGACTTTTCTGAAATGCTTCGTGACTGTTGGCTGACTTTTCATATTTAATAGTGAAATACTAAAAGCCAGTTGGATATTGTCAGCTGGTGGGCTTTATGCTTGAGTGACTGGGCAGTGTCTTAGCCATTTCATTTGGAGATCCGCAAATGCCGGTATCTATAGCTGTTTTCACTTGGGTAGGTCAGTTTATCTGAAGAGGAATCTTTCTTTCAGCTCTCAATTTTATTTATTTATTTATTTACTTACTTACTTACTTATTTTCCCCATTGACCCCCTCCAGCCAACCCCCGCCCCCTGCCCCAGCCCCTCACCACCCCATTGTCTGTGTCTGTGGGCCATGCATATAAGGTCCTTGGTTGATTATGGAGAGAAACCTTTCAATCTCCTGCTGAGGGAACATAGGCTTGACTGACAGTGGGAGAATTTGCCATTTCTCTTTGTTGGTTTAGACCAGTGGTTCTCAACCTGTGGGTCACGACCCCTTTGGTGGTCGAACAACCCTTTCACAGAGGTTGCCTAAGACCATCCTGCATATCAGATATTTACATTACGATTCATAACAGTAGCAACATTACAGTTATGAAGTAGCAACGAAAATAATTTTATGGTTAGGTCACAACATGAGGAGCTGTATTTAAAGGGCCAGAAGGTTGAGAACCACTGGTATGGACTTTCACTGACAGTACCTCCTCCTCCCCTCTGCTATTCCTGGTGCCCTTGAGTCCAGTTCTTCTCTGGTCCCTCTTCTCCAGAATAAATGTCTCTGATGTAGCCCAATAAGGAGGAGGTAGTCATCTGACTGGGGTACTTAGGAAGGAATCTTGGGGTTTATCTGTTTGTTATATAGACTCTCAATCAGTCTTCCATCCTCACCTCTGCCTCTAGAGCAGTGGTTCTCAACCTTCCTAATGCTGCGACCCTTTAATACAGTTCCTCATGTTGTGGTGACCCCCAATTTCATTGTTACAAATTGAACATAATTAAAGCATAGTGATTAATCATAAAACAATATGTAATTATATATGTGTTTTCCGATGGTCTTAGGTGCGACCCCTGTGAAAGGGTCGTTCAACCCCCCAAAGGGGTCGCTACCCACAGGTTGAGAACCGGTGCTCTAGAATAACTTGTTACCTCCAATTCCTGGGCCTTCTGGGCTTCAGTAGTTCACATGAGTTTACCACTCATTAGCACCCCCTCTGCAGACCACTAGGGGTTAGCTTTCCGCTACACCAATTACTGCTCCTCCTCGGACATGACACCAGAATATCTGACACCTTTCACCTAGTCTCTGCTGTTTTCTTTGCCTTAAGGATCTGTACTTTAAAAATCACTTTAGTGAGGTTTTGAGAAGAAGCATGTAAACATATATGTCCTGTCTGTCATATTTACTTAGAGCTAAGCTTGTGCCCCTAGGCTCCCAATGAGGTAGCTACGGAAGTAAAACCAGATTTCTGGATACCTAGATGCTAACAATTGAGTGAATGTTGAAGAGCATCTGTCTGTTACTCAGAGTAATTGTATGAAATGCAGAACGACAAGGCCATTTTGCTTATTGTTCTGCATCTCTATAGATGAGATTTAACAACTGGGGCTGATTTTGCATGTGGTTCTGACAGCTCTTTCTCCTTTCAGGGAAAGCTAAACTTCTAATCTGAGTTCACTGACAGTTGCAAGGAAGAAGCCATTGGTCTGCGACCAGGGAATGGTTGGGGTGGGCAAGGCTTCCCTTCTCTTGTTTTGCCCATTACTCGAAGGGAGCAAGAGTTCAGGATTAAGGAAGGAGCACACCCCCTCCCCCCTTTTCTCTGTTCGGTATTCACCTCTAGCCTGCCAGATGTGTCATACTTAGCAGGTCTCTGGCTGTGGATCAACAGGAAGTTTTAGTGGCTTCAAATGAGCCAGTGGAAGGAAAAGCTCAGCAGGTTGGGAGAGGCTCCTTTACCCTCTGGTCACCCTGTCAAGCTTCCTTGGGAGATGCCACTTACTTAGATGAGTCGGGGAAGTGCACCCGCTCTCCCTCTATCTCATCTGCAGGTGCAGAGACTTGGGGGTACATCCGTGAATACCCCACCATGCTTCTTGGCTTTCATGAACTTTGTTAAATATTTTTTAAAATATATTTTTATTGATTTCAGAGAGGAAGGGAGAGGGAGAGAGAGATAGAAACATCAATGATGAGAGAGAATCATTGATCAGCTGCCTCCTGCATACCCCACACTGGGCATTGAGCCTGCAACCTGGCATGTGCCCTGACCAGGAATTGAATATGACCTCCTGGTTCATAGGTCAATGCTCAACCACTGAGCTACATCAGCTAGGAAGCTTTGTTAAATATTAGTACTGGACTAATATCTTCTTCCTCTCACCTGTATTAGCACTTCTTTAGGAAGCTAATTGCCTTTTTCGTACCTCCTTGTCAGAAACGTGTGCTGTCAACAATGGAGGCTGTGATCGCACTTGTAAGGATACCTCGACAGGTGTTCATTGCAGTTGTCCCGTTGGATTCACTCTCCAGTTGGATGGGAAGACCTGTAAAGGTAGCCTGTGCCTCCCCGTGTTGCTAATGTGTGGGGATAAAGGCAGCTCTTCCCCTCACACCTCCTGGAGTGACTCCAGATTTGCTTAGAATTCATATTGATGCAAGCCATTCTTCCCTGGCTAGTAGAAGGTTATAATTGAGTGAGCTTAATTAGAACCAGCTTAATTACACTAACTGTTGAGAAGGTCAGCTTCTACATGTATCACACAATCCATTTCAGGCCGTGGCCTTATTAGACAAAGGCAGAAGTTCAAGGGAACATTTATAGGAGATACTATCAACATATCATAAATAACAGCCTAGAGATTATGTAAATAACAGCCAAGATTGTTATCCAGAGAACTTAGTTAATAACCGTACCTTTAACTTTTACTGATAAATAGAGACCCCAATGACCTACTAGTATTTCATGGGCAAGACTACAAAGGCTTCGTTCTTCAACATGATAAATAGTAGGTAACCAGTTACCAGATGAAACTTAGATAAGGTTTATTTGAGTATCAGGAATCATTTAAAAGCATTAAGGCTATTTGATTGTTGTGTAATTTGCCAAAACAAATGTTCTATTTCCTTATAACTTTAATGATTAAACTGGAATGGAAAGTATACCAAAGGGAGCCACCTTATCTTGAGAGAGCAGGGCAAGGATGAGAATACAACAGGACATCACCGTTCTTTCCCATCGATTGTTTCCTAAAGCTGGTCAAGGGCAGTGTAAGTCACAGTTCTCAAGGGGACTAGGTTCTTGTCTTTCACAATTGGTTAAGCCAGACCAGAAAACACGTGTAAGATTGAAAACGTCAGCAAACATTCGTAAGTGCTTCTATGGGTCTGTTTTTGTTTCAGAGAATCATGAAGCACACACAATAGTACTTCAGGGACTTGTGGAAAACGAGGCAAGTATCGCTGTCTGATTTGCCGATGCTTGCCTGTTACAGATATTGATGAGTGCCAGACCCGCAATGGAGGTTGCGATCATTTCTGCAAAAACACCGTGGGCAGTTTTGACTGCAGCTGCAAAAAGGGATTTAAATTATTAACAGATGAGAAGTCTTGCCAAGGTATGTGCTGAAACATAGCTGTGCTGTGCTGTGCAGTGCCCCTTGGTTGGAGTGGAGAAGACGAGACCCCGCCCTGGCAGAGACTGGCTCGTCGGGCTTCTCAACCGAGTCATTAATCCCATCTCCAACCTGTGCCTCGCTGAGTTCATCTGTTAGGTAGAATGAAATCACTGATATATTTTGGAAATTAACCTGTGAATGATTAGAGAATACTTCAGAGAACCTACGTGGTATGATTAGATCAGAGGTCTAATCTGATGCTAGAGATGCTTTGGATCATAGAATGTAAATGGTTGTATTAGGGTGTTGAGATTATGAATAATTTCTTGTTTTTAAAGTTTCTTTTAATGTTATGTATTTTATAACAAAATTTGATGGCAAAATATGTAGATTTAGTTAACATGCCTTTTCCCAGCAAAATCTTGGGGTTAACCCATAATCAAGGCCATGAACTAGTTGGTCTCTTCCTTGTAGCCCTTGTTTGTAGCCTTTGGTGCTTGGGGAGAGGAAGGGAGGGGATTGAGTGGAGGAGAGGATGGTGGGTCCTGGGCGAGGATGGCTGACCCCTTCTCAGATGCATCCCTCCCACATAAGGGGTGCAGCAAGGAACTTCTCTGGGTGACAGTAACTGTTTGGGGTGGTGGTAAGCTCTTTGGGGTAAGGGACACCATTTATATTTTCAGGAAGAAGTTCTCCAAAAAGATTTGCTATCATTTATTCCTGTTCCATTTCTGGAAATAAGAATGGCCTAACTTAATTTTTTTAGAAATCCCAGAATTTTAAATAAAAATCAGAATATGATATCTGACTTCACTTCAGATACTAAAGATGTAACATTACCTTTTTTTTTAACCTTAGCGTGTGAATTAGGTTTCTTTCTTGGATTTTTCTTCTTAGGCAATTCAAGCATCGTCGTCCCCTTTAAATTCAGTGGGTTCATGCTAGACCATAACTGTGTGGTTTTCATCCATTTGGCTTGGAAAGCAAATTCGCTGTTCTACATAATGTTTCATAATGTATAGAGCAAGAAATACTGTTTAAGCTGTGTAAACACATTAAAAAGGAATTAGAAAAGTGATCTCATTATTCTTGGCAAAGCGAAAGCCCGTCACGAGCAGCCAAAGTCAGCTACTGGAAGAGTCTACTTTCTCCACAACTGGCTGATGTTAATAACAGAATTCATAGAGTGACATCAATTACATGGGAAGAAACAGACTTTTTCTCATTTTTCACTGATCAGTCTTGGTAGAACAAATATTTGCACAGAATAAATTTACTGAAGAAATTGCCAAGATTTCTGGGAAAAGCTAGGGAAGAAGAGGTGTTGCAAGAATTTGCCCTTTTTTATTTCATTTTTTAATTCTTCTAGCCCTTCCAAATGTTTGTGTTTTTATTAATGTAGTTTCTCGTGGCACATCTGGTGTTGAAAAGAGGTCTAGCAATGGTCTAGTTGGCTCCCACCGAGTTCTGCACTGGTCCTGGTTTATCCATTTGGAGACACAAGTCGTAACTCTGTCAGAGCCCTGCAAAGAGCTGAGGAAGTGAGCTCTGAAATTCTAGTCTACAGGGAAGATGTGAGGACCAGACCAGGAAAGAAGAGGTGATTACACTGACAAATGCAGTCTTGAGGCTAGTTTTCAGGACCTCAGCTGAAGCCAGGGATGCCTCCACACTGAACCAGGATGGGAGGAGCCCCACAGGACTGAACCACGGGGGAGGAACGAAGCCAAGGGATTGTCCAAGAGGATCCAGCTTGGAGCTTAAACACCAAATTTCAGTGTCTGCAATAAGGAAATGACTGAGGACCTTAGCATTAATGTATTCTTTTAGCACAGCGGGCATTAAAACCCAGGATCAACAGGCCTTCCGTGGCCAGAAGACTCATTCTGGGAAGATCAGAAAGAGAGGAACCAGATTTATCTCCAACACAAGTGTGTTCTCCTTTTAATTTGCTCTAGCTTGTGGAATTATTACTGCTGTTTAGTAATACAACAATAAATTACTCAGCCCCGTGAATAAGCATGGGTGAGAGGAAGCAATTGAGCTCACAGGCAATGCAATTTGCAACAGAATTTGGAAAGAAGGGTCCTGGCAGGGAGTATACTTATTGTGGGCTGCTCAACACTTTAAAAAAAAAACACAAGTGAGTGGGAGAACTCATAGGTAATGTTTTATTCTGTTTGTGTTGTTTTCCCCAGTAACTGGTGTTATTATAAATGTGTTCTCGCCATGCATCCCTGAGAGTTGGTTTCAGGTGCCCTCTCCCTTTAAAATTACAGATGTGGATGAATGCTCTTTGGATAGGACCTGTGACCACAGCTGCATCAACTACCCTGGCACATTCACATGCGCTTGCAACAAAGGGTACACCCTCTATGGCTTTACCCACTGTGGAGGTGAGCAGAATGCCAACATTCTTGAAGTCAGAGACTGGGCCAGTAGAGGAACGGGGCTTACTTTTAAAGTGTCCCCAGATGAGGGCCAATTTTCCTACATTGGGGGATGAATGGGACATTCCAGTCCCTGTGAAGTGGCATTGAATCCATCGACTCAAGGGAAGCATCTGCTAATGGACACCCCCTCCCCCCCATTTATCCTTTTAACACTTCAAGTGTGATATGGAGCAGAGAGAAGAGCTAAGCTCTTCAGCTGTGAATTCTTTATTGACTATTGATAAGGTTGTATTCAGAGAATGGTGAATCGCTCAGGAGCTGATACCCTATCCATTGCAATTTCCCAGCAGATAGTAAAGTCGCTCAGCAGGCCACCAACAGTTCCACAGCTTTGTAGTATATAGGAACGGACTGCAAGGCCTGTTCAAGCCCTTTGAGCTGCTCTTTAAGCAGGTCTTTGAGCTGGAAGCTGTACCACTGACCATCTCTCTGCTCTGTGCCCATGTAGCAACAGGTCCCGATGTCATTTGCCCTTATGGTCAAGGAGACAATATGGCATAGATCAGATTTGGCACCAAATGACTCCCACTCCGTGGCCCTGGCCAGCAGGTTCATTCAGCAGTCTTTGAGGACACAGATTCAGATTCTGACTCAGAATATCTGGGGCTTCCAAGGTGATTCTGAGGGTCTGAGGATTTGGGGGCCAGTGGCCTAAATACTTCCTGCTCCATGTTTGTATACTGTGCTTAAGGAGAATGGGTAGTAGCGATTTGCTATAGACAGTGTTATCTCTCTTCTCCTTTTCAATACATTCTTGGCACAACTAAAAACCTTCTCTTCTAGTCCCTCAAGAAATCCCACGGGCATGTTCCTTGAATACGATGTGTGTCTGGGTTTTACTTAGAGCCGCCTCTGACTTGGACTCAGTCTCAGGTTGATGGAGATGAGTGCACTCATTTTCCTTCTCTATATTCAACTCCAGGAACTGTCAGGGAGCCCTGGTTGTCTGTCTCCCTTGGTAGGTAGCTCAGGGGGATGGTGGAGTTTTAATTTGGAAGCTTGTGCAGCATCTGAGTTTGGGCATCTGAAAGGAGGGTGTGACTCTTTCCGAGTTTCCCTAATCAGGGAATGGTTTGGTCAAGAATGGAACTTGAGACTGTCCTCACGAGGCTCATGCCAGGAAATCCAGGGAGTGGAGAGTGGGGTCAGTTGGTGCCAAGTACACATCCTAAAGGCAGTCGGTTCCTGCCGTTCGTTTAGTGAGTTTCAACCATGTGACTCCCCTCCTGCTCCTTCCTCAAGGGATGGATGTGCCAGCGGGTCAGTGATGGGCTGCTGTGACAGGAGCTGCTGTGTTTTGTTCCCCAGACACCAACGAGTGCAGCATCAACAACGGAGGCTGTCAGCAGGTCTGCGTGAACACAGTGGGCAGCTACGAATGCCAGTGCCACTCTGCATACAAGCTCCACTGGAATAAAAAAGACTGTGTGGGTAAGGGGCACCAGGGCTCAGCCAGCCAGCGGGCTCCCACCGGCCCAGCTGCTCTCTCCCATGTCTGCTCGCACCCGGAGTGCTGCTGACCGTCCCTCCCCGGAATTGTTTTCCCCTCAGCTGTAGCAGCTACTCCTTAAAGAGTTCAAAAACAGGAGATACTTTGCAGGCTCTTTGGTGTTGCCTTCTGTGCTTCTGCATAGGTTTATACTCGCTTCTGTTTTTCTGGTTGCTTTTCTGCATGAAAAAAAATAGCATACAAATAGCTCCTGTCCCTTGGTGGGGAACAGTGCCCGGTGTCTTGTGTTCTATGCTGGGTGTCAGCTCTACCTTCTTTTCTTGGGCCTTTGCTGCCTGGGACCCAGCCGTCCTCGTCACGCCTGGAAGTGTCCTTCTGTTTCTGTGAATGTCTGTATTTTGTCCTGCCTAGAAGTGAAGGGGGCCCTGCCCACTAGTGTGTCGCCCCACGTGTCCCTGCACTGCGGTAAGAGTGGCGGAGGAGACAGGTGCTTCCTCAGATGTCACTCTGGCATTCACCTCTCGTCAGGTGAGTGGTCCCTGGGGCAGGTCCTCATGCCAGGGCCAGGCCTTCCTGGCCTTTAGGTGTTAGCTGCCCTCAAAGGGCTCCCCCCCAACCCCAATCACTGGAGGCCGATGTTTCGAGACCCCCACATGCTAGGTGTTTTTCTAGGGGTCTGTGTGGAGTGGGGGTGGGGGTGATTTTAGCGGCTATCAGGTGAGACTGTACCTTGTTTACGTGTTGATCATCCACCTTCTGTCTGTTAGGACTGCAAGAGGCCTACTCTGTCACCTGCGGCACTTCCCCTCCTCTCAGGAACAAACAGCAAAAATCAAATGACTCTGCTTTCGGGGGTAATTACCGAATCTGTGTGTCCTCTCTGGGGCTCACTGTGTGCAGTGGGCTTCACTCTGGGGTGCTGTTCCTGGGTGTTGGCTTTGTTTTCTTTTCTCTTTATCTCCTCGAGGCCATGAGCATGTTACAGGATGCTCTTGCCTGTAGCCTTGGTGCCTGCACTCTGACATACCGTGTGGCAGACACTTACTGTGTCCACTGTGTGGTGGGCGGCTCCGTGTTCAGCCCTGGTGGGTCATCATATTGGGCAGAGGCCTGCAGAGCTCTGGGACCAGGAGACTCAGGTCTCCCAAACTACCCTACCCTAGAGCACCCCAAAGGCCCAGCGGGAACGTGTGCCTGGGGCACGTGGCATTGGTGGAGATAGACACGGGTATGACAGGGGGAGCAAGAATTCTGTCCAGAGAGAGGACCCCAAACCCTTTTTGCTTTGTCAAAACAAAAGAATGAAATTTAAAGCTTTTAGGCAGCTTCATCTTCCCAGATTTAGACATCTCTGTGATTGTGTCATGAGAGCATCTGAATGAAGAAATGGTTCTTGATGTCCATATTATATATATGAGCAAAGCTAAAAGCCCAAAGCAGGATACTAACAGCTCGCATCTACTGATCAAATATTTAAAATACGCCAGCCACTGTATTATATGTATTAGCTGATTTAAGCCACATCACAACCCTCTAGGCCTATTTTACTGTTATTCTCATTAACCAAATGAAGAAACTGAGGTTCAGAGAGGTGAGATAATGCACCCAGAGTGGCTCAGATAAGAAAGCGGAGCCAGGATTTCGACCAGGACATCTGAATCCAAAATCTTAAGCTTTATCCATTCATGTTCTTCTTGCCTCACGTTTGGACCAGCCAGAGCAGACTTCATGGTGTGTTTCACCAAACCCCTCAGTGATGGTCACTTGGAGATTTAGGCCACTCCAAGGATGGGCAAGCAAATAGTTCACAATTCTTACTCTGTATCAGATAGTAGGCTACACTTTTTTTTTTTGCATTATCTCATTTAATTCTCACAACAGCCTGGGAATGTAGGTCCCATAATTATGTCTATTTTATAGATGAGAAAACTGAGAACCAGGGAGATTAAGTTCTCATCACAAATTGAAGAGCTAGAGTTTGAATCCTGGTCATTGGCTCCAGAGCCCAACATGTGGTTCAGACTGACTGTGGGAGGAGAGGAGAATTCTGCACATGAGGCTCTCCAAGTGAGGGTCTCCAGATCCTGAAAATCCGAGCCACGTGTAGTGAGTGCATTCAGTGTGGACTGGTGGCCCCAGCCCTGTCCTCCCAGAGCAGCTGCTTTTAGGAGAATCTGCCCTTCCCCGTGTTCTTCAGCAGCCTTGTCCAACTTTTGAACTAGAGCAGTGGTTCTCAACCTTCTGGCCCTTTAAATACAGCTCCTCATGTTGTGACCCAACCATAAAGTTATTTTCATTGCTACTTCATAACTGTAATGTTGCTACTGTTATGAATCGTAATGTAAATATCTGATATGCAGGATGGTCTTAGGCGACCCCTGTGAAAGGGTCGTTCAACCGCCAAAGGGGTCGCGACCCACAGGTTGAGAACCGCTGAACTAGAGGATTTTGGTCTTCTTTCTTGGGAAGGCACAAAAATGAACTCTTTTTTTAAAACAACAACAACAACTTACTGCTGAGGTTGTTTTGGGCTCACCCTTTGTTATATTTGAGCGCCTTATTCAGCTCAGATGGACGAGTGTTAGTTCTTAGGAGGCTCCTGGTGCCCCAGTCCCAGGTGATGGGCTCCTCAAGGTCCAAACCTTTCTTGGGCTCATGGTTAAGAGAGGGGCTCAGGGTATGCAGCGTGCAGTGGGACCCAGCCACTAGGTAGCTCTCCATTACCCAGCTGGTGTTGCCATTCCTTTGCCTCTGAAGGTAACCTCTCTCACTTGTTTCTTTCTGAAGATGTCGCCACCATCAGGACAAGTGTAACCTTTAAGCTAAATGAAGGCAAGTGTAGTTTGAAAAAGGCTGAGCTGTTTCCCGAGGGTCTGCGACCAGCACAACCAGGTATGGAATCAGATGGCCAGCGCAGGGAGCCTGCCTGCATGTTGGGAAAGGGGCCCGTAATCAGCTCGAGCCCTTCAGATGGGGTCCAACAATTCAGAATCTCTAAGGCCTCTCTGCACAGGAGGAGGAGGAGCCTAGCCTAGCATCCCGTGTAGTTCTGGGGTTGGACTTCAGCGCTTCCTTGGCGAGGTACAGGTGGGGGAGCTCTGGGGAAACCTGTGAGTTCGCAGGAATCGATCAGGGCTCTCAGCTGCATTAGCACGCTGCGATCATATTGGGTTAAATTTTCCAGATCTTCAAGTTTGCTTGAAATATAAGCCAAAGAAATGAAAAGAGGTTTGGCTCAGAGAGGATAATCTTTGATGAACAAGGATGTGATATCCAGCTTTCCTGCTGGATCTGGTTTCTGGAGGCTTCAGCAGAGCAAATCCTATCCAACTGGCCTTATTGAGAAGAGCAGGACCCAACCCTCCTCTTTCCCCCCAGCTCACATTTCCAGGATTGTTTCGTTAAAATAATTTTAGAGGGGACAAAAATCAGAATCCAAGTGTTGGGGAGGCTTCTTTCCCCAATCTACCCTCAAATAAATCATGCAAACAAACAAACATACAGCTCACTGTAGGCACTTTGGACTGCCTTTTTTAAGTACCTAACCAAGATAAGTTTTGGTACCTCCATTTAAGGGAAGATTATGCAGCTATTAATTATATGTTCCAGAGAATGTTTAATGACATAGGAACATGTTCTTGTTGCAAGATGGAAAAGGGTGGGGGGGGGCGGGTAACACTTTGTATATCTAATACAGCCCAGATTGTGTAAACAAAAAAAAGAGGGTAGGTAGGAAAAAATGCTCAGCATATCATTTGTATTGGTTATATCTGGGTGGGGAGGATGATGGGTGATTTCATTTTTATTTTCTTCTGCATTTTCCAAATTCTCCACAGTGGGCATTTATACTTTTAGATTAGAAGGAAAAAACATTATTGAAAAACAGATTTGGTGTTTAGATTACTTAATGGTGGTATACTACTGTTAGTTTCTTAGTTTTGATAAATGTACGTTTGTTTAAAAAATCTTTTAAAATATATTTTTATTGATATCAGAGAGGAAGGAAGAGAGAGAAAGAGATAGAAGCATCAATGATGGGAGAGAATCATTGATCAGACTGCCTCCTGCACACCCCCTACTGGGGATTGAGCCCACAACCCTGGCATGTGCCCTTCACCAGATTGGAACTGCAGGCCGAAGCTCTATCCACTGAGCCAAACCAGCTAGGGCTAAATGTACATGTTAATGGAAGAAGTTAGTTAACTTCAGGGGAAACTTGGTGAAGAATAAATGAAAACTCTCAGCACTATCTTAGCAACTTTCCTGTAATTCTAAACTTATTTCAAAACAAAAAGTTAAAAAAAATCAATATGGGAAAATTGAAAGGGGGAAATGAACATCTGTTTACTTAGAGATTTAAAGTTAACCTTTTGAAAAAGTAAGATTGATCTTAGGGGAAATATACAGAGGGCAAATTGAATTGGCCTTTTTCTTTCTTTGGCTCCTGGTGAATGGTTGAGCTTTGAACACCCTTGTAATGTTAAAGAAGAATATGATACAGATGATATGTAAGTTCAATAAAACAAGATTTTAAAATAGAGACAATTCAATTGTGTGGGTGATATGTGGATCAGCTCTTTGATTCGGGTTAACAATCATTAGTTAGCCCGGCCGTCATGGCTCAGTGGTTGAGCATTGATCAGGAGGTTACTGTGCAATTCCCAGTCAGGGCACATGTTCAGGTTGCATACCCCAGTGTGGGGCATGCAGGAGGCAGCCAATCAATGATTCTCTAGCATCATTGATGTTTCTATCTCTCTCCCCCTCTCTCTTCTTCTCTGAAATCAATAAAAATATATATATTATAAAACAAGAAAAAGAAAAAAACAATCATTCGTTAAAAGAGTCACTGGAAGCCAGGCGGCGGGGGAGGGGGTGACAGCCAAAGTCAGCCCCAGGGACGTGCAGAGCCCTGCTTTGCCCAACACTTTCATTCCCATCCTAGATGCCTTCATGACACTGTTTGGTTCTGTTGATTCTTTGTGCCATATATCGCTCCTGCTTATTTCAAAATGAGACATCAGTGTTGATGTGCGTCCCAGCTTTCCCTTTGGGTTGGAATTACTTCAAGGTCAGTTTGCCTCAAAGCAGGAGTCGGTTTCCTGCTTTCCACTCCTGTGCTCATTCCTTATTTCAAGTCTCAGCCCCTTCTTGGCACATCACAGTCCAGCTTTAAGGAAACCAACTGTGAGATCACGAGTGCCCTTTAGCAGACGGGCACTCAGGAGTGCAAGGCGACCCTGGCTCCTGCCTGCCACGTATGTGGCTGATCAGTCGAAAACATCCAGCATTTATCCATGAGAATGACTTTCAAGGGCTCAATCATTAAGTTACATAGGAGGCGATACTGACTCTTCAACATCAAAATGTCATCGTGCTGCAAGCTGAGGGCTTTCAACGTCGTGGCATCTGGAGTTAATCATTTAGTCCCTTGAGAGTGGTTTTAATGAAATGTTTACTGAGCTCTAGCGAATGTTCGACTGAGTGCTTTGCCGGAATTTGGCTCCCGATGATTTTGTTTCTTCATACAGAGAAGCACAGCTCAGTAAAAGAGAGCTTCCACTACGCACACCTTACATGCGGCTTCCGCAAGCGAGTCCCGGGCGCCCCAGGCCGACCAAGCGCCACTAAGGAAGTGTTTATCACTGTTGAGTTTGAGCTTGAAACTAACCAAAAGGAGGTGACAGGTTGGTTTGAAAACGGTCCACGGTGCCGGGCTTCTCACAGCTTGCTCCTTATTCCTTCGCCTTTCACTTTCCATTCTTCTTGGGTGGGGGGTGTAGTGCCACCACTGAAGTATCTCCTGTTTTTTTTTCACCCCCAAACTAAACTGAATTGGTTTGGAACCTGATGATTTTATCCGCTTCATGAAAACCCAAAGCTACCATTTTGGTCAACAAATTTCTCTTGGTACTGAATGCTGCCCAGCCTGCTAGGTGCTCAGTCCAGGTCTCCCCACGCTGACCACAGGGAACTGGGGGGCCCTGCTCATCCTCACGGGCTGCAGCCTGCCGTCCTCCCCACCGCTGTCCTCTCATTTCTGCAGCTGCTTGTGATCTGAGCTGCATCGTAAAGCGAACAGAGAAGAGGCTCCGGAAAGCCATCCGCACGCTCCGGAAGGCTGCCCACAGAGAGCAGTTCCACCTCCAACTCTCAGGCATGGACCTCGAAGTGGCTAGAAAGTCCCCCAGAGCATCTGAACGCCGGACAGAGGCCTGTGGAGTGGGCCAGAGCCACGTAGGAAACCAATGTGGTGAGTGGCCCGTTGGCCGGCACATTCTTGCTAACAGAACTGTTTACAGCGCCACAAACACTAAGGTACCAAAAGTCTGGCCCACCCTTCCCCTGTCTGGACTCACTCCGGAGGACACCCCGGCCATCGACTCCTTTGAGAACTACATGGTGGTGGCTGTCGTGTGTGCTGGACCGGGAGCTCCCCAGCACCTGGCATGGTGCCTGGCTTGTGGTGGCACTTAATAGAGGTTTGCTGAATTGAGGGACAGAAGGAAAGAGGCAGGGTTGATGAGAAGAGGGAGTGCTGCCCTTTGAGGGTCTGAGGGACAGTGGTCTTCAGATGACTGTGGTCTCCCGGCTGGGGCAGGACTGCAGGGATACGGCACCATGAGCCTTCTGCACTCTCCACTGTCACAGCTCCCCTCCTACCTCTGGCTCGGCTGATGGTGGCAACGCACAATCTCCTGTTCACAGTTTTGTGCAGAGGCGAGGCTGTGGCTGCTCAGCTACCTTGTGAGATCCCTGAGCTGCAGTCCAAGGTTCCTCATAGGGTCAGCCTCATGGATGTTGGTGTGTATTTGTGTGAATTAAATTTGAGATCTGGCGTTTGTGTAGCATCAATTCTATTCCTCTGATGAAGTTCCAGGCAGGAGGAACCTGGGCAAGAGGTTCTAGAGTGGTTGGTCTTGAGATTTGTTTGTTTCGAGAATCTGCTAGGCAATTGTGGGAGATTCTAGCTGAAAAGTCTTAGATGGAGAACATTGGGAGTCTCACTTTATAGTAATGATTTATGGTAATGATGTATTGAGTTCTCACCTGTCTCAGGTACGACACTGTGTCTAAGCACTGTGCTGCACTATCGTATTTAATCCTATTAGAAATCTTACCGGGTAGATATTACCTTCACCTAACAGATACACAAACTGGAGCTCAGAGGGCTAAGTTCTCTTGCTCAAGATCACATGGATGGGCCGACCCCAAAGCCGGACCCTTCCAGAATAAACTGATGTCCTGTCTGAAGTGTCAGTAGAATCACAAGTCTCTAGAAATGGAGCGTGAGCTGAGGAGTAATAAATCCGTGTTTCCGAAGAAGCAAAGCTACACTCCTTGTCAGCAATAGCCCCACAGCCCAAATCTGTTGCTTCACCAAAACATAGTAAATATCATGTATAAAATCAAGTGTAACTGTCCACCAGAGGCTGGTTCTCAAATAGTCTTGACTTTTATTCCAGCTGACTCTCTTAAAAAGAAAAAAAGAAAAAGAAAGAAAAAATAACACAGCTGGTTGGCTTGCTCTCATTTAAAATTCGAAAGTTCCAGTTTCTGTACCAAAATGGTGATGAGAGTTGGCTGTTGCTGCCTTACTTTCCAGGGTGAGTTTCAGAAACTTTCAGGGATGGTCAGGCTGGGCCTCCTCCTGGTCCCTCAGAGCGAAATCCCTCCTCTTTTCTCCATTTGCCACCTGTTAGGGAGAGGCCTGGTAGGCTCGCCAGGAGCCTCTGTGGCCAGTTAACAATTCAGGGAAAACTAGTGCCAGGGGCCTGTGGACCAGCTCCCAGTGAGAGTATTACCAACACTACCAGGAGTGTGCTTCTGGGGGTAAAGGCTCAGCATGAGGACCAGGAGCTGCTTAAACAGAGGCCTCATGGCCATGACCGCTTATGAAAGACACTCAGCATGGGATGTATGTAGCTGGTGTAGGTGTGTGAATGTGTCCTGAGATGCGGGTCATGCTAAGTTAGGTTGGATTCCTTGCTCAAGGAGGCAATGTATCTTGTCTCAAGAGCTCCCTCTAGCAATGGATGGGTTTTGTAGCCCACATGGGACCAAACCAGGTTCACCCTGTCAGAAGCAATGTTGAATATTTAGAGGAAACAGCACAAAGAATAACTAATGAAAATTCTTCCTCCTGCTGGAGGAAGGAAATTGGTGCAAAGAGCTGTTGGGTGTGTGATTAGAAAAGCTTTTTACCCAGTAGACTCATAGCACAAGCAAGCCACAGTGTGTGTGTGTGTGTGTGTGTGTGTGCGTGCGTGTGTGTGTGTGTGTGTGTGTGTGTGTGCCCGTCTCTGAATTCTGGTCTATTTGATGGTGTTAGAACTTTGTAAGCACCAGGATTATTGGTATTTTCTGAACTAAGGATGGTACATACCATAGAGACAAGCCTAAGGTAGTTCTTGTTGGAAATTATTTTCAGCATCTTCAGAAGAGAGTTCAAAAAAGTGTTTTGAATCACCTGGAAGGAGAGATGGACCCATTATGTTTTCTTTTAAAATATTTTTAATTTAGTTTTTGATTACTGAAATAGTGCATGTTTCATATGCTACAGAATTGTATAAAGGTGAAAGTTCTCGCCTCAGCTCCCAATCCCACTCCCCAGAGGCAATCATGGGGAAAAACTTACTGTGTATTTTTATGAACATATAAAAATGAAATTTTATTTACTTATTCAATAAATATTTATGGAGCACCTACTGTATGTCAGGTACTGTTGCAGGTGCTAAGAATCCAGTAATGAAACAAAAAAGCAAACATCTCAGCCCTCACAGGGTGTCCGATGCCAGAGGTAGACCACCATCCAATAAACAAGGAAATACACATGTAGCAGATGGTGGAAAGGGTATGAAGAACAGGAAGTGGTGAACTGTAATAGAAAGAGCCAGGGCATGGGGGAGGAGTGAGGAGGCGCATACTCTCCAAAATGTAGACTATGGTCTTGCAAAATGTCACTTGGGCAGAGGTGTGAAGGACGGAGGAAGCAAGCCATGGGGATATCTAGGAGAAGTCCCAGGCAAAGGCAAATACACAAACCCTGAGGCATTTGAAAGAAGGCCAGCTTGATGAGGGCTGAGGGAGGGGAAAAGGAAGAAGAGCAGGTCACTGGGGAATGAATGGTGGTGAGGACCACGGACTTTGAATCTGAAAAGTGAAGCCGATGAGGGCTTTGAGCAGAGGAGTCACAGAGTTCTGACTTACGTCTTAAAGGGCAACTTTGGCTGCTCTGTTGAAAACAGAATATAGATGTAGTGTGAAAAAAACATTTAAAAATATATTAGTGTAATTTGAATAGTGCTATGTGCTGTTTTTAACTAGAGTAGATCACTATATCTTTCCATGCTAATAGAGGAGCTAACTCCTTCCTTCCTTCCTTCCTTCCTTCCTTCCTTCCTTCCTTCCTTCCTTCCTTCCTCCCTCCCTCCCTCCCTCCCTCCCTCCCTCCCTCCCTCCCTTCCTTCCTTCCTTCCTTCCCTGAGGATATGTTTCTACTGATTTTAGAGAGAAAGGAAGGGAGAGGGAGAGAGAAACATTGATTGGTTGCCTCTCATATGCTTCCCAAATGGGGACTGAATGCAACCTGCGTATGTGCTTTGACCGGAAATTGAACCCACGACCCTTTCGTGCACAGGAGGATGCTTCAACCAACTGAGCCACACCGGCCAGGCTAACTTACTTCTTTTAAAGCTTCCTAGTCCTTTTTAAAGATGCCAGTATTTATTAACCATACCAAATAGCCCTCTATTGCCACCCTATTGGTGGATATTTAATTATTTGTAATTTTTTTTATTGCAAACAATGCTGCAATGGATAGTCTTTATTTGTGCACATGGCCAATATTTCTGAAGGATAGACTTGTAGAAGTACAATTGCTGGGTCAGAGGAAATGCATATTTAAAACTTTAATAGATACTGCCAAGTTGCTCTCCAAAAAGATCATACTAATATATATCCCTCTCACATTGTAATTGAGTGCTTATTGCCTCACATCATTGCTAACATGGGTCAGTTGTAACTGATCTTTTACATTTTTGCAGATCTGATAAGCAAAAATGATGAAGTCATTTTAGCTTGTTTTTCTTTGATTATTTGTAAGACTGAGCATGCTGTCATATATCTGTGACCATTTGGATTTCTAGTTCTGAAAATATCCATATTTTTTGCCTATTTTTCCATGGAATTATTTTTTTTCTAATAACACTTAAAAAATAAAATTTTAAGTCCCAAGTTACATCAAAGAACAGTCACTTCTGACCAATTAAATACTTTCTTATAGTCATTTTTACATAGCGAAGTCTCATTAATTTGGCATTCAAGGACTTTGGGACAGCCTGTTCTGCAGGTGACCTTTGTACCATCTGTGATCAATTTTAGCAAGATGGGAAAAAAGAGACAGAAGTTATATTCTCCAAAGAACAAATTCCTTAAGCTCCATAATAATTCATAAAGTCCTTAATAGCTAAAGAAGAATTAATGATGACATGGGTTTCTAGCTGTTTTTTGTTCAGAGCTATTTATCCTTTCATAAAAAAATTAAGAAATATACTTGTGGTCTGGCCTGTGTGGTTCAGTTGGCGGGGTGTTCTCCCATGCACCAAGAGGTTGCTGGTTCAAATCTGGGTCAGGGCACATGGCAGGATTTCAGGCTTAATCCCCAGTGCGGGGAGTGCAAGAGGCAACCGATGGATGTTCCACTCACATGGATGTTTCTCTTTCTCTTTCTCTCTCCTTCTCCCTTCCTTTCTCACTAAATATCAATAAAAATATTTTTTTAAAAAGAAATATACTTGCTACTCTATATATTTTTCTATTTGAGTATTCTTAAAACTTGAGATTTTTAAAAGACACAATCCAGGCAACTGAGAAATGGGGAAGTATTTTAGTGCCTGGTGAGAGACTAGGAACGTTTAATTCTGCTTTCAACAACTGTAGCTTTCCTCTGCAGCAGTTGGGAAAAATTAATTCAATCAGTACTTATTGCGATACCATTCTGTGCCACTCTATGAACTTGGGATAAAGCATGAGAATATAATGGGTGAGGGGCCTGCTCTTATGAAGGTTGCAATCCAACAGAGAGGGAAGGACAATACAAAGAAGAAAGATGATTTCCGAAGTTGTAAGTGCTATAAAGATAATGAAACAGAGAGGGCCAGAGGCAGTGAGGGGTCATCTCCACAGGGTGCTCAGGGAAGGCTCTCAGAACAGGTGATATTTGAGGTACGGCCTAGGTGGGAAGGAGGACCATGCTCTTTTTACAGATACAGAAACAAAGGCAGAAGGAGGTGAACCATTTACCCAGTGTCACCCAGCAAGTACGTGGCAGAACCAGGATTCAAATCCAGATCTGACTCAAGAGCCTATGTCTCAACTCTCTCCCTTTAAAAACTCACCTCTCCTGGATCAGCCTGTGCCCGGTGACTATCTCACTCAGACTGCACCCACACGGAGAGCCCTCCATGGGCCAGCTCTGTGGTGGGCGCTGAGGAGGCCTGGATAAATATGACACCGTCCCTCAGGTCACACTTAGCCCTCCCAGGGAAGAGCCCAAAAGCATTTCCAAAGAGAGGAAGCTGGAACTGAGTTTTGAAGAATGTGCATAGGACCCGTAAGTGGAGAGGAGTATTGAAGCAGAGGAATAGCCTTAGGGAATGAGAACCAGGAAGATGTGCACAGGGAGTTCTGGCATTTCAGTGTTACTAAGCCTGAGTGCAGGGTAGGATGTGGGGGGCAACGAGGCTGGTGTGGAAAGCATGGCGAGTTATGAGAGACCATGAATCTATAATAATAAAAGCATAATATGCTAATTAGACTGGACAGCCAAACGACCTTCCCGACGGCATTCCAGACGTCCTTCCAGATGAAGCCGCAGCGGTGGTGGCTGAGGCAGAGGCGGTTAGGGGCGATCAGGCAGGCAGGCAGAGGCGGTTAGGGGTGATCAGGGAGGCAGGCAGGCCAGCGGTTAGGAGCCAGCGGTCCTGGATTGTGAGAGGGATGTCTGACTGTGGGTTTAGGCCTGATCCGCAGGAATCCCATCCCCCGAGGGGTCCCAGATTGCGAGAGGGTGCAGGCTGGGCTGAGAGACAACCCCCGCCCGTGCACTAATTTCGTGCACCAGGCCTCTAGTATGTCAATAAGGAGCCTTGACTGTCTCTCTAGGTGGCAAGGTGCCAGTAGAGGATTTAGCCAGGGAGCATCCAGATCATATCTGTATTCTAGAAAAATTTCTCTGGCTGGATTGGGGGTCAGGACTGGAGTCTGAAAAACCATTTTGGGAACTTTCGAATGCTTCTGATAAGAAATATTGAGAACATGAAGGCCGTAGATGGAGTAGAAAAGAAGCAATGGGTTAGAGAAATATTTAGAAGGAACTATAAGCAGCATTTGGTGATATATTATTGACTTGGGGGCAAAGAAGAGAAAAGTATTGGGGTGAACTCAGAGATTTCTGACTTGGCCTCTGATCCTGGCACTTACTTCCCATATGTCACTCATCTCACCCAGCCCTGTTTCATATGCAGGAGGCACTGAAACAAAGCCTGTGGGTTGATTGAATAGATAGATGAATGTGATCACTGGGGAAGAAATAATCAGAAAAGATTTATAGGAAAAGCAGAAAAAAATGGGCTCTTGAGAGGGCATGAGAAAGAACGAACTCAGATATTGAAAAGGAAGCTACAGACTGAGTTTTGAGTTGAAGACACTGAGAGAAGTGCAGGGAGTCAAGTCAAAGAGGTCTCTGGGCCTGAGAGAGAAGCAATCGAAGAAGCACGTTGGAAAGGTGAATGCGATGGTGTAACAGAGCTGAGGCAGAGAGGAACAGAAGGCAAGGGAAACCGCTGGGAGGTTTGTGCAGTAACTTGCATAAGGGATGGTGAGGATCACAGGACACTGGTGCCATAGGGATGAAGAGTAGGGGTGGACAAAGGGGACACACCTGTAGGAAGCTGCAGCTCCCGATGGAGCGGGGAAGGAGAAGTCTGGGATGATAACTGTGTTTGGACTCCAACTGTGGGAGTCTTGGTGACGGGGAGGGTAGAGATGCATTTATAAAAAGAGTAAAGCCAGAGGGGTAGGAAGGACTGGGCAGGGAAGGAAAGAGAAGCATTCCCTTTAGGCGAGTTGAATTTAAGTTGTAACAAGACTTCCAGATGGAATGGGAGTCTAGGGAAACAATTTCCTCTCTCCATGTCCAGACCAACCCTTCTGCGTCTGTCTACACATGTTCTGACTTGCCTTTTGTTAAAATCAAAGAACAGCCCATGCTCCTACCTAAGGCTCCTACCTCCGCTTGGGTCTGGAGCCCATTCTCTCTCACCTTCTCGAGAATGTTGCTCCGGCTATTGTCCCACTGAACCGCCACATACCACCACCCTGATCTCTGAATTCTCCTTTTCCACTCGATCATTTCCAACAGCACACAAACCTATCTCCTGTCTTAGAAAACAAACACCTTCATTTGACTTCATGCTTCTCTCTGATTCTTTAATCCCGGGTTGAGCAAAACTCCTTGAAAAAGTCTAAACTCACTGTCTTTGCTTCCTCTCCTCCAATATTTTCCTTAACTGTAGCCAATCTGGTTTTCATTTCCAACCCCACCACTAAAATGGCTTTTTCCAAGATTTCTAACAACCTTCACATTACCAAATCCAGTTGCCAACACTCACTCAGATACCGCCAATCATTCCCTTCTGGAAATACTTTCTTCTCATGGGTTTCAGACACATGTCTGGTTCTCCCCCTGCCTCACTGGCTGCCCCCTTTTTTATTTTCTACGCCGGTTCTCTAAGTTTTGGCCTTTCACTATCAGGTACCCCAGGGCTTAGTCCTCTATCTCCCTCCTCTGTCCTCACACTCTCCTAGGAGACCTGATCCAGTGCCATAGCTTTCAATGCCACCACCTGCTGATGACTCCAGAATTCCCTCTCCGGCTCTGGCCTGTTTTGAGTTAGGGATTTCTCTATTCCAGAACATTTTTTTTTTTTATCACGCACACACGCAGTAAAATATTTTTAAATTTATGAATGTTTACTTGTTTAGACATTACACGATACTGTTGGCCAATTTGTTATGTCCATTATAAAGACAGAAGTATGAAATACACATTAAGTAAATACAATTTTTCAATAGCTGGCTAGCGTCTTAAGGTAGCGTATTTACAGTTTGGCAAGGTTCATTGTTAACAGTAGTGGTCATAACTCCATTTTTCAAAGCAGTCTTTTTGTTAATTGCTAGTATTTTGGCTCAACTTTTGTCAGATCTGATTAAATCATTACTGTTTCTGTACCATGATGTAGTTTGACAAAGAATGACTACTAGGCCCTGGCCGGTGTGGCTCAGTTGGTTGGAGTATCATCCTATCCACCGAAAGGCTGCAGATTCGATTCCCATTCAGGGCACATACCTAGGTTGTGGATTCAATCCCTGGTTAGGGTGCATATGGGAGACAACAGAACAATGTTTCTCTCTCCCAGTGACGCGTCTCTCTCTCTCTCTCTCTCTCTCTCTCTCTCTCTCTCTCTCTCTCTCTCTCCCTCTCCCTCTCCCTCTCTCTCTCTCTCCCTCCCCCCGCCCCCTAAAATCAATTAAAAACAACAATACATAACCCCAGGTGAGGATTTAAAAAAGAAGAATGAGCACTAGGAGGAAAGCTGTGCCAGCCTGGCCCCTCCCTGTCGTTCACCGTGCTTACATCATGGGTGCTACCTTCCCCCAGGTTTCTACAGGAATCACTTTTATTTTGTGCCTTTTATTTTGTGACAGTTTGGTTGAAACTAGATAATACAGTCTGGAAATCTATCCAATCAGCATAGTTACACTGTGATTTTTCTCACTATGTTGAAAAGAAGTGAGTCAGTACCTCCCATCCCCAGAGTGTGGAATGCCTCTTTGTTCTTGAAGACCATGTGTCTTCCTGTGTCTCTGACTCATGGAGATGTGTACTGACTGAGGGCCAATCTTATACCATTTACTAACCCAGTGAACCTTTTTTTCTTTTTTTTTAAAAAAATATTTTTATTGATATCAGAAAGGAAGGAGAGGGAGAGAAAGACAGAAACATCAATGATGAGAGAGAGAATCATTGATTGGCTGCCTCCTGTCCACCCCACACTGGGTATTGAACCCGCATCCCAGGCATGTGCCCTGACTGGGAATTGAATTGGTGACCTCTTGGTTCCTGGGTCGACACTCAACTGCTGAGCTACACTGGTTGGGAAAACCTTTCTTTCTTATTTTTGAGGCAAAAATTAATATCCATAGATGTGGACGTGTTTTGCACACAACCAGTGGATCATCCTGAAACTCCTGAGTTGTAATATTCTACCTTGGAGATCAGCTGTACAACCCAGGCCTTTTTAATATCAACGCTGCATGGCAAACAAGCATCTCAAGCTCAATGTATCTAAACAAAATATTGTATCCCCCTCCCTCTCTCCCAAATAAAGCCTGTTTCATCTCGGTAAATGGCACTTCTATTTACCCAGTTGCTCAAGTTGAAAACCTCTCGACCTCTCAATTTGTCATGCTCTCCATCCAACCCATTAGCAAATCCCTCAGCTCCGCCTTCAGATTATATCCTGAATCTAACTACTTTCGTCCATGATTACCTCTGGGTTCCAAACCACCGTCTCCTCCCGGTCTGCGACAGGCTCTGAATTGTTCTCCTCACAGAATATTTTACTGCGTGTGTGCATGATAAAAAAAAAATGTTCTGGAATAGAGAAATCCCTCACTCAAAACAGGCCAGAGCCGGAGAGGGAATTCTGGAGTCACCAGCAGGTGGTGGCATTGAAAGCTATGGCACTGGATCAGGTCTCCTAGGAGAGTGTGAGGATAGAGGAGGAAGATAGAGGACTAAGCCCTGGGGTACCTGATAGTGAAAGGTCAAAACTTAGAGAACCGGCATAGAAAATAAATTGTACTGACTCACTCCTTTAGTCTTTCTCTAAGCAGCAGCCAGAAGATCTTTTAAAAACATGTCAGATCGTGTCACTCCCCCATCCAAACTGCCAACACACTTAAACTTCCGATGCCTTTACCATGATTTTCACGAACCTATGTGATACGGCCCTCTCTTGCTTTTTAAAATTAATCTCCTACCACCACCCTGCCCCCTTCACTGTGTTACTGCTACATTGGCCTTTCTGCTACTAGGCAAGGCCTTTGCAAGTCTATTTTCTTCTGGTCTCTGCTCAGAGAGGCCTTTCCTGGCTACTTTTTTACAATGGCACACACAAATTCACCCCCACCACTCTTTGTCTTCCCCTCTTACCCGTTTTTTTTATTATTATTATTCTCTTTATCACACTTACCACTAGTAAGTATTCTACTACTTACTTATTTGTTTGCTCATTTATTGTCTGTATTCTTCACTAGAATGAGAGCCCTTTAGGGCAGGGCCATGTCTGTCTTCTCTGCTGCATCTCCAGCTCCTAGAGCAGGGCCCTGCACATACTCATTGCTCAGGAAGTGTTTTTTTCCTTGTTATTGAATTTATTGGGATGACACAGGTTAACAAAATTATACAGGTTTCAGGTGTACAATTCTACAACACATCCTCTGTGCACTGTATTGTGTGTTTACCATCCTGAGTCAAGTTTCCATCCGCTGCAATTTATCTCCCTATACTCTCCTAACCACCCCCACTCTCCCTCCTCCCGGCAATTGCCACACTGTTATCCATGTCCATAAATTTTTTCTCTTTTTTTCCCTTTTTATGCTCAATTCCTCCACCGCCCCCACCCAGCTTCCTCCTACCTCCACCCCCGACAGCTGTCAAGCAGGCCTGCTCTCTATTTGTGAACCTGTCTCTATTTTGCTTGTACCTGTCTTTCTCAGACTGGCTTATTTCACTTAACATAATGTTCCCCAGGTCTATCCATGGGGTCGCAAACAGTAAAATTTCCTTCTTTTTTATGGCCGAGAAGTATTCCATTGCATAAATGTATCACAGCTTTTTTATTCACTCGTCTGCTAATGGACACTTGGGTTGCTTTCAAATCTTGGCTATTGTAAATAACACTGCAATGAACATAGGGGTGCATATATTTTTTCAAATTAGTGTCTCAGATTTCTTCAAATAAATTCCAAGAAGTGGAATTGCTGGGTCATAAAGCAGTTCCTTTTTTAATTTTGAGGTCACTCCGTACTGCTTTCCACCGTGGCTGCACCAATCTGCATCACCACAATATAGTGCACAGGCGTTCCTTTCACCACATCCTCACCAGCACTTGTCATTTGTTGATTTATTTGTGATAGCTATTCTGACAGGTGTGAGGCGATATCTCATCGTGGTTTTGATGTGCATCTCTCTGATGATTAGTGACGCTGAACATTTTTTCATATGTCCAGTGGCCACTTGTATGTCCTCTTTGGAGAAGTGTCTATTCAGGTCCTTTGCCTCTTTTTTAATTGGGTTGTTTGTTTGTTTTGGTGTTGAGTTTTACAGGTTCTTTCTAAATGTTAGATGTGAACCCCTTATCAGGTGTATCAGCAAACATGTATCTCCCACACAGTGGGTTGTCTTTTCATTTTGTTGATGGTTTCCTTTGCTGTGCAAAGACCTTTTAGTTTGATGTAGTCTTATTTGTTTATTTTTTCTTTTGTTTCCCTTGCCCGAGGAGATGTATCAGAAAAAAATACTGCTGTGAGAAATGTCTGAGATTTTACTGCCTATATTTTCTTCTAGGATTTTTATGGTTTTGAGTCTAACTTTTAAGTCTTTAATCCATTTTGAGTTTATTCTTTTGTATGGTCTAGTTTCATTTTTTTTGCAAGTATCTGTCCAATATTTCCAACACCCTTGATTGAATAGACTATCTTTACCCTATTGTATGTTCTTGCCTCCTTTGTCAAATATTAATTGCCTATAAAGGCATGGGTGCTCAGTAACTATTTAATTGAATGAAAGAGTAAATGAATTTTCAGAGCAGCAACAAATGAAATCCCAAGGGTAGTTTTCAATGTTAAGAAAAAAGAGGACAAAGGGCAAATCTTTGGGGAAATATTTACGTTGAGGGCAAAAGAGGCACTCTGCAGGAAGTGAAACCTCAGCCCCAGTTAATTAGGCACGAAGAGAACATAGCATGCACTGGGAGACCCAGCCAGGAAAGCAGGCGTCAAGCTGGGCTCATGTCTCTGCCCCAACTTTAAGAATGTTTTCAAATTGCAAACCTGAGCACACACCAGAAACCTGGACAGACATGACAAATCAAGCCCCAAGGGGTTGCTCCTGTTATCCTGAGAGTCTCATTTAAAAGCCAAGCAGCCTGGCCCCAGCTGTGACAAAGCACAGCCCCGGTCACCCTGGGAATCCCCTTGGGCTGCTTGTGGCTTCCTTCAGAAGTCAAGGCGTGATGCTTCAGAAAACAGTCAGATGCTAGAGACTGACCTCTTTTATTAGGTTCACCGTCTTAGCCACAGAGACACCATAGTGTTTGCCCATAGCCTGCAACCCTCACAGGCGGTAGTGCTGAAAAGAGGGCAAGCCTTCAGGCCTCTTTGTCGCCATTAATCCTGGTCCCGCTGGTCTCTCCCTTTTGCATCAGAAAAGCTTGCTTGTGTTTTTCTTTTGAAGACAGGGAGAAAACAGCTGTGTGGGGATTGGGGATGGGATTTTAATGGTCACTGAAGACACACAAAAGCTTTGCTGCGATCTCGAAGTGTTCTGGGGGCAATTGACTCCTTTGTCTGGGGCAGCCAAACAAGCTGGCTGATGGAGGGGAAGAGAACCGACTGGAACATGTGCGTGAGGTCTCTTCAGGCAGACCTTCAGCACATTTGCAAAGAGCTGTTTCGGGCGTCTCTTCATGGCATTTCGGAATCACTTTTTAGTGCTGAGCTCATCTTTACCTTGTGAAAAGAAACAAGTGAATGTGGAAGGTGCTTGGCATGAGTTATTTCTGTAGGTCTTTCTCGCTGGGAGGAAAATGGAAGCTGTGAGTGACAGTGTGAGTTTGTTTATGGGAAGCAGGCCTTTCACTGGGAGAGAAAAGAACTGGTGCCCTCTTTCCGCAGGGCAACCCAAGGGGCATTCCTCAGTCCTCTGCTCAGTTGAGAAATTGCAACAGATGTGGGCTATTGTGAGGTTTCTCAGATTGTAAGCGTGAAAAGGCTTTGGGGAGGGGAGAGGGGTTAAATAGTTCTAAGGAGAGCTGGACACCCAGAGCAGCAGGAGCCCCTCTTCTCAGTGAGAGCGGGGGCCACTGCTGTCCGCCCCTGGAGGGGATCCACTTTCTGCCAGAGGCTGTAGGATGGAACAGACCGTGCTGACTGACTGGCAGTGATAATTGATGGGGCTGTGGCAGTCATTGCCATCAGAGGGGCACTTTCCCCTTAGGTGAGTGAGTGCTGTGGAAACAACTGTTTCCAACAGGAAATGGCTTGGGCTCCAGGGGTTCCAGGCAGCCTAGGTTTTATTTACCTTCTGCCCATCTTTATGACAGTTGTCTTGTGAGAGGTGTGAAGGGATTATGCTCCCCTTTACTGGCCTGCTGTGGCCATTCGGGTAGTCAGGTGGGACACAGAATAAAAAGTCACCCATTCTTACTGCATAATTCAACCCAGCTTTTCAGGGGAGATGAGCTGAAACAAGAGTCATTATGGAAACCATTATCCAGTAGGGCTGCATTTGGAGAATAAGTCTGGAGTGACAGGCTCGGCCTGCCACAGAGCTGTGCAGCATGCTCATTATACTGTTGCTTGCCAAGAAAGCAAAACTTTGGTTCACTTTTAATATTTTTTAAAAATTCGTAAAATTAAATGATATGTGACTATTGTAAAAGAAAATCCAAACAATATAAAAAAAGTATTAAGACTTAGCCTTTAGAGTAGACCTTATTGATTGATTACATTTAAGTGTAAAAATAATATTTGAAATGTGGCTTCTTTTGGCTTAGTATGATTTTTTAAAAGCCTCATTTTTTTTTTAAATTATGGAGTGAAGAATGAAAAGACATTTTTATTGCTGTAATAAAGAACTGTGTCATGTTTAACCCTAAAAGTATATATGCGGATTGTATTGGTAAGAGAATGAAAACAGATATTCCCCCTTACAGACATTCAAGAGGTATAATAGCTAATTTTATCATGTGATATTTTGTTTTCTGTTTCTTGATATCTTAAGTATAAATTAGAATGTGTTTATTCCAGTCAAACTTCCCATAACGCCCCATAGAGAATCCTTGACAACATCTTGAATTGTTATTCAGTCTGCATTTTTGTTAAGTAACCCTTTTCTCCCTTAAACTCAAAGCTCTTGGTCTCCCCTTCGGTGCATTTCACGGACTAGCTGTGGGAACTTGGCCAAATTATTTAAGGTCCCCAGTCTCTGTTTCTGTAAAATGGAGCTCACAATAGCACCTAGCTCCTTGCCGTTGTTTTTAGGAAGAAGTGCGATAATGGACGTGGAGCTTCGGGCATGGTGTCTAGTAGGTTGTAAATACTGAACAAATCTAGTCACTAGGAAGGTTATTTTAATGGTTATGATGATGGTGTTTGAGTATTATACTAGGAAACTCAATGTAGTGTATTCACTTTACATTCATATCCTAAAATAAGATATAAATCCACATTTAACTAACATCACCAAAACTATAATCAAAAGCATAGTTTATTAATTTCCTTGTAGTTTATTCTTCCAGGAGATATTGATAAGGGTTTGCTCTTTGTAACATACCAATTGTATTATAAATATGATCTGTGCTCTTCCAAGGAGTTATCTGTAAGCCCTTGAGATCATGCCCCACAGCCACCAGAGCGTGAGCTTTCCAGAACAGAGCTTCTGGTTGTATTCCTCTCCTTTCCATGGCTGCTTTACCTGCAGAATCAAATCCAAATAAATGCCTGGCACTCAAGGACTTTTCCAACCTATTCCCAACCTTTCTTTCTTCCCTCTCTTCTCCTATGTCCTGCTCGAATCTTTAAAACCTGTTCCTTTTCCTACCTGGGGGGAGATCCTACTCATCCTTCAAGGCCCAACACAAATGTGGCCTCCTCCAGGGAGCCTTCTAGGATGGCACCAGTCAGAAGTAAAAGCACCTTCTTCTCTGCTCTCCCATTACTATGCCTATGTTCAGTGAATGATTCTCAACTTTATCATTCTTCTAGTGGCAGCCCTGTGAAGTAGGGAGAATTGGCAAGTGCTTGTGCTCAAAGATAATTAGGGCCACTGTGATCCCCGCCCTGGAGCTCATGGGGAGAGAGGACTTGCGAATGCCTCTGACAGTGGGTGACAGGGATCGTGACGGAGGGGGTGTGCACAGAGAACCCAGAGGTGCTGCACATTCTGTACTCAGGGGTCCGTATAGGGGAGTTTGTGGTCAATGCCATCTGTTTTCCTTCATCTCCAGCATTCACATTGTCCTTTCTTGGCCTCTGTCCCCTCACTGACCAGGCTATTTCCCCCTTTGGCTAGTCAGTTGCAGGGCTGGGACTTATTATGATGGATCACAAGAACGCTGCATTTTATGTCCGAATGGAACCTTCCAAAATGAGGAAGGACAGGTCACATGTGAGCCATGCCCAAGACCAGACAATCCCGGGACCCTGAAGACCCCAGACGCTTGGAATGTGTCTGAGTGTGGAGGTAAGGATTCGCCTGCCCCTTCTTACTCCTCCAGTCTCCAGTGTCATTGTTCAGACAGAAGGTGAGGTGCACTTCAGTAGGGACAGTGCACACAGCACCTGGACTTCTGCAGCTGGGCCATGTTGAGTTCCTTATTGGCTTTCCATTGCCTGACACAGTCTGGGAGATGCTCCGCTGAATAAACAAATGAAGATCTGATAGGATACCTTGGCAGAAAAAAAAAGGTGTAAACATTGCAATTGCATGCTTCATTCACGTAAATATACCCGCAGACCTCAGTGATCGCCGAGTGGTAGGGACTATTGAAAGTGCTAAAATAGAGAAAGTAGTTCTCATTCTTTTTTAAAAAAAAATGTATTTGTATTGATTTCAGAGAGGAAGGGAGAGATAGAAACATCAATGATGAGAGAAAATCACTGATCGGCTGCCTCCTGCATGAGCCCACAACCTGGGCATGTGCCCTTGACCGGAATTGAACCTGGGACCCTTCAGTCTGCAGGCTGACGCTCTATCCACTGAGCCAAACCAGCTAGGGCAGTAGTTCTCATTCTTTTTCCAGCTTTGCTCTCAAATTTGTAGTGTATTGATTTTTTTTAAAAGTACCCATCTGGTTATTTTTTAAAAATTTCTATGAAGAGTTTTTAATCATCTCTTATAAAATGTTTCCTGGAGCCAAGCTCACTTAGGTTTCATGGGCTTCTTTCCTGTTTATTTTATTAGTAAACATCTTCCTCTTCATTAAATGGAAGAAAGACCAGTGGTACTGGCACTGGGCTCAAATGGAAGGTGTGATCTGACATGGCGATTGGTAGGGATCCCGCAGCCCCTGCCTCTCCTCCCAGCAACTCCCAGAACCAGCTTAGTTCCCACCTGAACGACTCCAAACTCAACAGCAGCTCCTTTTTTGGTTTAAAAATCAGGTCCTCGGGTTGAGGGTTACTCTTCCCATAACTTTGACCTGTTAAGAAACTCTAGAACTGACTGCAAAGCTGATAGAGAGGCACCTTGGGGCATCTGTTCACACTCGTATGTGACCTTATTAAGACATATTTATAGCAATAAGCACATTAGTAGTAATAATATTAATTGCTAACATTTATTGAATATTTACCCGTGCCAGGCATCATGCTAAGTGTATTACATGAATTTCCATATGGTTGTATCACTACGACAGCTTTAGGAGGTTAAAGTGACTCATTCAAGGTCACACAGACAAGAAGTAGAGGATTTGGAATCAGACACTAGGTCTGACAGACTCCAGATCCTCCTTTGGGGGTCTGTTTGTTAAATGCCATCGTATCTATAACTCATGGGTAGAAAGACAACCATGAAAATTAATGGTTAGGAATACAAGAGACAACAGATTTTTATTGCATCATGCCCATGACAAGCTATTTCTTAAGGAACATATACTTTTAGGAATCCTTTTGTTTATGACAGTGCTTCTTGTCATAAATTAAAAATAATAAAGTAAGGTGCTTCAAGTAAAGACCACTGGGTCCCTCTGTCACTGTGGACGAGGTTGCTTGGGTTTTGGGAAAACAGGACACACCTCAGGGTAAGGAGATATGATTTAGGAAATATAATTGGTGAAACTGTCACTGGGGTGTAATGGGCTGGGTGAGGGTGTTGTTCTGAGTCGAATAAGCACACTGACTTGAGAGAACACTCTCTCTGGGCTCCTGCATGGCCGGGGCCTGAGCTCCACGCAGTCCTAAGCCTGAAGCACACCCAGCCTGCTCCATCCTTTGGAAGCACTTGGCACTGGGCTCCTTGGTCTCCATCTTTGCTCTGTGCTGTGTAGCCCTGAGTGTAAACGTCAGGCACTCACAGGCTACCTGCTCGGGTTCAGCAGCAGGGCAGGATGGGCTCCTCACTGAGGTGGGGGCTGAGGTCAGCACCGGCAGGCCTGCCTAAGGTCTGATCTCATTGCAGAGAGATGGGAAAGGGTCTGACCCGGGCCCTTGCTCACCCAGGGTCATTGGTCCCCCAGGTCTGTGCCAACCTGGCGAATATTCTGCGGATGGCTTTGCACCCTGCCAGCTCTGTGCCCCAGGCACATTCCAGCCTGAAGCCGGCCGTACTTCTTGCTTCTCTTGTGGGGGAGGCCTCCCCACCAAGCACTTGGGAGCCACTTCCTTCCAGGACTGTGAAACCAGAGGTGAGGACCTGGCTTGCCTTTTCCCCTTTGAGAACAATGGGAGTCTGATAAAGCTCCAATCAAGCCCAGCCCAGAGGTGCCCTGTGTGATGCCCCAGTGGCCCGGGGAGGGTACTGCTCCATTCACCCCCGCAGATGTGCAGGGAGCATGGGAACCCCCTAGACACAGTCCCCCCCCAGCCACCTGGGCCCCTTCAGACAGGGCTGACTATACGGACAAGCAGGGAGAGATGAGCAGGTGTACATGGGTTCCTCGGCTCCTTCCTCCCAGCCTTCCAATATCTCAGCACCCCATTTACCTAGAGTTGCACCCCACTCCCCCCGAGCCCCACTGCTGCTGCCTCTTGCAGGAACCCAACTCCACACCCAGTGTCAGTTCTGCACCCTCAGCACTCACACACGTGCCTGTCTCTGCCGGGCTCTGCATGGACCATAAACTCTGAGGAGACACCCCTACTTTGCTCCCTTTGCATTTTTCTCAGCGACAGGAGTCACAAGTCCCACCCAAGCTGGCTATTTAGGGAATTGAGTGTTGATTAGCCCCAGCTTAGTAAGAAAGCAGTACTTCCTTTGGGATAAAAAAAATATTACACTAACTGTGAAACCATTTATGTTGCACTGGATGAAAATAGTCTTTTTTCTTGTTTGTTTTTCATTCTCTCCACTCTCCCCGCCCCCACAGTTCAGTGTTCACCTGGACATTTCTACAACACCACCACTCACCGATGTATTCGCTGCCCGGCGGGGACATATCAGCCCGAATTTGGAAAAAACAATTGTGTTTCTTGTCCAGGAAATACTACAACTGACTTTGATGGCTCCACAAACATAACCCAGTGTAAAAGTAGGTCTCTCTCTAAGGCATGTAGTCCTGATTACCCAGGGCAAGTGCCTGTCCACCTGGGGGCGGTGTGTGTGTGTGTGTGTGTGCGCGCGCGCGCGCGTGCGCGCACCAAGTCTGTATGCTTCTTGCCTTTGGTGCCAGAGGTGAGTATTCAGCCTGCCCCATACCGACCGATAGCTAATTGGAATTCTCTTTCCCACTTAAAAATAAAACGTGGCCTTAACCGGAGGGAAAGGAGAAAGAAACGGCTGTCATGTCTTCGTCAGAGACCTCTAGGGAAGGGTCAGCTCTCTGCTGAGCCGCTCGCTCTGTTCTCCCTGTGTTGACAGACCTGGGAGTTCTGTGTCATGGTTCCCTTGGCACTTGCACGTGGTGAACAACACATATGAGCCCTAAAGCTGCCCTTTTGTTTGATGAATGCCTGCCCCTGACCTTGAGCACTTTCAAGTTAGTGAGAGAGCCGTGCCCGGAGCTCTGGAGGGTGGCTCTGCGTGGGGTGTTGGTGTAGTTGGGCTCCCAGCGGGGTCCTGGGCACTAAGGGACAGACTCATCCTGGGATGGTGTCCTTTCCAGGCCCCGGGCCTTGATGGCTCTCTTCACCGAGCTGCAGGTGCTGTTCCAGAGCGAAGGCTGGGCTGTGCCTTCCTGACTCATCCTATTTCCTCTTCCAGACAGAAGATGTGGAGGGGAGCTGGGGGATTTCACCGGGTACATTGAGTCCCCGAACTACCCAGGCAATTACCCAGCCAACACCGAGTGTACATGGACCATCAACCCACCCCCCAAGCGCCGCATCTTGATCGTGGTCCCCGAGATCTTCCTGCCCATAGAGGACGACTGCGGAGACTACCTGGTGATGCGGAAGACCTGTGCGTCCCTCCCCTCTGCCCTCTCCCCTTCCGCAGCCGCTGGGCAGCCTCAGGGCATGCTCCCAGCTTTCAGTGTGAGCCGGGCTGAGAATGTCACCTTCGCCTTAGAACAGAGATGGGACAGGAGTTTTTAGAGTTTTCCAAGAAACAGAATTTCAACAAAACCCCCACACTGAGGCCTCTTGCTGACCCCCAGAAGAAGTGGGGTTCCTGCAGGTCAGTCTTCCCCTCTGTGTCTCTGGGACCCTCTTCTGCAAGGACACAGAGAGTCAGTGAAGCAACTCATCTCGTGGGGACTGACGGAGGCAAAGGGCAGTCCAGCCAGGAGGGACCCACCCCCATCCTGACACATGACCCAGTGTCCACAGGGACACTGCCATTAACACAGCTCAGAGGCAGTGTACTGAGTGGGCTCTGCAGCCAGGCGGCCTGGATCTGGACCCCAGGTCCACCTCTAGGAGGTCTCTGGTCTTGGATATACATTCTGTATTTTCTATGTCTCAGTTTAACAAATGAGGATAATAGTTGCTACCTCATAGGGTTATTGTGAGGGAATAAATCAGTTCATATTCATAAAGCAGTCAGAAAAACACTGACATATGGAGCCACTGTGTAAGTATTTGCTATTCTTAGTGGTGGTTACAGTGGCTGAAGTCAAGTGCTGGTTTGATTCCTGACTTTTCCACATTCTGGTTGTGGGACCCTGGTCAGGTTACAATGTATGAACTTCCCAAGATTTTCAGAGGTTTCATGGGATAAAGTTATAGAGGGCGTAGCCACTGCCTGGTCCCGGGAAGCCCCCAGTAAATGGTGGTGATAATCACCAGATCAGGGCAGGGATCAAGGGCCCCTCCTCAGTCCTGCACAGAGTGCTGCGACCTGGGCTGCTGCTGGTGCCTGGCCATGGCCTTCCAGCTGCCTCCCCTGGGGGCCCACACCACCAGATGTGTGCACTCGATTTCCAGGTCTTTGGCCCTTAGGATGGCTCAGCTGGGCCCGAAGAGCTCTGGAGCACAACTTGTTTTATGGTGTGAACCTTTGAAAAGAGGAGTGTCCATTGTCTGCCTGCTCGGTGATGAACTTGAATTCCACCCCCTCCAACTTCCCTCCGCAGCTTCGTCTAATTCCGTGACGACTTATGAGACTTGCCAGACCTATGAGCGCCCCATCGCCTTCACCTCCAGGTCAAAGAAGCTGTGGATTCAGTTCAAGTCCAACGAGGGAAACAGTGCCAGAGGGTTCCAGGTCCCGTACGTGACGTACGATGGTAAGTGCTGTGAAACTCAGGTCGTCTGCTTTGAACAGAACCAGCTCCTGGGCCAGCTGGTGGCTCGCAGACACGCACACATGCTCAGAAGCCCGGGCAGGATAAAGAGAAAGGACATTGCTGACTCACAGGTGCCAAATTTTAAACAGCCACTCGGAGACACAAAGACGTTTTAGAAAAGAAATAAAAATGAGCATGTATTTCCTTCTGCAGTTCGGGATCGAGAAAACCTAATTCATAAGATTTCCGTTCTCTTACAGGCAGAGACTCATAGACCAGCACAATTTTTTAAAGATTACAAAGGCGGGCCATTCTGCTTAGGCTAGAAAAGAATAAAGACACCTAATGTTTGGTTTATTCCTCCAGTTCACTCAGCACTGAGACCAAATTGCTTGGACAAGGTTATTGCCTGTGCTCAGTCTTATACTTTTCACTGAATCAAAATTTTAAAATATTTATTTATAAGATAATCATAGTCACTGTCTTTGAAATTAAGCAGTTTTTGAAGAAATTAGTTTTCCCATACACAACATATTTAATTCGTAAGACATTAATGATTTCCCCAGCTTCAATCTAAACATATAATTTGGAGTAATAAGATACACGTTCTAGTAGAGATTTTCTAATTCATTGGATGGCTCTAGACAAGCCATTCTGGATCTCTGCCTTTACCACACTAAACAGGGATTATAGAACTTTCAAATATATATATATAATTGATTTCAGAGAAGAAGAGAGAGAGTGAGAGAGAGAGAGAAACATCAATGATGAGAGAGAATCATTGATTGGCTGCCTCTTGCCTGCAACCCAAGCATGTGCCCTGACCAGGAATTGACCTTGACTTCCTGGTTCATAGGTTGATGCTCAACCACTGAGCCATACCTTCCAGGCTAAGCATCATTTTCTTCATGTGGTAGTGATGGTAATCATTAAACTTAAGGTAAGAGCCCAATAGTATAATCTATAATGAATTTGGTGCGGTGCCCACCACATAGTAAATGCTCAATAAATATTAGTGTGTTATTATTGTGGATTTTATTTAATAAAATAAAACTACTGAGAGGGAAGCAGGAAGTGCAACTTCTGGCCCTGTCTCTGCCACTGACTGTGTGATTTTGGGCAAATCAGATGGCTTTCCTGGTTTCATTTTCTTCTTGTTAAATAAAGGGGTGGCCTATGTGTGCCCTAGGGCCCCAGTCAGTTCTGAGACTTGGTTGACAAACATTTACTAGGAATGCAGGATGGACCGTGTCCTGGAGAACCTCGTAATCTAGTGGGGGAAGAGTCATCTGTTCATTTGTGAACTTATTCATTCATCCATCCAACCAATATTTAATGAGCATGCACTGTGCCAGGTATTGGACTAAGTGCTGGAGACAACATGGTTAGAATATATATGTAATAGATGCTAATGAGGCATGTACGAAACTCTGTGTCAGGATAGAAAAAGGGGCAGCATGGGTTTTGAAAAGAATAGAGCAAAATTTCAAGAGATTTGGGTCTTGAAAGAACATGTAAGTTTCTTTAAAAATAAATGGGAGGGAACATTCAAGAAGAGGGAATGACATAGGCCAGAGGATGGAGTACTTGCATGTGGGGAACCGATAATTTGGCCAGTTGGTAAGGTGCCTGGGGCTTAGCTGTGAGAGATGAGATTAGAAGGGAGTGGGGTTAGGTGTGAGGGACTTTGCCAAACTCAGAAGGGTGGATGTAATCTTATAGGGGGCCATTGAAGGTGGTTAGACAGGTGCCAAAAGTAGGCCTTTTGGAAAGACAATATTGTATGGATTTCCTAAAAACACCTCACATAGTTTTTTTCTAACATGTTCCAAAAGGTAGGATTATCTTCCCTATGCCTGAAGCCATGTCAAACCCAAGATAAGGGCTCTTAGTCTCAGACTCCTAGGTGGTCACAGGTGCCTCCCAAGTGGCTCTGCTGAGAGAAACAAGTGCCTCATCTACCTGAAAGCAGCCAGCTGACCACCTCCCCTCTATGGAGTCAGGAAGGAGCCAAAAAGGACACAGAGACGCCAGAATAAGTGTCACCAAGGCTCATATACTTTAGTCTGGCCATTTTCAACTCTGCCTTTAGGATAGAAGAAACCATCTTGACTTTTTGGGTTCTTTTGTTAACTCTCACCTGAAGATACTTGAGAAAGAGAGAGAGAGAGAGAGAGAGAGAGAGAGAGAGAGAGAGAGAGAGAGAGAGAGAAACACTGATATGAGAGAGACACATCAATTGGTTGCCTCCTGAATGCACTTGACCAGAGTTGGGGATCAAACCTGCAACTCAGGTATGTGCCCTTGACTGGGACTCGGAACACATGATCCTTCAGTGCTTTGGGGGCTGATGCTCTAACCACTGAGTACACTGGTCAGGACACTACCTTGATTTTTTAAAATTTAGATAAAGAACCAGGTGAAATTTCACACAACCCTGATTAGGCCCAGGAGCATGTGTCTTGCAATGCCAGAGCAGAAAACAGTTGAAAACAGCTGCTTTGGCCATGTAGAGAAGCCTGTTAGGTCTTCACTGAGAGCCTACTTAATCGCTTCTTTAAAAACATATATTACAGCAAGTTTGATATCTGGTTTCCAAACATAGAAGAACAGATGGGCTGGTGAGGCTACTTCCTACAGACGCTCCCACTGACCTTGGGAGGACAGAGGAGACTGTCATCATCACTGACATGGATTGAGCATCACTGGGCGCCAGGCACGCGCCAAATGCCCTTGGCACAGCACATTCCTCACAGTCGCCCATGGAGTAGACACGATTCTGTGCTGATTTTACAATTGAGGGCACTAGGACTGGGAGATTTGAGTAGCCATCACAAGGTCATAGCAGCACAAAGTTGCAGAGGTCTTTGGGACTCCAGGGCCCGAGTTTTTACCTACACCTGACTGCTTTTCTCAGGACAGTTAGAGCAACTGAGGAGACAACATGCGCCCTTCGACATAAGAAAAGCCCAGACCTATAGAGAATGTTGATGAGTTCATTTGTGCCAAACTGATGACGATTGCCAGGAAGCAAAATATCAATGGATTGAAAAAATGCTCTGGGGAATGGCAGTTTTGCAGCTTACTTTATACATTCCAAGTAAAGGATGAGATGTAAAGGGAGATTACATGAAATCCATTGGTGGTAAATTTAGGGGTGAGAGAAAGCAAAGCCGGGGAAATATCTTGAGATTGGATAAAGAGTAAAACAGAGAGACAAATACTTCTTTTACGTTGCTGGGTACAGTTAATAACATTCACAGCACATAAAGATGGTATGAGGGGAAAAGATAGCAATGAGGGGTTGTGGTCTCGTGGTCTGGTGCACCCTGAGGGGTCTGGGAAAAGGGGATTACTCATCCATTGCTTTCGTAGATGCAAAAAGACAATAGACAGGCTTGCTTAAGGTAACAATTGACCTTTGTCCAGGAAGCTACAGGCCTAGGATGTCACTACCGGCCATGACTCGCTTTTAGTGAGGAATTTTCATGTTCAGACCATTCTATGTGGTTACTTTAAGTCTCTGAGTTTGTAAGTCCCCTGAGTTGGTCAGATTTAGTATGTGGCCTCTTTTTCGTCCATAGCCCTTACTCATATTTGATATTTACTGAAATAAAAGACCAAGAAGATAGAGTACAAGTGATACTGTACTTATGTTAAATTAATAACTATGATAATTATACTATTTCCATTTACCATCACTTTACTAGGAGAAACTTCTTCAAGAACTCCTCCCACATGGTTCCAATGATGTTTGGTTTTGTTGCACATGATATGCATATAAAGAGGCAATTTCTTTGGCCTGGGATTTGAAAAGGATTGTGTTTTGCATATGCTTGATTTGAATTGTGACTGTAGGGAACAGACTGGAGTTTGAAGGAGGGTTACATTTGGAGAAGGTTCATGTTGTATGCTCTGCATTTAATGTGTATGTCAGGACCCAAAATTATCAACGAGAAAATGAACATAGCATCCTTCCCTCTCCAACCAGCCAAATTCTCCCCATCCCAACCCCAAGCAAAAAAAAAAAAAAAAAAGGAGAGAAGAGTTGTGCTAGATAGCAAAGAAGCCTGATTGTTCTACATAATTCAAGGTCAGAGAGAGAAGATGAGGAAGGGAGAAAGGAGAAAAGTAGAGAGGGAGAGAAGAGCCACAAGCCTGAGTGAGCTCACCAGGGAGTGAATATAGACAGAGAAGAGATGACATCCAAGCACTGAGTCCTCGGACTCCCTACATTGAAAGGTCAGGAAGAGAAGGAAGGAAAGCCTCAGACAGACACCAGTCGGGTAAGAGGAAAACCAATGAGCGTGGTGTCCTGGAAGCTGAGTGAAGAAGCGGATCAGGGGGAGGGGTGACTGGCCAGGTCAAATGCTACTGATGCATCTGATGCATCAAAGAAGATGAGGACTGAGAGTTGACCTTTGGGTTTTAGCAACATAAAGGTCACTGGTGATTTCAACAAGTGGTTTTCAGGGAGTGGTGGGTGGGGGGCAAAGTTGAGTGGATTGGGTTTGGGAGGGAAAGAAAGGAGAAGAATCAGAAAGATTCTTCTGGCAATTCTTTCAAGGAGTTTTGCTATAGAGGAACAGAGATGTAGGATGGATGCTGGAGGAAGAAATGAGGTCAAGAGAGGGACTTTTTTTTTTAATCGGAGACCTAACAGCATGTGTGCAGGCTGATGGAAAAGACCAGTAGAGAGAGGAAATGTTATCATCTAGGGAAGAAAGGGAAGAATTATGGGACAATGCCCTTGATTCGGTGAGAGAAGATGGAAAGTGAGCAAAGTGAAGGATGGGCCTTGATGGATGCACAGAGGGTTTATCTGAGGGGAGAGGGAATAGGAAAGAGGGTGCAGATGCCGGTAGATGAGAGGAGGTGGTGGAGGAGTCTGAGGACACTCTCTTCTAATTGCTTTCTCAGTATCTGAGTGGCCATTGTTCCTATTGCAGCTGCAGAAGGGGCATTTCTCAGAACCTTATAGAAAAATGAACGACAGAGTGAGTTTGGAAATAACGAAACCATACAATGCAACACATGTCCTTTATTCCAACAGAGGATTACCAGGAACTCATTGAAGACATAGTTCGAGATGGCAGGCTCTACGCATCTGAGAATCATCAGGAAATACTTAAGGTGAGTCTGTATGTAAGGCGGACTCGGCCCCCACCCCAGGGCCCCAGGCACCTGCGGAGGGAGCTTTCTTCTTGCTCCATGTGGCTGCCTTTCAGACAGGGAGCCTGCTCTGGGCTGAGCTTATTTTTATATTTCCACTGGACTTCGTTTTTTGTTTTGTTTTTTTTAAAACAAATTCAGGAAGCATTCGTTAGTGTTGTCGAGTGTAGTTGTATTTTTTGATTTGGAGATGTGTGGTGGAGGAGCAGTAGGAACCTTGCTTATCATAAAGCCAAGCCAGCAGCAAATTATGCTTTCATGTTGATTCTCCAAATAGTTGAGGATCCTTGGCTCTTGATCCTTCAAGGGTGAAATTCACCAAATCTTAGATATTTATAAGTAATTATCAATAAACACTTGCCATATTACTAACCCAATAAAAATTCCCCAAATTCCAATTTTATATCTCATCCAGTTTAGAAAAGGAAAAGAAGTTTTTTTTAAATATTACATTTTCCTTTATAAAAGCAATTCATGCTTTTTGTAGATAATTAGGAAAACTAAAAACTGGGTGAAACGATAAAAATCGGAGGAAACCATTTTCACAAAGTGTTTTTCAGCTACTCAGCCTAACACTGGGTCATTATAGTTCCATTGGCGAAATGTCAGCATGTTTAAATAGTTTGGCCCAGTAACAAAAGTCCTGTTCTTTTTAGGATAAGAAACTGATCAAGGCGCTGTTTGATGTGCTGGCCCACCCCCAGAACTATTTCAAGTACACAGCCCAGGAGTCCCGGGAGATGTTTCCAAAATCCTTCATCCGATTGCTACGTTCCAAAGTGTCCAGGTTTTTGAGGCCTTACAAATGAGTCTGCCCACATGGCACCCAGCACCATGTTTCGCCTGTGGGCTGGGGGGCTGAGCCGTCTGCTTCTGCAGCCAGCCTAGTTGGGTGTCGCTGTCTCTAGTAGCAGTGACTTGCTAGAGTTCAATTTTTATAGATAATACAGATGTTTTGGTAAATGGAACTTGGTTTTCTTTCCCAGCATTGTGGATGTGGACTGGGAATGGCTTTGGGTCTCACCCGCCTCTTGCTCCACGGCTGTGGGCAGATGTCTTGGATACGTCAAGGGCTGGCTGAGCTGGACCTCAGTCAGCTCAGGTGAGACTCACCTGACTTTCCTGTTCTCACTCCTCCTCAATCGCACTGTGAGGGAAAGGAGGCCACAGAAGGGGCTGCCTTGTCTGAAACATCAGCTTCCTCCAGCCCAGCCCTCCTTAAGGAAGCCCTCTGCACCCTGGGTTTAGGCTCTGAACAGGCAGAGAAAGGAAGGAGGAAGGGAGGGAGGGAGAGCCCGTTCGGCACCATCCCCACACCTGAGACCTGGCAGGACTCCGTGTCTCCACAGCCTTCTCCTCCAGCCTGTGTGGCCTAAGTTTGATCTCAGGAGCTTGAATTCTAAGAATTGATCATTTTAAAAATACTTAAAGCAGAAAGAATTAGAAATACAGAGCTAAAAACTAAGCACTTCCTCAGACATAATAATATAGGCCTATTGACGCCTTCCTTGTGACCAACTCCCACCTGTAGCAAGTCCACAGCGCAGGGTCCAGCACCAGCTGTGCCTTTACACATGGGCCTGGAGCATTCAGGTCAGAATCATCTACCTTCATGAAAAGGAAATCTCACACACCCTGAGTCAGGACTGCCAAGCGTCCTATTTCCACAGTGGGCTTCCCACTATGGGTGTCTGAGGTTCAGGTGGGACACAGTGCGGACCAGCCTGTTAGGCGCGCCTTCCTTCCCCACTCCCCAAGGTCAGAGACGGACTCAGCTCCGAGCACAGGAGCAGCACCACTGAGGGCGGTCTCACCTCTGAATGGTCACCCCACTGCCAGAAGCAGCTACACAGATACCAGTTTCTGTATCTCAGAATCATCTCACCTTTGGTCAGCACAGCAGGGCCCCACCATCATTTTCTCCCACAGGAACTTGAATTTTCAACGTTATTGAATTTTTAAAACTTTAAATCCATAGGCAAAAATCTCATGACAGTAAATAAAAATGGTTTCTATCAAACAAGCTGCCATTTCCCTAATGAATGGGCTGACTACACACAACCATAGTGTTTTGTTCCTTTGTAAAAAACTAACTGTACATACAGTTCTCTATACCAAAGTACTAAAAAATGGTTAACAAATATTTTTTTATTTGTATTTTTAAGACAGCTTTGTGAGGAATAGATTTTAGAACACAGGTATGGAGGCAGAGAGCAGTTAACAAATATTTTTGAAGAAAATGAAGACTATTTCATTATAGTTGAACTCACTTTTCACCTCAGTGTTTTGTTTTGTTTTTCAATCTATTAATAACATCGATCTTTTGAAAAATCCTCATCAAACGTTTCTTCTTTATTGGGTTGGGCCCTAAAAACCCATTTCCAAACTTCTCTTAAAAAATGTAAACTTTTTATTTTAAAAAAATCATTAAAACAAGCACCTGGAATTTGTAATCCCAGAACTTTGCCTACATTTCTGAGTCTCCACATAAGATGAAAAGTCAAATGTAATATAACCCAAGTCAGTGGCCTGATGGGTGTGGAGGTGGGGTGAGCTACAGCCGGCCATCCTTGTCCAAGCACAGTAGTGACTTTGTGCTCATGACCGCACATCTGTGTTGCTGATTTCATACAAAGGGTAGGAGTGGGAAGAAGGCTGTACAAACCTGGCCTCTGTGAAGCAGCCTCCAGGAGCAGGCCCACACACCAGGGCTGAGCCCCTAGCACAAGCAGGGACCTCTGAGGCCCTCCTGAAGCTTCCGCTCTGTACCAGCCAACCACCTATTGATGCTGTGGTCCTGTTGGAAGGCTGGCTGGCTGGGGCTGCTGTTGCCACCTGCTAAATCCAATAGTTACCAAACATCTGCTCTGGGCCAGCCACTCTTCTAGGCCCTAGGGATCACAGTGACAAGACAGACAAGGTTCTTGCCTTCATGGAGCATACATTTTAGAGGGAAGAGGCAAACAAGGAAATCACCAATGAAAAGCATCAGCTAGTAGTAAGTATTATGTTGGAAATTAAAATAAGTTAATGCAACAGATGACTGTGTGGCTACTTTAGGAGTGTGGATTGTGGATGGTCTCTCTGGAGAAATGGCATTTCAACTGAAAACTAAGTGGCAAGAAGGAACCAGCCTTGGGAAAATCGGGGATGAGGATTCCAGGTGGAGGAAAGCCAAGTGCAAAGGCTGCCAGGCAGAAACAAGCGTGTGTGTGGATCACAGGCTGGTGAGAAGGTGAGTGGTAAGAGAGGAGGCCAGGGAGTGAACAAGGGCCAGAACATGTCTGGCTTTTGAATCCAGAATGAGGTATTCAGGTTTAATTCTAGTGTGTTCTGAAGCTTTTTAGAGGGTTTTAAGCAGAGGTGTGGCATGATCTGATTTGTATTTTTTAAAAAATATATTTTATTGATTTTTCACAGAGAGGAAGGGAGAGGGATAGAGAGTCAGAAACATCAATGAGAGAGAAACATCGATCAGCTGTCTTCTGCACACCCCCTACTGGGGATGTGCCTGCAACTAAGGTACATGCCCTTGACCGGAATCGAACCCGGGACCTTCCAGTCCGCAGGCCGACGCTCTATCCAATGAGCCAAACCGGTCAGGGCCTGATTTGTATTTTTAAACATCTCTGTATGAAGAGTAGATTTTAGAACGCAGGCATGGAGGCAGAGAGCAGTTAACAAGCTATTGCAACCCACCAAGCAGTCATGCAGGTGGGAGATGAGGTTGTCCGGGTTAAGGTGATAGTAGTGAAGACGAACTACACAAATGGAAGTTCAAATAGGCAACTGGTTCTGTGAAGCCCCAGAGAAGTCAGGGCCAGAATGTGAATTTTAATGTCACAGAATAAAGACCTGGAACTGGTTGAGGTCACCTTCTTTTGTAGACAAAAGAAGGCCAGGGAGCTCTGAATTCTGGGGCTCCTGGTGTGGGTACAGGGACCAGGACTTGGAGGAGCTGCTCACTAAGTGAACAGGAAGAGGTCTGAGCGGAGTTTCACCTTCCCTCCAAGAGAGCGAATCCTGTGGGAGGACGCTGAGTGGGAGGGGAATCTGTACGAGTCCTTCCTTCCAGCTGTGGGTATTGTTCTCGAGCCGTTGACTACAGCGCCACGTTTATGGATGCAGCAACGTTTCCCTTGACTTTCCTATGCAGATAAAAGAGTGTTGGCCTTTTCACACTAACGGATGATTCTCTTCACTGTGGAAAATTGCTTCCTCTGAGTCATTCTCCGGCTGTGGAGTGTGTTGTCTGCAGGCACTCACTGATTTAGGTTTGCAGGTGATTTTTAAGTTGTCATGCAACTTGGGACAGGGGCGGCTGTACCACACACAGCATGGACTCGCTGATCTTTGCAGGAAGATGCACCAGGGCTGCTGCCTGCTGCAGGCCCCTGGCAAACTCAGGGCCCCCCAACGCAGAAGTGGTGTCTCTTAACTCGGGCTGTCAGCATCTCTGCTTCCTGTCACATAGCAGGATGGGTCCCAAGGCCTTACCCAGTCTACATCACTCCGAGTCTGTATTTGGGAGGGAAAATGGGTTAGGGGAGGGTGGAGTGAAGCAGTCCCTCACCAAGTCAAGGGGGCCTTGTTTGTTACCTGTGGCCTTCCTGCTAGGCAAGCTATCCTCCAAATCCAGGTCCTGGGTGTGGCCAGGAGAGGCCCAGCCACAGGAAATGAGAAGCCTTGGTGAGCTTTCTTTTCTGTGACATCTACTCCAGGGGCTTGTGAGCTTGGTTCAGAGGTGTCCTGAATATTGGTGGTACCCTGCTCCCTTCTCCCTTCGGGCAGTCCTGACCAGCCTGCCGGAGACCACCCTAATGGCCCAGCAAGGCTGCTTCTGTGATCGACAGGCACAGAGACATAACTACTGATCAGGGGTAACTTTCCAGAGAACACAGTAGGATCAAAATCGGTCTAGAGAAAATAAAACCACTCTTCTGGCTGAATTAAAGGGATACAAACTAAATCCACCTCCTGGGAACAATGAAGTAACTCAGCATTGCTTGGTTTCCAGAGTATCTCATTGGAGAATGCAACCACATGCCTTCGTAACGAATAACTCTTTGTTAGGTGTTTGTTCATTCACTTATGTACCATATTTATTGAGGGCTTACTAAGTGCTAGGTGTTATAGGAGCTGGTGATACTGTAGTGAGCAAAATAAAGCCTCTGCTCTTGTGGACTTTAAATTCTAGTAGAGGGAGGCATAAAGTAAACAAACAAACATATATTGCAAAGTCAGGTGTGATAACTATTATAAAGAAAATAAGATCGAAAGGATAGAGGATGAGGAGGTGGTGGGAGGGAGCTGTTATTTTAGATAGAGTGAGCTCATCATTAGAGTCATGAATCCAGGCCGCTCCCGGGGACTGGCTCCTCAAACCATGCCTGGCACCACTGGCCCCCAGGAAGTTCCTCTACCCACCTGCGAGAACTTGACATTTCACCTCAGTGCCAGGCTGACCAAAGCTTCAAGTTTTGAACAGCCATTTTGCAATTCCTAAAACAGGCGCCACCTAGTGGTTTTAAATAGAATTAACTTGTGTTTCATCATCCCAGGGCCTTAGAGCTTAAGTGCCCTTGGAATATAAATGCCCATAGTTCAAGACAAAATGTTACCCATGGGGTGTTGGGGACCAGGGTTGTGGTTTGACAACTGATTGACTGCATGTTGTTTCCTACAGACCCTCGGCATGTATCTGTCATCTTTTCCAGATCGGAAGTCATTTATTTAGGTCATTTCACACCATCAACATTGTTCTGAATCATGTCCAAACACATGCATCTGCACGCACACGCACACATACACCCCACATTCATTCTTTCATTCATTGTTATGGTTTAGGCACATGCTAGGCTGGAGATATATATATACACACACACACATACACACACACACACACACTAGAGGCCCGGTGCACAGGATTCGTGCACTAGTGGGGGCGTGGCCTTCGGGGATCAGCCCGCTGTGGGAGCTCCACTCATCCTGGTCAGCCAAACGGCTGTGGACCTGCCCTCTGAGTGGCTGCTCCTGCTGTGGGAGCGCACTGACCACCAGGGGGCAGCTCCTGCGTTGAGCATCTGCCCCCTGGTGGTCAGTTCACGTCATAGCAACTGGTTGACCGGTCATTCTGGTTGTTCCACTGTTTGTTCTCTAGGCTTTTATTATGTAGGATGGGAGAAATTCACCCCAAATTGTAATCTTGTGTAATATTCCACCACATGTAGTTCTAAGAGCTGCCATATCGCACTGGCTTGGACCATCCTCTGATCCTATATTCTATCCTAGGACTGAAGGATGACATCCAGGCACAGTTTGGCGTTTTCTGTCTTCTCTCTACACAATGCAAAAAAAAAACCCAGAAATACACACCTACCTCAAATCTAAGCTTGGTGCTGGCTTTGCCTTGTACACACTTTGTAGTTGAAAATAAATTAACTTTTAATTAAAAGTTGCTGAGCAGGAAATAGAACTGATGCCCCAGGGAGGACAGAGCCCAGCAGTGTGTGACTGATTCAGCCATGGCCAGCAGGAGTGTGGCAGTAAAGAGTATGAGCTTGTGGTGAACCCTGGTCAGCCTGCATGCTCAGCCCTCTGCAGCCTTGTGGGTAACTTACTGTGCGTGACCACAAACTGCTCACTGTCACACAGCATCCATGAAGTTGCATGTGTATGAGGCCTGTCTGTCGTATCAAACTGTGGACAAAACAGCAAGATGGTAATGCTGGCAAAGCAAGAAGATGAGCCCGGAACCCCGATGTCAGATCCAGGTGGCTTGGCTTGAGGAAGGCAGCTTTTATCAGCCACAACAGGTACCAAAGCTGGAGTTTGGGATGTTGTGGGTACAAGTATAAGAGGAAAACCTTCACTCAGGGCTTACAATGAGGAACTAAGGTGACTCAAGCAGCATCACTCACCCAATATTCCCCTCCCAGTATTCTTAATATACTTTCACGAGAATGCATTCTCTCTGTTGATCTTAGTGAAAGGTTCATCTTCAGTTTAGATTTCATAATGCTCATTTTCTCCGAGATTTCCATTAAGTTCTCTGCAGTAGCTGCACTGATATCCCAGGTCTGCCACTTTATAGCCATGTGATCTTGCACAAGTTACTTATCTTCTCTGTGCCTCGGTTTCCTCATATGGTAAATATAGGTAGTGACAGTACCTACTGGACAGGGTTATTGTGAGATTAAATGGGATCACACACATGGAAAACTCTTGGAACACCACTTAGAATGTAGAAAGGGCTCAATAAATGCTAACTATTATCATTATCATTATTTCCTACTTCTTGAAGCTTGAGAAGTTAAATCCAAGATACATTTTTAAAAATAGGTTCACACTTTCTTTGCTGGTTTCCCCCCATTTCACCGAAACAGAAAGTCCTTTAGTTATAGGCTTTCTAGTGAGATGTGTTCTAGAAACTGAAGAATTCGAGCTTAAAGCAGGTAAGAAAAGCCACAATGCCGGATTTGAGTTCTCACAAGACCTTCTGAAAAGCCCTATCCTTCTGAGCTGGGAAGGTGACACGCTTTTCCGGTCTCCTGAACTGTTTTTCTCTGATCAGGAACAGCACACACACGGAAAGACCAGTCCGTCCTTCATCTTTCCTTATTTCCAACACTCAGATTTCCAACACTCAGTCCCTGATGGCAATACACCTTGCTGAGCCCAAAATCAGGCGTTCTCCAGAAGTACTCAATTTTGATGGTTCCAGCATCACAAAGTCCATCCTCTGACTCCAGGGAGGCAGTACTCAGGGTTGCAAAGCTTCGAGAAGCTTTCTATCTTTGGAGTCTGATAGAAGAGCTCTCCACTGGCGGGGGTGGGGGGGGGGCAGTCATTTCCAGGTTCTCCACCTATCTTGGAGAAGGGAAGAAAAGAGAAAGACGACATATTTATTGAGGGTTCACACTGTGACAGGCCCTGAGCTTTAGGTGTTATCTTATTTAAACCACCCAGAGTCCTGCCAGATGGGTCAGGTGAGTCCTCCCATTCTCAACCTCCCCCTTCCCCCCATGCACAACAAACAAGGGGCAAAGGCGCGGTTCACAGCCAAGCCTAGACTCCCCTCTTCCCACCAGACACTCTTGTTTCAGATACTGAGATTTCTTTCCTCCTTTCTCTCCTCTTTGCTGTCTCATTTGAGGTCACAGCCTGTCCTCACCCCAGGAAGTGAAACAAAACCATTGCTGACAGGCATGGATCCAAAAGGCCCAGCCAACTTTGGAAAACACCAGTGGGGCTGCCATCAGCCCTGTGATAAGAGGCTGTGGTGTTGTTGGGAATCACTCTGAAGGAAGGAGACAGAACTATCTCTTGTTTTTGCTTTAACCTGCCAAAGTCAACACAGTTTTCAGGGCTGGGTGCCAGGTTGTGGGCACCCAAGTAGCCAGAGATCCTGGCACACATCTGGTACCTGCAGTAGATAGCTGTTTAAAGAATCTTCCTGCCAGAGGGAGTTGGGGTGGTGGGGAGGACACCAGAGGAGGAAGGGGACTCTGCAACTACAAGGATGGGGGTGGTGCACAAAGTGGGACCCAGGAAGTGGCCCTTATCTTCATGAGTGCCCAAGGGCAAGGTCAGAGGAAAAAATGCATTGAGTAGGAAGGGAAGGGGATGAAAACTTCTCGGCCATCTCCCCTTTCTCCTCTGCTCTTATTTATTTTCTGGCTTCCCAGCTCTAACACTCACCCTGTATCCCATTCTCAACCTCCCCCTTCCCCCCATGCTAGTTGAAGACCCAGAGGAGGTTGCTGGGAAAACAGATTGTAAGCTTGGAGCTGCTGATAGCCAAGAGACAGGAAGAGCCTGCCTGCTGTGGCATCAGCTCAGAGCACAAACTGACAATGTCGTTTGAGCCCTTCGATCCAGCCATGCCTGAAACCCCTGCATTTTTAAATTAAAAGGCCAAACACTTTGCATTTTGGCTTAAGACATGTTCAACTGAGCATCTGTCGCTTATAATAAAAACAACACAAATAAAATCCTAACTGAAACAGCATCAGCTTGTCTAGTATAATTTTCAAGGATAGATCCTTTATAACAGCCAAGGAAGGAAGTAGAGAACTTTAGAACAAAGCCACTTGACATGCACACTCAGAATCTAGAGCAGTGGTTCTCAACCTTCCTAACGCCGAGACCCTCTAATACAGTTCCTCATGTTGTGGTGACCCCCAATTTCATTGTTATAAATTGAACATAATTAAAGCATAGTGATTAATCACAAAAACAATATGTAATTATATATGTGTTTTCCAATGGTCTTAGGCGACCCCTGTGAAAGGGTCGTTCGACTCCCAAAGGGGTCGCGACCCACAGGTTGAGAACCACTGATCTAGAGGCACTGGGCATGGCAGAGTTGGCCAGCCCCTGCCTCAGGAGGCTTTGGCTCCAAGGGGCAAGCTTAGGGCTATGGGGGTGGTAAGATGCTCAGGCTTGACTTACATTGCCTGCAGCTCTGTAGGGAAGCTTGGAGGAGGCATAGAGCAGAGCCCATTCTGAGGCTTGGAAACCTACAGGTTTTCCCAAAGTGCCCCAAGTAATGGTGGTACCTACCTTCTGCAGAGCCCTTCCTATGTGCCATGATGTGCTATGTGTATTCTTTCATTCAATCAATCCTCACAGCAGTCCTGAGAGGTGGATATGTTCCTGGCATCATTTTTTAGACGAGGAATCAAAACTCACAGTGATAAAGTAACTTACTAGTCATATAGCTAGTGGCAGAACAGAGATTGAAACCTAATGTATCAGTCCAAAAGCTGTGGTTTTAACAACAATATTATACTTCTTCCAAGATGAGCCAATGGGGGTGGGGGAGCTTGGCTATATGGAGAATTAAGAATGATCTTTTCTGTTGGTACAGCCCTTTAGAGTTTACAAAGCCCAAGTTCATATGCAATCTCACTGTGCCCATTTTGCAGATATGGAAACTCAGGCTTAGAGGTAGGAAGGGACTTGCTCAAAGTCATTTGGGAAAACTGGATAAACTGCCCAGAGGTGGTGCTCCTCAAACGGAGCAGCCAATCTAGAGTCTGCAAAAACTCAGAGTGCGCATGGGCGGGGCAGGGGGCGGGTTGGCCTCGCCACACTAACCCATGCTGATGGGCCACAATGGTCTGTCTGACTAAGGACGATCTCTGACAGACGGAAGGACCAACTGGTGTTGTGGCCACAGATCCCATTGCAGGACACATCCCAAGACGGCAAAGAGCTCTGCATTCACAGATTCCCAGCTCCAGCCAAGGCCCTATTTCTTTTTCAGCAACACTTGATAGAGACAAATTCCAGTTCAACCAGAGAGATTCAGCTTCCTGGTGTTCCCACGAGGGTGAGCAATGAAAGCTTCCCCTTTCTTCCACTGGGCCATCCTCAGCAAAAAAGGCTGCAAGACTGAGCGGAGCTACCTGAGGAGTGGGGAGCTGGAATCTGCCTGCCTGGCTTCCTCCCAGAGGAGCGTAGCTGTCCCAGCCCGAGCCCCAGGGCCCTCACTGTTGGGCCTGTCCTGATGCTTTGCGGAGCTCAGAGGCACTTGTCCTACGGAGACAAGGCGAGGCTGTCTTTCACTGTTCCCTGGGTGACTCTCGCCTGGAGGAGTGACCAGGCAGGGATCCAGGCGACAGAACAGAAGGGGCCAGGACAGTCGCTGTTGTTCCCTGCTGGAAGCATGCCAGGGGCTGGAAGGTGAGCTGCCATCCCAACCCCCTCCTCGACTTCCCGTCCAGGAGATACGGCTGTCCCTGCAGTATTGGGGGGCAGGGGATCCTTGAAGCCAGGTGAGCAGTCTTCTGGATTTATTTTCCCACAAGCAATCTGTGAGCTCTGAATCTAGGGCAAGTGTGTAAGGTAGGAGCGGAGGGTAAGAGCAGGTTCACGACGTCAAACCCAGCCCTTCCAGGTCCGGGAGGTCCAGCACAGGTTCCGGGGGAACAGACAGTTGGTCCTCCTTAAAAGCCCAGCTCTACCACTTGCTTTCCTGGGCAAGACCTGAACTTCTTGCCATGCTTATGCTCGGTACTTATTAAGAGCCTCCGAAACGCTTTGGATCCAATGGTAAGAAAGAAAAAAAAAAAGATTCAATCAGACAACCAATAACAGCTTCCCTCCACCACCATCACCAAAAAAACGTGAAATGTTCAGAGAGATGTATAGTATATGATTAGGGAGAATTCACCCTCTCTGGAAGGTTAGAGAATACTTTTCCTAAATAAATGGTAATGGAGCTGAGGTCTGGGAGGAACAATAATGAAGCCAGAGGGCTGTCTGTTTACTCAGCAGAGTAGGAGGGGCATTCCTTGCAGAGGGAACAGGATATTCAAAAGTGGACTATTTGGCTAAAGGGAGAACGACTCCTCGAAGGAACTGGAAGAAGGCTCCTGAGGCTGAAGGGCAGCGTGGAGGAGCAGGTGGGAGCAGACCAGGCAAGAATGTGGGTCTTTATCTTAAGAGGAACAGGAAGCCTTTTGAGGTCATCTAAGCAGGGAGGTGAGATGATCACAGTTGTAGTTTGAAAAGATTACCCTGGCAGTGGAAAGCAAGGAATTGGAAGGTAACCAAGGCACGAAATTCAGGAGATCAGTCAAGAGGTCTCAGGTTAAAAAAAAAAAAAAAAAAAAAAAGTCTCAGGTATTTGCCTGCAAAATGGGGATAATGATCCTACTACCACATAAGCTGTTGCCAAGATTCAGTGAGCTACTACATTTTAAATATTTATTTCAATACTTGGCACATGGTAAAACACTCAGTAAATGTCGTTATTGTCACTTTTATTGTCAGTTTCTACAGCGAGCAGATCTTTCTGCTTCACGGCTGCTCCAGTGAGATGGGCTGGGGGAGGGTAGTGGCTGTTCCTAGCGTGGAAATGTAGTTTGCATGAAGTCAGGATGCCCGAAGGCCGCATTAGAATGGCTTGAGAGATGATTCACGAACAACAACAAACAAACGGGTTCCAATTGCTACTGGAAACATGCTGGAGGGAGGTAAGCCCTAGCGCTGGCCGAGCAAACGTGCTTTTCTGCCAGGTGTTCCAGAGAGCAGGTGGAGGGCTCGCGCTAGCGTGCAGTCGCGCGGAGGCTGGGACCCTCGCCTCTCCTCACCCCAGGCTCCCGCCCCGCCCTGCTTCCCCGGCAGAGGTGCCAGCAGGAGGGAGGGTCCCCGCAAGGCCAGCTCCAACCGGCCTGCAGGGGCTGCCCCCTCCCCAGTCACGTGGCTTGGTGGGTGGGGACCGACCTGAAGTTAGAGAAATCCTGAGCGATCCCTGCTTCTGGGTGCGCCGCGCGCGCGTCCTCCCGAGCCCGGGCTGTGGGTGCGGGGGCTTCGGGAGGAGGCGCGGGGTGGCAATTGGCGAAGCCGAGCAGCGGCGCGGACGGCGGGACTCGGGGCATGGCCCAGCTGTCGGTGATCCCGGGCTCGGCCACTGCGTGGACGGGTAAGCGAGAGCTCGCGGGGAGCAGCGGCTGGGTGTGGGGCGCTGCTCCAGCCTGGGGCCCGCACCCCATCCCGGTCCAGGGGAGGCGGGCACCCACAACCGGAGGGCGGGGTGGACACTTGGCGCTTCAGGTCAGTCCCGCCAGCGCCGCTCCTCGCCGGCTCTTCCCTGGAGCCGGGCTGGCACCGGGATGCTCCGCAGACGTCGAGGCCGGGAGCCCGCGCCGGCTGGGGGCGCTGTGCCGGCCCCGCCCCCGCGCGCGCACTGGCTGCTCCCCGTGACGTCACGCTCGGCTATAAAGCGCGCGGCGCGGAGCTGGCGGCGCCGGCGGAGCTCGAGGACCGGGTGGCGGGGAGCGCGGAGCGGCGCCCGCGGAGCCTCAGCGATGTTTTACTCAGGGCTCCTCACCGAGGGCGGCCGCAAGGAGACGGACCTGCGGGAGGCGGCGTCGCTGCGGCAGCAGCGCCGGATGAAGCAGGCCGTGCAGTTCATGCACAAGGACTCGGCCGACCTCCTGCCCCTGGACGGCCTCAAGAAGCTGGGCTCGTCCAAGGACACGGTGAGCCCCCTGCGCGGCGGCCGCCACCTGCGCGCCCTGGGGTCCCCGGGCCCGCCCATCGCTGCTTTCACTGAGTCACCGCCCGGCCCGCCGCTGCCCTCTGACTCGCTGCTGTTTGGGATTCCTCTCCATCCATCCATCCCCCGCTCCAGTGTCCCTCAGGGTCCCGTTCCCCCGCCCCCACCCCGGCTCTGCCCGCTCCCCGCGGGTCTGCCCGAGTAGAAAAGACCCTGCCCTGCCTTCTGGCCCCCGGTGGCCTTCCTGTCGCATTATTCGCTGGAACGGGTGTGGATCGCGCGGGGCTTGAGCCTGCAGCCAGGGCAGCCTTGCGGGTGCTTGGCCTGTCTACGAGCCAGACAGAGGGGACTCCTCGTGGGCGTGGGGAGGGGACGGAGTGGGAAGGGGGTTTCTTGGCAGTCACCATGCCAGGTGACTTTTGTGGACTCCATCTTACCCCTATGCAATATCTTCTCCGTTTGATTTCGGTCTTACCTACCTTTGACCTTGCATCCCGAAAGGTGACAGGGAAAGGAGGATGGAACAAACATAAACGTTTCCTGAACCACAGACATCTCTTCATCATAATCATCTCTCCTCTCCTCCTCTCTTCCTCAACACCCCCCCCCCCCCCCCCGCCCAAACAAATAGATGGAAAGGGGGCTGCTACGTCTCACTGACCAGCTAATGTGTGGGACTGGGGCTGAGGCTGGGGGTGGGGCTGGGGCTGAGGCTGGGGCTGGGGCTGGGGCTGGGGCTGAGGCTGGGGCTGGGGCTGAGGCTGGGGCTGGGGCTGGGGCTGGGGCTGGGGCTGGGGCTGAGGCTGAGGCTGGGGCTGGGGCTGGGGCTGGCCGCAGGCTTTTTCTAGCAGGCTTGTTCTTCTCATTAAGGAGAACCCCCAGGACTGGAGGTCTGGGTTCAAAGACCATGCAGCCCTCTAGCTATAGAAAGGGGGTGGGTGATTAAGGGTTACTAGTTTAAAGAATTGTAATTAATTCTCCTTCTTCAGTCACTGTAGTGGAGCTAGGCCAAATGTATGTTTAGCTTTGTGATTATATCCGGAGTTTTCTTGTAGTTTGCTTGTTTCCTTAAATTTCATGACCATTTTAATCATCTGGGCAATAATTTATGGAGCATTGATTAAATGTCTTTTAAATGAAATAGGTATTTTCCAGCTTTTGGAATGTTTAATTTGGGGGGGGGGGGGAGGAGGGGGCATGTCAGCCTGGTTCACTGAAATTGTCATTTCCAGCCAAGAATGACTATTGAGGGCAGAGCTCCTGAATCTATCTTTTTAAACAACCCTAATGACAGACACCAATATCAGATTTGTCCTCCCTCCCATTGTGATTGAGTCATTTTTAGTTATTTACATGCAGGGATGTCTACCCAGTTATCTTGCTCTGTTTTTTTCAAAGGTATTTTTCCTGCACGAGTCACAGGATTGTCAATCTGATTCATGCTCACTCAGAGTGGTGACTGAAATGTATTCCTAGAAAAAAATGATAACTCTTTCTTCTCTTCTTTCACTTTAAAGAAGTCTAGATTTATTTAGCAAATCAGGTCCATTTCTTCTTACCTCCTGGCCAAAATCATTCTAGCTCCTGGAAGCCGCAGGATCCAACAAAGAAGGAAGTATTAGGAAAAGAAGGAAAATGTCGAATATTTTTCTTCCCTTCAGCCTGGATTTAAGATATGATTGACGTTTGGTTGTCTTGAGCTGTCAAGGAGTTTCCTATCCCTGAGAAACCACCTCCCCATCCTTCTGCCAGCATTCCTTCTAGTGCTTCATCCTGTGTAGGAAGAATTCCATCTGTCTTTCCGACTCCAGTCTGTCTCAATTGAACCACACAGAAGCTGATAGCATAGAACACAGGCAGTAGGCAGGAAGAAGGAAGCATCCTCAAAAAGCAGGTTACTGCCAGGGAGGTAACACATAGCCGTTTACTGTGAGACTCTGAACCATGGTTCACACTTCCTCCCTCCTCTCCCTCCTCCCCCCCCCCCCCCCCCCATTGCCATAGAATTCATATTCCTCTCTCACTGTTCTCACACCTTTAATGTGCAAATGATCACACTGAAGAGCTAGAACAGATCACAGCCAGGCCAACTGTGATAGGGTTAGGAGAACTGAGTACTGGGGTGAGGTGGCATGCTTAAGCTCTCCTGGAACTGATTTTGCTGCCTCAATAGGATCTTAGAGTAACCTTAGAAGTACTTTTTCACTTCATTCTATGGATGTCTCTGGTAGTATAGACCAGTGTTGACTCAATTTTCTCACATTGAGGTGAAATTTTGAGGATGCCAAAATTGATTAAATAGGCATATGGTACAAACTCAAGAGGAGGACAAGAATAGGGAGGGGATGCACCAGAGAGAGAGGTAGGGAGGGAAACAGATTAGTTTGAGTTGACTCTGGGGTATGTGCCAGTGAGAAGATTGTGGGTTTTCTCCTACTAGTGACGTATATGAGAATGACATTGCTGGGTTTTCTGAATTATCTACCGTTTGTGAAGCTGTTTCTGTAATTTTTGCTACTTGATACTAGCCTGCCAACGTTTTTTGGATTGGCAAAGAATACCCGTTGGCAATCAAATGTGGTCTTGTTCTCTTGTCCCAGGGACGTGCCTTTGCCCTATTCCTATTGTGTGTAGTTGGCTGATACAAAGTCTGCTATGCAAATTAATTGCATAATTAACTTATTTCTTATGTCTGGGTCTTTTATTTTGTTTGTCCTTTCATCTTGTGCTGTTTTTTTTCTGTATTAGATTAAGAGCCAACATCAGAGATATGAGTAATATTTTATTTGATTTATTATTTTTTTCAAAGTTGATGAAATTGGAGAAAAAACAAAAAAACCTCCACTCTTAGAGTTTCTTTTGTTTTAGCTACCAGGCTCATAAATGATCTCCTCATTGAGATAAGGATTTTTAAAAATTTTTTAAAACCAGTCCTGTCATAGGATAATGTGCAGTCTTTTCAATATTATAATATTATTGACCATCAGTCCATCCTTTAGTTGTCCAGCAATAGAGTTTTGTGTTCCTGTCTGTGATTGATTCTGCTTATAGCCAAATGTTTTAGCAGAAGTCACTAGAATTAGAAATGAAGGCCAGGAGAAGGATGATAGACCACAGCAAAGCCAACAGACCATGAAGTGACTAGATCTGTATCCTGAGTATCTGATCTACCTGATCAGAATCTCTGTCAGAGCAGCCATGGGTGGTACCCTATAGTTTAATCATTCATAATGCCACAAAACATCCATAATCCTGCAGGTTTTGGACCAAAGAACTTTGGTACCTTGGAAAAGGAATATGAAATACCGGTATCATGGCAGGATCTGATACAAACTGAAGATTTTCAGAGCTAAGATTGCACCCTAATTACAGCAAACATTGTTTGAACACTTGCTATGATCAGAACACTTCTAGCTCCTAGACCACAAAGAAGAAAATAACAAAATTTCTCTCTACAGGGAGTTTAACTGTTAGGAATAAGGACAGAACAGATTAATTTATTCTGTTCAATATTTATTAAACATGTATTACATGTTAGGCAATAACATAGGCAGTGAAGATATAATAGTGAACCAAAACAGAATTCCTGCCCTTATGGAACATACATTCTTGGGGGACGGGGGGAAGTCAGAAAAATAACAACAAGTAAAAGTGGACCCAGTGGGCCTGGTACTTTACTATTTTGTGTATATGAGAGACTTTGTTTGATGAAGAAAAAGGAGTGTGCATTTTCTGCTTTGGGGTAAGGAAGATTAGCACATGTTTTTTAGATAAAGTATGTTGACTGAATTATTCAAATTTCCTTTTTAATTTATGTCTGCATATTTCATATGTTGAATTCTGATAAAATGTATTAAAAATCTCTTACCTATAAAAATAAACAAACAAGAATTGCTAGGTCCTAGCCAGTTGGGCTCAGTGGATAGAGCATTGACCTGTGGACTGAAGGGGTCCGGTTCAATTCCGGTCAAGGGTTCATACCTCAGTTGCAGGCTCCTCCCCCACCTGAGCCCTGGTAAGGGCACATGCAGGAGACAACCAATTGATGTGTTTCCTTCACATCTGTTTCTGTCTTTCCCTCTCTCTTCCACTCTCTCTAAAATCAAAGGAAAAATATCCTCCGATGAGGATTTAAAAAAGAAGAAGAAGAAGAATTGATAGATGCTATGGAGAAAATAAACCAGGGTAAGGGGAATAGGGAGTATAGTGAGTGGCCAGGGTAGGGTAGAGTGGAACCTTGCTACTTTATATAAGGTGATTAGAGAAGGCCTCTCTGATAAGATTGCATTTTAGGAGATACTGAAGGAAATTAGCAAATTATCTTGGGGAAGAATGTTCTAGGCAGGAGAAACAGCAAGTGCAAAGGCCTGAATTATCAGTGTGCTTGATATAATTGAAGAATTTGAGAAGGTCATTCTGAGCAGAGCAAAGTGAGCAATGGGGAGGGTGATAGGAGATAACATCAGAGAGGCAGTGGAGGCCAGAGTACTTATAGGTCATTTTCCAGATATTTGGCTTTTAATTCAATATGGTAAACCAGTATAAGACTTTGGGCAGAGGGGTGACATGACATGACTTCTTTTATAAAAATATTACTCAGATTACTGTGTGGATTAGGCTGTAGAGGGGTAAGAGGAGAAGCCAGGAGACTGATAAGTGAAAGATGAAGACGGCTCACAGCAGTGTGATGGCAGTGAAGGGGACCAAAAAGATCAGGTTCTGGATATATTTTGAAGGCAGAACTGACAAGTTTACTTGATGGATTGGATTAAGGGTCTGGAAGAAAGAGTAGTCAAGAATGACCTCAAGGTTTTTGATCTAGCAATTGGAAGAATAAAATTGTCATTACTGAAATGAATGAGACTAGGAGGAGCAGGTTAGGGATAGGAGAAAAGAATCAGGAATTTGATTTTTTAAGAAGTTTGGGATTTCTATTAGTTATTCAATATAATTGTGGAGCAGACAGTTCACAAGAAGATAAGGAACATCACCAGGAAGCCTATGCTGGTTGCCACGATGTCACAGTCACTAAGTGCCAGAGGAGGTCAGTGGAAGAAGGGATTAGTATGGCCTGGTGGGACCAATTTAATCAGATCAGCATCTGATGATAGCATCATCATTCCCTGGTGAGTAAATTGACTGGGAGATGGTATGGAGAGGAGGCTGCCTCCAGAGTGTGCCCTATAGCACCTCAGAGGAAGAACTTACTTACAGGTTATCTAGTCCAATTTCCTGCCTATATGTGAATCCTTTCTAACAAAAATACAGTTTGCGATGGCAGCTGAGAAACGACCATCTCTGACCAATCCACAAGCAGGGAACAATCAGGAATCAGGCTGTTCTCTTTGAAATAATGTGTCTGTTGGAGCACAAGGCAAAGGCAAAGAGAACACAGAAGGCCTGGGGCAATGTGACAGCCTGCCTTATGTAGGTGCCCATGTGTCTTTGAGCAACTGCAAACCCAAGGCCAGCCTGTCTATATTCCCATGGGGTAGAATGGGTCATATGTTGTATATTTAGCTTGTAAACTAAGAAGAGAAGGCATAGATATTAGTGCCCTTTTAGATTTCCAAGGTCAGATAGAGACATGTATTTTGGGCTTGAAGTGAGAGTCAATCAGGAGTCCATGTTTACCTATAAACTGAATATGATAAAAAATAATGTGATTTCATGCTCTTTTAGGGAAAAATAGTGAGTGGTAAGCAGCTTCAATTTTAGGCTGAGCAAGAATTTAATGTATATACACTTACTAACATTTGAGTGCTTCATGTTATGCCATTTAATCCTCACTAAAGTACTTACTAACTTGAACTCAGCTCTGTCTGACTCCAAAGCATATATTTGTAACTACTACTCTAAGTCAGGTGTTGGCAACCTTTTTCTGTAAAGGGCCAGATAGTAACTTTTTTTTTTTTTTTGCTTTACAGGCCCAACAGTCTCTGTCTCAACTGCTCAACTTTGCTATTGTTGTGCAAAAGCAGCCACAGACAGTTTATGAGTAGGATTGGTTGTGTTCCAATAAACCTTTATTTATAGAAATGGGCAGCAGACTAGATTTGGTTTGTGGACTGTATTTGCTGACCTCTGTCTCTAACTGGTTGTAATTATGGTTCTATTGCTAGCTAGAAACTGGGTTTGTCCTCTGGGAGTAAGTACTACAAAAAAGGCAGATTTCTGTCATCCTCCCTATTTTTCAGTCTGGTCCATTCTGTGGACCACAAAATCCCATTAGTTTGTTTCTGTGTGGGTTTGGTGCAGCATAGGTAAAGGAATTGAGAAAGTAGTCTTAGAAGTTCTTGCTCAGTTCATGATTGTGTGGCATCCTGCAGTGTAATCTATTTTCTTTCACCTCACTTTCCTTCCCACTCTACAACCTGATTAGAGGAGCTTTAAGCAGACTGTGTGCCAGATTGAGGAACCTCAACTATTTCCACCCAGAAAACAGCACTGCCCACAGAGCCCCATTTCCTTCAGAAGCCCCGAATGGTGATGGAGGCAGCACATTTGAGCTTTTCTGGTTAGAATTTAGATGTCTAAACCCTGGTTAGGATTTAGATGTCTAAACCAGGGGTCCTCAAACTTTTTAAACAGGGGGCCAGTTCACTGTCCCTCAGACCATTGGAGGGCCGGACTATAGTTTAAAAAACAAACTATGAACAAATTCCTATGCACACTGCACATATCTTATTTTGAAGTAAAAAAAACAAAACGGGAACAAATACAATATTTGTATTTGCATGTGGCCCGCGGGTCGTAGTTTGAGGACCCCTAGTCTAAACCCTCGTTAGGATTTAGCAGCTACGTTTCAGGAACAGTGGAGAACCAGGAACTGCTTAGGTTAGTAGTTGCCTTATTTAGTTAAAGCATAAAAGAAGGATTCATGTCAGGAAGATGACTTGAGAATTATGTCCAAAAGGCCATCAGAGTCCCTGCAGCACCTGCTAGCTAATGCTAGTGTGTATCTTAAAGGAAATCAGGAATGTAGATGACAGCCCTTGAAAAGCCAGTATTTCAATAAACATTAAAATAAACCACGTAAGCAAATTTACAAAGCAACAATCAAGGAGTGGAAACTCAAGTAGAACAAACTATGTAATAATGTGCAAGAACTAAAGGGATCTGAAAGAAAGAACTAGATGATGTTAATCAAGAAAGGCTTTTTGAAGAAGTCAAGGGTAGAGATTTATTTCTTCATTACTATGTCAAGAGTTGGGGATATAGCTGTGATCAAGGAAATCAAGATCCCTGCCCTTGTGGAATTAACACTCTAGTTGGGGGAATGAAATAGTAAACAAGCAAATAAACATCTTTTTGATTTATTGATTTTTATCATTATCTATTGATTTTCTATACTTTTATATTTATATTATGTTAAATAACTGTTTTGGGGTTAAATCAGCATTTACTGCTTACATTATCATGATTATGTTCATACTAGAGACCTGGTGCACAAAGTTTTGTGCACTGGGTGGTGGGGGTTCCCTCAGCCTGGCCTGCACACTCTCCCAGTCTAGGACCCCTCGAGGGGTGGCAGCCTACTGGCTTAGGCCAGGGAGCGGGCCTAAGCCAGCAGGTGGACATCCCCCTTGCAGTCCGGGACCCCTCACTCCTTACCACCACTGTGCTTGCCAGTTGTGAGCATGGCTTCCTGCTGAGTGGCGCTGGACTTGCTGGGGCTGTACCACAACATATGGTGCCCGAACAGGGACCCTTAGGATTCCCCTAGGTAAGCGCCCCGCACTTGGGACAGATAGGACTCCACTGTAGAAAGAGGGTGGATAGTCTTCGCCGACTCCGTCCACACCTTTGGGAACCCCTGGAACAGGATTCCCCTAGGTAAGCCCCCCCCCCATTGAGAACCCCCACACTCGGGACGGATAGGACTCCACCAGGGTGCTACAGACCCCCCTATAGAGGATAAGTAGGGTAAGAAGGTGGATAGTACAGAACTTAAGATTGAGAAGATGTGCCATACTGAGTCCAAAGAAAGAAGACTCTGTATTGATCTTTAGATTAAGAAGATGTGCCATACTGAGTCTAAAGAAAAAAGACTCTGTATTGATCTTTTAACACATATGCTTGCTAGCAGAGGAGTTAAGGTTACTCCCAGTCAGACGAAATGTTTTATACAGGAAGTATGTCCATGCTTTTCTGAGGAAGGAAAGGTAAATGTAGAGGCATGGGAGAAGGTAGGCCCAAGGAGCCTTATCCTTAACCCCACTGCAGCCTTTCCACCCCAGAAAAGTGCAGGATTGGAAAGCTCTCCCTGAGGTGACAGATCAGGACTCAGGTAATAGCGGAAAGCGCCAATCCTACTCTTAAAATGGATACAAGAGAACATTTGGGGTTTTTCTTTTTAATGCCTGCCTTGGACTGAGTAAATGCATTACGTGTGTCACCACAGTGGACCCAGAGAAGCTCCTTGTCCCATCGTTCCAAGACTTAGAGTTGCCCCAATGACAGAAAAGTGGAAAAAAGAAGAAAAGAAAGGCTATGCAAGGAACTGAGGTGCCAACATGGGGTCAGCTGAAGAAGTTAACGACTGAGGCCCAACAGATGGTAGAAAAGCAAGAAGTGGAAGCTACTCTCTCCGCCAAGTCCGAGGACTCTGAGTAAATCAGCAAAAGAAACTTTCATTTAGCAGAAACTCACTTATTTCATCAAATGGAAAGAGTTACTTACAGGAGCCTGGAAGGGACCTGATGTACTTTTAACCTGGGGGAGAGGATATGCTTGTGTATTTCCACAGGATGCAGACTCACCTGTGTGGATTCCAGACTGTCTAATCTGACCTATGTCACACCACCCTCCATCTCCGCCTCATCCTCCTCCCCGGTATCATCCATATCGGCCAACCAAGAGGACACAGCTGACTCCGCCCTGATGGACCCTTTGATGCAGCCCTTCAACTCACTGACGCTTCGGGAAGCCCATCGCCAGTGACGCCGCCCACTAGCCAGACCAACAAAGACAATCAAACCAACAACTTGAGGACAGCTGAAATCTCTTGACTGAAGAGGCCGGCAACCTCCTAAGGAACGGGGCTCCTTGTGCGCTTCATCCACTATGTTTATAGCTATGCTTATTGTCATTGCTTGCCAGTCTTCTTCCGAGTCTTAAACAGCCCAATCTGAGAGGTGGCCACTGATTTGCATGCGCTATCATTTAAAAAATAAAAAAGGGGGAATTTGCCGGGAGCCGGTCCATCCTTGCTGCTTGACACAGTCACTGCAGAGAAGAAACATCTGCACAGCATGTGTTTCAGGGGACCTGGCATATATAGCATATTGTTCTTAATATGTTTGCTCTCCTTAGCGCCATGTGTTTTAACCAAGGTCACCTCTCTGAGAAAGGTTGTTTCCCCAGGTGGGGATTTTTCCCTGAGGTTAGGGAGGGGATACAACCCCTTAATTAAGTGCCAGGCGGGTAGTTAAGCTACATAATCTTTACTCCCTGGAATGGAGATAAGAGAACCCTAACCTTTGTAATAGAAATTGACAGGATTAAAATCGGCTGGTATAAATATAGATGTAACAAGACAATAAACATCAGATCATCATCAGATCCTAACCAGAACCTAGCCAGAGAATATGGCAAAAGATCCTGGACAGAACCTGGCTACAGAACTTCACTGGAGAACCTAGACAGAACATGGCAAAAGAACCTGGCTAAAGAACCTGGTGACTGAACCTGGTGACTGAACCTGGCTAAAGAACCTGGCGACCGAACCTGGCTGGAGATCCTGGAGAACCTGGCTGGAGAACCTAGTGAAAGAACCTGGCTGTAGAACCTAGAGACAAAACCTAGACACAGAACCTAGCGAGAAAACCTGGCTGAAGAACCTAGAGACAGAACCTAGAGACAGAACTTTGGCTGGAGATCCTGGCTAGAGGTCCTGACTAGGCTGCTGATCAACTGAAGGCTGTCTTCGTGTCATTCATTCTTTGCCAACTCCGTCCACACCTTTGGGGATCCCTGGACCCGTTGGGGTTGGACCCCAACACTGTGGGAGCATGCTGACCACCAGGGGGCAGCTCCTGTATTGAGCATCTGCCCCCTGGTGGTCAGCGCACATCATAGCAACTGGTCATTTCACTGTTCAGTTGATTTGCATATTAGGGTTTTATTATATAGGATTATTCACATTTGAGTCAAATAATCCTATATAATAAAAGGCTAATATGCCAATTGTCGCCTTGACTAGGAATTCAACTGGGTGTTCAACTAGGGGGTGGGGCCAGCCAGCCAACTGCTGCGGCCCCTCCCCTGATCGGCCCCATGGGGCGGGCTGGCCGAACCCCACCCATGCACGAATTTGTGCACTGGCTTCTAGTGTATTATAATTGTTTCCTTTCTCATATACATATTAGTTTTTTTTCAAGATTACTAATTCCCTAGTCATTTACTTACTTCTTTTTCTTTTTTAAAAAACATAATTCTTTTTTAAAAAATTATTTTTATTGATTTTTAGAGAGAAAGGAAGGCAGAGGGAGAGAGATAGAAACATCAATGATGAGAGAGAATCATTGATTGGGTGCCTCCTGCACACCCCCTACTGGGGATTGAGCCCACAACCTAGGCATGTGCCCTTGACCAAAATCGATACCGGGTCCTTTCAGTCCACAGGCCAAACCAGGCTCACCACTGAGCCAAACCAGCTAGGCCAATTAACTTAATTTTCTATGTAAAATTTAAATCTACTTCAAATGCCTTAAAACTGAAGGTGATCTAGCAGGTCCTTTTAAAAAAATTTTTCTTGGAGACATTCTTCCTGGAGCCCTCTATCTTCCTATTTCATTTTAGACTGGTTGCTCTCAAGACCTGTTATACAACCTATATCCTCAACTTTTCCTTCAACACCATTCTCAGAATTTCCTTTGCCTGTCTTCTCTATTGGATCTTTTATTTCTTGAATCCTATGCTTTTTATTTCCTTATTGGTTGGTTTCCCTCACTTTGGTGGAGCATATCCTTCAGTAGCTTCTTGAGAACGTATGGGAACTACCTGCTGAATCTTGATTGATAGTTTGACTAGGTTTAGAAATTATGTACTGCCAGGTTTTTCATTGTCTTTTAGTTTCCATTATTACCATTGAACAGTCCTACACCAATGGATGGTTCCTACTTCTTTGTATTTGTATCATCCTTTTCTCTTTGGAAGCTTTTAGAAACTTTGTCATCTATGATATTCTAGAAACTCATAATGATGTGAAATCTTGGTGTGGATCTTTTTCTTTCATTATGCCAGGCTCATGTGGGCCCTTTCAGTCTTTGAACTGATATCCCTCAGTTCTGGCTTAGTATGCTATGCCATCTTCACTTGTAGTTGTTTTATAAATCTGACAGTGCATAATTTCTAGCCTAGCCAAACTATCAACCAAACAGAGTCTTTTTATTTACTCTTAAAAAAGAATAAACTGGTCTTCCCACTGTAGTTTGACCAGGGAGGGTTGGGGGGCAGGAGGGAGGGGGGTAAGAGATCAACCGAAGGACTTGTATGCATGCATATAAGCATAACTAATGGACATAAGACACTGGGGGGCAAAGGAGGGCAGGGGATTGTCAAGGGCGGGGGGGGGGGGGGGGGGAAGGACACATATGTAATATCCTTTGTAATACTTTTAGCAAAAAATATAAATTTAAAAAAAAAAGAATAAACTTTTGGTATTCTTCCCAGTTATCTGGGCCAAGTGGGAGTCTTATGCAGACTTTACCCTAATCTGTTTCCAACCTTAATTGTACCCTCCAACTGTAGAGGTTCTAATACCTCTAACTCCACAGCCTTTCCAGTATTTTAGTTTGAGTAGGAAAAATGCTTTTACAGCTAGACCCCAAAATATATAATAGCTGAAACATAATAGTTTATTTTTTCTTAAGTAGCAGTACCAGTGGAAAGGTCAGTAAGACAGCCCTCCTGTGTAGTCATTTAGGGACCCAGGCTGACAGTGACTCTTTTGTCTTCAACATGTGATCTCCAAGAAGGTTACCCTCGAGGTCATCTCCATTCCAGCCAGTCAGAAGAGGAAAAGAATATGGAGGAGTGTGCACATATTTTTATGGGCCAGATCTAGAAGTGGTGCATGTCACTTACACCCATATTCTGTTTGCTAGAACTCAGTCATATGGGCATGCCTAACTACAAGGAAGGCTGGGAAGCATAATCTAGGTATCTGCCCAGCAAGAAGAAAAGATGGGTTTTGATGAGCAACTGGCAGTCTTACCACTCTAGCCTTCTGTGAAGTAGAATGGTATGACACACTTAGCTTTCTCTAGTCTAGTTCACTTACCACTTTTCTGTCTACTTTCCAGATTCCAAAATTTTGTCAGCATCTCTCTCTTTATCATTTTCTTTACTGTTCTTTTTGTTATTCTAGTTTTAGGCCTTTCTTATTCCTTGACTGTCAATCATTTTAGTAACATTTTGGTTCAAAGCAGAAGTAAATGTGTAGTTATACTGTCATTGAAAACATGTAGGCATAATAAAAATGACCACAGAAACACATCTTGGAGGTTTATGTGGGTTTATTGGCTGTGAATTTTCAACTCTTGAACTCTACTATGAATACTTTTAGTTATGAAAATGAATGAATAGAATTGTATGTACTGACAGAAAAATACCTTTCATATGTTAAACAAAAACAGAACATTTTTTTATTAAGTCTTTATTGTTCAGATTATTACATTTGTTCCTCTTTTTTCCCCCCATAACTCTCCTCCTTCCAGCTCCCATCCCACCCTCTGCCCTCACTCCCCACCCACTGTGTTCATCTATAGGTGCACGATTTTTATCCAATCTCTTCCCGCATCTCCCAAACCCCTTTCCCCCCCAAGAATAGTCAGTCCATTCCCTTTCTATGTCCCTGATTCTATTATAATCACCAGTTCATTCTGTACATCAGGTTATTTATTCACTTGATTCTTAGATTCATTTGTTGATAGATGCATATTTGTTGTTCATAATTTGTACCTTTACCTTTTTCTTCTTCCTCCTCTTCTTAAAGGATACCTTTCAGCATTTCATATAATACTGGTTTGGTGGTGATGAACTCCTTTAGCTTTTCCTTATCTGTGAAGCTCTTTATCTGACCTTCAATTCTGAATGATAGCTTTGCTGGATAAAGTAATCTTGGTTGTAGGTTCTTGCTATTTATCACTTTGAATATTTCTTGCCACTCCCTTCTGGCCTGCAAAGTTTCTGTTGAGAAATCAGCTGACAGTCATATGGGTATTCCCTTGTAGGTAACTGAGTTTCTTTCTCTTGCTGCTTTTAAGATTCTCTCTTTGTCTTTTGCTCTTGGCATTTTAATTATGATGTGTCTTGGTGTGGTCCTCTTTGGATTCCTTTTGTTTGGGGTTCTCTGCGCTTCCTGGACTTGGAAGTCTATTTCTTTCACCAGGTGGGGGAAGTTTTCTGTCATTATTTCTTCAAATAGGTTTTCAATATCTTGCTCTCTCTCATCTTCTGGTACCCCTATAATTCTGATGTTGGTACGTTTGAAGCTGTCCCAGAGGCTCCTTACACTATCTTCGTATTTTTGGGTTCTTTTTTCATTTTGCTTTTCCGGTTGGGTGTTTCCTGCTTCTTCACATTTCAAATCTTTGACTTGATTCTTGCGCTCCTCTGGTTTGCTGTTGGGAGTCTGTATAATATTCTTTATTTCAGTCAGTGTATGCTTACTTTCTAGATGGTCCTTTATCACACCATCGAGGGTCTCATTAGATTTCCTGTACATCTCATCAAGTTTATCGACAGACTCTAGAAGCCTCTTGAGAGACCTCAAAAGTGTGGTTTTGAACTCAATATCCTCCCTTGATAGTTTTGTCCTGTTTCTTTGTCTCCGCATTTTTTACGCTTTCTTGGTACACCCCCTAGTGGTCTTTGTGCGCAGTCTTGTTGTAGTTAAGCCTTGATTGTTATAGTTAATACTAGAGGGATTTGACCTCCAGGCAGACTGGCTGTGATAATCAGCTGGGTCTGCAGTGGAAGAACTTGTGTCCTCTAGGGAGGTGCTAATCTAGCCTTTGCCTGAGGCTATCCGGCAAATGCCTCTGTGCAGCGCTTGGGCGGGGCGGGTCCCAGGGGATCAACAGGGTGGAGGAGGGAGCAGTTATGGCTGCTCTCAGTCTGTCCCCAGGGGCTCTGCCTCTCTGTCCCAGCAACAGCTACAAACCTCGGAGGGACCGTAGCCAGACAGTCCTGCTTCTCCCGTTTGAGTCTGGGTCCCTAGAGACTCGCCCGGATCTGGAGCTCTGAGTCTGAGGCTCCCTCCGGATTGAAACAGACAACCGTGCCCTCAGCCACCAGCCCGCAGCGTGCACTCCACACCTTAGTATTTTACTTCAGCACTGCGCCTCCTCTGATTCTCGGTTCCTCCTAGTTGTAGAACTTCCATTCGGCCAGCCTTCCTGTGGTTCTGGATGATGTCCGTTCCGTTTTTTAGTTGTATTTTTGAAGTGGTTGTTCGAGGCAGCAAACTCCAGCGTTAACCTATGCCGCCATCTTGGTTTCTCCTCCACAGTCCACAAAAACAGAACATTTTAGAACAGTGTTATAGTATGATCTTATTTCTGTATGTGTTTGTAACTGTATTAAATTTTTAAAAAGAATAGACTTCTGCCTGGCTGGTGTGGTTCAGTGGTTGAGCGTCGACCTATGAACGAGGAGGTCACAGTTCAATTCCCAGTCTGGGCACATGCCCGGGTTACGGGCTTGATCCCCAGTGTAGGATGTGCAGGAGACAGCCGATTAATGATTCTCTGTCATCATTGATGTTTCTACCTCTCTCTGTCTCTCCCTTCCTCTCTGAAATCAGTAAAAAAAATTTAATAATAGATTGCTAAATTTAGTGGTTGTTATTTATAGGGAGTGGAACTGAAAGGGGGTTGAGAGGTTGGGGAGCCTTTCCCTTTTAATTTTATGTACTTCAGTGATGTATGAATATTTTACATGGAGCATTTTATTGTGTTTGAACCTTCTTTGGTTACTAAAGAAAGGGACAAATAAAGGAATACAGTCACCCTCAGTATCCATGGTAAAATTCACGGATTTTACCTTAATACTAAAATTCACGGATTTAGTCCCTTAAATAAAATGGGGTAGCATGTGTATACAGGCTACAGGTGGGTATGCCTACATATCTCTTGATTCATTCAAGTTTTGCTCTTTGGAAATTCCTGAGGGTTTTTTCCCTGATTATTTTCAATCCACAGTTGGTTGAATCAGTGGATTCAAAGCCTGTGGGTATGGAGGACTGAGTATAGTCAGCAGGGCTAAATGCCCTAGAGCAGTCAAGTAAAATGAAGGCTGAAAAATATCAGATTTGGAAATTAGGAAGGTATTGGTGCTATGAATTCAAAAGTAACTCAGCTTTTCTTTAAAAAGACCTCTCACGACAAGGGTGTGATTAGAAGGGGTTATAGAGTTGAGGAGGCAGGATCTGAGGTTTTCTCCCCAATACATGAAAGCTTTGAGTATGTTTTATAGCTTGTGGAGGAAGGGTCCAGTAGGAAGGGAGGAAAATTCAAAAGAGAGATGACTTCAAGGAAAATAATTTTAGAACTTTCCTCATTTACCTTATCTATCCAGTAGTGTTTAGACTCCTCTGCAAGATTAAGAGTAACCAGATAGCCCTGGCCAGTGTTTCTCAGTGGTTGGAGCATCAGGGCAAGTGCGGGAGGCAACCAATCCATGTGTCTCTCTCACATCATTCGCTCTCCCTCTCCCTCTACGTCTCTCTTTTCCTGCCTACCTCCCTTCCACTCTCTCTAAAATTCAATGGAAAACAAATCCTCGGGTGAGGATTAACAACAACAAAAAAGAGTAACCAGATAAAGTGGTCAGCAAAACGATGTAGAAGAAAAGCCCCAAACTTTCTGAGTTGGACCTGACAGAAACAAACACCCTGCTGTAGTATGACTTAAGTTAGGAATCCAGGCTTATTAATGAGAGAAATAAGAATGAAGAATTTCTGTTTCTTTTGGGGAGCAAAGCATTCTCCCAATGGCACATCAGGAAATCTGACAGAGTTAGCACTTCCTCTGGCTCCTTATCAAGTTAAGAAGCTCATTTTCTTTAAAGTGTCTCTTTCTCTCCTTTTCTCAAGAATACTAATTTAGAATCTGCTTTGCCAAGAATCAGTGTATTTCGGGAATATGTTTCTTCACCTCAGCAGGGTTACAGTGAGTCATGGCTCTGACTCCATTCTTCCTCAGAAATCTGAAAGGTGGTGGAAAATGAAGACCTTCTCCTGTTCTTCCCCCTTCCCTGGGAAAAGTTCTAGGCTCTGGGCTTCTAAGAATGACTCTCTTCCCCCTATAACTGGAGTGCTACCTGGTATGTGTTACATAGAAGCTTATGATTAGAAGCTATACTTTGAGGGATTTCGAATGTTAATGTAAACTGGGAATAAGATGCTTTGTGTAGAAATTTCTCAGGTCAAACAACTTCTTATCAAGAGGTAGCTTATACTTTCTAGAGGCCACTGTGGGTAGAAGCAGTAGAGAATGGATATATCTGCCCTGGGAACTCTCCTAAGCTCAATCAAAGAGCAGATTTGAAATCACAATCCTCACTCTGCTTTCTAACATTCGGTATCCTGACACAGATACAAGTCCCCCGCTTCTTGGTCAGTCTCTGCCCCTTGTATACTCACATTTTTTGGCCCATTGAAGAGACGGGCATGGATGACAAGCATATGGCAGGAGCTGTCTTTTACTCCTGGAGATTCAGGGGATGTCAGTAAGGATGATTCCTGTGGGTTCTGCCACATTCCAAAGTGTGTCTCCTGAGAGGTTTGCTCAGCAGGTCTGAATTCCTGTCTTCCCACCCCATCCACCCATGGGTGACTCACTCAGCCCTCAGGCCACTAAGGCATATGTATACATCTGGGTCCAAAAGATAAGACTGTAAGGGAGTGAGACTTGAAATAGAAATAGGCGGAGCTTTTGAATCCAGTGCTTGGTGAGTTTCTTCGGCCTGTAGAAATGAGCTGCCCCTTCTGTCAGTCCCCTGGAAGATACACCTATTCCACATAGACTAAGGCCACTCCTCTCTTGAAATGCCCTTGTAAGGGGCGGGAAGGCAGTAGGCCCAGGAAGTCCAAATCACAAGGGTCCTTCAGTTCTCTTTAGCCTCAGAATATTCATTGGCCCCATCCCCATCTTTCAGTGTCCACCTGGCTCTTTCATTGAGAGTGGCCTACTTGCAAATTGGTTTATAGTACCTGCTCTGACAGTACCAATGAAGTCCCTACTTGAAGGAAGACTACCTAAGAAGCAGAGGTAGAGCTCAGTTATGTGAGGCTCCTGCATTATGTCAGCAGCCCCTGGGGGACAGTGGGAGAAGGAGACGTGACCTGTCATTAAGAAGCCTCTGCTTTCTATTCCTCAAGCAACCGCATAACATTCTGCAGAGGCGCCTCATGGAAACCAACCTGTCTAAGCTCCGAAGCAGTCGTGTCCCATGGACCTCCAAGACCAACAAACTCAATCAGGCTAAGTCTGAGGGACTGAAGAAGTCTGAGGATGATGACATGATTTTGGTTTCTTGCCAGGTAATGTTCTGAGAACAGCTTTTCCAGGGTTTTCTGGCGAGTAGGATTTGGGCTTGTTATAATCAGAAATGGGTCTCTCACCTCCAAATTGTAGAGTATGGGTCATATCATGGGATTCATAAATGAGTTTCAAGGAGGGCACTCCATGCAAGACAGAAAGCGTGTGCAGTATTTTGTATGTGTGTGCATCTTTATGGAAAAAGGACCAAAACATTCATCAGATTTGCAAAGGGCTATGTCACACACACACATACACACACACACACACACACACACACACAGGCTACTTGATAGTAGAATGAAAAACCCAAAGTCCTTTGGGATCTTCTGTCATCTCTAGATTGAGCAGGAAAAAGAGCCCCTCAAAGGAGACTTAGCAGTGGGTAAAGATGGGACACTACAAACCCATAATGGTGAAGATGCTCTCCAAACCTGCCTTTCACACGACATCTGTGACTTGCTCTCTGGGTCTCCCTTCCCTTGTCCTATTGAACAGTATGTTTCCTCTCCACAGTGCGCTGGAAAGGATGTGAAAGCCCTGATTGACACAGGCTGTCAATATAATCTCATCTCCTCAGCCTGTGTGTATAGACTGGGGTAAGTAGCTACTTGTACTGGGTGGAATTCAGATGCCAATCACTCTGCCTGAGTCTATTTTGAGGTTAGAGATGGTGAGGGTCTCCACAGAGGCTCCAAGAGAAGTGTGCAGAGCTCAAATATCAGCTGGAATCAGTCCTTAGTAGCGGGACAGAGTGAGGGATCTCAGACACCTGGGAGAATTCAGTGAGCCAGGCAGGCTTCAGACTTTCCATTAACTCCCACCTATTACCTTTTGAGAAAAGATATGCGAGCTCTGGAGAGAATGTGAGATTCTTGATTTATTGTGTGCCGTGCCCTGTTCCTGATTTGTGACCTGCCCAGACAACAAATTAGGAGGAGCTGTCCTGTTGATGTAGCCCCGATGGAATGTGCTTGGCTTTAGCTTAACTCAGGGTCCTTCTGAAGGTGACACTGCCTGTCCCAAAAAGCATCAAACTGAACTTAGACTAGGACTGCTATTGCTGCCAGGCCTGAACCATCATCGGGGTAATTTAACCAATAGTCTCTTAGTGCCTTTTCTCTCTGTGAAAAACGTATAATATGAGATCTTACTGCTGAGTTTTCTGGGTATTGGGTGTGAGGGGCAGACACTCTCAGAAGTGAATGTCTTCAGTTCTCTGACAGATATATTCTTCCCCCTTTTCACTCCATCTGTACTTTGATTTCTTCTTTCTTCTCTTTCCTCCAAAGTACCAGATGGGCCCAATATTGGGAGGGTCAACCCAACATTCTTCTCCTCTTCTGTATCCCTAAGTACAATAAGTCATCCCTTAGCCCAAATCTCTGCATTGAAACAATCACTAGAGTAGATATAATGGCCCATTTTAAACTACTTTCAAGATGTCCATATTCTTAGGTAGGGCTTGCACAAAACTTGATTTGTGTAATCAGTGACCTCTGCTATATGACCTGTTTCATCTTGTTTCTACTCTGTCCTCAGCTCTCACCATCATGTGACTCTCTGAAGCAGCCTCTATGGGTTTTATACATACAGGGTAGTGGGGGGAGTTCAGGACACAAGTGCTCTCGTGGGAAGAATCCTGAGCTTTTTAATGTGGTGAAGAGATGAGACATAGTGCACCATGATGGTTCCAGAAAGACTAATCATGTCCTTGTGCATAATTAGGTAGCAGACTGCCATGATTCCAGACGAATTAATAACCATCTGTAAAACTGCACTTATTTTTCTTTTGGATGGGTTATAACACCAAAGGATAGGAAATGGAGTAAAGCAAAAGTACTGGCACAGAAAGCCCATAATTAAGTATTTATCCACCAACCCATAATAGCTCGGGTGCTAGCTGTTCCAATCACATTACATAACTGTGAAACCTTGGTGCTGTTTTTTTCCTTCTTCCTCTGTACAGACAAGTTAAATTAATTGGGATTTTCTCCATGGTATTTCTTGCTGATATCAATATCAATGCACTTACTGACACTAAACTTAGAGCCCAAGACTAACTGATGAGGGTAGACTGACATGAAAAAGACATAGAGAAAATTAGACATTGAACAGAGTATCTTCTAAAAGTAGAATTGACCCGCCCTCTCTGGGATCTGTTATCCACAGATGGGTAAAAGGACATGTTAGCTAAACTTGCACACAGGTGGCAATGTTGGGATGCAGAATAGAGTCTCTGAGTGAGTCAACTCTTACTTCTATCAATGCACACAGTGGCGTATCTCTTTGAGAACAGGAAATGAGTCTTTAGTTTTCTTTATATCCCCTGGCATGTGGATATAAAAAAAAACCTGTTTTAGGACAAAGTACTGAAACAAGAAGCATAGGCTGGCTAGCACTTTTTTGGTAAATTAATCCCAGGAAATCCTTGGAAAATTCCGACTATGGGTGAGAAGGTAGACATTGCCAGATTCCGTCAGAAATCTCTGGTATCTTCTCCTCTGGTGCAGACTCAAGGAGCATGTCAAATCTCACAAGCATGAAGGAGAGAAGCTGTCTCTACCCCGGCATCTGAAAGTAGTGGGGCAGATTGAGCACCTAGTGATCACACTGGGCTCCCTTTGCCTGGACTGCCCAGCAGCAGTGGTTGGTGAGTAGAATTGGGGACCTGATCTATGGATCCTAATGTAAATCCTCTCCCTACTTCTAAACCCACATGAGATCTCATGCCTGTAAATATTGACTTCTTCAAAATCCCAGGTTTTCACTTTCTGTACTACAGACCTTGTCCCAATTTTTGCCTTCCATAGTACCAGTTGGACCCTGGGCTACATTCAAGGCAAGGTGAGAATTACTCTTAAAAAAAGGGGAGGCAAGACAGCAAACATTTTTTTGTGCCAGTGAAAAGGGTCCTTCAGAGATTTCCATGAGCTAGTTTGAGGTAGAGGGCAAGATCCTCTTACTCCTTTGCCATAAATCCCTTGATAACTTCCCACCATCTCATTCTTTCTGTTGTGTACTCTATTCTAGACTACTTATAAGTTCCTGGTTTTTATTTAAAGTTAAAAGTACCTGAGTTTGAATCTTGGTTAAAAAGACCTGTGCTGGGGTCCAACCCCAGCAGGTCCAGGGGTCCCCAAAGGTGTGGATGGAGTCGGCGAAGAAGGAATGACACGGAGACAGCCTTCAGTTGATCAGCAGCCTAGTCAGGACCTCTAGCCAGGATCTCCAGCCAAAGTTCTGGTCGGGATCTCCAGCCAAGTTCTGGTTAGGATCTGATGATTATTGTCTTGTTACATCTGTATTTATACCAGTCGATTTTAATCCTGTCAATTTCTATTGCAAAGGTTAGGGTTCTCTTATCTCCATTCCAGGGAGTAAAGATTATGTAGCTTAAGCATGATTGTTTGTAGTTAAAGTGATTAACTACCCGCCTGGCACTTAGTTAAGGGGTTGTATCCCCTCCCTAACCTCAGGGAAAAATCCCCACCTGGGGAAACAACCTTTCTCGGAGAGGTGACCTTGGTTAAAACACATGGCGCTAAGGAGAGCAAACATATTAAGAACAATATGCTATATATGCCAGGTCCCTTGAAACATATGCTGTGCAGATGTTTCTTTCCTGCAGCAACTGTGTCAAGCAGCAAGAATGGACCGGCTTCCGGCAGACCTGAGTTTGAATATTAGTTCTATCACCTTTTAACTATAATAATCTGGGAAAATTACTTAAGTAGATGAACAACAGATATTTATTAGATGGATGCAACAGATGTTTATTGGATGAATGGGTAGATGGATGGTTGGTTGGTTGGATGGATGGATAAAACCTAATGGTGATAAGGCTGACTTCTAAACCAGTATGGAAATGGTTGAATTTTAATTATTTTTTATTAGAGGACAATGAGAAGAACTTATCCCTTGGTCTCCAGACTCTCCGATCTTTGAAGGTAGGATTGATTCTACTTTCCCTTTGACACTTTCTTTCTGAGGCAGGGGTCATTTTTTTTTCAGAGAGAAGGGGAAAGGGAGAGAGAGAGAGATAGAAACCTCAATGATGAGAGCAAATCATGGATCAGCTACCTCCTGCATGCCCTCCACTGGGGATTGAGCCTACAACCCAGGCACGTGCCCTGACTGGGAATCAAACCATGACTTCCTGGTTCATAGGTTGATGCTCAACCACTGAGCCATGCTGGCCAGGCAGGGGTCATCTTATATGGATACCTCCAAAGTGAGATCATTGACAGTGACTCTCCTTTGTTTTCAGTGCATCATAAACTTGGATAAGCACCAGCTGATCATGGGGAAAACAGACAAAGAAGAAATCCCTTTTGTGGAGACAGTTTCTTTGAATGAAGACAAGTGAGTGTCCAAATGGGTCAGATCAAGTCAAATCCATTTGCCATTAACCAGAGGATTTCCCATACAGGATACTGGGTTGTGTCCTGCCTTTGACCTTCAGTCATACCACAAATACATCCCTCCCCACCCCCAGATTTCACCATCTTACACAACTCTCTAGCTCACATTTCAGAATGAGCAGTGATGATACTGCACAGAGTGGTGGGGAAAATTAGTAGCTTTTAAACTAAACTTGTACTTGCCTTCCTAACTTCCTTGAATTTGGTATCTTTTCTTCTGTTTCTTTCTCATTTCAGCACTTCAGAAGCATAACTACAGCCTGCAGCATATGCACACACACCAGGTTGACAGATTGAGGAAACTGGGTTTGAACCAAATGCAGTAGCAACTTGCTGTGGACCAAGTCCTTTTCTCCAATAGAAGCTCCAGGGCTCCTTCCCACCCAGACCTCTCTAGACTTTAGTCCGTGCTTAGAGATCTTGTCTGATTATAGCCATTGTTTTTTACTCCTTTGATCACTTAATTTCTAGACCTTTTTAACACTGCCAGGTCTCACTTGTGGCCTATTTTTATGCTTCTTACAGGAATTTGCTTTTATTTGTCAAGTATAGGAGCTGCCAGGTCCTATTCCTGTATAAGTACACTTGCTTCTTTTCCTATAGCTAAAATGTATAATAAATAGGAACCTGACCTTTATCTCCTTTCAGCTGTTTCAGAGAGGTGTAGGATGCCTGTGTCTCAGGATTAAAATTCTAATTCATTCATTGGTTTCTCAAGTATAGATAGATCTGAAATCTAAAAGAGCCCAGAGACATAATCTAAAATTCCAGAGAGGCAAGTGAATTGCTTAAGCTCATATACTGAGTCAGTGGCAGAAGGGACCTAGAACTGAGACCTGATAAGCCAAAGCTATGTTCATTCTCCCTTACTGGGGGTGTCATCTTGGGCACACAGATACCTATAGTGGAATTTCCTCTTCAATTTGGTCATGGAAGTACCTGGAGAAGTCAGAAAAATAGCCAGCTGTGAGTATCTCTTCAGGAGAATCCCAGTTCTACCTTTGATTCATAGCATTAGTTCCCAGAGTACTTAATGGATCCCACTTTGAATTTTGCCAGGTCCCACCAACAATCTCATTTAGTGTTCAACTGCTGTCCCTACCAAACAACTCTTTGGAATTCTGAATGTTTTTAGCTTTACAGAAACTCCCTAAAGACTAGAAAGTTGGTAACCTCCACTTGAACAGCTGCATCCAGTTATCATGGGGTCATCCTCAGGCCCCCTTCTTATCAGCCCCTATGGAGGAAGTGAGATGGAAAACCAAGTGTAGCCATAGTAGAGGAGGTCACATTCGAAGCTCAGCAGTGGTGATCTCAGGTTACCGGCCTTTAATGCCCCCTCCAGTCCCACCCCATGGTCTTATCTAGGGGGCCTTGTACCTTCCCATGGAAGTCTCTCTATTCTCCTCCCCGACCTATCATAGCAGCACTTTGGCCTGCTTCTGATCCTCGAACTGAGTTGAAATGCTTCACCCCTCCTTCCCTAGTTGAAAGTTCCACTCTGAGCCTTGACTCTTGGTCACAAGTGAGGCATGTTGGAAGTTCCTTGGCCTCCTTTACCTTATATGGATTCCCTGTGGACCGGTAGACCAGAAATTCTCAGGGAAAGATGCGACTGATTCTGGCCCTTTGAGTCCAGGATTCTGTGACATCAGGGGGGGTGATCAGACGACCTTCAGTGATCTTTTTGGCCTCTGAGAATCAGTCAGTGGTTTTCTAATTTTGAAATAGAAACAGTTGGGTTAGTTTAAGCGTAGGGTATCATAATCTCAATGCAGTCAAATCATTTGAATTTACTAACCAAATAATTGCGCTTTTAAAACTCAGGCTTGATAGTGGTAACTTAAAATACCTAATGACAATTATGAGGAATCTTGAGCTTCATTAATCTTTAAGTGCTGCCAAGTTGATTACTCTGGTAGCCCATATCTCCTTGATATTCATTAGGGAGCGCTGGGTTTACTTTTGGGGGGCTGGTAAGGTAGGCAGGTAAGGTCAGTTCTTCCCAGAATCCTAGAATATTCTCTCTGGTGCCTCTGATTGAGGGTGTTGGAAGAGTCTACCTAGGTCACAGTTCTGAAGACAGGCAGTAGCAAGAAGTAACCCTGTAGAACTGGTACCCCCCGCCTTCCTTATTAGGTGTCCATCTCAAATATAGAAAGTTTAGAAAATATTGTTTTTGTCATTTGGTATTTCTATGCCTGACTTACTTGTGGAATAAATGTTTTCTGACTTTTCTATTTCCTTATCCTGCACAGATCCCACCTGGTAAGATTTTCTATCCCTTAGCTCCAAGTGTCTATAGAATGGATTGCTTGGTTTGTCGGCTATCCTCACTCTGTGTGATAGAAATATCTTTCCAGGTTGGGGACATGGAGGAGACGAACTGGATTCCTCCCTCCTTCTGTTTCCAGGCCTCTGCATTAGCACTTTATCTGCTCAGTGTTTCTGGCTGTGCTGGGTTTATTTGTGAAATTGACGTAATTAACAATAAAGTGAAATCTTCCCCTCTGTGTGCTTGTCTGATAAAATGTTTGTCTGTCGGGGTCCAGAAAAGTGGGGGAGCCTGGGAACAGCCTAATTGCATGGGTGTTTGTCTCATAGGTTCTTCTGAACACTAGGCTTTGTTGCTCTCATTTCCTCTATTGCTACTGCCCCTTCAGCTCTCCCTCTTACTGCCTGTATGCCCTTGGGCAAATCAGTGGACCTCTCTGAGCTTGGTTTTGTAATCTATAAAACAAGTGATAATAATACTAACTTTACAGAATCAAATGAGATAATCCCTGTAAAGTGGTTGGCATATGGTGTTCCCTCACAGCTTTAATTCCCTCACCATCTTTTATGGTGGCTCAGCAACATGAGAACACTTCCTTCTAGAAAAGGAAATACAGTCAAACCTCGTTTCTCGAAAGTCTCCCATCTCATCCAAGTTGTTCTCAGAAAAAAATGTCTGTTTTCGAACTGACAACGCTTTCAAGCTGATACCTCAGCATGACAAAAAGCTGCTCTCAGGCAACAAACTAAGGAGAGAATGCTTTTGTTGCTGGTGAAATCAAAGATTAGCACAATTTTAAAACATAGAGGCCATCAAGAGTGCTGATGTTGCTAAGGTGTGAAAGAAACAATAATCACAGGCAATTGAAGAGGCTGAAAAGCTGTTGTTGATTTAGATAAACAAAAAAAGCAGTGAGCCAATGACAGCCATTTTGGAGGCTGTGATATATGAACAAGCAGGGATGCTGCATGCCGACCTGAAAGACATCCCTGGACCGAATGCTACAAGTGATTTGTTTCAGGCTAGTAGAGGGTGGTTCGATAAATGTAAGAAAAGAAGTGATTATTTATAGATTAAACAGTACATTAGGTATATAAGAAAGGTTAAAACAGGGAATCATTTGGGGGTCTGGAACAGATTAAATCAATTTACATTATTTCTAGAGGAAAAACTAATTCAATTTTTGAACAAATCGCTTCTCGAACAGCCTTCTGGAAGGAATTAAGTTTGAGAACTGAGATTCCACTGTATTTGTTTAGTTCAAACAAGTTGAAGCAGTTTGGGAAGAGGAAGGGTTTAATGAACCTTAATATATAGCTAAAGCCATGTCTAAATGACATGCCAAATAAGTGCACTTTACAGATGATAAAACTTAACATGTTAATATTTTAAATATTTAAACAGTATGGTTAAATAGTTAACAATAATTTTTAAATATATTAACAGTATGGTTAAATAGTAAACAGTAATTATTTTTAAATATATTTTTATTGGTTTCAGAGAGGAAGAGAGAGGGAGAGAGAGATAGAAACATCAATGATGAGAGAGAACCATTGATTGGCTGCCTCTTGCACATCCTACACTGGGGATCAAGCCGGCCACTCGGGCATGTGCCCTGACCAGGAATTGAACCATGACCTCCTGGTGCATAAGTTTATGCTCAACCACTAGGCCACACCAGCTGGGCAACAAGAAATATTCTTTAACTATGTTAGTAGTTATTACAGTCTAGAATTATGGTTCTATTGCTACTCAGATGATACTATAATTCCACCTCAAAAGGTTTTGTCTTATTTTTGTCCATTTATTCTAAAGATTAAAAATGTAAAAAGATTTACCCAACCTAACTCTTAAGCAATGAGGAACAGAATCAATATTCATAATATGATGAAACCAACAAAATTAAGTTTTAATGGATTTAAAAATATATTCTGACTTTCAGTTTTTAAATTTATTGCATTTGCACAGTGGAGGAGAACCTGGATTAAGAAAAATTCATGTGTTAGTGTTTTCAGTTGATTATATATTCTATATGTAGAAGTATTAAGGACTGTGTGTGGAGATGTCATTTATAAGACAGGCATAGGTGTATAATATGTGAAGCATCCAGAAAAGGATAATGGCAACATAATTATTGTCTTCAGAGCTGTCATGTGGAAAGTGTTTGTCTGGCATGAGAAGGCAAGCATTTCCAATAGGTGGAGGTTGTGGAGAGGCATATCCTGACTCCATTGGAGGGAAGCATCTGCTATAAAACAGGGACTACACTAACCCTCACAAAGAAGGTAGAATTTTTCACAGTTTTGCAGAAGGAAAAGCAGAACCTCAGAGTAGTATAAAGATACAAGTATTTAGCACAATTAAATGGACTGTCTTCTAAATTCTCTTTCACTGAAAGTGCAAGGTGGAATGATCATTTTCTAGCAATATTATGAGAGATTTCAGTGTTGGATAAGGAGAACTACAAAGTCATTTCTAATGCCAAAATTGTTTGATTCTAGGACATCTTTGTTAAATGGCATTGCAAATCAAATGTAGTTTCTTTTTTAAAAAAATATATTTTTATTGATTTCAGAGGGGAAGGGAGAGGGAAAGAAAGATAGAAACATCAATGATGAGAGAGAATCATTGATCAGCTGCCTCCTGCACATCCCTCACTAGGCATAGAGCCCACAATCCGGGCACATGCCCCTGACCGGAATCAAACCAAGGACCCTTCAGTCCGCAGGCCAATGCTCTATCCACTGAGCCAAACCAGCTAGGGCTCAAATGAGGTTTCTTATTGATTCATGGCCATCACTACAAACAGATTCATTAATTTGGACAGAAATTATGAAATTTTACCCAGCTTTAAAGGGTTGTAGGCTACTGTTCTTAAGAAATCAGAAAGTTGAGATAAACTAGTCTGTGTTTATAGCTTGGACTCCTCTGTCAGCTACTGCTTCTTCCTTCCATTATCAGTGCATCCTCAACTGTAATATGCTACTGTCTTATTTTATGCTCACTTATCTGGCTGATGATTTACTGGTAGCTGTTTCTCACATGGTGTCAAGTATATGGGCATTGAGACAACTGTTTACTCAGAGACCTTTTTATTCAAGGGTTGTAGCTGTTCTGAAAGACTAGGGCTGTCAAATGCCTGACCAGAATGGAGAAAAATCTGGGTCTTTACCTACTTTTTAAAAAATATATATTTTTATTGATTTCAGAAAGGAAGGGAGAGGGAGAGAATGAGATCAGAAGCATCAGTGATGAGAGAAAATCATTGATTGGCTGCCTCCTACACACCCTCCACTAGGGATCGAGCCCACAACCCAGGGATGTGCCCTGACTAGGAATTGAACCTTGACCTTCTGGTTCATACACCAACCAGACTGCTGTGTTGTTTTTTAATCCTCACCCAAGGATATTTTTTCCATTGCTTTTTAGAGAGAGTGGAAGGGAGGAAGAGAGGGAAAGAGGAAAAGCGAGAGAAACATTGACATGAGACACATCAATGGGTTGCCTCCTACACCATCCCCAGTCAGGACTAGGAATTGAACCTGTGATCCTTCAGTGTACAGGCCAACGCAATGACACTGAGCAACACTGGCCAGGGCTTTACCTGCTTTTAGGTAATGACTTGTCCAAAGGTTCTAGCAGCTTGATGACTACAAGCCTTTCCTTTCTTTCCAAACCTTTACACACTCTTTCCTGGATATATGCCCCTGACCAGCCAATCCCAGCTACCAAAATCAGGGAGGGGAATTCAATCCCGATTGCTTTTACTGGAGCCAGAGTAGCCTCCCAATTGCTGGGGTCCAACCCCAGCAGGTCCAGGGGTCCCCAAAGTTGTGGACAGAGTCGGCGAAGAAGGAATGACACGGAGACAGCCTTCAGTTGATCAGCAGCCTAGCCAGGATCTCCAGCCAAGTTCTGGCTAGGATCTCCAGCCAAGTTCTGGCTAGGATCTCCAGCCAAGTTCTGGTCAGGATCTCCAGCGAAGTTCTGGTATAGGTTCTGTCTAGGTTCTCCAGATTCTCCAGCCAGGTTCAATCGCCAGGTTCTAGTCAGGTTCTCTTGCCATGTTCTATCCAGGTTCTGTAGCCAGGTTCTGTCTCTAGGTTCTTCAGCCAGGTTCTGTCCAGGATCTTTTGCCATGTTCTCTCGCTAGGTTCTGTCTCTAGGTTCTGTGTCCTGTTGTCTTGTTACATCTGTATTTATACCCGTTGATTTTAATCCTATCAATTTCTATTCCAAAGGTTAGGGCGTTTCTTATCTCCATTCCAGGGAGTAAAGATTATGTAGCTTAAGCGTGATTGTTCGTAGTTAAAGTGATTAACTACCCACCTGGCACTTAGTTAAGGGGTTTTATTCCCTCCCTAACTTCAGGGGAAAATCCCTACCTGGGGAAACAACCTTTCTCGGAGAGGTGACCTTGGTTAAAACACATAGCGCCAAGAAGGGGAGCAAACATATTAAGAACAGTATGCCATATACGGCAGGTCCCTTGAAACATATGCTGTGCAGATGTTTCTTCC